>NW_024609837.1:31072438-31776188 GCF_016920785.2 Ixodes scapularis
TCGAACTGCGAAAGCTGAGATCGGCAAAACGTGCGTTTATGGCCGTACAGAACTATACTCCGTTTCACTTTAGAGAGTCTTAGGAAACCATTTTCGCACACTCGATATGGTACGATGGTACGAACTGCGAATATGAGAGTCTTCTATTTAATATTTTTTATTTATTTAATACTGCAACCTCATTGAGGTTTTCGGTTTCATGGCAGAAATAAAAGAAGCAAGAAGCCACATGGATAACTTACACCAAGAGCGTTATCGCGGTGCGATCGTGTGAGCTAGAAACGATAAGTTTCGGTTATGCATGCAGCCCACTCGGTGTACCCTGGCCGAAGAAAGGAAGTACGCGCAAGATAAGGAGATAACGATGATTAGTTTTAATGGTACTATAAGTGGTGTCAAAAAGTTTATGATATCCAAGAATGCATTTCTTGGATATTATAAACAGTTATTTGTAGGTTGCCAACAGCAGATCAACACGGACGAGTTTAACAGCTTACTTGAAGGAACACCACAGCTTACAGATGATAAAAAAGAGTGGTTGGAGAAACCAATTACGCTTGGAGAAATAGAACGGCAATAGATGGTTTGCCGCTTCATAAAACGCCAAGACTTGACGGGATAAGTGCAGAATTTTATCAAAAGTTCAAAGTTTTAGTATCCCCTTTTTTCTGGAAGTCATTCGCGTATGAATTTAAAGCATTACCACCCTTATTTCTGAAACCATATACTGCGCTTATAACAAAAGGAACTGATGTGAATGGCGGCAAGGCGCGTAAGCAAGTACCGATCGATCACTTTATGTAGCTTTATGATTATAACATTTTTGCACGGGTTTTAACTAAGAGACTCCGGCAAGTCACATGTAATTTAGTAGGTGAACACCAAACATGTGGTATACGGGGAAGTTGTATCCAAACAAACATACATTTCGCGCGAACAATTTTAGACACTTACCAACGAAGGAGGCCAAGTGGCGATGCTGCAGATAGATTTACAGAAGGCCTTTGATCGTGTGCGACACGAGGTTCTTTGGAAAGTGCTAGAACGCGCTAACATAGGGGGAGTTCTTTTGGAGAGAACACGCATGTCGTACACTGGGTGTGTTACACAATTAGTTATTAACAACTCTTTGACCCCTAAAATACCTGTATCTTCCTCCGTAAGACAAGGGTGTCCCATGTCACTGTTGTTGTCTGCGTTCTACTTGGAGCCCTTTTGTCTGAGCGTTATTCAATGTGAACAAGTACACGGTTTTAGAATGGACTCAGTCGAGAAAAAAGCGTTGTCTTACGCAGACGATGTTGCCGTGTTTTATAGTAACAAAAGAAGCGTAGAAGAGGTTTTAAAACTGACATGGTCATTTTGCGCCACCACGGCTGCGGTGGTCAACCTCGATCCGTATTCCGGCGTTTGGCACGGTACTTGGGCTGCAACACCAGCTTTGTACGAAGGTATTCGATGGGAGTGCACCCCGTGCAAGTACCTAGGAATCCCACTGCAGCGCCCGAGGAAAACGAAGCCTTACTGGGAAAATGTTGTCGAGGACACAAAGAAACGCGCAGCCTTATGGTGTAATCGTGATCTGTCTATTTTTACGCGAGCAACCGTCTGAAACATCTTTCTGACCGGGAAGATTTGGTATGTCCTACAGGTGCTATGCTGCCCCCGAATCTATATCCAGAAGGTGAACCGCGTGTTCGCACTGTTTATCTGAATGTCGTCAAGCGAGCGGATCTGTCGGGACAATCTGTTCCGTCGTGTGGCTAAGGGAGGGGTTGGACTGTCGCATATTTTCATTCGTCAAACTGTGCCACGGTTTCTTTTTTTGCGTGACCAGAGACAACACCTTTTACAAAAGATGTTTCAGACAAGGCTCGGATATGCCCGAACGTTCTTTTTTGTCGCGTCAGACTCGACGCCTCGAGCCAAACCCGTTGGGTTTACAAAGGAAGTTACAGAAGCCTTTTACCTTTTGGACGTAAGGTTTTCACGGGAATATTTATCAACAGTAACGCTTAAAAAGTTGACGCGCGACCTCCTTGAGGTGCTTTTCTCTGCTCCGTTTTATAGACTTCCTTATGTTTCGTGTCCGGGACAAGATGTTCTTATCCGTGTAAAGAAAATGTGCGTCCCGCCTTGTGTCAAAACCTTTTTCTTCCGTCTACATAGCGAAACGTTGCCGGTGAAGGTATTGATAGACGAGGCATTTACATCCCGTGGAGTGTAAATTGTCTAATTTTCAAACAACCTGAGACGATTGAACATGCTTTCTTGTACTGCTGGGATGCAGTGTTCTGGGACGTTTTGCAACGGACTTTGAAAAAGGATTTACAGGTCAAGCGTTTTTCAATTCGTTTCTTCCCGGTGGAGAACCGTGAAAGCGTACCCTAAGACATGTTTATGGAATTAAGATTGCATAGCCTTTGGGAGTCCCGTGTGGCGGTGTGCTACGCACAGCAGCACGCTAAGTCGGCCCGCCTGTGTTTTGTCGAACTCGTTGTGCAAATGAAGAGCGTTGTTGAACGTTTCGAAACCCCACCAGGCTGGGTTGACCTGTTAGAAGAGCTAACAGGAATGAAGGAATTTTAATGCTCTCAACGGCTTCAAGTCGGAGTACATGGGTTTTTAATATGTAATGTGTAACTTGTGAACAATAAAAAAAAAAAGGCTTAACGGGTATTGTGCCTGCCTCCCACGCGAAAAGCGAGGGTTCGATTCGTGGGAGCGACGTGTCTTTTGTTTATCCCTGCAATTTAGTGTTCTAGTAAATTTGAAAATCCTGGTGCTTGTTCAAGGTCCGAATGTTCTACGCGTCGAACTTTCTGCGCCGATTATTCCAGAAGCCCACGCGTGTACATAAGGGGCTTCGCGTAGCGCGCCAGAGTGAGTCTCGCCCCATCGTACGATCCTGCTGTAACGCTGCCATCGACGTCCGCGACGCTCTACAGTTATCTTCTGTTTCCTTTTTGTTTTGGGCACAAGTTCGTCCCATTTAACGTTTAGTTTATTCAGTTATTATTGCCTCATCAATTGTCATTCGTGACATTTGATAAACCAGTCACTCTTCTCGAAGGGATATTCAACCTTTGCTACCATGTCCTCTGTAAGGTACGGCCTCAAAAATGTTTGCGATTTTTCTTACGGCATCTTCTAAGTTCTCGTCGTAAGCACCGCCTTAGCCGGTTGAGCGAACTGTCTACTGTTTTCTTGCCATATTCTTTCGTATGGAAACGCAAAAAAAGAACCCAAAAAAAAAAAACACCCGACGCTTTAAGCGACCGGACATGTAGTCGGTGCAAACTCTGTTGCTTGTAGATCAGGAACATCTTTTTTTACATGATCCGTGGAAGTTCACCACTTCTAGCTTTTGGTCCTCTGCTAGTCTCCGGTTATTGGCATCTTCCCAACCATGAAATGTGTTGATATGTTCATTAAAATAATCAATGATGCGCACGTTCTTTTCCTTGCACCATCACATCCCTTCCAACATGTTCCATGGTGTCCTTGTGTTTCTTCTTTCTCGCTGATTTCTCGGAGAGTAACAAAAGTATATAAATCGAAACTGAAAACGTAATATTTATTCCGTATAATAGTTTTATCCTTAACGAGTCATTCTTTCATACGTTATTTGATATTTAGGAACACCCTAAACCTCTAAAATGGCTAAAACTAAAAAGCTGCCTTCATGTATGTGAGCCACTAGTACGGTTATCAACGCACTGGCAGCTATCTCGAAGCTTGATCACAGTCATTATTGGAGACGATAAGAACAGCACAAGAACAATGTAATCTTTCAACTTACGACCGGTATCAGGGATCCGGGTATTCTAGCATCCCTGTCCCGCGACCGGTGTTACAAGTAGCATTGTCTCTCATCGACATTGTACGAAATCGAAGGCAGAATACGTAGATAACTTTCTATTCTAAAAAGACCGTCGGAAATGAAAAATTGGGTGCTTTGACAGCAGTCACCATGCTGTCACTACGGTCAATTATTTTGCCTCTGGCGCTAGCTTTTCTTTTCTTAGCTTCAATCGGCTCCTCCATACCTATTTCCAAAGCCAAAGCAAGTGCCGACGCAAAGATCTCGGCCCTTCTTCTGGCAGGTTCTCATGGATATTACAACTATCGTCACTAGGCAGACATCTGTCACGCGTACCATGTTTCGCATAACCGGCATTCCAGATGAACGCATCGTGGTTATGATGTACGACGACATCGCTCACGACCCATCCAATCCAACGCCCGGAATCCTCATCAACCACCTGAACGGCTCCAACGTTTACGAAGGAGTCCCCAAGGACTACACGGGAGACCTCGTCACTCCGAAGAACTTCTTGAGCATCCTGCAGGGGAAGAAAATCAAAGGAGGCAGCGGGAAGGTAATCGCAAGCGGTCCGAACGATCACGTGTTCGTCTACGTTGATGGTCAAGGCGCCTATGAACTGATTGCTTTCCCGGACGACGAGCTTCACGCGACAGACCTGATCGGCGTCATAAAACTGATGCACGAGCAGGAAAAGTTTGGAAAACTGGTCTTCTACGTCGAGGCTTCTGAGTCCGGGTCGATGTTCGAAAAACTTTTGCCAGACGACATCAACGTGTAGGCGACGACGGCGGCCAGCAGCGTCGAATCATCCTACGCCTGTTATTCTGACGATTTCAGACAAGCATATTTGGGAGATGTGTACAGCGTCAAATGGATGGAAGACTCGGATCGCGAGGATCTGCACAAGGAAACCCTCCTGAAGCAGTTCAAGATCGTCAGGTCTGAGACCAACACGAGCCACGTCATGCAGTTCGGTGACTTGAAGATAGCCAACCTAAAGGTCAGTGAGTTCCAAGGCGCCAAGTCTCCTCCTCTCATAGTTTTGCCCAAGGCACCCTTGGATGCAGTCGACAGCAGGGATGCTCCCATTTCTATTGTTCGGAAAAAGCTTCAGAAGGCGACGGACCCTCAGATCAAGCTTTCATTGAAATACGAGCTCGACCAAATGCTTCGAAACCGTGCTTTCCTGAAGGAAAAAATGGTGGAGCTCTTGTCGTTTGTGACGCTGGGGGACGATGAGAAGACTGAGCAGTTTCTCAAGGCGAAGATTCCTCTGAGGGACCACACCTGTTACAAGCAAGCCGTGCGATACTTCGACGCCAAGTGCTTCGAACTCTCGGCTAACCCCCACGCCCTCGCCCACTTGCGCTTGCTCGTCAACATGTGCGAAGAAATGATTTCCATCAGTGAGATTCGCGAAGCGATGGCCAATGTCTGCACCCATCCAACCGCCGTCGGCATTGTCTAGTGCTGTACTTCCCGTCGATACAGCCTTTTCATTTTTCTAGTTGATGTAACACGCTAATGAATAAATTTATCCACACGCGCGAGTGCCCTTTATTTTATGCCTTTGCTTTGCTTTCGGAAATGCGAAGTAGGTGAAATATTTAGAGCGTATACTGCGTTGAAAACGTTAAGCCTATAAACTCTGTTTAACTTCTAATTTGACCGCAGATGACGCCACGATTAGGTGGAGCCAATTAAACAGCGCCAAAAGTGTGACGTCACAGCGCTGATCGCGTTTCTGCGTTTGTTTGTTTGGTGTCACCGACTGAACCAATCACGCACAGAGAGCGCGCCGTAATCCTCCGCCAATTTTTTGTACTTTATTGGTTTAAAAGACCGGAAATTTTAGGCTTTGCATACTCGAAGTATGGAACACGCAACGCTAACGCAAGCACACAGTACTTGTGTTCGCTCGTATATGCATTACTAAAACTCGACACTTTTTCACCGGTCTTCTAACACAAACAAAAAGTGCTGCAGTGAGCAGACGAGCAAGCGGCTAGGCGTCCCTTTTAACTGCGAAGGCTGAGATTGGAAAATTGTCGGCACATAAAAATAAAATAAAATAGTCATTTTGGAAACATTTGTAATAAAGAAAACGGAATTCTTGTTTTGTTCTTATTATTTTTGTGGGGGCATTTGGTCCTGAAGGATTGGCGGCAAATTCGAAAGTTTTGCCGATGGTGAGAGGTCACGACTTCGATTGCACAGTGTGCTTTACCCACAAGTCATATCATTTTACATTAATTTCTCCAACTAGCTAAAACGTTTTCGTTGATTTCGGACCAATTTAATTTTATAACTTGTTAATTAGAAATGCTGGAATTGGCACCAGTGTTAATAATTTAAAAACTTTGGATTACCATAGTTGCTCGCGCGTTTGAAGAAACAACAAATTAAAACACCTTAATTAAAACAGGCTGAAGTTGAGCTAGTTGGTACATAATTTAGGTAAATTATCAACTATAACGATAGGGACAAAACACAGACAGGGAGAAACAGAGACATACACACCGCTGACTATCAACTAAGACTTTATATTTCTTCTTCATCACTTCGACCCAAAGATTCACACCTAAAGTAATGCCAATGAATCACCCTAAATCCTTACATTACACTACTATATTAAAATACTAAATAAAAGTAATTAATTACATTAAATTACTAAATTTGGTCACTAACGCCTTCTGATCCAACCGACATACCACCGCCGACACATATCCCTCTTATTCCCTTTCACGGGGCCGTGCCACACTGCAAACACTGCCTTTCTTTCTTGCTGACCGTGATGGAGGGCATGCTCACGCAGTCATCGGCGGTTTGCTCAATGGCCAGGGCCTCGAGAATCTCGCGCGCAAAGACATTTCTGTGTCTGTTAATAATGGAGACGCTGCTAAAATTGGGCCAGCACCCGCACGTGCGGCAATGGGCTGCAAGGTGCCCAGCTCCCGTGCCCTGCACCGACGCCGCGTGCTCCCTGACTCTGTCATTAACGAAGCGTCCCGTCTGCCCAATGTAGCAGCTCCCACATGACATTGGAATCTTGTACACTACACCAGTCTGGCACATGGCGTACTTAGTCCTGTGCGCGCTGTTGCAGGTTGGCTGGCGGTTCTTGGCCCGATTAACTCTGCGGCACATAGAGTTCCCTCTGTTCGGTGCCGAGCACACCACCCTGATATTTCGTCGTGCAGCGATCTTTTTGAGCCGGTGGGTGACACCGTGGATGTAGGGGGCTACTGCGAAGTTCTCTCGTGAAGTCTGTCTACCTCGCTCGGTACTTGGTGATCCTCTTGAGAATTTTCTGCATATTGTCTCACATACGGCTCCAAGGAGGACACCTGGGTACCCAGAGTCACGAAGCCGGGCCATCTGCTTCTGAAAGCTGGCGTCAGCTTGATGGTTGCATGACTTGCGCAGCGCTGATACGAGTGCCGTGTTGGCATGCAACACTCCGTTTTACGGTTTTAGAATGGCAGGATGCAAATGGAAAAAAACAACTTTACTTGAACGAGGTTCTTACCTCCAGCACACATGTCCATCCTTAAACTCAAGTGCGAGGTAAAGGAACTTAATAGACTTGCCCACGGATAGTTCATGAGTGAAGAGCAGTAATACGAATTGCGGTCATCTAGGCCCCCAATAAACGCTACAATCACAAAAAAACGCCACTTAACCATAATAGTCTTTCCGGAAAGATATCGGTTTTTCTTTTTGGCATGTGAAAAACTCTGACATCGCTATCAATATAGACAAACACAGGATGTAATATAAAGTCATGTGCATCACACCTTGCTTAAAAAGTAGACACACTTCTGTTCTCTTACACGAATTCCGTTTATGGTATTTTGTAGTAAAAACAACTTTTCTTAATTATAAGTTTCGTTAACATATTCTAAATTTATCACCAATGGTGATATTTTGTAAACTTTTGGTTTAACTATTTTCTTCTTTAGATGGGAATAATTATAAAACAATTAATTAACTCAACTCATTCAAACCCATTGCACGACCCGCCGTTAATTATTTGGAATAACAATTATGTGAGTAAAAAAAATTCATCAAGAACACACACATATCAGCACAGATTTTTTAACAACTACAATATTCTTGTTACCTCTAATGTGTAGGAAAGACCCTGTTTTTAAAGGGACACTAACTCTCTAAAATATACTGGAGTGCCAAGATCAGACACATATGTCACAAAATAAAACTTTGGGGAACAATCTTTCCAGCTCAATAATTACGAAGCGACGCACATTCTGAGATAGGAGAAAAACCGGAATTAAGAAATTTTCTCAGAAATTAAATCCAAAATAGGAATTAGTTTCGGCATCGTTCCGGAATTAAAACATGCCCCCTGGTGTAAATATTACGCTAAACACCGGATTTGTTCATTTTCTTTAGGATAAAGAAGTGACCTGCGTGCATACCACCCTAACTTCTTCGTATACACGGGAATAATTTCTGTCGCTCAGTGAAGCCAGCACACTACACAGGCTCTGCAAATGGTATACCAGCACGCAGCTCCGACTCTAACAACAACCGCCAGTTTGGTAAGCGAGTCCGTACCACTAGTTGTGTGCAGTGGGGGCGAAGGCAATTGGACCAGGCGAAGAGAGAAAGGGCGAGCACTAAGAACGCAGGACAGGAGAGGTGGGCAGTGGAGGGCGAGGGGAGATAGGGAGAGCATTAGGAACGTCAGAGAGGAGAAGAGGTCTCTCTCCTCTTCCCCAGCCTGTCTAGCGCTTGCCCTTCGTCCCGTCGCCTGGCGTTGCCTTCACCTGTACTGCACGCAACTAGTGACACGGAGAAAAGGACCCTTAAGAGCCGAAGGCTGGGGATGCACGTGGGAAGGATAGGGCCTTCATCCATTGGGGACTCTCGAGTGGGATTTGGTGGCGGTTGGTTGTGTTGGACCGGCCTCCTCATATTTGCTCCAGCCGGCTCGCAGGAGGCGTATCGGTGAGTGAGTCGCTATGCTCCTTAACGATACCCATTGTTGTAATTAGTGTGCTGCGCTAATTAAACGCTTTGACACCCTGCACATCGTTGTGGTGCGTTTGACTCTTCGGTAAGAGTTGCGTTTTGGGCAGCAAACCAGAGAACCCGCCGCAGTGGTTGATACGCGAGTACACTGCGGGCGTGGGAGTTGGGGCACGAGCCCGGTTAGCTCTGACCTATAGTTGCGAGCTCGGTAGCAATCCCCACACACTATCGCTACATCAAAGCTGAAAGGCGGATCCAATCGGTCGACGTATGAGGTAATGAAGAACCTCTTAAAATTGCGTTTTAAAACCAGGAATAAAAACTTTATGATTATTATCAATGAAGAAAACATGCAGAGTTATGAATTTATTAGTTTATGGAAAAATACAGCGTTGTAATGAAATATTCATTTTAAGAACACGAATAAAATATACGGCGGTGCGTTAAAGACCGCAAACCTAAAAAAAAAACATTTTCATGGCATACTCGTGGACAACTTTTTATGGCTATGCAGTCGAAGGTACGGGGGTGCGTGCATGAAAGTCTATTGATGATTGCACTATTTTAGCGTGTTGGTGCTTTCTAAACATCTAGAAAGTGGAGACACACAACGAACGTATACGAAGAAGATTATCCTGCCTGTATCGTCCCTTATGTGTTCCCACTTTCTATTGATGCTGTCCACGCGCACATTTCTTGTCGAAAGTGCCGCAGAAAGTTAGCCGCTGTTACAATAATGCTGGCAGTGCTGTGATATTTGCCTAAAATGAAGCGTGATGAGTGATTTCGGACGGAGTAAATTGAAGTTATTTGCGATGAAAGACTGGGTTTCCACATAACAGCTACATATTCAAAGGTAGGGCGGACGAGTGTTTTGTACGAGGAATTAGTTCCAGTGAAGTCGAAGCGAGGATGAAGTTTCTTTTTGAGTGATCTAATATGTGGTTAGCACTTTTGACCACATAATCGGCATGTGCCATCGACAGGGAATGTAACGCGAAGGTCGGAACGCGGGGCCTTGGGTGCATGCTGCGCCACCTGGAGGCTGGTAAAACCGCAGAGTGGAGAGGGGGCTGCGAGTGTGTGCCCTAACCAAATACTTTACTGGGAAAATACACCCTATTCCGCTTATTTGTATTCAACGGCAAGCCTACAGCACCATATCCTCCCTGGGCGGTATGGAAACACCGCGTCCCAGAGAACGCATATGCATCGCGCTGTACACACTCCCTCGCGTTTTAGCGCTGCGCCGGGTGGGGCTGCTCCCCGCCAGCACACCGAGATACCGGACTGGCTGAGACAGCAGAGACGACTGTCTCCGCTCTCTTGACGGGTTTCAACAACGGTAGATGGCGGCAGCCCCCCCCCCCCCCCCCCCCCCCCGAACCTACAAGGCTGCGCGCGTCCAACGGTTTCAACAACGCAAATGTCGGTTCCTCCAAGGCCACTGAATATTCGCGGAGTGAGAAGTATTCACGAGTAAGCTATTTTCCCTTACTCAATAACTCCTGGATTACAAGGTGATGGAGCTTAATTATCAACGTCACCTATAGGGACAGACGCGGAGCAAGGATTAGGTCCGAGTGTTGCGTCAGAATTTGGCTAAGGCTTGTATCAAAGCAGTGAGGACAGGAGTTTCAGCCAAATGCTGACGAAGTGCTCGCGTCCAATCAATGCCCGACGCTTGCCTCTTGAGATGACGCAGAAAACTCAGCTGTCCGGCCTATTCATCTGTAGGAGGTGGTGTTTTACTTCGATGAGCACAACCTTAAAGACCCCCCCCCCCCCCTTTCTCTTCACTCCGTACTGTTATCAGCCCGAAGGTACCGCAGCTGTTATGCTAAATTTAGCGGAAAATTTTCCCCGCTACATTCAGCGGAAAATTTTCCCCGCTAAATCTAACGGGAAATTTTCTCCGCTAAATCTAGCGGGAAATTTTCCCCGCTAAATTTAGCGGAAAATTTTTCCGCTAAACTTAGCGGGGAAAATTTCCCCCTAAATAGGAGGCGAGCAGGAGAGGAGGAGGGGATGATAATGAAAATGATAATGATAATATTTATTTGCACTCAGAAAGAGATGCCGGTGAGAGCAGAAAGACCGAGTGTCCATGCCAAAGGCCTGCAGCACCAAAAGGAGAAAAAAAATAAAGGAAAAGAAGGACGACTGGGAAATCCCTATAGTGAGTCGTGGCCGACAACGCGGAAGCCCCAAAACCAGCCAGCGGCGCAGGCGCCCCACTGCACCCTACAGTCAGTGGTCACGTAGGGCGCTCTGCTACACCAACCCGCTCGATGGTCCGCAGCCTCCGCCACAACCCACCCCAGGGCAAACCGGGATGCTACATTACACTTTCGGTTCATTCAGCACGCAGGTGTCTGGCGATGGCACTGCAGAACGTTCTACATTCATCCTTATTTGTGGGGAGATTGTCCGTCAGTTCACAGGGCAGTGAGCGCCATAGGTCTACTGACCGCACCAGGAAAGAGCCTCTATGACGCTCTGTGCGAGATAGAAGGGGCTGTAGGGTCCCTGTACGGGTTTTCCGCACTTGCAAAAGAGGCAGCGATTTTTCGTCAAATTGGAGAACGAGAGCCAGGAGTCGCATCGAGGAGACTTTGCGACGAGTGGACAATGGGGTCCAGTGAACCGTGCGCAGCAGTTGGGCTGTTCCGGTATCCCGATAAGGGCGTACCAGCGGGGACCGCTGGCGAAGGCTGGCGTATGCTGCTCGTCGCTGAACACTCTCCAGAGCAGCTACTAAGTGTACTTGCGCAGGATCCCAAATAGAACTGCAATACTCTAGGTGCGGGAGCACCAGTGCAGTGAAGAGGTGTTTCAGAGTTTGTGGGCCCATTCCCCTGGATACCCGCAGAGCAAAGCCGGGCATCCTTCGGGCTTTGGATAGAACACTGCTGATATGGTTAGTGAAGCGCAACTTGCTGTCAAGGGTTACACCAAGGAGCCTTATGGCAGCAACCCGACGCAAGGGGGTCCCGGCAAGGTTGGGAGCTTGGCGGGAAGGCTGCTGCTGATGGTGGTGAACAAGCATTGAGGTACACTTTGCCTCGTTCAGAGGCAAGCGGTTCATCCGAGACCACCGGACGACAGCGTTGAGGTCTTCTTGCAGGCGTGGGTAGTCAACGCTGGGACGAGCTACCGGCATAATCAGGGTCAAGTCGTCGGCGTAGAGCAGGGGTTTGGAGACCACGTTGACGGTGATGTCATTTATAAAGATGTTGAAAAAGGTCGGTCCAAAAACACTGCCCTGTGGTATGCCCGAGAGTACATCAGACCAGGTGGAGGAAGCTCCGTGATAGACAACCCGTTGGCGACGACCAGTCAGAAAGTTGGACATCCAGTCAAAACAGCTTCCTGTAAATCCTAGGCGTCGGATTTTCTGAAGGAGTAGGCTATGGTCTACCTTGTCGAAAGCCTGTTTGAAATCTAGCTGGACAACTTCGCAGGGGATTCTGCCATCCAAGCTATTGCTGAGTCTGTTGACAGCGGTGGCGAGAGCGAGTTCACAACTGCGGTTCTTACGAAAGCCGAATTGGTGTGGTGATAGTAGTGCTTCGGACTCCAGATAGTCAAGGATTTTGGCATTGAGAATACGCTCCATTGTGCGGCAGATTATGGATGTGGAAGATATTGGTCGATAAGAGGACACAGTAGAGAGTGGTACACTGTTGCCCTTGTGAATTGGAGTGATGTGTGTCGTCTTCCATTGTCGTGGGACGGAGCCGCTAGAAAGAAGGCTTCCGAACATTCTAGTAAGGACAGGACAAATCGAGGCGGAGCAGGCACTAAGGAGCGCCGGGTGAAGTCCATCAGGCCCAGCGCACTGTGTGGGCTTGATCCGAAGTAATGCCCTTATGGTGTCGTCTTCCGTGATGGTAGGTGTGGTAAAGGAAGGAGATCCAGGAACTGTGTTGAACGTTGCATACTTTAAGCAGTCTTGTGGCAGTGTCCACGCAGAGAAAAATGATCGTTGAAAAGCTCAGCAATGTCATATGGGCTTTGTAAAATGTTGCCGTCACAAGTGAATTCTGGCATGGCGGAAGATTTTCTTTGGCTGTTAATGTAGGCCCAGAACAGTTTGGGGGAGCGGGCAGCCTTTTCGGCAATTCTCTGCACATACTGTCGGTGTGAGAGGTGGACGAGTTTTTTCAATTCTTTTTGAGCTTGTCTAGCGAGGGCAAGGATCTCAGGGCGGCGCTGCACCTTGGCCTTCCGAAACAGTCGCTTCTTGCGATGGGAGAATCTGGTAATTTCCTTAGTGATCCAGGGAGACCTACTGCAGCCAGAGACAAATCTCACAGGAACACAGTCACGCTGAATGGCGTCCATAAAGCCCAACCAAGTTTCATACCCAATGTCAGGCGAGGGCACGTCAAGGACCATGGACCAGGGGGCAAGGTGAACAAGTCTGTTCAGATGTGTCGTGTCAGTCGCAGAGAAATTTCGGACTTCCTTGGCATAACGACCGAACTTAGGCACAGAGAACACAGTCTTGAGGAGAATGGCACTATGGTCTGAACCAGCAAGGCTGGGCTCCAAACAACATTCTGAAGTGAGTGCCATGTTGCTGACAAGAGCCAAGTCGAGGAAGGACTCCTTCTTTGCCGCAGAGGTATATGAAGGCTCACTGTACACCTGGGTATACCCAGAAGTCTCCATGATATCAAGCAGGAGGTCATGGGTTTGGTTCGAGGGGATGGGGGAGGTGAGGTCGGAGTAGTCAATGTGAGCATTGAAGTCGCCAGAAATGCAAATGTTCGAGTACGCCTTGGGGTCGAGAGACTGAAGAGACTGATTAAGTAGCCCATAGCTTTCTGCTTGCTTGGTAGGCGGGCAATACACAGAGCCTAGCAGCATTTTTCCCTGCTTGTGTACAATCTCTACAAACACAGCCTCCAGGTCAGGGCGTTCCAGGTCGGTGCGTCTGCGGCTCACAAGTTGGCGTGGCACTAGGATCATCACGCCTCCACCATGATGTGAGCGATCTTTCCGGTAGACGGCGAAGCGGTTGGGGTCGGCAAGTTGACTGTCGTAGATGGAGTCATCCAGCCACGTTTCACATAGCGCCACAACGGTGGCTGGCGAAGTTGCCAGGAGTGTATGTAAGTCTCGCAGCTTGTTCTTCACAGAGCGAACATTTGAGAACCATACCGCGAGAGGTGCTGACACGGCCGGCTTGCGAAGCGAGCACTTGGTCGAAGGTGCGGGCTCGGCAGTAGAGATGTCACGGGAGGTGGTCGACGATGCCTCGAAGAGGCTGTCGTCAAATGAAGGCAGCTGGCACATGCCGCAGTACCAGGGTTCAACACAGTTTGACAAGCGCCGATACGTGAACAATGCGAGGCGTTCGCACTTCCTATGCAGCCAAGCGTCACATCGGTCGCATTGTAATGCGGCCGCATTGTCGTAAACAGGCTTACAGCATCGGGGGCAGATGGGGCGTGGTCCAGGGTTCCGCGGGCCAGGGTTGAGCGAGACGTCTCCGGCAATGAGTAGCAGCCAGGCGACGTGCGGGCGGGCGGACGGCAGTGGCAGGCTTTTAGGCCTAATGGCAACCGAGCAGTGCACTAGGTTGGCGGCGGTATTGGTGGAGATCCTCCCGCTGGGGAGTCGACAGTCCAGATCCCACGGGTGCCCGGGTGCCCGGAACATTTATCCAGCGGAGCTTCAGCGATAAACAGGGCTCGCAGGCGTAAAAATAGCAAAAAGGCGACACGATAGCCTCCTCTCCGTACTTTCCCCTCCTCCTCCTCAAGAGCTGCGCGTATAATTCGGCGTTGCAGGGAGTTGTAAACGGCGGCTTTCATTTTTTTAGAACCTTTACCTAAATACCTCTTTTTAGGAAAGCGTTAGAAATTTCATTCCGGCCACACGACAGTCCATCCGTAGTAGGCTGCCAAGGACCCCTTCTGTAGAGACTGTTAAAGGGCAACTCCGCTGAATTCCGAAGATTTCGGGATAATGATTGATTTCGAATTAAAAAGCCCTAGTAAAACACACTACGTCGTTTGCTTCGCGAAAAATGGGATATATATTTTTAAATCTGATTTTAAACACGAGCGGAAATCGAAACCGAAACTTCGGCTCCGCCCGGCAACATTGGCCTCGGGTCGCCAAGTACATGGCCATCACGTGGTACGAGATGTCACGTGATCCTCGGCCCAATGACGGGCGGGATCGGGGAGGCCGTGTGGCAGGCGCGAGTGTCGTCTGCACCGCACTCTTCGCCACGTTTTGGTGTCTACGGCATTCGACGACGTCTGCACAACTGCGGCATAAGTGTGCGCGCACGTGGTGTCGTAGTGTGGACGAAACTCCGAAAGACAATAATCACAATCGGTGAGACGACGACGGCGGTAACGGCGGAACCACGGCGGGCGGCCGGACGGCTCCCAAGAAGCGCGCTGCGCAGGCGCGTTACGCCAATCACGTGGACACTGCTGAGCGCCGAGAGGCAACGTTGCTGACGTCATGCGCTACGCTTGCCCGGAGAAGTGAAAACAAGCAAAAGGGGGCCATGTAGATGGCGTTTAGCTCAATGTTGGCTCCGCCCATGCCGTAGCCTTGACCGCGCTGTTGGTTGCGCCTGAATTCGCCCGCTCAAGGCAGCCGATTTCGGCAACTTGGCGAGTTGCAAAGTTTGCCGGACCGTTCAAGAAACATTTAGACAGAACTGCGTCGTAAGATTTCACGTGTGGTCTTCCTAGGTGATACTGAAGAGGACTGCATTGTTTTTTCAAAACCAAAAATGAAGCGGAGTTGCCCTTTAAGTCACTGATCCCACGATTGTCAAAGGAGAACGATGGCAAGACAGAGTTACCACTGGTGTACACAAACCAAAATAAATAATTAAACTCTGAAGACCAACATATTTTTGCCCGCACTCAAGTGCGATAACGTTACATGTTTGTATGACTTGCAAGTGGAGAAGGCAGTCTAAACAACACACCATTTTGCACTTTTGTTTTAATATATAAGTTTTAGCAAGACTCACTTTACACCATCGAACTTCTTCTTACCTGTGGGGATCAATCTGTTCTGTCCCTATATTACAACATCTGACATCACGTTCTCACTAATGCCGATAGAGCCTCTCAGACCGAATTCACAAATTTGATACCTTCGTCAAAAAAGAAGGTTCTGGTGACTTTTAACTTTGGATAATAGTTCAGATGCGTCTCTAAATATGTTCAACCAATTTTTAAACAAATAATTGACTATTGAAGTTTACCGGAGCAGACGATGTTTATTTAGAGAGACAGAGAGATCGCTTCATGCGGTTTGCATTAACCGGTTTCACTCCGCTGGGGAAGGGGAATAGGGGATACCAAAGAAGGGTAAGGGGATGAAATTAATACAAACACATCAAAATAACATGGAGCTCCATATCTGCTTCTTGAAGACGACAAAAAAGTTGGGTATCACGTAAAAAACGTAGTAGGTATTTGGTCGCATCAGCCAGCTTTTCTGGACTCTCCCACGCTCCACGCTCCTGCGCTAAAAAATGCTAGGGAAGAATTTCATCAAAGCACTTTGCCATCAATGTTAATAAACGACATTAGAAAATTTTGGCGTGTTAAACAACCAAAAGATGAGGATACGATCACTTTATCTGACAGCACTGGAAACGTAATTCCACCTAGCCAGTGTGCATTGGTGCTGACTGAAGTGTTTTCATGCAACTTTTCTGTTACGTCAGGTGTCCCCATACCCGATACTCATGGCTTTGACTTTCTCGCCATGTCTCCCATGCTCATCGAACCTACTGGTGTAGAGAGCCTCATTAGATCACTTAAACCTTCTTCGTCTAGTGGATGCGATTCCAAGTTTTTGAAAAGTACAAGTGTATATTCTTCTATTATACTTTCTGAGATTTTTCAGCAGTCGCTCGACTACGGTTATCTTCCTGGGGAATGGAAGGTCGGCAAGGTGATTGCACTCCATAAATCAGGTAGCAAGTCTTTTCCCCTCAATTACCGACCCATCTCACTAACCAGCATTCCTTGCAAACTTCTTGAGCACATTCTGTTTTCATATTCGTTACATGCTTTGAATCAAACTGCTTTTCCACACCTTCACAGCATGGCTTCCGCAAAACTTGCTCCTGTGGAACTCAATCGGTATCATTTACGCATAAACTAAACCTCATTCTTGATCATTCCTCATTTGACGATTGCATTTTTTTAGACTTCTCTAAAGCAGTTGAAAAGGTATGCCATAAACTTTTACTACATAAACTACACCAACTTAACCTTGATCACAAGCTTCTCACATGGATTGAATGTTTTCTTCTTAACCGTTCACAGTTTGGTTCAGCTAACAACTCTAACTCGCAGCCAACCGGTGTTTACTCGGGTGTGCCACAGGGTTCTGTTCTTGGTACTCTCCTTTTCCTTATCTACATAAACGATCTACCTTCTTGCGTTTCTTCTAACAATCTCTTGTTTGCCGATGACTGCGTGGTTTTTCGTGAAATAACTCGTGACGACGATATAACTAATCTTCAGTCGGACCTTAATGCCATCTCGGAATGGTGCAAAGCATGCTATATGGACCTAAACGTTAATAAATGCAAATATAAGCGCGTATCTAGAAAAGCTAATAGTTTTTTCCACCTGCTGTCTAAATCACCGTCCCCTTGATGCCGTCACTTCTTACAAATACCTTGGTATTCACATTACAGCCGATCTCACCTGGAACGCTCACATCTCGTATGTTACTAACAACGCTTGGGTACATCCGACGTAACTTTTCAAAAGCTCCTTTGTCTTTAAAACTTTTGTGATATAAAACATTAATCCGTTCAAAACTTGAATATGCTTCATCTGTGTGGGATCCTTACCAAAAAAACTTAATAGGTTCACTTGAAATGGTTCAAAATAATTCAGTTCGTTTTATCCTATCGAACTATAACAGAACTGCCAGCATAAGCTCAATGAAATCTAGCCTCAACCTACCAACTCTAGCATCTCGCCGTAAATTATTTCGACTATGTCTATTTCACAAGCTCTTTCATCACCCATATCTGCGCGACGATTTTATTTTGCCTCCCCCGTATATCTCATCCAGGTTGAATTCCACTCTGCAAAACTAACGCTTTTTTTCAGTCCTTTTCCCACACACATCAGATGAGTGGAATCGCCTTCCCGCACCTACGGCAGCCATCCAAGACCACAATCTTTTCAAGAACGCCTTAGCTATCATCGTATGATTAGGAGCCTTTTATTTGTTTTTATTAATAACTTCACAATGTTGTACTATCTTATGAAATGTAATCCACTCTCCTCTATAATGCCTCGGGCCTTGAGGGTAAATAAATAAATAAATAAATAAATAAATAAAAGACCTTTTGGAGAGAGAACGGTCGGGAGTCCAGTTGGGAGAGTTCTTCAATTGGCACCTCTCTTTCCCCATCATAAATTGAGCAGTTGCATAAAAGGTGGTCCAGTGACTCCACTTCTTCACATATCAAGCAGTTTGCAGAAAGTATTTTTCCAATACAGTGGAGATATTTATATGTAAATATCTCCACTGTATAAACACTGTATAAACACAGTATACATAAACACCGAAGCAGGTACTTCGTATTCCATGTAGCCTGTTGCGCCACTCCTTTACTCGATCTTCTAGAAGGGACACACAACCTTTGCTACCATGTCCTGAGTAAGATGCATGAAACCATGAAATGTGTTGATATGTTCATTAAAATCATCAATGATGAGCATGTTGTTGCCCTAGCACCGTCACATCCCTTCAAACATGTTCCATGGTGTCCTCGTGTCTTTTCTGTCTCGATCAGTTCTCGAAAAGAAAAAAAAGCAGATACATCGGAACTGTAGACGTAACATTTTTTTCGTATAATTGTTTCGTCATAAACGAGTAATTCTTCTATAGCTTTTTTGATATTTAGGAACACTCTAAGCCTGCAAAAATGTCTAAAGTGAAAAAGCTGCCTCCAGATAGTGAGCCACTAGTAGGGTTATCAGCGCACCGGACGCTATCTGGAAGCTTGACTCAAAGGTGTTCTGTGCGACGAGTAGAACAGCACTAAAACAATATAATCTTACAACGCACAATCGGTATCAGGATTCCGGGTAATCTTGAATCTGTCCCGTGACCGGTGTCACCATTCGAAGAAATTAAAATCAGTATACTTAGGTAACGTACTCTTTAAAAACGCCGTCAGAAGTGGCAAATGGGGTACTTTGACTGCAGTCACCATGCTTTCACTACGGTCAATTATTTCGCCCCTGGCTGTAGCTATTCTTTTCCTTGTTGCAATCGCATCCTTCGCACCTACTTCCAATGCCCAAGCAAGTGCTGACGCAAAGCACTGGGCCCTTCTGGTGGCGGGATCTAAGGGATATAGTGACTATCGCCACCAGGCAGACATCTGTCACGCGTACCATGTTCTGCACAACCACGGCATTTCAGATGAACACATAGTGGTTATGATGTACGACGACATCGCTCAAGACCCATCCAATCCAACGCCCGGAATCATCCTCAACCATCCCAATGGCTCCAACGTTTACGAAGGAGTGCCCAAGGACTACGCGGGAGACCTCGTCACTCCGGAGAACTTCTTGAGCATCCTGCAGGGTAAGAAAATCGAAGGAGGCAGCGGGAAGGTAATCGCAAGTGGTCCAAACGACCACGTGTTCGTCTACTTTTCTGATCATGGTAGTCCTGGCCTAATTGTTTTCCCGAACGACTACCTTCAAGCGACAAACTTGATCCGTGTCATAAAACTGATGCACGAGCAGAAAGCGTTTGGAAAACTGGTCTTCTACCCCGAAGCTTGTTACTCCGGGTCAATGTTCGAAAACCTCTTGCCAGACGACATCAACGTGTATGCGACGACGGCGGCCAACAGTGACGAAAAATCCTACGCCTGTTATTGGGACGATTCCAGAAAAACATTTTTGGGAAATTTGTACAGCGTCAATTGGATGAAACACTCTGATCGCGAGGGTCTGGACATGGTAACCCTCCAGGAACAGTTCAAGTTCGTCAGATCTCAGACCAACACGAGTCACGTCATAGAATTTGGTGACTTGAAGATAGCCAACCTGAAGGTCAGTGATTTCCAAGGCGCCAAGTCTGCTCTTTCCATAAATTTGCCCTTTGCACCCTTGGATGCCGTCGACAGCAGGGATGTGCCCATTGCCATTGTTCGCAAGAAACTTCAGAAGGCGACGGACCCTCAGATCAAGCTTTCACTGAAGCACGAGCTCGAAGAAATTCTTCGAAGCCGTGCTTTCCTGAAGGAAAAAATGGTGGAGCTGGTGTCGTTTGTGACGCTCGGTGATGCTGAGAAGACTGAGCAGTTGCTCGAGGCGAAGATTCCTCTGAGGGACCACATCTGCTACGAGCAAGCCGTGCGATACTTCGACGCCACGTGCTTTGAACTCTCAACTAACCCTCACGCTGTCACCCACTTGCACTTGCTCGTCCACATGTGCGAACAAAAAATTTCCGTCAGTCAGATTTGCGAAGCGATGGACAATGTCTGCACGCATCCAACGGTCGTCGGCATCGTCTAGTGTTGTACTTCCCGTTGATTTAGCCTCTTCATTTTTCTGGTTGATCTAACACACTAATCAATAAATTCATCCACGCGTGCGCGTGCCCTTTATTTTATGCCTTTGCTTTGCTTTGGGAAAGGCAAACTAGGTGAAATATTTAGAGTATGCAGCTTTGAAAAAGTAAGCCACTAAACTCCGTTTTACTTTAGGTTCGACCGCAGCCGACGTCATAATTTGGTAGAGCCAATCAAACATCGCAAAAAGTGTGACGTCACAGCGCTGATCGCGTTTCTGCGTTTGTTTCATCTTGGTTTTAAAAGCGCACAAAAGACGAGGACAGATTAAGAAACACAAACGATGGACGAGTGCTCACTCGCAACTGATAGATTTTATTGGAACCTCAGAAGACACAAAAAAAAGCATCCCCCCCCCCCCCCCCCCCCAATCGCTCATGCGCACCGCAGCTCCTTGTTGTCAAACTATACACCTTAAAAACTGTAAAATCACGATGTTTACGTGTTGACACGTGTCGTTGTCTATAGAAACGCCACCTCGGCCTCAGTCAGTGCAAGGGAGGGTTGGCTTATGCATCCCTCTCCCCGAGAAGCTATCTGAAAGGCCTCCAAGATCTCTCTCGCCCTCTGTTCTTTATACGTGCCCAAAATATTTGTGTCACCGAACGCTGGAGAGCAGCCGCACCTGTCACAGTGGACAGCCAGGTGGCCCGACAGAGTCGCTCGAAGAGAGGCACGGTGCTCCCTAAGCCTTTCATTAACACAGCGACCAGTTTGGCCCACGTACACTTTGCCACAGGATAGAGGAATGCAATATACCATGTTCTGAGGTTCCAATAAAACCTATCAATTGCGAGTGAGCGCTCGTCCGTCGTTTGTGTTTCTTACTCTGTCCTCGTCTTTTGTGCGCTTTTAAAACCAAGATGAATAACTACCAACTAGCCCAACTTTCCACCCTACTGCGTTTGTTTGTTTGCTGTCACCGACTGAACCAATCGCGGACAGGGAACGCGCGGCAGTACTGCGCCAATTTTTTGTGCGTGATTGGTTTCGAAGGCCGGAAATTTTAGGCTTTGCTTACTCGCAGTGTAAAACGCGCAACGCTAAAGCAAACTCACAATGCTTGCGTTCGCTGGTAAACGCAAGACTGAAACTCGCTATTGTTCTTCACCGGCCATCCAACGCCCACAAAACTCGCTCAGTGAGCAGACCAGCAAGCGGCTAGGGGTTCCTTCGAACTGCGAAGGCTGAGATTGGCAAAACATCGGCGCATAAAAATAAAATAAAATAATTTGGTTATTAATTTGTGATAAAAAACGGGACTTTTTTTATTGTAATATTTTTATTTTGGGGCACTTGGTCCGGAAGGTTAGCGGCCAATTCGAAAGTTTCGATTGTCAAAAGTCACGACTTTGATAGCACCATATGCTATACCCACAATTAATATCATCTTACATGGATTTCTCCGACTAGCTAAAATGTTTTATTGATTTTACACTATTTTTTTTATTTTCTAACCTGTTAAATAAAAATGCTAGAATTAGCACCAGTGATGATAATTTGACAATTTCGCTTTCTTTATTTCGCTTTTACACAATTTTGTGAAGGAGTGGTATGATGACCAAACATCAAAATTATTTGTTTTGTTCGCATTTCCGAATAATCTTTTCTTTTTATTTAACATACGTTCTAAATTGTTATTAAACCAGGAAGATGCATCATCACATCGAACTGAAGTTTTGGGAACAAATATTTCGAGTAGTTTTATGAAAGTATTTTGAATGAGCAGTCAGTTTTCACTTGCGGATCGGTCACAATTTGGTAAGACGTAATACCGTTCAAAGTTCGTTATGGCTACTGTCAGTCCTTCAATATTGGTTCGTGAAAATGTGAATATCTCTTTCGGCGTATTTTTAGAGCGCGTTACTCCTAATGATGTTTCGATTTGAATCAAAGCATGATCACTCATATGCTCCTTGATAGTGTAGTACGTCACACATTCGGGTTTATTAGTGAAAAACAGATTTAATATCGCGTCACGACGGGTTGCCGAGGTGATAATTTGTTGGAGACCATCCACACCCGTTATAGAAAGGAACTCTGTACACTGTCGAGAGTTTGCACCCTAAACGAGAAGTTCGCGATATGCTATGCAGGAAAAAAAGATACACACACACGATGGTCCGTGTTGGAATAAGAATAGTTCACACATGAATAAACAGCGATGCAGACGCTCCCTCCATACTTGTACGAAGCTGTCGCGAACAAACACTGCCACACCGTGAACAAAATACTTCTCCACCACACTTGTGATGATGCGCCCTTGTATCCCAACAAAGCGCGACTTTATGCTTAGAGCTAGATGTGAGTGAGTTCAACCAAAAATGCCGACCTCTGAGTACAACCAAAGGATTAGGTCAAAGGCAACCCTAAACTCTCGTTCGAGTTTACTAATTAACCGTAAATTGCGGACGATAACCTCAACCGCATGCTGTCAACGAAGAGCACAAGCGGTCACGTGATCCTTGCTACTACGTTACGACAAGAAGTCGCCAAGTGGAGCCACTCCATCTTCTCGGGGCTAATTAATAATGTGTCAAGATGGGCTGACAATGAAGGTTTCAAGTTGTCCACCCAGAAAACTTCTTCCGTTTTTCACGAAAACGTTGAGTGTTGCCGATGCCCTCGTTGGCCATATACAATGCACCAGATCAGATAAAAACGGAGTATAAGTTTGTATGGCTTATGTTTCACTCTAAGCGCGCGCTCTCAGCCAGACTTGTGCCTATCTCAAATACTCTACTCAAGATACTGTATCTTAAATACTTTTTGGAGTATCTTGGCATCTTGCAAATACCTTTGATAGAGAGAGTATTTAATACTCTATTTTAATTACAATTCCGAGTATCTTGTACTCTTTATCTTAAATACATTTTTGACATTCCGCCATTTTCCGAGTTTTTCGGTATGAAGTGGGGTGGGCGTGCACGGGCAAACGTGAAAATTTTTTCAAGCAACCGATTCCTGTTTCTAGCTCCGATTAGCTACGGTGACTTTGACTGAGCTCGTGAAAATATCGCTTTTTTGCCGACAGTGAGTCATATTTCAGCCCAAAGTTCGTACAATGAAGGTTCTCCCCTCGCCTTCCCAAAGGCGCCTTTTGTTTCTATAAAGTTTCCCCTCAAAAAAATCCTCAAACCAAAGGTGTGGTTTTACGGGAGTAAAGATCCCGGTCTGCTTGCCCTGAGGCGCAAGCAGACCGGGAAACGACCTTTTTGAAGAGGGTGCGACCACTGCCGTGGCTATTATGTGGGTTCTCTTTGTTATCCATTCACTCATAACCGTGTCCCAAGTTCGTTTATAGTGAATTTTATAGCGTATAGGGAATATGGATTGTAGTTAAACGATGCGTCTAAGGTGCGCCGCAAGATGTGATATTCAGCGATGTCACTATTGGCGAAGCGCTTTTACCCGTTTGTCACCCCCACACCTCGGTGTTTACCCAACACAAGGCCTGTGCACAGTCCCACAGGCCTTGTGGGCATGTTCGTGTCATTTTTTTAATAAAGCGCGGGGCATAGTGTAATGAAAAAATACCAACAATTAGTGAAGTGACGTTAAGTGCCGGATCTGCCTCGAAAGCAGTCGTCAGACGATGCGAGCTTGACCCACTTGGGCTTATGTGCTGAGCTGGGCAGGGTGCATGCTGCATTCTTCATGCAGGCCGGAGTGGTAACAAAAGAGCCCCTCCTCCCCCTCATCGGAGAACACGAACTCGAGCCGAACGCTGAAGCTGAAGCAAAAGCGACCTCTTTCTTGTTGTCCCAGAAATGTTTTGTTACCACTATCAGCGATATTTCCATGTGCGTTGCCCAGCAAGCGCGTGGCCGAATGGTTACCGCGCTTGGCTTTCGCGCGGAGGCTCCGGGTTCGATACCAGAAAGCGGACTTCTCTTCTATTTATTTCTTCAACTTGACGTACCGGTAAGTTCGAGAATTTTGTCGTCTGATCGAGTTACGAATGTCTACGCGCCGAACTTTCTTCGCCGAGTGTTCCAGAAACACACGCGGGTACAAAAGGTGCTCCGAGTGGCGGTCCGGAGTCAGTCTCGCCCCAGCGGTCGATCCTGCTGTTACGCCGACAACGACGCCTGCGACGCTAGCCTTTCTCTCTTTTGTTTTAGGAACAAGTTCGCCCCATTAAACGTTTAGTTTCTTCAGTTATTCGCCGCCTCATCATTTACCATTCGTGACAATATTTTGCTCTTTATAGTCGGACTGCATTAAATAGCCCTACCATACTTTTCTTTTTTTTTCCGTTTTGTGTTGTTGCGTGCTAATAAACCATTCTGGTAACCCATATTTGCGTAGCTGTATAATTGTCGTTGTCAGTGACGTCGATACAAATTAAGAAATGCGGAAGTATCTTCAAAAGTAACTGAAAAACATTTCTAAGTATTTGTACTCTACTCAAGATACTTTGCAGTGAAAGTAACTTGAGTAGTATTTTAAATACTTTATGACGCGGGTATTTAGTAACTTAACTTAAATACTTTTATCGAGTATTTTGTCCAACACTGCTCTCAGCCACCGTATCAAAACGTTAAAACTAAAATGCCATAAATCCCTTAATATTCATACAATTTTCTCCTACATGACTTAGGGTTCCGGCCCTTTGTGCCCGCTAACAATCTACGGGTCCATCTCACGGTAACGCCTAAGTTAGGGATGTTTGGTGTATGGATCAGCGAGTGCATCAACACTGAAAATATGGGATACAATCCATCACATGGGGATACGACTTGCCACCGGTGCGTTCCGTACATCCCCTGTGTCGAGCCTCTATGCTGAAGCCAACGTTACTAGAACAACTCACTTGGGAAACTGCCATAGATCCTGCTCTGAAAAAGTGGCACCGATCCGTACTCGAGAACCGAAATAATGGCGATCGCAACCCCGCCATTTCTGCCGCCGCGGCTACTCGTGAAACTTCACGGCTGCTTGTATTGGTTCGGGAGTATCGCATTTGATAGGGTCCGCTGTGACTGCTCTATCTTGGCCTTAATCGGCCATTTTGGCACCGAAACATAGGAAGGGGTCTCAGGGATGCGGACCCCCGTCTCCCAAACGGACGCGCCGCAATTAACCGCTACCTGAAATCAGCTGTGAGACATAGTTGTAGAAAAGCAATATTAATTCTGCTGCAAAACCTTGTAAACTAAAACTTTATGAAAACATCACGCTCCTGTCTTGTTGTACTTATCTCGAATAACATTTCCTATAAAAATAACTTTTTTCGATTGTTTTTACACAAACAGAAATGCTTTCTAAAACCTCATGCTGACCACAGTAAATAAAAAAACATTGAGCCGCCATCTTGGTGCCTCGAGTCCAGGAGCCTCGAGCATCTTGGCGCCTCGGAGCGCTACGGCCTTCCGTAGCGCACCGAGGTGTTGGTTGGTACTACCGAAACACCGGCTGCGCACCAGAGATCAAGGCTACTTTCGAGAGTATTACCAAATCAACACATCTGTCACAACACAGACGACATGCAACAAGTGTCACGGAGAAACTCACCTGTAATTTCGAATTTCTTTCCAATGCGGAGGGCAAGTTCGTCTGCTTCTTGCGCAGGGGGTAGCGGTGACGTCAGAACGCCGAGCCCTGATTGGCTGATGGCGACCCCCTATCTGAGCGTCGTCTGCTCCTTTGCAACGTCGTCTGCTCGCTACGTCGTCTGCGTCTTTCTTGAATTTCCTGCGACTTTCGGAAGTGCAGAGGCCACGGAACGATCTTACGCCAAAAATGTGCGTAAGACAAAACTTAAGAACAAATTCGTATTCAAGAAACGAAATTATCGTACGTTTTGCGCAGGTTACGACGAAATCTTACGACAGCTCCGAAGCTGTCTTACGCACTTCTTACGATCAAGTCAGCATGGCCGACAGCGATGCGGTCGCGACGACCCACGGACGTTTATTTTTCTACGTGCGCTTCTCACGCGTCCCGACTTCAAGCAGCAAGAAAAAAGTAAAAAGTACTTGAAAAAGACCACGACGAACAAGAACGCTGGATCCAGAAACACCCAGGAAAAGCTCCAACGGCCACGATTCCATCGAACGCGACCAAGGGAGTACGGCAGTTAGGCCTAGCAGGCACTCCGCGACTCGGCGACCGTCTGCCCACGACCGGCATGCGTGCTGAATGGAATATGCCCGCGCGACCCTTGTGAACCCTTCCCGTATCATACCTTGATCGCTGACCTCAATTTTATATTAAAAGGTCAATTTCTTCCTCTTGTTATCTCCTTGTTTCCCGGGGCAACGGTGACTCTCGCCGGTGAAAAAGCGGTGAATCTCCGACAGACGCAGGAAAGGTAAAGCAGCCATGGCTACGTAAAGCAGACGACGTTAGCTGCGCCAACCCGCCGACGCCGTTAAAGAATGAGGTGTCTCGCGGCACACGAAAGGAGGGAAAAAGTATTTGGGAGGGAACTTGCGGACACTTACACGCTCACCTCTCGCTTCTTAGCAAACAAACCTCGGCGCCTCGGAACCTCGCCAGTGAGTCCTTTGACTTCCCCTCCTTTATTCGCGTCTGCTAGTTGTTGGACAAAAACAACGTGCCGCTCGAGTTATTTCGTCTGCCCTCTCTGAAAGGCGAAGTCGAGCTCGCTCGACTTCCGAAAGTCGCAGGAAAGTTAAGACAGACGCAGACGACGTTGCGAGCAGACGACGTTGCAAAGGAGCAGACGACGTTGCAAAGGAGCAGACGACGCTCAGATAGGGGGTCGCCATCAGCCAATTAGGGCTGGGCGTTCTGACGTTACCGCTACTTCCTTTCTCATGCGCAGAAGACGAAAATGAGCCCACTTGCGAGGCGTATAATTTCCCAGCGGTTGTTCTGAGCGTCCTCATGTAGTCTGGCTGCGTATTGTCATATTCGCGACTCCAGCAAAACGGACGCCACCAAGCGGGAAAACCGGGAACCAGCCGGTCCAGGTCGCTCCGCGCCCCTCCGCATCTCTGGGGGCTTGCGCGGACACGTGTTGTCGGTGCGATGGCGAACAGCGTAATTTCACGAAGGTCCGAAAATTTCTTAAGTTTGCCTGAGTGTTCATTAGTGTGGTGAAGCCTCAGATAGATTGCTTCATTCCATCACGTGTTTTCGATTTCTTGGATGGGGAGGAATCGTGGAAAAACGTTTTGATTTCTTGTCTGTCTCGAATCACATTCAAAATGACGACTACTTGGTAACTGATAAGGGGTTTCTTTATGAGGATGTAGAACAGTGGGAGGACGACAGACGAGGCATTTCACTGGAGGGAACACCAATGCTGCAATCAAGTGAATGGAAGGTTCGACAGCTGCTTTTCTTGAGTTTGGTTGTGTTCGATTAGCCTCAAGTTTGAGCCACCCACGCCGGTCGGTGCGTTGGCTATTCATCTTGGCTGCTTTCCGCCGAAAAAGCCTCTGGACCACACTGAAGGAGTTGGGCTGATTTCGCAATTACTTGATTCAGGAAAACTTGCTCGCTGCAAATGATGAATGAGGGAAATTATCTGTTTTCAAAAGGTGGGGGACGCGTCTCGCAACGTTAGAAGCTGTCACGGCATTATGATCTATCAAGCCTCCAATATTTATATTATACCTCTGTCGAATTAAGCCAGCAGCAATATACGTCTACATTGCTCAGGCTGACCGACCACAAAAATACTCATTTTTTCTGTTCAGGTTTCGAAGTCAAGTTCAATGCCAGAGAGGTTCTGCGTGAATCTCCAATGAAGGCTCTCTTCAGTTTGTCCGCATTCGTCTCCGTGCTACTGGTTAGAACCATTTGGTTAAGTTTAACTTAGTATCTCTCTCTCTTATATATATTTTTATTCAGAAGTTCACATAATAGCTAGTTAACTAAGCTCATATTTCAAACCGAAGAATATACTAATATCGCTTTAGTGGGACCATAGTACGTAATATAATACATAATCCGCTCATCAAAATGACTTTTCGATTTCTACTAAAACCTGAATTGAAATACAAGTATCAGCTGCTTAGTGGGGTGCCGGCGGGTTAACATGCTCCTTGGCTCAAGAAGCGCTTGCTTAATTTTCGTAATTTTCCTGCAGCCTGTGTTGTTGACCAAGCAGACGACTCGAGCTGTTTCTTAAACGCGGATACGCACAAAAGCTCGATTTCGCGGACAGATAAGTCGCATGATCGAGGCATCCGAGTTGGCTGAAAATTACTGTCGGTGGGAGAATTCTGCATTCATTGCCGCTTTCCTTAGATGATCAAAACTGATTAGTATATTACCGTCTCTCGAGAGCCCATAGTTTCGGTTTCGAACGAAATCTCCGAAACGAAAGTTTGACATGAAAAGAACAAAAAACACAATTGGAAAACAAAACTATGCTCTGCAAGTTTATGTGCACCGGCTACACTAAACCGTCTCAGTTCAAATACCTATAAAATTAGGCATTAAACAAAAGAAAATCTGTTAAATTGAACGCGCCACCTGTTCAGGCGGCCCGGCCGAGCCGACGCGACCTGGACTCAGCCGCCATGTTTGTTTGGTGGTGGCGCCCCCTATAGGTCGCTGGAGTCGCGAATAAAAAGAGAAACAGTGGCACAGTTTCGAGGAATAACCTCTCCGTTGGGGAAGGCATTGGGGAAATAGGGATAGCAGACGGAACGAAACAACGCTACGCTCCTTTGCAACGTGAAAGACACGCGGAAAAGCGGCTTGCGCGTTGCCATGGCATCGCAACGTCACTATCTACGACACCTACCATTGGCCCCTTTCTTCTGCGGCAGGGAGCGGCGAGCTCTGAACCGCGCAAGGACAGGTTGGCCTGTCTGTCTATGCTGGAAAAAGCGATGAAGAAACTTCATCGTGACGTTGCCGGTGGGAGGAGCCTAATCTCAATCGGCGGCGAACTCAACTGGCAGGGAACTTCATCGCGGCGCGTTGATGACGTCGACGGAGAGTGGCGATTGAGTTGAAACTTCATCGGGATTTGTCCCCAAAATATGTCCCTAGAAGGAAATGCGCAACGCCGCATCGAAGGGTCTTGTAAAAGCAACATTTTTAACTTCTGAAAATGTATAATGCGGTACAATCTAAATATAATTACCGGTGTCAAGTCTAGGTCGCATGAATCATGTCTTTTTACGTAAGTGAAACAATTTAGGTGATCGCAATGCGTGAGCTGCATCGCGATCGTGATGAATCGTCATGGCCGACGGTGGGTGTCGCACGTAAAGTGCTCGTGTGTCTGTACGAAGATTTGCCTCACTTTTGGAATTTTTGCTGTCAAGTCGGGCTTTTTCACGTCGCGATTACCACTCGGCAGTCTGGTGGGGGACGTGAACCAACTGTCCTCGCTGAACTCGAGGAGTAGGACAGAATCTTGGCCCATATGAAAAAGGTTCCTCGCTAAGACACGGAAGAAGGCGCATGATTTCGAGGGCGGACGCGCCTCTTCCGTCGCCACACGGCATCTCGGCTACAGTGTCGGTAAGTAAGTGCATGGCATCTCAATGGGCGGTTTTAGCGTACCGTTGCGTGCGCAGCGAAATCGCTACTGGGAGCTCGCGCTGTAACTTTGAAGCATGCTTTTCAGCGCGCTTAAAGCCTTACCAGCCGTACCGTGGCCACCGCAGAACACGGTAACGGTCTCCTAAAACTTGCTACTTGTAGTAAACAGACACTGTGTTGTTTTTGGTCTTATTGACTTTGCACGAGTGTGCTGCCTCGTGATGTTTCTTTGAAAGCTCGGATCGTAGCGCTCAAGCTGACGAGTTAATTTCTCTAGAGCTGTGCAGGAGGCACTCCTATACCTGAATTCTAAAGTGTAGGCAATGTGCATTACATCAACGCGGAACCAGAAAGGCTGCCAATTTGTTGTGCGTTAACTTGTGTTTGATTGGATGATGCAGGACTCATCTGCTGTGGCTAAAGGTGCTAGTGAGGACCCAGCACAGATGGCAGCTCCACCACCACCAAATGGTAGGTATAAAAAACAGTCTGGATTCATCTCCATAATACGTGGTTTGCGCCTGTGTCAGGACATATATTATGCATGAGTGCCGTCGGTAACCTCATGCTGGTGGCCATTGATGTTGTGGGGTTGCAGCTTTGCTACACTATGATCATGGTGAACTGCGCTGGCTCCAGTGGCCCAAAGTGACAGCTTTTGTACCCATCTCAGCAATTGTACAAAAATGTGAACATGACCTGCATTGTGCATAACTATGTAGAAGATGCTGTCATTAACCTATTGTGCCTGGTCGGTAGCTCCCAAGGTTGTTGTTGATGTTTCTAACAAGGTGACACCTCAGCAAGACTTACAAAAACTTAAGTGTACACATGGTGCAGAGACAATCCACACATGGTTACTTGAGTTTTGTGTCGGACAAGACACAGATCCAGTTAATGAGACTGTGTCAGGAAAAAGACGGTGCCTCCGGTCCAGATGGTTCTCGCCACCACACAGAGCAATATTTTCTGCGTACTGAACTGGACAAACACGGACAAACTTTGTCATCATCACTTGACGGTTTAAACTTCTGCCTGGGCTTAGCCCAAGTGCCTGCACTCGCACATATTTCCCCGCACGTCTCCGAGCGAGCGCGCCCGTGGCCGAATGGCCACGGGCGCGCTTGCTCAAGGTTTAAGCTCAAGTCAAGGTCTAAAATTGGCTGGCAAGCATTGTTTGGAGAACCGTCGAAAGAAAACTTGTGTCATATGGCACTAATGAATTATTCCAGGCCAAGTTTCTTCGTCCTTGCTTTATTGAGTTACACCCAGAGCAGCTTGGGCTCACAGTCTTTGTTGTTTGCTCAGTGCAGTGCGGAAGAGCTGGACTTCCACAGCACCAAAAACATTGTCGGGAACAACAGTTAACTCGTCATTGGGAATCAGTTATGACAGATAAAGGAAAGCGAATGCAGGACTCTTCTGTTTTCGCTCCTTTTCATTTTCGGACCTTGTGTTGTGTTTCGAAGTGAGTGATTTCCAACTTTTCGCTTTCCATTTTTCATGTCATGGACAGAGCAGGCCTGTCTGCTGCAAAGTAATTGGATCATGCTAGGTGCACATTGCTCAAGGCTGCTTGCTTCATAGGTTGCGTGTTGTACTGGAAGACCCACAGCATGAGCTTGCTGGTCTGAGCAGTTCCTTGGTTAGGAAGGTGCCCGCATAAACAAAATGTCTTTCAGGAGTCTCGCATTCTTGATATTCCGAGCACTGCATAAGAGTTCTAAAAGAAGATAAAAGCAGTGGTATGCCATACACTACTGCTCTAAGATACTGAGGTGGGCTAGTTGGATATGCATGATGTAAAAATTAAATAGCGCAAAGGTTAGACAAAAGACAAAGGACAGAACATGTAGACAGGACAAGCGCTAACTCACAACTGGCGTTTTAATAGAAAAGAAGAAAAGGAAGCAGCATAGAAATACGCCGAAAAAGGAAGAAAAAAGATTTATAATAAAAGGAAAAAGTGAAAGGTATATACAAGAATGAATAAAAGAAAAGAGAAGAAAATGAGAGAAAGGGGAGCTGCGTAACTAAATTAATTCCTGGGAATATATTGAAATTAAGAAAAGGCTGTAGCTTAAAGAAAGAAGAAGTTGAGAAGACTAGAAGTTCCCGCTGAATCAACCTCAAGTTGGCCACCAAAGGTTTCTCCCTTGACGTGGAAGATTTGTTCTATTCCATACCTCATGACCGTCTGTTCGAAGCCGTTAGAGATTGTATTGAGCACAATGGTACAGTTTCTTTCCAAAACAACTCTGGCTTACATCTGGATTCATCCATGGAACTGCTGACATACTACCTTGCATCCACAGTCGTCACTTTTGACAACAATCACTACCTGCAAAAGAAGGGAATCTGCATCGGTTCCTGCGTAGCTCCGGTGCTATGCGACATCTTTTTGTCTCTGTGCGATCGAGCCATCGCTCAGCAAATAACCAACGACCAGGTACCAAAAGTATACAGGTACGTTGACGACTATCTCGTGCTTCTAAGCAAAAAACCAGGTGAAAAAGAGGAGACGCAAATCAACAACATCCGAGCAATCTTTACGCAAAATTCTCAAGGGCTAAAGTTTACCTACGAGCTACCTACAGACTTCTCCCTACAATTTCTCAATCTACACCTAAAATTCCAAGAATACCACTCGTGTTGGATGTATAAACCAAGGTCGCAGAAAAGATTACTTCAATATGAGTCTTCGCATTCAAAGCTCATAAAGACGGGAATCATCAACAACTGTCTCAACGCGGCCCTCAAGAAATCGTGCGAACACAAGGCGGGACAGAGCTTTGAAGAGCAATTGCAACGGCTTGCGACTTCTGGCTATTCAAATACCATCTTGTGTGAGGCAGTTGAAAGAATGATCCGCCCTCGAAAGGGAAAGGAAAATACAAAACCCCCAAGACAGCGTCCTGCAGTGATACCCTATATCCACCAGGTCTCGCATAACCTGAAAAAGGTGGCGTCTAGATATAGCATCCCTGTCATATTTTTTGCACCTAACAAGCTCAAGAAGCTATGTCCAAAGATAAATAATCCGCAAGATCGAGAAGTACCGTGCACCGTCAAATACAAGCAATTATATGTACCTTGCCAAAGCCAGGTAATTTATGAAATACCGTTCACTTGTGGCAAGATATACGTCGGGCAGACAGGCCGCTGCGTCAACACCAGGTTGCGGGAACACGCCTCCTCACTCAATTCAACTCCTGCGGGACATCTCGCAGTACATGTTAGAGACTGTAAATGCCTACCGATCCTGACAAAAACGAAAATCCTACGACGGTTCCGCGATAAAACTTCAAGAGAAATCTACGAGGCCTTAACCATCAAAGACAAGGAAGACGCCTGTGTGAGTGCACCTTCAGTGGCTTTAACTGAAAAAGAATTAACTTACCTTCGGTGGCCAACTTGAGGTTGATTCAGCGGGAACTTCTAGTCTTCTCAACTTCTTCTTTCTTTAAGCTACAGCCTTTTCTTAATTTCAATATATTCCCAGGAATTAATTTAGTTACGCAGCTCCCCTTTCTCTCATTTTCTTCTCTTTTCTTTTATTCATTCTTGTATATACCTTTCACTTTTTCCTTTTATTATAAATCTTTTTTCTTCCTTTTTCGGCGTATTTCTATGCTGCTTCCTTTTCTTCTTTTCTATTAAAACGCCAGTTGTGAGTTAGCGCTTGTCCTGTCTACATGTTCTGTCCTTTGTCCTTTGTCTAACCTTTGCGCTATTTAATTTTTACATAACACTACTGCTCACCACACCCCTGGGATTCTCTTGTTCTATGCAATTTCTGTAACATAGTCTTTAAAAATGCTTGTTTTTTATAAACATTCACCCTTTTCGTGTACTTTGTTTGCAGGCTGTGGAGGGACAAGCAGCTGCAGATAGCCAGCAGTCATCTTCACTGACCACACTCGTGCTGCCCCTCATGGGGGTGCAGAATTTCCATGCACAATAAAACATGCTCCCTAGGCACCATTTTGCGTCTTTCATGATATCAGTATAGCGTGGAAAAAAGGTTTGCAGCACTACCTTGGTCATACCCGACAAAATTGTCATACATCGAATACAAATTTTGGGTCAGGAAATCTCAGTGCAATTGTTTATGTGCCGGGACTCGTATCTAGACTTCAGATGTCGATGTATATTTCATATACAGGGAACCAGAAATTTCACAATTAACGGTGACACGGCGGTGCAAGTTCAATCGTCCAGATACCAGCAACCACAGTTAATTCTTCACCTTTTCTTCCTCTATGCTTGGAACAATATACTGTTAGAGCCAGAATGCTTATGCAGTCAATGGGAAACAAGATGCCACCCATGAGGAGGCCCTCTTTTATTCTCTATTCTAATGCCTCGACGTTTCGCTTATGCGGTTTGCATTTTTGCAAGGTTACCCTGCCAAAAACATTGTGTTAAAAAGCTTTTTCAGAAACATCAACTTACTACAAACTTCCATTTTTAGGTGCCATACCAAACTCCGCTTGAACTATCTTTTAGGTAGACCACTCTGCAGCCAAAGGGACTTACCGTGTCTACTTGATTTGGCAAGTTACAAAGTATGACAAAACATTGCAAGTGGATACACACAAGTATATTTCGCAGATGTGACGAGAGACAAAGCTCGTAGCCTCGACAGCTGCTAGGCTTCAAGTTTGAGCAGGGAGACCCTGGTAGGCAGCACATACTTGCAGAGGTGGTCACCTCTCAGATTTTCAGCACTGCACAGCGTGTCCTCTGCTGTCAAAGCTTGCACCGTCCACGGGGTCGGACCCTTGGGGCTCAAGGGAGAGGCCCCAAAATAGAGCTATACAAGCCCGCATTGCGCAGAAAGTCAAATGATGTTGCTGTGCCTAGCACCTTTGCAACTACCGGAACCTGCTTTTCAGCATCCTATTCACTGCTCTACGACAGAATCCTAAGCATTGTTTTTTGTTAAGCTTGGCCTCAGAACAGCACAGCATCCATTGGGGTTGCGAGGAATTGGTGTGCAAGCATGGCTTCAGGGTTTTGTCGCTGTCACCTGCACACAACAGTGAGGCGGTAACTGACATGAATGTTTCATAACCTTTTCAGTTGTCCAAAAGCACATCAAGACTAGATAGAAATTATATATGCTAATGCAGCCTCTACTTGGAGATAGTAGTTGCATAGCATCCCAAAAAGGCTGAAAATGTAATAACAAAAAAGTTGAAAAAAAAGTGGAGATATTCCACTTGTCTTGCACAATACCCATAATTATGCCTTCAGAGCAAAGAGGTGTCAATTGAGTTTATAATATCTTTATTTTCCTTTATATACAAAGGTGGGAGATGGGGCATGTAATGTCAAACCTCAAGCTGCATGGCTTGCAGTTTGACGAGGCGCCCTACCGGGTGTGGCGGAAAAGCAGCAAAAACGTTTCAGACAACAAAAGCAAAGAACAAGATACTGTACCAGCTTGAAACTGCAATCGTAAAATGAAAACGTATACAACGTGCTGCAGCAGAACAATTTCCAGATGTTGAGGCCCGAGACATTTGGATGATACACATGCAATCACGAGTAAGCTTGAATCCGTGCGACTATCTCACACGACACTCATCACGGTGAACGAGGCACCCGTTTTCTACCGAGAGCTCTCGTGCAAGCGCATTGAGGAAATGTGTATTGAGCACTTACCGGCAACACCGCTGAATTCGCATCGCTGAACTTCTTGGTCGTCGTCTTTCCGTCTTCACTTGGCGCGCGAAGCCCACCCACCTTCAGCCCCGGGTTATCGATTATCGCCTCTGTAGCATCCAAAGAATGCGACTCGCAGCACACCGACGCACGGTGACGTCTTCGTCGCAGCAAAATGTGCCGCCAGCAACGCTCAAAGAGAGCACTTGCTGCTCGGCGGTCACCATATGGGGCCCCTCGCGACGCCGCCAAAGCTTCCACGGCAAATGTCAGCACCAGCCAGTGTCAGGTAGTATTCCCCGATTACGTCCCTGACGAACCTTGAACGGCGAACACATAAAAACGTAGCGATAGTCCGCTTTGGTCCGCCCCGTCCGCGAGCTTGAACGTCGCCATCTTCATTGACTTTGGCAACTTTTGCTGCCCGACTACTACAAAGTTATCTCCATCGCCAAACTCAATCGTGACGACATTTTGACGTCACCGCGAACTTCATTATTTCACCAGCATAGCTCGAACTCCATCGGAATCCGTAGGGAAAAGCTCAATCGCAACGTCACATCACGTGACCAAAAGGGCAGCCAATCAGCGACAGATTGAGTTAACTTCATCGTTGAGTTTGCGATCTAGCATATACAGACTGGTGGCGCCGGCCGGCGTGCCGCTGAGGGCGAAAACCGGTTTTGGTCGGCAGCCGGCCACGGACAGCGGCGCGCGGAAAGCCTCCGCGCCCCTTATGTGGTCGGGCCTTAAGCCCACCCTTAAGCCTCCCTTCACATTGCGGAACAAGACCGCGGCTGTCTCGGCCAGCCTTTAGACGCAAAAACATATTGCTCAACTTTTTTATAACAGTAGCACCCTGGGTGCACAGTTTGCTCATCACGGACTTGCCACTGAGTACACGAATGAAAATGCCCCACCAGAAGTGTTCAAACAGGAATTTTGTCAGCTACAATATGCCTACTATAAAGTCTATTCCAGCTCTTATATTGACGGCACAAGAACAGACTCCTCTGTCGGCTGTTCCGTAATCGGATCATCGCTTAAATGTGTGCGGAGAATTAGTTCTAGTGGAACTAGCTTGACTGCCGAGTAGTATGGTTTAATATTGGCCTCAGACCACGTCATCAAAATAGACATCCATACAGTGAAGTTTACACTGATCCACTAAGTGCTTTGAGAGCGCTCAGATCCCTTCAGATAGCGAAAAACCCTCTAATCACTCTGCTACACTATGAAGTGGTTGCTGCCGCTGTGAAAACCAATTACAGATAGTATTTTGCTGAGTGCCTACTCACGTGGGTATGCCTGGCAATGAACCAGCTGATTGTGCCGCATCCACACGTGCTACAAGGTATGTTGATATTTACGACATACCCTACCAATACTGCAAAGTGAAAAAAAAAAGATGATGTTGCTTGTATGTTTAGGCAGCGTTGAAGTTGGTACGCTTCAACGGGTGACCTATTTCTGAGCTGCATATGTGAAATTTAGCCACTGCAGTACAACCGCTAACCGGGGGTCTTTAACGTGCACCATGCAGTAGTGATTACACGAACCCGTGCCGGTACGAAACTCATCCAGATCGAAACTGGCAGGGGTGGGGATCGAACCCAGAAGGTTCTGCAGCGCAAGCTTTCTCTCCACGCTCCGAGCTGAGACGCATTAGCCCACTCGGCCACCGATCCTTTTTTTTAATTATTACTGCCGGGTACTCGGAAATCACATTATTACAAATACATTCGTGACCACGCGAGAGCCGACTACGTGTATATCAACGCATAGCTCGAAAACTTTTACCAATCATTTTCTCTTAATCTCGAGAAAAAAACCGTCGATGAAAATTGGACGCTTTATAAAAATAAACTAACCCATTTAGTTGAGCGCTTCATCCCACTGACCCGCATCATATCAGATAACTGTTACCCATGGTAGCACAAAACAGTGCATAGTCATGCTAACCAAGAAACGCGACTTTATAAATGAGCGAAATCTGCCAACAATTCAGCCTCGTGGGATGCATATCATGCGTGTGCTAGAACATACAAAACCGCCATAACTGATGCTAAAACCAAGTTTTATACTCACGACCTCCCCAACATTTTAACAAATAAACCCAAAAAGATCTGGAAAGTGGTCAACTTAGCTCTGTCTCATTTTTTGCAGTTCATAAACGACCGCGGCATCGCACTTTCAGATGAAGATAGCGCTCTTTACCTAACAATTTCTTCACATCAATATTTACTAAAGAAGACTTTCCTAAACGTTCCCGACTCATGCCCATTATGTCAACCTCAGATGAATCCTGTCATAATTGACCACACGGGCGTGTTGAAAGCAATAGACAACCTAAAAGTCTCTTCGAGTTCTCGAGATGACCAAATTAATTCGAAGGTATAAATAAACACAAAACACATTTCCTCTGTTTTCCTCTGTGACGTATTCTCACAATCACTCACGCTTACCATAGTTCCACGTGACTGGAAAATAGCTAACGTAATACCTGCTCACAGAACTGGTGATCGCCAACTCATAAGTAATTACCGTCCCATCTATCTCACCAGTGTTCCATCTAAGCTCAGGGAGCATATACTTTACTCAAATGTAATGAACTTTCTTGACTCCCATAACCTTCTTTTTGAACATCAGCACGGATTTCGTAAATCTTACTCGTGTGAAACCCAGCTAACCGCCTTCCTTACTGATATTTATTCAAGCTTCGATTCGAATATTCAGACCGACGCCAGTTTTATTGACTTCGCCAAAGCATTCGACCAAATTCCACACCAACGTCTTTTAACAAAGCTTAACGATATTAATATTTACCGCTTCGTTGTTAAGTGTATTTTTGAATTTCTAATTAACTGTAAGCAATATTCCTCCGTTAACAACGTAGAATTTCTCACATCTACCGTAAGGTCAGGTGTCCCCTAGCGAACCGTACTTGGCTTCTTCTGTTCCTAATCTATATTAATGTTCTCCACCTTAATGTCGCTTCTTTTGTGCACCTCTTCGCCAACGATTGTGTAATTTACCGACCCATCCTTTCATACCATGATCATCATGCTCTCCAAGAACACCTTGAGTCTGTAATTCATTGGTGTGAAAAATGGCAGATTACGTTAAACTTTAATAAATGCAGATCCCTATCATTTTCCGAGAGTTCGCGTACCACACCATTTTCGTATTACCTCACTAACAATCAAGTAATAGCATGCTCATCTTTTAAATACCTGGGTGTTCATCTCACCTCTGACCTACCATGGGCTACTCACATAACTTCTGATATTTCTGATACTAACCATTCTCTCGGATATTTTCGCCGTAACCTCAAACTTGCTACACCCTCCGTAAAACGACTAGCGTATACTACTCTTAAAAAATTGAAGCTAGAATACGCCTCATTCATAGGGTCTCCATGTCAGACCTACATCGCTAAAAATCTAGAATCCATCCAAAACAGAGCCCTTCGTTTTATTTATAACAACTACTCACCATATAACAGCATATCAAGATTACGCCAATTAGCTAACCTTCACTCACTTTCCTTTTGCCGCCGAGTATCACGCCTTTCTCTCCTCCATCGAATTTTTATCGCAATAGCCACCTCAAAGAATCACTGTTATAACCTCCCCATCGTATTTTCCCGCGTCTAGATCACCTATGTAAATTACGTCCAATTCAATCATCAACTGTGTCTCACCAGATTTTCACACTACCATTGGCCATCGAGGATTGGAATTCACTAGCTCACAACATCGTTTCTATTAATGATACTACTAAATTTGTTGAAGCCATTACCCTTTCTTAATCTAACCTACCTAGTTAGCTTACAGTGATATAATTGTGTTTCTTGTTCTATCTCTTTTTTTCTATTGCCACCCCCTTGTATAATTCCCCACGGGCCCTCAAGTAAAATAAATGATGATGATGATGATATGCCACACACAGGACAGACCCATGAACGCGGGCACAAAAAGAGTGATGAAAATTGTCAGTCGGAGTTTGGTTAAACTTTTTTTTTTCCAGTCACAAACCCTTCAATGAGTGGAATCCAGTCAGGCATGGATCGATGGGCCTTGTGGGCCTCAACGAAAGGAATGGCCCTCTCAGGAAAGTAGTATTGTGCTCCCCGCACATCAATGTCAGCGTTACGCACGGCAACCCGTGCCGTGCAGATGCTGTGCAAACAGATGAGCATAGCACAATAAAAATGACTGTCTACCGACAGGAACCTAATACCATAAGGGTATAGCGGGAATTTTTGCTTCAGGGTCCGCTGGAGAATGTCCCACACTAACAGAAAGCCTTCATCCCACCATTCTATGAAGACATGCTGAACTGTATCCGGCCGCTTACAAAGTGAACGATGCGTAACCCACAGAACAAACAGCCCTTTTTTTCATCCGTGTCTTCTGCATTGGTGTACCGGTGTGAAGTTTAAAGAAAAGAGTCTTCACACCGGAAAGTACCAGCATCCTTTTTACCCGCTCTGGAACATCCTGTCATGGCCCGTTACAGTACAAGGCTCTATACATAGGCACAGGAAAGACAACCGGCCACCAATCCTCCTACTATAAAACGACCATAAAGAAAAGCATGAGGTATAAATGGGCAAGAGGAATGGGCCCCGATGCTAGAAGAGTGAGCGAGTGCCCGTCACAGGGACTTTTCTTTCCAGGTCGTCCTTTGCCGGTTAGGGAAGGGCCGTGTATGAGTACAACGCCACGACGGCAGTGGCTTCTGGGGAACCCTCAATACAGAGCACGCTCTTTTTCGTTGCGTGTCCGCGAATGTTTGTGAGTCGTGGCAGCTACCACCGCCAGCTGCAGCTGCCGCAGCCATCCCGGCCATCCACGTCGTTGGCGGCGCACCGTATCTGTGCTGCCTGTGGTACCCGGGGCGATTCTGGTTTGAACACGTCATGCGTCGTAACTTACCCTCACGTGAAGCAGTGTCACCGAATCCGGTTATTTCGCACCGCAATCGTGGCAGATTCGACTATATTCGACAAAGCGCTGGTGTAGCAGGTCACGTCGCCGGTACAAAGGAGAGGAATGAGAACGGAGCCGCCTCGCATGCTACCCAACGCGATGCCCTCTCCCCCATTTTCGTCCGCTCGTCCCGAGTCGGCTGCTCGAGCGAGTAATGCCTTTCGTCCTAAATAAATTGTAAATGGTCGTGCCAAGCATGGCATCGGGACTGTGATGACCCGAGCACATTGAGCGAATAGGGTAGAGGTAGCAACGCTTCGCTTCCGCAGGTAGAAAATTCAGTGCTGTTATCGCCTAAGAGCCAGCCCTTTCTAAATAAAGAATTTCATCATCACGGACAACAACGACGTTCGACGGTTGTCAGCGACGGGGACAGATATCACAGCTAAATTTCTCATGTGTAAGAATACACTGAGAATTGCGGTGACTAGAGCGTTTTCTTTGTTTGTTTGTTTTCAACAACGTAGCTAGCAGTATTCGAATGCTGAGCTGTGAACTAAAAACTAATAAATGTGTTGAGCTTCTGGGATAATTTAGAATTTAAGTAACGCAGTATTCGTAAGTTAGCAATACATTTTCTTAACTTGGATACTGTTACATTTCGGGAGTAACTTATGACCGCATTTGCTAATTAACCTAATTACATTTTAGCGGAAGACCGGAATTCTAGCCAAATTAATCTTTAAGCGTAATTTGGGCGGCTCTGATCTGAATTGACATAACAAACGGCTAATTTTTTTTTTTTTTTTTTACGTTTGTATTTATACAGCGCAAGGTCGGTTTGCCTTTGTGGTGCGGCGATGCTGCATGGTTTACACTGTAGATGAGAAATTTGACCAGTGCATTGTGACTGCCAGCTTGGGGTCTTTAACGTGCATCACGCAGTAGCGATACACTACTACAGTGTACTAGAACACAAGGTAGTGTTTGGACCGCCTCGACTCGACAATGGGAACTTCTGAGGCTGCGCGTGGAGACAACAATCGCGGCGCTGCAGTCGACAAGGCAGCAGAAAGTCGCTGCAGTCCGCACGTGCCGCTGCACGTGCGCGTGCACGCAGTGCACGTGCGCAACCATCACACTGACCCTGCTGCCGCAGAGCCGTATATGTAGAGAGTTTGGCCATTCGTTGGGAAGTATAGACACAAATAAGGAGGCGCCATTGGCCGAAAGCGGGCTGGGCGTGTTCCAGGGCGTCTTCAGAAATTCGAATGTGACCAACCAGAAGCCGGAAATAATACCCTGGCGGTGGTCGCGAGAAACAAACCTGATAACTGCATCAGAGTAACTCTCGATGGCTGAAAATATGGTACACGTGATGTTTCAATCACGCTCATCCAAAATGATGGTGGAAGAGTGCGACTAGCGGAACGATCGACATAATCTGTACGCCAAGCGCCCAGGACCGGGAATCTGCCGTCCGAGCGGTCACACTCTGTCCGCGCAAAACAGGGCTGAGCGGCGCATTCGTTTCTTACATCTTTCTGCATGATCATGATGAAAACAACAAGTGCACCCTATTTTCAACCACGAAGAGTTACTACACTTCACTCTTACGCGCTTATTAAAACCATATACGAACATAGACCTTTGATCAGACTGTTTCTCACTACCACCGCTAGGGGATTCTTTTAGGCTTCTGGTTGGTCAAGAGAGCGTGCCAAGCCCTCTTTCCGAGTCTGCCGCAAGCCCTGGCTCTGCCCGCACCTCTCATTGACCAAACTCTCTACATATACGGCTCTGTGCTGCCGATGCGCCAATGTCGACGTCTATCGCAATCTACACCAAACGCCTCGACCGAGCCGCTCCGGTCCCAACACTTATATTATTATATAGTGCACTGTAACACAAACGCACACAGGTACCATGCTCATGCATCCAGATCGAAACGGGCAGTGTGGGGATTGAAGCCCGGATGCTTGAGGTTCTGCAGCGCGAGCTTTCGCTCCACGTGCTCCGAGCCGCGGGGCACACTTCAGGATTATAAGAATTCGACCATTCCTTATAAATAAACACAGAACAAATAAACATAAAGAGGACAAGAAACATAAGTCTCCACCAACACGCTCCTAACGTTTTAATTCAACAATTCCATCCCTGACTATGAGTGCAATGTAGCTGTGAACGTTCTGGCATCATCAAGTAACCGCAACGTTTTTATACTTGCAGCTGAATCGTTTTCCAAATAATTACCTATTTCTCAGATCAAAATTAGTACATAAACCGCATTCTGAACTCTGCGATGCTATAACGCCATCATTGGCGTCTCTGCTTTGACACACTGCTATTGAAATATAACCCTGTCCGGCAACGCAAATTGTGATACACATGCCTACGGTATGTCACTGTCTACTGATCATAACCATTATTCTCAAGACCATCATGGTCAGGGCTGATATTCAACGCCCCCACGACATGAATCGGCCCAAGCACACACGACAACATGGTGGTCACAATTCTAAACATTAAATTTGAACATGGTTCAGCTTAACTTTATAGTTCAATCATGTGGCAGAACCAAGATCAGGGTAAGCATTAGTGTAAATCCTACGATGACAGCCAGCAGCCGGCACAGCCCGGACAGCGTGTCGTTCTTCTGGCGTTGCAGCACCTCGAAGAACGTGATGTAGATGAGGGTACCTGAGGCTATCCCGTTGAGCACAACGACGACTATCGTGTCCTCCAGGTTGTTCCTCGTGATGGCGCCCACTAGTGCTCCCAGAGGCGACATCACGGAGAAGACGAGCATCTGGATGACGACGTTGCGGGGCCGTACCCGACTGGCGCTGATGTCGAACCCGACGACAAAGGCTAGGACGTACTTGTGGAACGAGATGGCGAGGAACATGATCCAGGTGGCTCGCTCGCTGTCCTGGAGTCCCAAGGACAGTCCTTCGAACAGGGAGTGGAAAGACAGGGCAGCCACGATAAGGATGCCGGCGGTTGTGGCCTCGTGTAGCGGTGCCTCGTCGTCTGTGGTAGTCGGGCAAGTCTCTGTTTCGGGTTCCTGGGTTGTTTCTCTGTTCCCCTGGTGCTCCTGCAAGCCGCCCTGGTTCGAGTTTTCCCGCTCATGGCGACTGTGAATAAAAAAAGGTACGAGTTAGCCCTAGGTCATCACGTCATTAAGGTTTTTAGGGTCAAATACACGTCTCTGCTCTTCTATACTGATAATTTCCCTTTTGTAATGTTTCCTTTTATGAGTATTTGCACAATAAACTGCAAGTATGCAAAGACCGATGACCGCGCGATACCAAGACGTTCATAATTCTCACTTTCACGTAATAGCCAAGCAAGCACTGCGATTGTTTGAGTTTGAAAGCAAACAAATGTCAGTGAACGCAGCAAATCGGTAAACAACATCGTGGTCTAAATGCATGCATAGCAGACAAACTTGCCCATTGTTATCATGATTACTAATACAAGTGATAATAGTTGGAAGTAATGTGGTCAATTTACGTTTCGTGCTGGTTCGCTAAATTATGAAGTGAAGAAAATAATCATAAAGCAGAGCGGTTTGCTCAAGGTAGAAACATATAAACAAAAGTATAATACATCTGTAAGAACACACAAGGGTAGCACCTGTTGCAACTTTACTGCTGCTACTACCAGCTCCGGTATTATTGTGGTGACTGTACTTGGCATAACTTTTTCTGGTATTACCGAATAAGTGAAGACCGCGCGAGCACAGCTGTGATCAGCGCTTAATGTGTGCGAGGGCCCGGTATACCCAGAGCTTTGGCATCATTGCCAAGAAAACTGGTCCCGAAGTATACAAGGTGAAACAAGGAGACGCCAGGCTCTTTAAATCGATCGGAAATTTCGGTTTCTTAAACTATCGCGCTACGACTTTGTGCAACGTTGCCCACAGATGGTGCATTTTTTTTTTTTTTTTTTTTTTTGTAAAATTTGCAAAGAGCGAACTTACCTGCGGAAAAAGTAAAGAAAGAAAAAGGCTTAGCTTCTATGGAAATGCAGCGACGCCACCGTTCTGCGAAACAACACGGCGCCGTTTCGCAGGGGAGACAAGAGATGGCGCAAGCGGTCGCGACGCCAACTGCCGCCAATGAACGAGCAGACGACGCTGAGAGCCGGCGTCTTTATCAGACAAGGAACTACAGTTCCTTGCTGTTACCGCGCCTGTCTTTTTTGTTTCTGCGACTGTCGCCGCCTGCGGAACGCGCGCCGCTTTTGAGTCGAAAAGATCATCTGGTAAAAAGGCCTGCTCTTGGCGCCGTATGTTCGTTCGTTGGCGACGTTTAATGCGCCATCTCTTGTCTCCCGTGCGAAACGGCGCCGTGTTGTTTGCAGACCGGTGGCGTCGCTGCGTTTCCATAGGAGCTCAGCCTTTTTCTTTCTTTCCTTTTTTTTTTTTTATGATGCTTGAAGAGTGCCCTTCAGACGAAAATACTAATAATTATTAAAAACTGCCGGACTTTCGCTGGAAAATCTGAGGCACGGTGGAGTAGTGGTCGCGATAAACGTCTAAAGAAACAAAATAAATAGCCTAACGGTCGTTGGCGGCGTCATGAGGTCTCGCCGAGTGCGGAGTATAACGGTCTTGCAGTACGGTATATACTGTGCATTCTTACTTTTCTTTTCAAGAATTCTGACACCCAAGACTCCCTCCCTCCTTCGTTTCAACGCGTTGTTTGTTATTGAATTAACAAATCAGCTTCAAATGAGGGACGTGGCATCCTCTAGGGTAAAGAAACAAAAAAGAAAACAAACAAGTAACATTGCGAGCAACATTTTTCATCAAAGAACACGCCGCCCAAAAACTGCTCCCTCCTTTTTTTTTTTTTTTTTTTTTTTTTTATTCACTTTGTTACTTTATTTTGTTGTTGGGTCCGACTGTTCTCTTCTTTGTAACGATGCCTACCGTGGCAACCGTTCTGGTCATACGACTTCGAGTGATCCGCTGCGCTGAGCCCGTCGCCCGCCTGCGTGCATGAAGACGACTTACGCGCCAACCGCTCGTCAAGTGCTGTTACGTCAGTTATAGGTTCTGGTAGCGGTCTAAACGGCCCTTTTCAGGGCCCCCATATTTTGCAAATGGAGCTGTGTTTTGAATGCGGCACCCCGTGTCTCTGTAAAAAGTTCACAGGAAAGACCCAGCAAAGGTATGTAGTCCCCAACTTAGATATCGCGTGTTATGATTCAAATAAAAATTGTTCATGCTTATTTCGCGCCTTTGATCCCAATAAATGCCGCCGTTGCAGTCGTCCCGCGGTGCTGTTGCTCGCCCATTCGCCGTCGGCGTGCCTCAGCTTCGTTGTCTTTGCTAGCGGCGCACCGGCGAAGACGGCCTTTGATCCGAATAAATACCGCCGTTGCAGTCGTCCCGCGGTGTCGTTGCTTGCTCGATCGCCGTCGGCGTGTCTCAGCTTCGTCGTCTTTGCTAAAGGCGCACCGGCGGAGGCGGTTGATCTGTCAAACCGCGTTCGGCTTGCCGCTTGTGGCAAGTCAAGAATCCACTAACCATAGCGTAATTTACAGACCTGGTTTTTTAGGTCTTCTAGGTGCTATCGGCGGGAGCACGTGGACACCACTTCGTCGCTTTTAGCAAACATAGGATAGACAAAAGTTGGTGTCTTCAATACAAACCGTAGCGCCAGATCTATATCTAAACCACGGGAAGAATAGTCACTGTCGTAGCGTCTTGTAACTCCTGAGACGATTCAAATCTCGGTTGCAGAGAAGGACCGGTTTGCTCTAAATTAAACCAGACAGTCTTATCTCGAGTCTCAAGACAGTCTCAAGGCATGGCCGAGAAACTGTCCTGGACAAGGCCTACTCAGGTCGTTACTGCAGTGTCAGTACTATCACCTTTCCAAACAAGCGGTTCCCGGTAGATCCCAACATACAGGTGAGGCTCAGATGTAAGTAAAAGATAGCTCACCTCTCCACGAGAGCCGGAGAGTGCGCAAGACCATGACCCGCCACGCTGTGGTCATCGCCCAACCAGGCGTGGATGAGTTCTTCCAAGGCGTACACGGCCAGGAACCCCAGACAAATGACTCCCTCAGCAACGGGAAAGTCCTTGTTCAGCTTCTCGAATCCTTCTCGGACCTCTGGTATGAGGTGCAGGAAGGTCGTTGCGAAGAGGACACCGCCGCCCAGGCACACCAGGAAAGCTAACACTTGGGCACCACGCTGAATGGCACTCACCCGCCTTACCAGCCAAATGGGGAGGACACCGAGAAAGATTGTGCCAAAGAGGAGGAGCAAGGGGGCTACGATCTGCGCCACTTGAACCGCCATGTTTCTGTCGTCTCCAGGCACCTTGTTGAGGACGCTCCTTGGATGTGGACAACGGCTACTGGCGTGGTCTTGTCTGATAATGTTAGTTTGCGTTTGGCATAGTTAATGAATCCTTGACCTAAAAGAAAAAATAGATAGTTGAGTTACACTAAATGTCGCCTTATCTCGTACACACACTGCAAAAAGAATGGCCAAAGGTCGAGTAATAACAAACGCCTTCACTTGTTTATTAAGTAAAGATAAACTTTTGCGACAAATGGGCGCGAGCATATGGACTCGTGGACAACTTTCTGTATTCAGATGCGGGTGTGTCGGTGCGCCCATTCGCAAGTTCCAGCGAATATAGGGGGCGCTGCATAAATCAAAGATGGTGGTCAAGAGGGTAAACGGTTCGCCCGTAGGCATCGCAATTCAATAAAATCGACGTGTTTCGCAACACAAAATACTCTGCCATATTTTACTTGTCTATTTTTGTTAAGATGCACGGAATATTGATAACACATGTGAGAAAATCTTGTAGCTGGAGGTCACGCAACGCAAGGATGAAAAAAAATCGGCCCCGGCTTGGCCAAGAGGAGGTTGTTTCGCCGTAGGTATTTCGGTTCAGCAAGATCAACCAGTCTTCCTACACAAAGTGTAAAGCCATAGACAGTCGCGCAACGTAAGCATTTTAAAATAATCAACGCGCCCACATTGATACGCCTCTATTCAGTAGTGCGTATCATGGATGTTAGAGAGTTTTAGTAGATCGTTCTGATACCTCTAATAACGGTACCCGGTAAAGATACGATGCATGCGCAAAGGCGTCGGCGGAGTATCGGACATCGTTATGGAAGTTAAAGTGATGCTGTAGGCCGTTTATTTATATTTTGGAGGGGGGGGGGGGGGGGGCTGCTGTTATGTTGAATTCTGCCGTAGCTGAGTTGAGGAAAAACAGCAAATCACTTTAATTGTTGACTGGGAGGCGCTAGAAGTCAAGGGGTTCGTGCCAATTGTTCTACTTCTCGCTTGGTTATACTTTTTTATTGCAGTTACGCTTGAACTATTTACTTTTGTTTTTGTCGCCCAACCCAATTACGTCATATTTCAAGATGGCAACCGCAACGCGAAAACGGTATGTACGCAGTACTTCGTGCATCTCGGAGAGCTCGCGCCATTTAGTTAATTTAGTGGCGGATGTTGTCTCCATATCGTCCTGTAACGTTTGGTTGACAACGTATTTGTTTTTTTACAGCTTATTGCGATAGCTGTAAAAAATTCATTCTCATTATCGCGAACTGTTTGAAGAAAAAAACGCACTTCACCAACAGGAATCGATCCTGGCTTCGTTGTGTTTGGAGCGGGTGACATGCCACGGAGCTACGCCACTTCTAAACTTTTTTTAACAATTTTATTTACATGATGTACATACACTGTCAGCGGGTCATATAGTAGTTATTAAAATAAATGATGCACATTAAAAAGAGAAAGAGTGAGAACTTCAATGTGGCCAGAGTCCTCTGGTTCCCTGAGCAGCGAGCATCGGGGAAACTGCCGCACCTCCCCCGAGAGGACAAAGACGTGGCGAACCAGTTCGGCGCACCCTGGTTCCCACGCAGGCGGACGTGCCGGTCTCGGAGTCGTCATGCCTCCAGCCGAGATTCCACTTCCCGCTACTCCAAACTTGCAGGCCGCCCGTCCTTCACCGCGATAGAGAGAAGCCACCCTGAGTTTTGACGTGAAATATGTGCCACGTTTGCCTGGCGTCAGTGTGACACTCCACCATGGCAGTGCGAACTAACCAAATGGCGTGGAGCCCAAACAGTACTATTGCCTTAACAATGTCTATGCTGTCCGTAGCGCGAAGATCCAGGTACTTAAAAGAGTTCCATTCTATGTCACAATCTATCCGTAACGCCACACGCACCTCGTCCCAAAACAGGCAGGTGTTTGAGCACTCTACAAACACGCGTGTTAAAGAGTTCGCCACACAGGCTGCAGTTCGTTGACCAGGGCACAAAATTCTCCTGGTCTCCAACCGCATTTTCACCGGCAGCACCTGGAGGTGGACTCTTAAAAGAAGTCCTTGCTGCTAGCCGGGACGTTGATTCTCTTCACCGGCCTGAAGAGTCCTCCCACGCCTTGGGGAATTGAGTCCATCGGCACTGAGAGCACGATGAAGAGCGTGTCCCGGTATAGCTTCCTGCGGCTTGATTTCTGAAGATAGTCCCACAAGAAAATACGAAAAAAAAAAAAACTCCGCGTAGAATTGCGCCCGTTCCCTTAGTGCTTCTGCTCGTGGTGCTCACCATCCACCTGTCGAGTCACGGGTAGCCGGGATGATGGAGGGCGCCCATGAAGACAGGTTCACGCTTGTCCCTCAATAGCAGGAAACGCTGGACATGAACTTTTAGGACCGGATTCACCAGACCCAATTATCCGGCTTCCAGGCTCAAGAAGAGGTTGCTGCGCCGCGTACTTTCCACCGACGATCTCCAGATGAAGGTCAGCCAGCTGCAATGGATCCGCTGGGCGGTTGATTTCATGCAGCAGGCGGCCTGCGCCTGCTGGATAGGACACGCTGGATAGGACACGGCGTTGCAAACGTAGGCTCTGTTGAAAAACGATAAGCACCTGCCGATTCACGGACAAAGTTTGGCCCGCATGGCATTCGTTTTTAGACGCCACCCTTCCACTGTGGGTTCACGTTCGACGATCGGAGCTCTCAGGTAGCTTTTTCGCCGTCGTCGCCCAATCTATTTCTGAAAATGTTCTGGGCTTCGTAGCCCACCTTCCGATCCAAGCTCTGGTCAATATTTTCGTGTAGATTTCCGCTGCGGAAACACAAGGGCTGTGACGTGCCTCAGAGCGGCCTCCCCTTTTGCTTTGGAGGCGCAGATGAATGCCACAGCATCGGCGCAGGTGAAAAGTTTCAGGTGTTGATTCCGAATTGTAAGCCCCTCTCTGGACTTGTCTTGGATGATGGCCGGCCAGAGTGGTTCCAGTTGGAGGGCGAAAAGTATGGAGGTGTCACATGTTCGAGACATTCAAAAAAAAAAAATACCCTATTTCTATGAAAACAACTTTATATTTTGATAGAACCGCTGGCCGGGCGATAGGTCCACGCCCTGGAGGACGAACTCACTGAGGTGAGATGATTATAGCGCGTGATTATAGTTCTCTTCCTTTATTTATAAAACATAAAATACTTGACGTATCTAACATGTACTCTAATAGATTAACTGTCACAGAATATATTAGTGATTTTTGACCTCGCTAAACTTGAAATCAATGTATCATTATATCCCTCACGTCATTGGCATTCATGGCGAATCCCATCATCTAGAACTAATTTTGGCTTCCAGAGGTTGAGTTAGAGATTACCGTCACTGTTAAACACCTTATATTCCCAAGAAGTTGATTCACCTTCATTAAATGGCCATACAACTCAGGCTTTCTTATATTGAGTGAAAATGTTTGTCTTATGTTTATTATATCTTCTACATCAGTCTGTTTTGAAGCGCAACTTATTTTCAGTGACACTTATTTTATACGACATCTTATATAAGTTACCTTTATTGTGTTTTGCATTCGTGTCTGGAGGTGATTGTTAATAAACTTTCGTTAAATGTCCATAAAATTTAAACTTTGCGGTAATAAATAGAATGTTTGTCTTGTGTTTATTATATCTATCTATTTCAATGTGTATTAAGATGATACTTAATATATTGCTAAATGTCATGTTACGTAAGTTATTAGGTTCACTATGTTTTTTTTTGTGTGTGTTTGTGATGACAGTGCCGCTCTTGCCTGTGTTTTAGGGGGCAAGAACCCGTCAAGCTGCAAACTTGCAGCTTTTTTTCCTGGCCCCCCTTGTCACATGTGTGTAAAAGCGCTGTGACAACAATAAGCAGATTCTGATTCTGAATAAATGAGGAGTTGTTAGGGAAATAAACGTTCTTTACTCAAATGACAAAAAATCAGCGCAAAACTTAAAACCCCAAAAACACGTCATAGGGAGGAAAAAAATAGCTTAACTTAAATAACGCGAGGCGCTGATCCAGAAGAAAAAAAAAATAAGAATACAGTAAAAATATCGGTGCAGCCGCAAGTGCTAACATCCTTGAAAACACACTAGCGTGGACAATATGCTAAATCCCGACAAAACAGTAAAATTGAAATCTACTCTCCAACTGGTACTAATTAGAACTAAAAGAGAAAAAGTTACAGGTGAGAGGCGCGAACCTGTGCCCAAGGTCGTTGTCACGTGGTCATCGCAGGTTGCAGGGGGCCTTGTGCAGACGCCTCTCGGCGCAACACTCCCTCACGAGCACACACACTCGGAGCCCTGAGACGTCACCGCGATGCCCCAGAATTGCGGCCCTCCGAGTTCTTCCCGTGCGTCGGGAACTGACTATCGCTAGCGCTGTGAACTCCAACAACACCACCAAAGCACCACCCGTAGCATACCACTGGCCGAGTCTTCGCTTCGCATACCGCCTACTACCTAGCCGCAGCGCATCAGATCTCGGCTGCTCCGCCGACGTGAACGCCGTACAGTGTGCAGACGAGCGTAATACGATATTCGTGGAGTTCGAGTTGGCTATCTCTGGGTGTATGGTGGCTGAAAGGGGAAGTGTGTCGGGCGCCGTATGCGCGCAATGGTATAAAGGGGCGCGATACGCGATGAAAAATTTGAGAGCCTAGATTGTAGAGAGGGTCCATCTCAAACCATGGGGAGCGTTTGCCATTTAATGGCGGACGCCACCGGCGAAGATTGGTCGCAAGTGCGCATGCGCTGCGTTCTTGCGTGTCGAGGAGGAAAGCGGGCGGAGAGGCTGAGAGGCCTCGCAGACGACCGACGCCTTCGTCACCTCCTCGCAGCTCGTGTTGCAAACGCGGCCCGTACACCACGTGACTCCGATCGCGCAGCCTGGAACCTCTCTAATGTAGGCTCTCTCAAAATGTTTGGCACCGGTGAACTCGTCTGCCTGCTGTCTGCTGGCCCATAGCGGTCCCCAAGAATTTCTTCACGGGATTTTCGTCGCGTAATTTAGGCGCACAATCCATTTAACGGGTGAGAGGTGCGTAATTCATGTAGGTACATTTTACATTTTCCAAGCGAGAGCTAAAATGAATAAGAGTAAAAAATTGGTCTCTCTATCGGCACCACAAAACGGCATAACAGGTTTAAACCAAATAAATAAGTAAGGTCTAATTTGACCAAAAACAGCATTTGGACTCAAAAACCAATCAACAAAAAAAAAAAAAAAAAACGGAGGCAGCGAAACTATGTGGGTGCAGTAGCCTGAGTCAAAATATAAAGAAGGAATGCGACCTTTGAACGTGCTGCGGGCAGCGCGTGTGTAGCGATGAAAACCTTCGCCACCGCGAGAGGCGCTGCAGTCTGGAGACGAGTGGAGTAACTGCGTAAGCTCTGCTTGCAGAGGCAGACTACCGCGCTTCTTTTCCTTGGCGGAGAGGCGGTCACAAGCGCCGAGTTGGATCCGATCTTTATCAGGAAAAGCGACCTTGCAGGCGCCGAGTTTTGAACAAATCAAATGTTTCTCGCTTTGTGTTTGTGAAATACACGCCCTACACTAGATCAAACGAATTAGAAGGTTCCTTGACAATTGAACGTTATGTGTAGCCACTCGGTACGGTACAATCGCGGTGTTTTATAACGTGAGTCATGGTCTAAAACATTTTTCCCAAGTCCGGGAAGCAGAAGACACGCAGGATGATTGCCTTGCTCGCGTGACGCGTCTGGGGCGCTCGCGGAGTGATACGCGACCGGCACATCCGGGAACTTCGGACTAGAAAACAGCGAGCAGCTACGGCTTGCGAAGGGGTAACGTTTTCGTCGGCTATTATGTTCTACCGAGGGCATAGAGAGAAACAAGCGACAGATGACAGAACGTCGGCGCACGCGCGGCGTGTCGCCGCACTACGTCTTCTCTGCTCCGCACACCGCAGCGCGTCGCGCCTCCGGGTTTCTTGCAGAAGCGACAGTCGCTTCCCGCAGCGCGGCCTTGGATCCAACATGGCCGTCCAGGGAGCACCATTGCGATACTCTCCTTCGAAAACGGTGCCTATAAAGTTACTCTAGAAACGAGTCGTTTTCATCGCAACTCTGTGCAGCCTTTTGCTCCCGCCCAGCGCACTTCCACCACAGGGAGGGTGAGAAGGGGCTGCGAGACAACCGGATGTATTACCGCGTTATTTCAGCACTGCCCGTAGGAAATCGTGAGATACCCGGTCAAAGGCCTGGCTCATGTTCAGCTGAACGGCCACCAGTCTGGTGTCCTTCCCAATTCTCTTATAATCCGCATGGCATGGAGGTTTTCCGCTATAGAGCGACCTTGCTAACGATATGCTCGATGGTTCTCCGCCACGCTTTGGAGTCCATGGTCCAACATCCTCGCAAAGATATTAGCTAGAATTTTATAGTCACCATTCAGGAGGCTATTGAGTCTGTCGCTGCCAGGTCGGAGCTGTCGCTTGTCTTTTTTAGGAATGTCAGCGCTAGGGAAAGTCAGACTTTCCCTAGCGCTGACAATAGCTTGTATATGCTATTTACACACGGTATATTTCTATTTACCAAGATAGTAATTAAGTCTGGAAGTCGTTAAAAGCTTGCGCGTGATTCACTGACGCGTGCTTACACAGGCCTTGAACCCCCCTCCAATCTCTCCCGCGTCAACCAGTTGAGAGGCAAAAAGTTAGGCGTCGTGCGTATAGCCATTTCCGGTTGTGGCGCTCAATCCGAAGTTATCAGGACGATCTACTAAAACTCGCTACTAAAGGAGGCACCACTGCGTTAAACGTGATTCATTACGACACGGTTTGTTTTATGTTGTGAGCGTTGACCGCAAGCAAACAGTGTTGTACAGAAGACGACGAGCCGTAAGAAACATCATGCAGAGTCGTCAGAGGTATGCGGAAGATGGGTGGCCTACGCTGATGCCGGTAATAGGGGAGGGGGGTGAGATTTTCCGCCCCCTCCCCCGTAGTGCTTACATGAATTTCTTTAGATGTCCGGGGGGGGGGGGGGGGGGAATCATCTTCTGCTTCTCTGTTCTGTCGCCACTGGGGACATCACGTTAGTCAAGCTATCTCATAAGCGTAAGAAAAAAAAAACGTTCGGAAACAACAACGAACGAGCGAACAAGACGAGTGGGCAGGGATCATAGCAGGTTCGTAGACATGATCCAAATATTCACTTAACTTCGCTCACGTGATTGATGCAAAATGGTGGACCATTTTGCATGAGGGGGGATCGGTGGCCGAGTGGGCTGAAGCGCACACCTAGCTCGACGCGCGTGGAGCGAAAGCTCGCGCTGCAGAACCCAGGGATCCTGGGCTCTAGCCCCGCCCCTGCCCGTTTCGATCTGGATGAGCATCGTACCGGCGTGCGGTCGTGTATCACTATTGCGTGAGCACGTTAAATACCCCAAGTTAGCAGTCGTACTGCGCTGGCAAAATTGCTCATCTACAGTGTAAACCAGTGTCGCCCCTACTGGCAGACCAACCTTACGCTGTATAAATCACTAGGATTGTGCGAATATTCGAAATTTCGAATAATAATTCCGAATAATACACTATTCAATATTCGCTCCGAGAAGAACTGCACTATTCGCGCTTTTCGAAGGGTTGATTGCGGTGGATTGGCCCCGTTGAATGCGCTTCTTGCCAAGCACCGGTGCGCTGCAAAGAAGCAATATTCGCGGAAGCGAGCTCCGCGGGTGTTGCTTCTCCGCAGCGCACCGGTGCTTGGTAAGAAGCGCACTCAACGGAGTAACACGCCGCGAAAAACACTTGGAAAAGTATGAATATCGTAATAGCGTGCTTGGAAGTAAATCATACATTCAAAGCGGAACGACTGCATGTGTAAATAAATTAAAACTTTGTGAATGTGTACATCTACATTGCAGTAAAACTGTTATGCAAGAGTGTACTATGTTAGGCAGGGATGCCCTTACAACCTGCGTTCATCATGCTCGATTAATTCTTTTTTAACTCGAGATTAAAGAAAGAACATTTAATATAGCAAGATTTCTAAATTAACACCATTGGGTATAGTTGGCTATCTCTACATGATTCATTTTATGTCAAATCCGTCGTTTACTTGCCACCCGAAGACACCAGACCTTCTGAAGTCACAGTTCATAAATATAGATAGATGAAACTTAGCTCATAAATGCACAAGTGGAACAACCTTCACAAGTTTAGCTGGGTTTTTGTCTAAGCATTATGCAATGGTAGTGAAAGGCGTGGAAAAACTATTCGATATTCGAATCGAAAATATTCGGCCAAAGCCACTATTTGCTTCGAACTCAAAATCCACTATTCGCACAAGACTATAAATCACTAAAACGTCCAATTTGACTTGATTTTTTTTTTTTTTTGACCAAAATAGGATCGGTACATTTCCAATCCGCAAAGACAAATCGCTCTACAGAAGCTCCAAATCATTCGCATATGTTTCGCTCGTTAACACAGACACTGTGCGTTATACGCGGCCAGCACGGCAAAACATCACTCTCGTACGCTATCCTTTCACCCTGGTTCAAATATATAGAGGTGACAATTCATGAATTGATACTGACGTCCCGCAGCATAATATCGAGTCGCTAGGGGGTTATCTAGGCGATGCTCGATGTCGAGCCAACCCAAGACGCGGCAGCGATCGCTCAGTAGACACATGAACCCCGATTAGCCCCGAGCGGAACCGATCGGAGCGCTGGGACACTCGATGGTGACGTAGTGTGACAAGTATCACGTGCCGAGGCCAAGTATTTTCTCCGCTTTGCTTTGCTTCGGTTGTATCCTTTAGCGCGTAGCAGCAGAAACTGTTCGCTAAATGTTTTTCTTTTTTTTGTTGATGCTATCACGCAAAAAGGGCGCAGGACGAAACCTAAAAACAAATTCGAATACGCCAAGCGAAGCGATCGGAAGCTGTGTGTAAGTTGCGAACTTGCGATGGAATGTTACGATAGCTTCATGCCCGCCAACACCTCCCGGATACTTCGCCTCGGAGACCATCGAGCGTACTTCTGCGTGGTCTCCGTGCGCTTCCCGACTTCAAGCAGTAAACGAAAAGAAACACTCGATTCAGAGATTCCGGAAGCACCGCCAACAATCCCAACGACTTCAGCGGCAGCTCAAGTCGGCCAAGAAAGGTAAATCGGAAGGCGTAGCAAGGTGCTTGTCACCCGCTGCCTACGACCAGCGGCCTTGTTAAATAGATATGTTCGCGCGACCCCGTTTGTTTTGTGCCTGTGAGAGTGCTTTTGTGTTTAAGTTGACTCATTTTGTATAAATAGTTTGAACCTTTACCTAGATCTTCCGGTTTGAAGGTGTCTGATATCTTCGTCGCCCCCTTGCCATTTTCGGAGTGTTTTGCGGTGAAGCAGGATACTCTCATTGCAGAGACACACTCATCAATTGTATTTGCAGCTTTCTTTGACGTAAAGCACTAGTAAACACGCTATGGATTACCCTCGCTATATGCGGTATGTACAGAGAGCGCGCCACTGTTAGCGCGAACAAGCGATCGCCCGGTTTTTCCAGTTTTTCTCTTTCAACCCAAGGTATGTCATCCAAGTTATTATTGCTACCGGAAAGAGCTAATTTAGATTCTTTAATGTAAGCCATGAAATTTCGTGCTCGCTAATACTATTTACAAGTAAAATGCGAAAATACGCCAATGTCGTGTTAGCGCTAACAGTGCCGCGATGCGCACGGATTATTTTTCGTGTTGCTCTCTAAAACCGTGCAAGCAAACTGCGAAAAAAAAAAAAAATAAAACACCGATCGGTATGACAAGTTCAACGCCTGCTCGGACCTAGTCGCAATTAGTTTCTATTTGGTTCTGCCTGCCTGCTTTTTAAAGACAGAAAAAAAAAAAAAAAAACTCGCTCCGGAAATTATAGTTTTCAAGAATCTATTGGTTTGGTTATTTGACAAGCCTCCGAAGTCACGACAACGACCGATTTGCTCGTGGTCAGCACGATAACACAAAACTGGGACACTCTGTCCCGTTCCGTAGGTCGCGACGCCACTGTTGTCACGCTGCTTGAGCTTAATTTTGACGAGAAGTACGGCGAAAGAATTAGGTTACACGCAACCCGAAACTCTGGTTCAAATTAACCAACCAAACGTGAATTGTGAACGCTACACCTCAACCTACATGCTACCAACGAAGCACAGAAGCGGTCACGTATTACTACAACGTCACGACAAGGAGTCACCAGGTGGCGCCACTCCATCTTCTCGGGGCTACTACGCTTCTGCACTCTTCATAAGCATTTTTTATGTTAATAAAAAAGCGCCATTAACTGCGATTTGCATTCAATAAAATTGTGGAGCCCATCAACTTCACTTGAAGATGGAGGACCAGCGAAGTTGATATCTTTACGACAACTTTACGGCAATTATACGACATCTATACGATTTAAATATGATTGCAATGAAGACACGCACACGACTTCGTTTTTTAATTGTCTTTGTTCAATTCTAAGTGACTAATACCAGTGTCACACGGGCAACTCGAATCGAATGCCATTTACAACCAATGACATTTGAACGATCGGCCAATCAGCGCGCGACACTCCGAGCGTGGGGCGTTCCACGCGCGACAGATCGCGAGCCAATTCGTCGATCACGCGAATGTCATTCGTTGTGAATGGCATTCGAGTTGCCCGTGTGTCACGGGTATCAAGTGATCATTGCCTTATGGTTCACTATGGTAAACCGCCATTGGTTGTATTTCGACTTCGGATACGTTCTCGCTAAACGCGAGGTCGATACACGTTCTGTTGTTGGTCGTTGGTATACGTATACGTGTTGGTATACGGCTATTTTAGGTTTTACAGCGACTTGGGTTCTTTATCAGCATCACGGAAGCGAAAGAAAAGAAGGTTAGTTCGGCGCGTTCTGCCCTCAGCCTCGCCACAGCGCACTCTTAGCTGAGATAATCGGTTACCGTAGATGATAACAAGGGATGAGGACCCCACTTTCTAATAATGCCAAGGAAGGCTGACTCACGCGGGTTGCCCCCTCTTTTATTTATACTTGCCACGACCAATCGGAACGAAGGAGCGACGTTTAAATGGAAGCTTTTTTTGTTAACATCCATGGACGCATTTTTTTTCTCCAGATCCTAGCACATAACAGCTTCGCTGTATAAACAAGCCCGTTACAAAGGTAATAGGAAAATCTTTCGGACGATAGCGATACAGCAGTGTTACTACACGCCCGCACCAAAACTCCATAGCACACGGTGCACATACCTTTGTTGTATCCAAAATAAAGTAACATTTAACCAGTGCTGGGAGGAACTTTAAGTAAATTGTACTTTCAGTAATGCTTCAAGTCAGATTAGAAAACTTGTGTTTTACTTGAAGTACATCATCTGAGTATGTACTTCTACTTTACTTGAAGTGCATTTTCTGAGTATGCACTTGTATTTTACTTGAAGTACACTATCTGAGCATGTACTTGTACTTCACTTAAAGTGTTTCCTCAGCGAAGCTGACCATAAGCCAACGCAAGATGCTTTAAAACCGGCCTTGTCCCGGTTAAGTCCCCGTCGGTCCCAGTCAAACGCAAGTGTGCGAACGGGCTTTTAAAACGCCGTTTCGTTGGACTCGTTCGTTGTCAGTAGCAACAGTGTAAACCAGAGGCTGGCTACGTCTGTCCTACGGTCGCCGCGTAACATGACTTATGTCGGTGTTCGTGAGCCTGGCATCAACGTTGCGAGCTTACACACAGGCAAAACCGATCCCCCTCTCGGTATTTCCGAAGTCGACCGCCTGGACGGCGACATCGTAGCTGGAACTTGTGAATTTTGCGAATAGCTTTGACTGCGGAGCCGCAGAAAGTTGTCCGCGAGTGTATGAAACTTTGACATAGTTGATTAAACTGTTTCAATATACTACGATCGGATGAGACGTTAAACTATGAGGCGTAATTTCTTTATACAACTTTTGTTAACACACCGTTATTGACTGCCATTTTTAGTACTTAAAACACACCTTAAAATACATGTTTCTTTACATGTCTAGATAAGACACCCTTTTTTTAGAAAAAAAATCTTTAGCAATAATCACGCTCTTAGACGCAATATAGGTGACGGTAGCCTTGCTCTAGGCCCCGCCAGTTGCTTACAAAACTAAGCACCTTTTCTTGGCTTTCATTGGTTGGAGAGTTCACTGACGTGTGAAATTTTGGTTGTAAAATCGTATCTCCGTGCCGAAATACTGTCTTAATCGACAGTAGCTTTTTTATGTTTGAGAAGAAAATAATCTGGATAGGGTAATTATTGTTTTCAAAAGCATACCAAGATTGCCGCTTCGGTTTCAAACGAAAACAAATATGGCTGCCGGAGTCTGCGGAGCACAGCTCGTCGACCTCGTCTATTTTTACGATTGCGAGTCTTTCTGCGTTCACCGCGGTGTTTAGAGGAAGATCTCCTCAACCGACCTAATCTGCAGCAAACTGTCAGAAGTAAGCACCTTCAAAAGCGCCGTGTGGGTGCTTGGGTTCGTATACGCGGGACTGGCCTAAGCCTATCCTCCCATTTCGACTATGCTGATTGATCTGGCTCGATTCGATCCTTTGCGCGTGTTGATAGTGAATAAACATGGTGGTTCTCGTAAAAGCGGCCCGCTGCTTTGTGCATTGTCCGACCGTTGTGATTGCAACGATGTTTTCAATACTGAGACGATACCTACATAGGTAAGAATTTGCGAGCGATTTGGCTGGAGGCAATCGGGCTCGCATCAAGTTTGTACAAGTTTGTTCCCGTTATTTTGCTTCGAAGGGAAAATCGCTCTCAAGTTAGGTCGCGTTTTAATTGTGCGTCGTGGCGCTGACCCCCATTGCTCACGGATGACATGCGAACAAACAACAACCAGAACATAACAGTTGGAAAGACTGCATATTTATTTTGATAATTTTTTTAGTCCTCTCGGTTGCTTTTACAGCACATCGGAAGACGCTGACAAACGCTTGTACTGGACCGTAGCTCGTGCTTGATGGAATGCTAGAACGCCGCTTTCATGGTCACGTTTTGCAAGCGTTGCAGAAGTTTCTAGACAGGGCGGAAGAGCAGACGGACGAAGGCGTGAACGGACATCGATGCGCAGCTTTCATGTCCGCGTCTGGGCATTGCAGATGACGATAGGCGGTGATGCAATAGCAGACGATGCCGGAAGCTGCCGCGCGTCTGCTCGCGCGACGAGCAGGTGGTGTCAGACTTCCAGACTAGACGCACCGGATGTCGCAAAAGGGAGGCAATGGGCTTCAGAGCATGTTCGGTCGAGCAGCCAAGCCAATCCAGTAGTAATGAGTGGGGCCCACTGATCTCTGTGACAATGGTTGGATCGCGTTTGCCCGCTCCGCCAGGATTTTGTTTCGGGGAGGGGGGGGGGGGGGGGGGCCGCCCATAATAAAATGCTGTATGAGGGGGAGGGGGGAGAGGAGGTCCCAGCAAAATGGAAGATTTCGGGGGGGGGGGGGGGGGGGGGCGAGCCCCATAAGCCTCCCCCCTGGCTACGTGCCAGACTGGCGGCCATCTTTTTAGTAGAGTTTAACTCTAGGCAAGGTACAGCTGCTGCAGCCACTATCATCCGTCCATGGCAGACAGCGTTGTGGCAGTTCTGGTGGCAGGCTGCCATCAAAATAGCGTGGGTGATATTTCGTCCTTGATTGAAACTGTTTGACGAAATATATTTTTGAAAACCGGCGTGGACGGTAGCCCGATCTTTGAGGACCCGGTGAAAGTTTCACGAAATTGCAGCCCTGGGGAAAAGCAGCACAGCACGCATCGAAAGTCGCATCGAAAGAAGCATCGAAAGCAGAGGCCGGTACGGAGTCTGCTTTCGAAGGGAGCTGCACTGCTTTCCCCCGGTGCTGCGCTTTCGTAGAACTTTCGCCGGGTCCTCAAAGATGAGGCTCCCGTTCACGCCGGGTTTCAAGAATCTGCTTCGTCGAACAACTCCAATCAAGCACGAAATATCACCCGCGGTACAGTGTACTAGATCTACGGCTATTTTATGGCAGCCTGCCGCCATTGCGCTGTCCGCCATATTATGATGGCTAGAGACGATAAAACTCTACCAAAAAGATGGCCGATCGTGGCCGCATTCCCGTCCAAGCTGGTCAAACGCGATCCAGCAAATAGACATAGAGATCAGTGGTGGGGCCACTGATATGTGGGCGGGGCTTAGAACGGGCCGTGATCTCCATCTGAATTGCGTCTAACGACGTAAATATTGCACAAAACTTTTTTTTAATTATGAAAAAATAAGTGTCCATTATGCCGTTCATAAAACCTTTTTTTCTAGTTTTGGTGTTTCTTTAAGCGAGCTTTCGTTTCCTTTTGCAACGGAAAGCTACAAGTTATTTTTAAAAAAAATGTGGAACAACATATTCTTCTGGAAATGCGGCAAATAGTTAAGACAACAATTACGCGACATGAAAAATAGGAAAGCCAATTGACATGTTGATTTTAATCAGGCTACAAAACGAAGATATATTTCGATATTTATTATCGCATATATTATAATGGCAAATTAAATGCTACAGCCCAAATGTTTAATCAATCATACGCTAAAGCAAATGCATCTTCAAATCAACGTGAAAATGCAATTTTAGTTGTCAGTAGAATTTACTTGGAAGCTAACAACCGAGGACATGCACTGCGCGACACTGTTAAGCAAACAAACAATCACTTTTTTTTTTTTTACATGTCAAAGGGATGTCAAAATATATTAGTATAGGTAAGCGGTAAACTTTGCCGTCCCTACCCTTAAAAACTAAGATGTGAAGATGCCATGTTCACATTAACATTGTCGCACGGTGTGCAACTTCCTATTAAACTAGTTGGTCATATATTAGCCAACTTCTCCACCAACTTAATTTATTTTATCTCTCCCTCTTTTTCTCTCCCTCTCTCTCCCTATCTCCCTCTCTCTATCAAGAAAGAAAAAATATATTTTACGTCATCATAAATTTTAAATAACATCTTATATTTCACTTCTGCATTTTATAATATTATACATAAACAAATACATATGCTCAAAGTCGTGGGACGTTTCTATAATTTGCTTAAAATGTATTTAGACGTCGGACAGAAAAAAAAAAAAAAATTCAATCTTGACTACCAACCGAAAAAAAAAAAAAACAGTAGCTCACAGCTACCCTAAACAATAGGACGCACTGGTGTATGCATTGTTAATTTAAGAGTGTAACTCGTTAACGTACATTGTCTGAAAAATAAGTTGCACCGATGTTCTGCCGACACAAATTAGAGCATCGAATTGCAACTTTATGTTAAAATCTGAAATCAATTTTCTCACGGCAACAATATCCTCTTTCTTTTTTTTCGCACGATTTCTCTTATGTATTCATCTCAGTGTTGTACAAAACGGCGTTCCAAGAAACGGCGTTCCTGGAACGCGTTCCTTTTAGGAGGAACGAAAGAACGCCGACGTTCCATTTTTCACCGGTGGAACTGAAACGAGAACTCGTTACATTTTTACTGGAACGGTTTATTTCTAAGAAGGAAATTCTAAAAGTATAAAAACATTGTATTTGCGAAGAGCAGGATCTCGTTAACTTTTTGGTTACTTATCATAGGTTTTATTTTGTGTGGTCCTCGCTTGGTAACAGTCGGGTGAAGGAGAGCTAGTGGACATTGATTCTTTTTTGAGTGCCCGAGACTGCGGTACAAAAATCGAAACTTTTAGTCGAAGGAAAAGACGCAGAAAGAGGGAAGTTTCAAACTCGACTACTTTTTTTGCTTCCACGAATCCTCACACACCCAGAAATCTAGGTCCGACTACAGCCATCACTAAACTGTCACAAAGAGACCTACAGTTACAACAAAATATCAGGTTACCGAACATCCAACGTACCCTTGTATCCTGAACATTGGTCACGTAAAGAAATACTGAGCCAAACATTTCAGTGTCCATAATAGACAGTTTTAGTATAGCGTTGCTGGATCTTACGTACGCAATACGCAGTAGTATAGCGTACGCTAAAAACGACCTGCTCGGACAGAATTTAGTTGCGCGTTACGTTTTCGAGTGAACACCGCGCATGATCTTGGTTAAATTTGCTAGAGCCGTAGAATTCCGCGTGCTTCTAGCGCAACCATGCTCCTGGAAAGAAATATTGAAAAAGAAAAAGTGTCCAATGATTTTATTTCAGGTTAAACCAAGCCACAGCTGCTTCGTCAAGCGCGCTTTTCTGCGGGGTACAGAGGCTACGAGTACGAGTGCGTAGCCAAATTCGATCACGGAGCCTCCGTCAGTCGTCCCGTGGAAACGGCACCTTTTACAATGCTATCGCGGAATGAAATTCATGACCCTGATCTCCAGTGCATAGCGAGAACTTTGGCAATTTCTTTTAGAGTCGTTTGTCCTGGAGATGAATTGTGGGAATAGGCTTTGCGTTGAGCAGATTGCAGCGTCGACGCACACTGCGAGCGGCGAACATTTCCACTGTGCACTCCTTCAGCTGCAGGGCGATCTGATTCGACCGCGGTAGGTCCCAGAAAGAATCGCCGAGCTGAACACCACGCATTTTCACGTAACACAGAACTTCGAAAACACCACCTCGCCCTTGCTGCGCCAGTCAAGGCAACCGCCATCTTGAAACTGGCGCTCTCGTTGGGTCCGAGATCTCTCGAGACCGTCCCGCAAGGCCCGCTAGCCAGCAACGCAAAATCCCCAGCGTTGCGTGCGTACGCAATACGCTAGCCCTTTTATTTCGTTCTGCGCATGCGCACTCACGACCCACAATTTCCTTGCGTACGGTTCACTAAAACTGTCTAATAAGTGGCGCACGATCTTTCCACGAGCCACCAGCCGCCGGTGTGCGCGAGCACACGCAACAAAATTGACGTCATGGTGCCCCATTTACGCATAATATGACAGTGAAGCGTACCGTGTCCGAGGTAAAGGAGAATAAAGACAGGCTTTTTATTCCCACAAATGAAAGCTACGTGCTTGTTAGACCAATCAATCGCCTATCTTTTACACCAGAGCTCCCTGTGGAGATGAAAAGCAAGCATTTATTCTCCTCTTCCCCGGAGCCCACACATTTCACTGTCATAATAAGCGTGAACGGGGTACTGTGACGTCACTTTCGTTCTGTGTGCTCGCGCACATCAGCGGCTGCTGGTTCGTGGAAAGGTCGTACGCAACTTTTTATGGGCACTGTAGTTTTTGGTTCAGCGTCCCCTTTAAAAGATACAAAAAAATTAACCAATTAGTCCTTCCCTTGTCCCCCACCCTTCAAATTGAACAACCAATCCAACCTTCACGAAGATAGACCTGTAGTTTTTAAGACTGACATTCCAAACGCCCCACCCTCTCCTTCACTTGCTCGTCTTGCGGATATCATCATCGAGAAGCAACTGTTGTTAAGTTCGAACAAGCGACTTTGTTAGATTGAAACGTGCGAGGTTATTGGAAAACGCTCGTGCGATGTGGGGTGGGGTAACAGTACATTTGGCTCGTCTGAATCGTCCACCACAAACGTGAATATGGTTAAAAGCCGAGATTTTGAGACTTGAATTCCATCACGGCATTCAAATTCGTATGTTCCCATTTGATGAGATAGATGTTTTTTTAAGAAGAACACTTTGCTTGATCCAACTAAATATGGTAATCAACGAAATGAAAATGTAACGTACATGAAACGATGCGTTCCATTTTTTTTAACTAAAGCGAGAACGAGTTCCTTTTTCACAGATGGAACTTGAAACGGGAACGCGTCACAAAAATCAGAAGAAACAAAAAACAAACTTTCGTCCTTTTTTTTTCTTCTTCTTTTGAGCAACGTGTACAACACTGATTTATCTTCGTAACTGTCGTAAAAATTTAAATAATAATATATATACGTACGGTTTTCGGAAGATGTCCTCCGAGAGTGATGTGTCCTTTGGCGAGAAGGTGGTTGGCGGAAATCAAATTCGAGTTAACATGTGCACTTTTCATCTGTCCGTGATAGGCTATGCAACGACGCCATTCTGCGGAGAATATAGGCGTACTTGTCGGACGTTGACGGGCCAAAACCGCCTACTAAGGTCTGCGCTATTGTTCCGGGCCGCACAAGCGTTATCGGCGCGCGATTACAGGCGCGATTGGATAAACTTTGCCCGACGCTTATTATCGCCACGTGTTTAGCAAAAAATGTTCATTGTGGCAACGCGCATACAGGCTTCGGAATTTCCCAAAGTACCGGCCGCCTTGCCGTCGGATGTGAAATCTGTTTGTTGTGTGGTGAAACAGTTTGAGGCATAGTTTCCTATACACCCACCAAACTCTTTGACGTCAGACCGCTGCGGCGGCGCTGCTGTCGGTAGTGCGCATGCGCACATACATCATCTCACACGAATCTGGTCTTGTACGCAGGCGCAGTGCGGCGCACCATGGTGTGGTAGTGTAGCCGGGGACACGAACCACTGCCAGGAGTAGACCGCGTCTCCCCCTCCCCTAAGCCCTCTGAAACGAAGAAGCTACTGCGCCTGCGGGCCCATGGCCTTGACTGTGGAGTTTCAAGTATCGTAATAGCGGGTTGCGGAGAGCGCGTTGCCTGACGGCAAAAACGATCTACAAAAACTCCGTGTTGTCTCCGTCCGTGCATTTTCTGCTAAATTTCGCGGGGAAAGTGGCGTCATGTGACTTGACGTGACCTATACACATTGGGGGAATGGACGTCTCGTGGCCACTGCGTGAACTCCGTTTCTCCGCTAAATTTAGCGAGAAACTTTGCGCACCGTGGCCCAAAATCCTCAATTCAGTTTCCCCGTTAAATTTAGCGAGAAAGCGACGTCACGTGACCTATACACCAACGCAGTTACCCGCTAAATTTGGCGGGGAAAATTTACGCCTTTTGACCTATACAACCGTTCAATTTCCCCACTAAACTTAGAGGGAAAACATACGTCGCGTGAACCACCAATTTTCCTCTAATGGATTTCATGCGTTAGAGGACTTCAAAGGTAAAGATCGCAGCCATTTTGTTTACGTGACTATAAACAAGGAGCCGTCAGCGTGACACGGGTCATGTGCAGTGCTGTCCGCATTCCTTCAAAACAGGAACGAAAGTTCGTTCCTCGTTGCCTCTCAAAATCTTGGAACGAGGTCACGTTACAAGTTCCAGTGGTTTCAAAGAAATACGTTCCCTTTATGATTCTAAAATTGGGGCGTGTCATTGCATAAACGATGTGTAATTTAAGAGCATAATGTGCTGCATAATCCGCGAATGAAATAAACTAGGAAAGTTAAAGTATCCACGTGGAACTAAGTGTCGAGTCGCCGCGATCAGGTTTGTTCCAGTTCTTCGTTTTCGACTATCTTCCGGGCACGTCCCTATCTTTCTAAGTAGTCGGAGATAGAAATAGTCGATAATAAAAAAAAACCAATGCCTACTAAATTGGGGTAAATTAAAGACATACGGTATATAAAAAAGGTACCGCCGTTCCTCCTGCCGTTCCCTCAAAAACGTAACGACCGTCCGTTCCAGTTCCACCTCAACAAGGTGGGACGGCGGCGTTCTTCCGTTCTGCCTAAATTGAACGCTTTCCAGAAACGTCGCTCCTTGGAACGCCGTTCCTTTGAACGTCTGCAGAGAAACGACGTCACGGCCGAAAAGTTAGCCAGCTCTATTTTAGGGACCTAATATGTGCTATCACCAAAAACTAAACATTTAATTGATGTATATAAATGTTTAATTAAAAAAGTTCACTTTAGGGCCTTAACGAAACACTACAATGAAAAAAAAAAGTTATTTTTAAACAGTATAGATGGGACCCGTTTTCTTGTTTCGTAATTTTTCCACGAGAAGAAAAAAATGTGCGCGCAATATTTACGCTGTTAGGCGCAAATTAGGTGGAGGTTACGGCCCGCTCTAAGACCCAAACCCAAATCAGTTGCTCCGCCCATTACCACTGGATTGGCTCGGCTGCTCGGCCGAACACACTAACAATCCAGGTGTCTCCCTTCCCCGACATCCAGCACGTCTAGTCTGGCGTCTCACAACGCCTGCTAGTTGCGTGAGCAGATGCGCGACGGCCTTCGGCATCGTCTGCTATTTCACCATTGTCTATCGTCGTCTGCCATGCCCGAAGGACGCGGACATGAACGTTGCCCGTCGGCGTTCGTTTTCCCCATCATCCGTCTGCTGTTCCACCCTTGTTTAAAAACGTTTACAACGCTCGCAAGACTCGACCATGAAAGCGGCGCGGCGTTCTAACGTGCCACCATGTGCGGGCAACGGTCCAATAAAAGCATCCGTCAGCGTCTGTCGATGTGCGGTAAAAAGTGACCGAAACGACTAAAGAAAGCAACAAAATAAATATGCAGTAATTGAACGTTCATGTTCTTTTTGTTTGTTTTTTAGCATGGCATTCGCGAGCAAGGTGAGGATCGTCATGACGTGCAATCAAAACTTGACGTAAATTTATTCGCTTTGGAAGGCCAGGGGAACTGCAAAACTTGAGAGTTACTTCTCTTTGGAAGAGAACCGACAAGAACATATATGGACTTACTTGATGCAAGCCGAACGCCCGATTGGCTCCAGTCAAATGACTCGCAAATTCTTACCTGCGTAGGTGTCTTTTCGGTATCGAAATCATGGTTGCAATCATGACGGTTGCACAATTTACAGAGCAGTAGGGCCGCTTTTACGGAAACCAACGTCTTTATTCAGCAGCATCAACACGTGCAAAGAAATAAACCAAGCAAGATCGATCAAAATAGGGACCCGAGGCATAGCCCAGTCCCGCTACGAAAACAAGCATCCGCACAGCGTTCCCTAAGGCGCGTGTACTTGAGACAGTTGTCTGCTGCAAACTATGTCGGTTGACGAGATCTTTCTCTAAACACCTCTGTAAACGTAAAACGACCCGCAGTCATAAAAATTGACGATCTCAACTAGCTACGCTTGTTCAGCACTCGGCAAACGCCGGCAGCTATGTTTCTTAATGTTTCAAACGAAAGCGGGAGAAGCAGTCTCACTGAATACATTTGAAAACAATAATGACTCAATCTTGATTAGTTGCTTCTCAAACATAGTCGGTTAAAATACCATTATGGCACGAAGGTGCAAAATGAACAACCAACCTTTCACACGTCAATCATCTCTCCAGGAAATTAGAGATGTAAGCACCTTGTCAGCACGGGGCCGGGCTTAGCGGGCTGCGACCTCCACATTCTGAACCTAAATTGCCTTCTAGCGTCTAGTCCGTGCATCTCTTGCTTCGTGGTTTGTTCTCCGGCGATGTCATCGTCTTTCGCGGTAATCTCGTTGGCGGCGGAAAGATAACAAGATGCCTGTGATTGACCACGCCCTGTGTTTCTTCAATTGACGGTTGTTAGCGCTGCCCTTGATGTTCTAATCGGAGGTAACCTAGCTGCGAACAACTTACGCTCACCGTCTTTGTGCCTCGATTACTGCAGACTGGAGATGACACGTTGGTGGGCGGAGTCGCTCACTTGTCTGCAGAGGGGGTAAAGTTGTCCGCAAGGGCGGACGGAACCCCCAAACACTCCAGAGCGACTTTAAAAAAAAAAAAAAAACATATGCCAGTTTGCTTGTTTTTTCTCGTGGGAAGAAATGCCTATTCACGGCCTTCTATATGTTGAGGAAGCTCGCGCCTTCTGCGCCAAACATGGTCGCAAAACTAGAGGTTTGAGAACGTCAGCACATGACAGAAAAGAGAAGTATGAGATCAGCGGCACCCACATAAATCCGCGGCCACTTTCCGAAACTTTACTCTCTTTTCTTAACGTTAGTTTAATATCTCGCCTCACCTAGGACTTACGTGCCTTTTCTAGTCCGGCGCGTCATCCTGCTTGCTTTTACTTCCACTAAGAAAGGAGGGTAAATCGTTGGAAAAAAGACTATGGAAGAAGGCGGTTTTTTTTTTTTCCTCCCCCTTCACCCGCACATATATATATATTTTATGGCTGATATAGGATATCTGATTGGCGGCGCGTTCAAAACAGCCCTCCCACTTTTCCCGCCACCTGGCGGTCTATTGTTCTGACGCGCCTCGTTTTTCGTAAGATGGTAATTTCCTTCGTCCATAACGTGACGTCCGTCTGACATTTAAATTTGCCAGTGACGTTACATCTGTTTGCAGGCCTCCTTCCCCGAAGCAGGAGCCTTAAATCCACTCCTTGGTACAAGCAGATTTGCCATTTCAGCAAGGCACCAGTCGCCCGGAGGGCGCAAGTTGCGCACCACATCTCACTTGGAAGAATAATCTATTCGTTATTAAAACCGAAATAGAAATCGAATTGGGGGGGGGGGGGGGGGGGGGGGAGGGGGGGGGGGGGGGGCTTACGTGCCAAACCAACGAAGGGCAACTGGCACGCCCCGGCGCCGGGCGGAAGACTGAAATAAATATTGACCCCTTCCCCCCCTCCCCCCCCCCCCCCCACCTCACTCTAAAAAAATACTGTGCGTCTACTTTCCCGCAAAACACTCGGAGAGCCAAGCACCGCAACTTACGGAGACAGCTCAGCGGATGGCGATGCCGAAATATATGTTTAGACACTAATGAACGCAGTCTGAGTTGTGACATTAAGCAATGCAAGCGTGACGTTTTGCGTTGCTTAATGTCACAACTCAGACTGCGTTCATTAGTGTCTAAACATATGTTTCAGCACCGTCATTCGCTGAGCAGCCTCCGTAAGTTGCGGTTCTTGGCTCTCCGAGTGTTGTGCGGGAAAGTAGACGCACATAACTTTTTTCTTTTACCGGCAACCGAAATCTCGGTTATACGGTAAAACTCAGATAAACGAAAAAAATAAGAACCCCACTCTTTTCACATATAATGTGTTTACACGCTCGGAGTTATATTATGCACAAAGTTATATACCGGGCCCAGGCAGCACACAGCATTGGGCCAACATTGGATTTGAGGTGGCAAAGAATGGCCCAACAATGGCCCAACTGAGCCATATATTTCCCAATATTGGAAACACATTGGACAATAACGGACTATCAAAGCCAATGGTTTTCCAATATCGGTGATGCGTCGGCATAGGCTGGTCAACATTGGACTGTCAAAGCCAATAGCTTTCCAATATTGGATATATGCCGGCATAAGTTGTCCAATATTGGACTGTCGGAGCCACTAGCTTTCTGATATTGGCTATACGCCGGCATAAGCTGTCCAATATTGGACTGTCTAAGCCAATAGCTTTCCTATATTGGATATACGCCGGCATAACCTGTACAATATTGGACTGTCAGAGCCAATGGTTTTCCGATATTGAATATACGCTGGCTTAAGCTGGGTAATATTAATCTGTCAAAGCCAAGAGTTTTCCAATATTGGTGATGTCTTGGTATAGGCTGGTAAATATTGTACTGCCATAGCCAATGGCTTATCGATATTTGTGTCGCCTAGGCTGTAGACCCGCGACCCTCTTTTTTGCATTGCAGAGGTAGGAAATTGGAAAAGAGTCATTCATGAGCTCGCTCGGGCGAGAATTTCATTTAGCCAACTTCATGGGGCGTACGTCGCCGGCGCTTTATAACCGCGATCACAAATACGTCCTTAGCTTCCTATAGGACTATTGCAGTTTTTTGCCGGCTGCTCTCCCTTCGCATTGCCTTACCTCGGCGGTGACAACTTAATTCCGTTTTTTAGATTTAAGTATTTTTGTCTTTTCCAATGTATTTTGTATGTATACGTAGCGTTAACGTCTTCTCTTTGTCTGTGCCCCTGCCATGTTTGTATTTCTTTGTGCGTGCTCTATTTTTATATTTAATGTTTCTGTGTATATTTAGTCACTGTCGACGCAGGTGTCAACAAACATAAAGCCACCGCTTACGTCGCAACCGAAGTGACTTCTACTTTTAGTTTTACGAGAGTCTATTGCGCTATAAAGTCGTATATTAAACTCGAGTGAAGTCTCAAGAGGGTTGCTTCGACTGCCAGTGCACATGCCATCGGTGTAGGCAGAGCAACGACGTAGCAATCGCGACGCGAGAGCATATATACTGCCCCTCGATCTGGCCGGCCGCGCTCGCTCTGCGGAAATGTGAGCGTGGGACTCTCGAGCCCCGTTAGCTTACAGAAGTTGCAAGACGCTACTTTGTTGTCGCGAATCATTTGCCCTTCGAACGGTCGCGAAGCCGTTGCGCCCGGCGTACTTTACGCAGCATCATTCAGAAACCGTTCGCGCGGCATCGCAACCTTCTTACTGCGAGCGTCGGCGATTCATCGTGTGTTGAAAGTCGGACGATGTGCTGTTCGGGGAGTCTTTTATGTGTAACTCTTTCGTAAAAAAATTGTTTAAAAACGCGGACCTAACAGTGTACAAACAGTTTTAAATTTATTGATAAAAATATATTTATATATTTATAGATATATTTGTGTACATCGTGCGCAAAAAATAGTCGCGCTTAGTTCTTCATTCTAAATTATAACGTAAGTTATACGACGCGAAACATACTGTCGTCACACTTGCCCCGTTTAGAACCACTTTTGGACTGGACAGTTTCTTTGGAAGTTCGAAAGCTGACCTTGAAAGAGCTGTCCTGTTCACTCGGTATTGACAGCAGGGTAGACGCTATGCGTGTTTAAGGCCAATCGTGTCTCCGGTTAGGGTCACGTGACTACTGTCTCAAAGCTGGTGACAAGGCAGAGCACGGAACCTGCCTAAAGCACAAGGTCACGCATAACATCTACTGCACTATCAACCTTGGGTAGAAGTGACAAATTCTCTCGCTCCGTTCATTGTTGAGATGCCCCTGAAGATAAGCCTTTGTAAGCGCACCCCACCCCCGTTCTGGCCTGCTTGCTTTGTACTCCTTTTCTCTTTTTTCTCTCTCTCCCTAAGCTGAAGGCGCGGTTGCGGTGCGTACTCGCCGGGACTTGACGGCAGAAGCGTGATCACGTGGTTTGACGGATGACGCATTAGCCGTTAACAAACTTGGAATGCTTGCGTCGCAAAGACCGGACCTAGTTTCGCGCGTGATGCGGCCTGCGGGGTGCAGGCCCGCCGTGGATTTCGCTTCTGTGGTAAATGGTATCTGGTTCAAAAAGTCCTACCCGTGTCGATTTCTTCAAAGAAGCCCAAGACATTCTTGTGAACAGTTTAGTGTTCGGTTCGGCAAATGGCAGCGTGTGCTACAACGTGTTGAATCTTCACGGATCACTTCCTTCTAGTTTTTGTGTTTGAGTGGTTGTTCTGCAGTGCCCGTGTTGACATATAAGTCGGATTGCATCTTTCAAGTCCGGTATTTTCAACGTAAGTGTGCTGCAACCTACTTGGTGATCATTGTCCGTTCTTGTGTGGGTGATCTTCTTGATAACCTCTAGAATTGGGCAGTGCCTATCTCCAGGCAGCTGGGAGAATAATTTTCCCGCAATCTTACCGACAGTCGCCTGCCATTATCTGTCTGAAATAATGTCACAACTGCAGGTAGAATACTGACTTTTTTTTATTTTACCTGCGTCTCGCAAAAACACGTTTCGTTGCCTCCTTTCTGGTCAGCATTTCCGTTTCATCGACATTCGTTCCGCGAATTGCGCGCTGCATTTGGTTGCGCGTGTATTCCTGAGGCGCGTGCTCACCGAACCAGCCCACCCTTTCACGCCGCTTCATGGTAAGTCTAAAGCGGTTCATTGCAAGAAAAAAAAAAAAAAAAGAAGAGAAGAAAACATATTTTGAGTTTTTTTATGAAACATCGCGTGTTGATGAAACGATCTGTCTATGAAATGTAGTTCGATGAACTGATTGCACCGCCAATGAGGGGCGACTAGTGGTAGAATTTGGGCGAAAAAATTCTGTCAGCTGCCGGGAGACTGGACACTGCCCAAGAATTACCCCGGTTGTTGCTCGCTTTGCAGTCTTCTTAATTGTATCACAGCTATTACGAATTGCTGAGATTGTGCTTGTCTACAGAATAAGCTGTGTGTAATAAACTTTTAGGAGATTTCAAAACAATCCCTTGTGTCTGTTTACCTTCCTTTTTGCAAACAACTTGGCGAGGGCACTTGCAAAGAGCCGGGCGAGTGCAACGATGGCTAAAAATCAGCATGACGGCCAACATTGGATCCGGTCGCGCTTCCAGTGTTGTCAAATATTACGCCGGTCTTCGCCAATGTGGGAGCACCTTGGCTGGAACCATGGTTTAGCGATGGCCCAACATTGGCACCAATGATGGGGCCGACATCGGACGGAACGATGGCTGAACATTGGCACCAATCACTGGGCCAACATTGGAAAGGGTAGCGCTTCCAATATTGTCCAATATTGAGTCCAGTCTTTGCCAATGTTGGGCCAATGTCGGACCAACATTGGTGTGCTGCCTGGGGGGGCTTTTGCGAATAATTTCAAAAATCCCTAGAAATAGGGTGGTTAAGATAAAACGAAACATTTTCGGGAACAAAACTACCAGTCACCGCAGACTTAGGTATTGCAAAATTCACAGTAATTAGCGACTCAATTACAGAAAACGTGTTCATTAACCTTATATTTATTAAAAATAAATAGAGGTTCTAATTGAAAAACTTGTTGAACGTCATCAATTGCGCCGGTCACGTAGAGTGGGCTGAAATATAGTCAAATGTGATATTCATTTCATTAAAAGGCGCGTCAATATTCGTTATATCAATTATGAAGATCAATACGAAACTTCAAGCCAAATATCGTAAGTATGCATGGCTGTTCGTGTGTCGTGACGTCACATCTTGGATGGTAACACGTCAGAGTCGCGGGCGTCGACTTATTCCCGGTTTCGATCAACACGGTTGATTTGATGGTGAATGCAAAGATCATCGTTTCAAGAACTCAGCTTCCCTCAATACTGTAAATGTTGTCTTTCTCAGAACGAGGCTGTTTTTAATTGATACAGCAGTCAAGAGCTGCTATCGTGGCTCTCTTTGCACGATGTCACGTCAGAGAGTTTCCAATGTTGCCAACGAAAACACCTTGTGTTTTTTGCGGGTGCAGCCTGAGCAGTTGGGCTCTGTTTATTATTACTGAATTACTTATGCGGAGGACGATTCAGAATTTGGACATGCTGCGGAAGATGTTCCTGAAAGCAATGACTGTATAATACCTTAATTATTTCCTGAAAAACACAAACGTGTATAGCTCGAATAAGGGTGGCGATGTGGGTTAGTTGGTTCATACTGACGAAAAGGCAAACAGCGCACAGTGAACGGGGACTAACCGTTTGTTTGCACTTCCTTTAGTCCCCGTTTACTGTGCGCTGTTTGCCTTTTCGTCTGCATAGTCCGGTAAGTATAGATTCTTTTCGAAACCCCCATCAAGCAACATTGGCGGTCGTCATTTCTTGGGCACGAAGCTTCTGATTGGCTCCGAGTACTTGCCGAACGTTGACGCAGCCCTCGTGTTTAATCCATGCTCGGGGTACTTGCCAGAACAATGGCAGGCTCGGATGAATGGCGGAGTAGCTACGAGATAGAGCACACTTTTAAAGGGGGTTCTTTTGCTGACCGATGAGAACGGAGCGACCGTGGCCGTTATCTCAGACTATACGTACCCCACAACGTGTATGTCTGATCGATCCAAAACTGTCGCTATTTGTTTTCCAGGTGTGCTAATCTTTGCACTCATCAGAGGACGTTGGGTTTTTACCCGAAAGCATCCGGCACTTTGAATGCGTCGTCTCCCAAAAACGACCTCCAACCGTCACCGTTCGAGGTATGATCCTTTGTTTGATTGGTGATCACGTCAAACTGGAAAATCAATGCCCGATAAAATAAATAAAAGAGCGCACCCTGTTGTCGTGCAGGAAGACGAATTGGTGATTAGATGAAACCTACAAAATTCCTTGCAATTTTTTTTTTTTTTTTTTTTTTTTGATTTAACGTTTATTGCGTTCTTTCTCCTGTCTGCTCAGATGGAAGAAGTGGCGGGTGAGATGAAACCAAACAGTAAATTCTTCTTTAGACATTGTTCATTGAGTTAAGAAGTAATATGCAGGTCCGGGACAAATAATATTTTTGTCCCAAATTTTACTTTTTTTGTGTGTTAAATGACTTAATCTACTCGTAAATCGTTATGCAGTCCAGTTTAGGTAGAAAAGATCTAATTGGTTCCCCACAAGAAGAGGCGTCGAAGTGATACAATTTTACACTAACCTCGATAATCTGACACCGGCAAAACCTTACGACAAAATATTGGTAAGCTTGAGATCCCGACTGCACGTACACAAATACGGTAAAAAAAATCAACCATCTTCAAACGTTTAACCCCTAACAAACTCGTCCCTAAGGAAGGTACCAATTTTGCTTCTCAAAATAATTATTTCCCATTGTAAGAAATATAGCTACAGGGGATAATGTTCAAATTAAGTGGTAAACCATTCATACATTCTGTATTCGTATATTTACCTCGAGAAAGTCGTTAAAAATCGCTGTGTCTAAAGGTCCATCGGACATTACCAGACCCCGCAGTCTTAAGATACATGTCGGACGTGCGCGGAACCGGGAGATGAGGGGACATAGCGTGCCCTACCGAGACCCCACTGGCAAGTTGCATTCCATTTTTATTTCTCATTGCTACCCGAATCAGTCCATTCTAAGTACTCCTTCCTTTTCACACCCGCAACGTTCAAGGAGGAGTTCTTAGATTCAGGAAATTATCCGAAATTACGAAATTTGTGCTAGAAATAGAAATTTATTATAGGAAATCCGTAAGATGAATGCCACAGAAGAAATAAAACCAACCCTGGAGAGAATTAGCCCGCTCGCCGTCTATTCTCACCGCGCAACACTGTCAACCAGTTGCTCTCACTACGACTCGACGAGTCCTCGGTGGCCCCGTCCAGTTAGCTGCATACAAACACACGAATTTTCTTCTCAAGTTCCGGATGTCGACTTTTGCACCATTGCGCGGTCCCATGCGCTTTTTACGGATCACGGCGCACTTAAATAACTACTCCCGCTGTCTTCTCCACCGTATCACACGGTATGGCACATGCTCCGCAGTGCCGTGGTTTCCGTTTTCTTTCGCGTACGTGGTCACCGTTCCCTGTGTATAAAGTGTTCTTCGCACTAATGGTGAACAGCAAACTTCTGAATGCCTGAAGAAATGGCCTCAACCACGTAAACAAAAAAAAAAAAAGCCCCCCGCAAGCCAGACGACGGAATCAAACAAACAGCGACGAAACAGAAACAGAACACACAACTCCTTACCTATGCCTATATTTTAACGCGCGTGCGCGCTATTGCAAGTACCGTTGTGTGCCGCCATCTACCAGCTGATGACGAAACCGAGTGCCAGGAACCAAAAGATGGTGTGCTGCCGGCACGTAAAGGTAGGCACAAAACTAAAAGCATGGATTAGACGTGCAAACAGAAGGAGAAAGGAAACAGGGTACGTTTCAGACGCTCAGCCTTGGTGGAGAGAAGAGATCGCATGGTCTCCGATCTCTAACTTCTTGTACAGAATTGGGGTGCTTACAATATGTCCAACGTATCTTTAGACTCGACGTTCCGGGTACGTCCGGCGTACCTTTACACACAGTGGTAAAAAGCTTACGCACGAAAAGTCAAGAATGAAAGTCCATGCCTCTCCATAGTCACTGACCGTTTGAAAAACCTAGGGTGTGGCACATTATGTTCATGCTTCTTGCTTCGTGATTGGTTCTTTGGCTTTCTTGCCGACTGAAGCTGCACTGTCATTGGCTGAAAAGCGATAATGAGATGCACGAGACTCGCCACGCCCTGCGTTCTCTAGGCCGCTAGTGACTAGGAATGATTCACATTAACTCAGAACGCAGCACGTGTTGAGTCCCGTGCATGCGAAACAAACAGGCCCGCCATATTTCTTTAAAGCCACTTGCCGATGGCATTATAAGTACGAATGGCGCGTGGTTCTGGAAGACAATGAACATATACAAAACACTACGTTCCCGACGATAGAATGAATCAGAACTCCACAAATTAATCTAGAGCAAAACAAAGAAAAGGTTAGGTTTGTTAGGCAAGGGAGTCAGCAAAAGAAGGTATGTCTTTCGCAAGCCGGTTTCATGCATAGGATATTTCAATGGTCGAAAAACGCCCGAACAAAAGATATGTAAGCGCAAATATACAAAATGTTATTTGCAAAGTGTCAAAGCACCCACACAGTAAGAAAGTATACATCCTAAAGGGTGTATAATGGGTGTTCCAGAAATCTAAGCCAATGGCTACACCCTTTCAGCCTCTTTTTTTTTTTTTCAAGCACCGGATCCTTTTAATCTTAAAAAAGCGTCCTGCAGTATCAAAACATCTCTCATTTTTGAAGGGTGGGGAGAAGGGCGTTACACTGAAGTGAGAACATCTTTCAATTTTAAGGGTGTTTGCAACACAGACACCTGCTCCAAACAGCTAGTTTTAGCGACTGTGTCGAATAATAATATTGCTTGTACCAATGCTTTTCACGCAGAGATACATTAGTTGAGTTTATAGATATTACAATCTACGTGAAATATTGACGACAACCGAGCAACGTACCTACAGTCCCCAGCGAATGGGTGTCTTTGAATTGCCGAATATATAACGGTGAAGCAGTCTGCGCCTGCGCCTGCCGTTTTTGTGCATGTCGTCGTCGCGGTTTGTAAACATGTTATTCGTAAAATAATATCCCTGGAGTTCTGCAGATATCTTCAGCATGTCCTAGTTTTAGGGTGTTTATCGTCTCGTCCTATAGGGTGCTGCTGTAACACGCTGTCGGTGTTAGCCCTCAGGGTGTTACATCTATGTAACAAATTTTATTTTGTACTGTGGTCTGTTTGCCTTCCTGCATACCCGACCCGGAGGAATAACACGGAGTCAGTGGTTTCAACAACAAGAAACTACATTTCATTGGAGATGGACAAGACGATTAACATTGTTACCGGCGGCGCCTGAGTCCAGGCAGCGACTCCCTGTGCGCCGCCTCTGATCTGCCTTATCAAGGCGGCGCATCAGATGTGCGCGTGGCTGGCGCGACGTCGCCGCCACGCGGAAAAAGTTCGGCACCTTTTCCTCGCAGTCGGGTAAGTGGGCTGGGGAGCCGCCAAGGTGCCCACACGCCATAATGTGGTGTTGTAAGCAAATGGGCAGACAGCGGATTAGCCTCTGCGAGATGAAAATTTTTTATTTATCCTTTCTCTGGTTCTTTTTCTTCCCGCTCGTAGTACCTCCAGTCCTGGCTTCTTCTTTCAAAGCAAACACGACGTATACCCCCCCCCCCCCCTTCCCTCCCCGCGCAAGGTAAAAGGGTTGTTACGGAGAAAAACGACTTAGTGGCAGCTTATTTCCTGGGGCTCTATCGAACGAATGCTTCAGGGTGTGTATGCTCTAGCAGGATCTGTTGGCGCGATAGATCTTGTTGGCTTAGAGACGTCCCAACAGTTTCTATCTTCTGTTAGAAAAGTTGCAGGTCCGAGCCCTTTTGAGATTCTTATCGCAGAACTAAACGACGGACTGCCCTTAGTTATGTGTCCTCGCAGTCGCACGCGCGTGTGATCCCTTCCTCTAAATTTCAGATTCTCGGCCACTCGGCGTCGATCGGCGTAACCTTTGAAGCTGTTCTGGTACTTCTGCACCCTACTACGAAGGTCATTGGTCGTTTCCCTGGCATCGTTTTAAATGTCTGGATGCGGGAGCGCCACGATGTCAAGTCTCGTGCGCACTGGTCGTCCATGCAGTAACACTGATGACGACCGATTTATATCTGAGTGCGGTGTACAACGATAACTGCCAAGAAATCTACCGGGTCAGCCTGACTGTAGTCGTTCTTTAACAAGATGCTTTGAATGAAGTCTTTGAGCACCCTGTTGAAGCGTTCAACCTGCCCGTTTGCCTGTGGGTAGTTAATATATAAAAATTCTAATGTATGATACCGTTGTCTTGTAGAACGTTCTTGGACTGTAGGGTCATTAACTCTGGACCTTGGTCTTATGCTAGTATTTCTGTTTTTCTGGGTTCCCTATTGAATATTTTCTGTGGGAAGCTTATCACAGCATCGGTCGTTGGATGTGAGCAGAATTCAACCTCTGGCCACTTGCTGAAATAATCGAGTGCGGGGATGGCATACCTGCAGTTGCCGGGGAAATTCATGAATGGCCCGACGAAGTCAATTCCAATCTGCTCCATGCTCCTGCTGGGTAAGGCACTGGTTGTGTTGGAGCAGATGCTGTTAAAGTAGTGTGAGAAGTGACAAAACAGTTAACGAGCACACATGCGATCCCCGAAAGGTGGGGAAAACTTCCGTTTTCGCCTTGGCCGCTTCAATGGTCAGTAACTTGAAAACAAAAAATCCGAACTCTGCCAAAACATGTAATAAGTTTGTCAAAACTAAATATTCTACAAAAAAAAAAGAACACGTGCTTTAGTTTAGATGAAAACACCTTGGTGATCGCAGCGCCATCTGTAACGAAAAAAAAAAAAAAACTCGATGAGTCAGCCTACGTAACCCTAGAACTCCCGCTTAAAATATAATAGTTTTCTTAATAAATAAAAAAAATTTATGCTGGTACTGTATACTGGCAGAAAACGTGATGTGCAGACGTGTACCAACAAACTTTATACACCAAAATATAGCCTTCGAAAATCAGTGACGACGTATCAAGCAAGAAGTAACTTTCCTGCACTACGTTTTTTGGGAGCCCCAGTCATAGTCATCATGCCTCAACTCCGAGTGCAAAGAAAATAACAAGAAAAAAACTGATAGTTTCCATGGTATTTGTGCGAAGGTTTTCAAAAGCCCCTAAAATATAGGGAGGTTGACAAAAAAAAAAAGACAAAAAAAAAAGACTTCACGAGAAAACAAATGACAGCCATGGTGAACGTGAGGGATAGCAAAAAAAGTTGGTGCTCCAATCCACGCTGTGGAGGGGGTTGGACATCGAAGCAGTGGTATCACCTGCAACGATTGCCCACTGCACTATAGACCATTTTATGGCAAACGCCACCAGGTGGTGCTCCAGTACTTGACGTCACAGAGAACTTCCGGTTTATAAAATGAATTGAAAAAGGCCACCTTCACACCGCTGCTTGAAATGTAGGTAAGTCGTATAACCATTAACTTTTCAGGTGAACGCCAAACGAAAGAAGGAGTGCGAGATCTGTTAAAATGTTTCGAGTATTCTTGTAAACCAACTTACCTCCTCCAAGATGTAACATTGTACAGCCGAAAGCCCTCCTTAGATCTCTAACTTTTTTTTTTCGTGTAGCATGTATGCTTTCTAGCACTGGTGGCATATGCAAGCTCAACAGACTTGCAAAGGCGGTGCGACCGTAAGACATTTGGGACGCCAACGGCAGTTCATGTCTGTAAGCAGCAAAATGGTCTGTACCAAATGATGAACGAAAGAAGTAAATGCACTGTATCATAACTTTTTTATATATGAAAGACTTCGTACGGTTGCCGTTGCCGCGGCAGCTTATGCAACCGCTATCTTTACCGAGGAACGCACGTGGGGACCGCCACGTGCTCGCATTGTTAGCGAGGCTAGTGACGTTCACTCCCCCCTTCGTACTCTGCGGTTATGAAACCGCATGCGGGCGCTACGTGCTTCGCATTGTTCGCGCGCGCCTTATCACCTATCATGTGGTTTTGACACTTCTTCGTGGTTTTCTTTATTGAATCAAGCATCCAAACCACATGATAGATGCGATTAAACCGCTCAGGATAAGACGTAGAGAAACCGTTCTTGAAGAAAATCCAGTCTGCGCCAGGTATGCATAGAGTTACATCAAATACGCCCAGGATATGAATCGAAAGAACGTACGATTGGAATATTGAAAACAAACATATCGTTAAAATTCACGTTAAAAACACGTTCACCGTTGTCAAAAGCCGCTAAATGAACTCATTTTAGCAAGATCAAAGGCACGTGCAGCATCTTACGGCATTCTAAAGCGCTCATCCTCACCCTCATTGATGCATTCACCTTCAAGTCCTCACTCACGAACTCGGGAACTCACTGGAAGCACGAACTCACGCCCCTCATCGAACTCACGAATTCACGCTTCTCATCGAACTCAAGAACTCACTCACTCAGAAGTAGTTCTCGCACTCACCATAGTCGCGGCGCTGGCGCTCATGTTACCTTAGGGAGCCTTCATACACACGCGGCGTGCCGTGTGCGCGTCTGAAGGCTCCCTATGTTACCTCGTGTTGCGCGCGGGTTGCGCGTCTTTCACAACTCCGCCACGGTCGCTGCCGTCTTCCGCCGCTCGGGCAACCCCCGGTCACAGTCCGAGTTTCCCGGCGTTGGGATTAGCGTCGCCACCATGGGACTTGAGGATGGCGCGCTTTGTTGGGATACAAGGACGCATCATCGCGAGTTTCGTGAATAAGTATTTTTCACGGTGTTCACTACTTGCTTCAAGCATTCGTGACAAGTTCGTGCAAGTATGGAGTGAGCGTCTGCATCGCTGTTAATTCATGTGTGAATTACCGTGTGTGTGTGTGTTTTTTTTTCTGTATAGCACAATGCGAGCTTCTCGTTTATGGGTAGGACGGTTTGCTCGGCAATTGGTTGTCGAGCAAACCACCCTACAGTAACTGCCTGGTGAATTGTTCTTTTCTGGAAGAACGATTGAAGAATTTCGTTGCTTATCATATTAATGTATATTCCTTTTTTTATCGCGTCTCACATTTTTTGTTGCGCCGCGCATACCAATTTAAATCTCGAACGCTCTCATCTACCGACTCTCTGCCTCGTAAAATGCTATTCTTCATAAATCCTGACATAAAATCATCATTGGTGTCAGATGCCTTCGGTATTTTTGTTGATCAGACAATGTGTGCATGTGGTCAAACTTGTCAATATGTTTAATACAAGTATTTAAACAAAACATGTACAAAGGTATGTTTTCAATTAAATCATTTATTAGTTTTTGATGGAAAGTAATTGTTACTTTGTCCCTGGGCATGGCTACGCCGCTGCCCAGGGGGGCTCGGCATGGTCCTCGGTCATCTCGGAGACGGCCGAACCCCTCTTCGGCCTATCAACGAGCTTCAACCTGCTTCCACCCAAGAGACAACCCGGTGGATACCGACCCCAAGTCAGCTTCACTCTCTACGACGGTTCAATGCACGCTCCGGATGCAATGACACTCTTTCTACGTGGGCCCAACGGCACGACAGTTCCGGTGGCAATCAGCTCGTCGAACGACGTTTCAGCGAAAGGTTGTTTAGTCGACATGCGACGTCTGCAAGCTCGCATGGCGCAAACATACCGCCAAGTATTAATGGGAAAACATTAACTGTCCCATCGAGTGAACCGACGTCATCAGCAACAATGTGACGTGTTGGGCTAGTTGCTTTGTGGCGAGCATCTTGGGAATAAACAGCTGCAAAGAAACTTGGACAAGAGTAAAGGAACAAACACGACAGGACGGCGCTGAACTAACAACTGTTGTTTATCACACAAAATTGAAAGAAAGAAAACAAGAAGCATCTTAATCAAATAAAAATATAAAGACACACACAAACGTGCCAACCAAGCAGCATATACTATGTCGTGATAGGCCCAATCAATGGCTACGTAATGCCCGTCATAGTCGATCGCAGGTACCCGAACTCTTTGTCAGATAGCGCCACTGACGGTTCGCTGACGCATCTCCCGCCAAGTTCTGAGATAATGAGAGATAATTCTGAGATAAGAGATGTTCGACGTCATCAGCTTTTGGAGCCGCGCCAAACGGCACCTTCCCCTGTTCCAATGGAGCAAAGCCTGTTGTCTGTAGCAGAAATTTGATGGATAGGCTCCCATTGGCTGGCGCGCCTCATAGTTTCAAGGAACGAGGCTTCCATTGGCTCTCGCGCGGCGTAGTTCCAAGGAACGCCACCAGAGATGCCCTCTCCATGGTGGCGCAGCGCAAGCAGCGGCCCGACCGCCGGTAAGAGGTGCGGCCTGACCGCAGAGCCTGCACGGGCAAACTCCGGAGAGGCTGCACGGCCGAGCTCAGCGCGGCGCGGCCACTTCACGAGAGCGTGCGCTAGGTCGTCGGCCGCTACCTCGGCAGTAGCGAAACGTGGCCGTCCACGCCAGTACGCTGCAGACGAACTAAGGGAGCGGAAGAACGACACTGATGCTTTCGCATTCACAACTCATAAGAAGTGCTTAGGTGTCCTCGGAATTGTTTCTGACGTTTAAGGGGAGCAGCCAACAACCATTGATGAAAACGCGTCACGGAGCAAGCATACCGTGAAGGCATGATTTTGGGAATGTGGGAAAGCAATCGTGAAACGAACACATACATAAAAAAATTCAGACATGACCTTCAAGCACCTCAGACCTCTAAAACAGTTCTGAGAGGTGAACAGCAGTTATTGCTAATTTACAGATATAAACAGATTAAATCGAGTGACTCTTCGAAAGGATGGCGTCGGGATGATATTGTGGTGATTTGAATTAAATTCATTTGCGCCTGGATTAAATTGATGACCACTTGGCATAAATTTGAGTACCGCTGGATTTAATTCAGGGACGCGAGTAAAAAAGCTGGCACTTGGATTATTATGAGGGAGAAAACCTGGAAACAAAATGTCGTACCACTGTCCATACCAAAAGCTCGTGCCGAAAGATGCTCTTTCATTCGCTCCAAAGCCAAAAACAAAACAAAAAAGACGTCGCGTTTATTGGTGCTTGTTACAACATTGTTGTTGCCGTGTGTAGTTCTTTGAATCGTGATTTAATAGCTAGTTTACAGTTTAGAGCAATGAGACTATCTGCCATGCAATGTAAGCTAATGAGTGGTTTCAGGGTGAAAAAGTGAAAAAAATGCATTGTTTCTCAATTCAGCAGGACAATAGCCAATCTTATTGTAACATGTTCAGTACAACAAGCTAGAATAGAAAATAAGCTTGTGCCACGAATGTGTTTTTATTATTGTGCCAAAAGCAACGTATGGTTGCTATAAGAAAAGCTTAAAGCGATTCAATGCAATCACATCACTAAAACTGTACCCTAAAATACTGATCAAATCAACCAGTAAGGGAGGGTTTTATGGCATATAACTATGTTATCACGGGTGGGGATTAAAAAGAACAATAAATAACAGGAGGAAATAAACTTTTACTGGGGCGAACTTGTGCTTAAAACAAAAAGGAATCAGAGGATAATAACAGAGCGTCGCGGGCGTCGAAGTCGGCGTAGCAGCAGAGTCGAATGCTGGGGCGAGACTGCTTTGGCTCGCCACGAAGTATGTACACGCGTGGGGTTCTGGAATAATCGGCGTAGAAGGTTCGACGCGTAGAAAATTCGGACCTACAATTAACAACAATGTTCTCGAATTCACCAGTACGCGACATTTACAGAAATAACAAAAAGACGCGTCCGCTCTCATGCCTTGAACCTTGAGCCCTTAGGTTATGAGCCAAGGACGATAACCATTCGCTTGCTTGCAGACGCGCGTAGCACTACTCCCCCCCTTAAAAAGAGCATCGTCTCGATGCACGTGCAAGAAAACAAAACCGAGCAAGACAAACAAAAGAACGGAAAAATACGTTGGCTGGTGAAACACAGTCCTATCGAACGTAGTACGGCTTAAGGCGCACGACGTGCACGACTTCAGGTCGAGGTGGGCAGCTTGATGATGTTCTTGTTCCGTAGGACATCACCTCGTAGTTCAGACCTCCAAGGCGACGAAGTACCTTGTAGGGTCCGAAATACTATTTTGGGAGTTTCTCGCTGAGACCACGGCGGCGAATCGGTGTCCACACCAACACCCTGTCTCCGGGCTGGAAGTGGATGTCCCGACGAAGAAGGTTGTAGTGGCCAGTGTCGACACGCTGTTGGGCTTTAATCCCGAGTCTGGCGAGCTGACAGACTTCTTCTGTCCATTGGGCAACCAATTGGGCGGCGTCGCTTCCGTCGACAACCGGTTCGTGGGATAACATCGCGTCCAGCATTGACGTTGCTTTGCGACCATGAACCAGTTGAACTGGTGTCACCCCGGTGGTCTCTTGCACGGCCGTGTTGCAGGCAAATGAGACGTACAGCAACACCTCCTCCCATGTCTTGTGCTCCACGTCGGCGTGCATGGAGACCATGTCGGCGATGGTCTTGTTGAGTCTCTCCGCGAGCCCGTTGGTCTGCGGGTGTTACGCCGTGGTGCGACAATGGCTACAGAACTACGGGAGCGCCATGCCGGAAGACGATGGACTCGATGAAAAACTTGGCGACTTCCACAGCAGTCCTTGAAGGGGGTTTCGTTTCAGCGTACCGCGTGAGGCAATCTGTGGTGATGATTATCCAGCGGTTTCCCGACGTCGAGGGCGGAAAAGGGCCCCGATCTGCTGGGTGCAGTTGGCGGAGAGATTGGCTGCAGAAGACCGGCCGGCCTCATCGGAGGTTTCTTGCGTCGCTGACACTCGTGGCATTATCCTGTATATAGGTGGACAGTTTTGGGTAGCTTGGACCAGTAATACTTTTCACGAGTACGGGCCAGTGTCCGGCTGTAACCAAGGTGTCCGTACGTCGGGTCGTTGTGGCAGGCTTGAAAGATCTCCTCCGAAGGTCTGTCGGTATTACCAACAGCCACGGCGAGCTGTTTTCCCCGAAGTTCTCTTTGTAGAGTATACCTTGCCCAGTGACGAAGGTCGGTAGGGTTCGTGCGAAAATGCGTGGCATGGTACTCCCGCGCCCTTCCAAGTGCTCTATTAGTGCGCGCAGGTCAGGATCGTCTCGTTGACGTCGTGCCATGTCGTCGGTGTTCACTGCGCCTAAAAAGCACTCGTCGTCATCGTCGTCGCTGCTGCCGGAAGGTGTTTCGAAGGGTGCTCGGGACAGGTAGTCGGCGTCGCTGTGCTTGCGGCCTGACTTGTAGACCACAGTCACGTTGAACTCTTGTAGTCGGAGACTCCATTGAGCGAGGCGTCCTGACGGGTCCTTGAGGTTCATCAGCCAGCAGAGCGAGTGGGGGTTCGTGACAACGCAGAACGAGCTCCCGTACAAGTACGGGCGAAACTTCGTGTTTGCCAAGACGACCGCAAGGCACTCTTTCTCAGTCGTGGAGTAATTTCTCTTCGCCTTTTACAGTGTCCGACTTGCGTAGGTGATGACTCGCTCGGTGCCTTCTTGCACTTGAACCAGTACTGCGCCAAGCCCTGAGTTACTTGCGTCCGTGTGACTCTCGGTTTCCGCATCCTGATCGAAATGTCCAAGAACAGGAAACGTCTAAAGTCTTCGCTTCAGCTCGTCGAATGTCTGCTGCTGCTCCTCGGCCCATTTGAACTTCTCAGCGTACTTCGTGAGCTTTGTAAGTGGTGCGGAAATCCTTGCGAAATCTCAAACGAAGCGTCGATATTAGGCACAAAGACCAAGGAGCTTTCACACGGCCTTCTTTTCTGTGGGCGCTGGAATGCTGCAACGGCGCAAGTCTTCTGTGTCTGGGCGAACGCCTTCGTTACTAACCACATGACATAGAAACTTCAGTTCGTCATAGGCGAACGGACACTTTGACGGCTTGAGGGTGAGTCTAGCGGTCCGTATGGCTTGGAGAACAGCTCGGAGTTGTCGCAAGTGCTCACCGAAGTCGCCGGGAAACACTATGACGTCGTCGAGGTAGACGAGACAGCTCTGCCACATCAGTCCTGCCAGTACGGTGTCCATGACAACGTGCAAAGTTGCTGGCGCCGCGCATAGTCTGAAGGGCTCCACCTTGAGCTCGTACAGACCATCCAGCGTGACGAAAGCTGTCTTCTCTCGGTCCCGTTCGTCGGCTTCAATCTGCCAGTAGCCGCTCTTCAGGTTCATCGATGAAAAGTATCGAGAGTGGCGCATCCAGTCTAACATGTCGTCGATGCGGGGAGTGGATAGACGTCTTTCTTCCTCACCGCGTTCAGCTGTCGGTAATCCTCGCAGAATCTAAGCGTTCCGTCCTTCTTCTTCACCAGTACGACTGGAGAAACCCACGGACTGCTTGAAGTTTGGATTATGTCGTCGGTCAGCATCTTTTGAACTTGCTCCTAGCTCACCTCTCTTTCTTTTACGGAGACTTTACGGCAATCGATGCACAGGGCGCGCGTCGTCCTCGGTAATGATGCGGTGCTTCGCAACAGCAGTTTGGCACACCTTCGACGACGTCCCAAAGCAGTCCTAGTGTTCGGTGACGGAGTTAATCAGTTGCCGTCGTTTTGGGGCCGGAACCTTAGGGTCAATGTCAAGCTGCGCTGGCGACGTACTGTCTTGCTGAGGTGGCGAGGATTCTTCAGTAATCGCGGCGATTTCGGCGGTGTCTCCCCAGCACCTCCACCAGAATGTTACGGGTGGTAATTAAAAGAACAATGAAAGGTAATAAACGTTCACTGGGGCGAACTTGTGTCCAAAACAAAAAGAAAACAAACAGAAGATAACAAGAGCGTTGCGGGCGTCAAAGTCGGCGGAACAGCAGGATCGAGCGCTGGGCAGAGACTGCTTTGGCTCGCCACGCGGAACCCCTTATGTACACGCGTTGGGTTCTGGAGTAATCGGCGTAAAAGACTCGACGCGTAGAACATTCGGACCTAGAATAAACAACAATGTTCTCGAATTCATCAGAACGCGACATTAACAAAAATAACAAAAAGACGTGTCCACTCCCAGGCATCGAGTCTCGAGCCCTTTCCTTAGGAGCCAAGGACGATAACTATTTGGTCACGGGTGGGCTCGCTTGCAGACGCGCGTGGCGATATATAAAGCAAGACGACGCTGATTTGTGAGCTGGATTCCAGCTCCCACCAAAAACAAAATTGTAGCAAATGTTCGACCTAGTACAACTTATGGTGTACACTCGCACTGTTGTTAGAGCTTTGTTTGAGTTATGAGCTATTTTGGTCACAGTGCATGTGCTATGTCGGTACTCAGTGAGCCTGTCCTAATTCAGATGTCCAAACGAGGGTGGTTTTTGACATCGAGGGATTCAAAGCGGCTAGATTGGCAGGGGATGTAACGTACTAATGAAGAGGAATATATTTGCAATACTGAAGATGCCATAAGTAAATAAAAAGGTTGTAAGTTTGTCCGGGTATGAACACTAAGTGAAGATGCATAAGTAAAAAATAGGTTATCAGTTTGTCTGTAACTAAACCCATGTCAGATTTTAACATGACATTTCATGCAGACGACTCGTGGGCATGAACCCGAATGAGGGGTCCCGGCAGCAGTCTTCATGAAAGGTAGCCCTGGTGCGCCCGAAGGTCCAAAAAGCCCTTTGGGGATTTTTGAAGTTCAACAAAGAGGTGGCAGAAGAGTTTACCACTATAGTTTATTGCAACGTAAAAGACCTCGAGACGGCCTGCTCCCACAAAGCACTCCACTCTTTCCGCTTTAGCAGAGCGAACGCTGGAGAGGAGGCAATTGGAAAGGAGGATACCACCAATCATAGCGACCAGAGAGCTCAACCGGAGCGCCTTGGACCGCGTTTCTTAACCTCTGTAATACTATATGTTAGAATTTTTTTCATATATGTATTATTTCTTTTATTCACTCGAAAGCATTAACTGTCCCATGGAGCGAACCGACGTTATCAGCTTTTGAAGCCGCGCCAAACGACACCTAAATTCCCCTGTCCCAATGGAGCGAAGCCTGTCGTCTGTAGCAGCGATTTGATAGATAGGCTCCCATTGGCTGGCGCGCGCCATAGTTTCAAGGAACGAGGCTCCTATTGGCTGGCGCGGGTCATAGTTTTAAGGAACGCCACCCCATGACGCTGCGGGCCCCGCGCTGGTAAAAGGAACACGGTGGCGCGCGCTCGGCCGTTTCTGCTCCATTCGACGCCGACAAACATGGCGGCGCCTCAAGCATCTATATCGTCGGCGGCCGCAACCTCGGCATTAGCGAAATCTACCCGTCCACGGAAGTACACCCCAGACGAACTAAGCGAGCGGAATAACGCAACACAACGAGCGAGGTGGCAGGCAGCGAAATCCACAATCGTTGCCAAGTCTCCGAACACACAGCGGGCAGAACGAGCAGAACGAGCAGAACGAGCAGCAGCGCAACGCGCTAGGAGACAGAACAAAGCCTTTCGAAAGCGTGAGGCGCAAGCGGATCGCGATTCAAAGCGTCTCAGGCGGCAAAAGGACGAGGCCCTTCGACAAACGCGAGGCGGAAGTAATACGTCGCAGGCAGCATACTTTCGCATTCACAACTTATAAGAAGTGCCTAGGTGTCCTCCGTCTCTTTATTAACGCTAGTTATGGAGATTGTCAGTATTAAGCCAAGAGGATTTGTTTGTTACTTCATTATAAAGATTTTTTGTTGACAATCTATTTTCCAAAGAAAGTTGTAAGTTGATAACATATAGCATTCTATCCAGTCAGCTAACACTTTTCGTTTGGAAATAAATTCTAAGAATCTTGAGGCAATAAACGCTTGGCTTTCCTCACAGTGTGTTCACTGTAATGGTTCAATACCACAAGGACCCAAGAATATAAATTTCACTTTTCTTCGAATCTTTATGAACTTTGAAGTATATTTTCTCCTGGTACATGCTCCTACTGCAGGCAACCACTGAAGTTCCTTGCACAAAGGATGCCGCATCCACACCATGAGGAACTTCGGGTTCACCAGCTATATGTGCACGTATGTGTGACACAAGAGGAGCATAAAAATACTTTCATGAAATGATACATGTTGCGGAGCTTGGCTTACAAAACCTGTCCAATTATACAGCATGTCCCTTAAAAACATTTACAGTATTTTTTCACCACAAAAATAAACTATGCATTTCCAAACGCTGAGTCTGCGCTCAAATGTAGCGCTAGCAGTCGGGACCAGATGCCAAAGTTTCAGAATTTGCCATCTTATTCGAAAGTTATGTTATTTTTGGAAAGATTCAGTAGGAAAGTAATGCCTGTTCTTGTAAGCTCATGTCATTCATCCCCATGTATTCGTGGGCACCCATTCTCCTAAATTAAAAATTTCCAAAAGTCACTTGTAAGGTTTGAATCAAAGAATGACTAGCTCTGAAACTTCGTCATTCGGTCTAGACTGCTTGCGCTAAATGTGGGTGCAAACTGCACGTTCGGCAATACAGTTTGTTCTTGCTTTAAAAAAATGCGTAACATTTTTTTTTTGGGGGGTGACACCTTTCACACAATTATGAGTGTGCTGTCAGATGTAAAAATAAAACATATGTGCTGACGCCGTTTCCAACAGAACATGTGCTGTTTTTTAACATAATGGCCCACTTCCTGTAGCTAGCAGCAAACAGCCCTTGTACCATCATAGTGGTGTATGGGACTCGTACATGCTAACCTTGTTGCCAGATTCCCCCCCTTATTGAAAAATCCAATGTACATTCATACATGAAGTCTTACAGGAAAGCATTTCCTGTAAACTTTTTTGATGGGAAGGCATACGGAAGGCATTTTCCGTATACATTTTTGTGGGAAATCATACAGGAAGGCATTTCCTGTAAACTTTTATACAGGACTTTTTACAGGAAGAAATTTCCTTTTCGATTTTTATACAGGAAGGTTTACAGAAAATTATTTTCTATACACTTGCATATAGAAATCCTAAATGGATAGCTAAATCCTTTACGGGTTCATAGGGGAAGTCAAACAGGTAATGAACGGAAGCAAGATCCTGGTCTCTACAAAAATTCTCTAGCATATTTTCACTCTTATGCATATGCGGAAGATGAGGCAGGCGAAAACAGAATGAACTAAAGATTGAATGGGGGCTAATTCGTGCCAGAAACGAAAAAATTAACACACGTCGAGAAAGCAGCAGCGAGCGTCGACGGTGGCAGTAGCAAGCGACGGTGCGTCGGCGTAACAGCTGGTTTATGCGAGAGAGAATCAGCGAATGAATCGGTAATACGGCGCACGGCTCTTTATCTATTCTGCTCGTCATCTTGAATATGCGACCTCGAATATTTGGGATTGAGTTAGTATGAAAATGACTAGTCCTTTCTAGCCTCCTTATATTATATGCTCGGGGTAAGAGTATACGCGCATCTTCTATATGAACGGAGAAGCTACCTTCTCGATAATGCACGCAAAAATATAATGCTTTTATTCACTCCGTCACTACAAAAACATTCGGCACATCCGGCACTACAAAAACCCTCAGGGGTAACGCGTCTGCTTCGCAAGCAGCGGACCGAAGTTCGATTCTCACGGGCGGCGGGCGATCTGTTTCAAGAATTCGGCAACATCCACGACGGACGCCCTACACCGCCAACTACAACATCAACACCGACAACTAGTACAAGAATTACATAAACAACGGGCGTCATTTCCAATGGTGAAAAGAGCCTATAACAGCTATCGGTGTTGTGGGCCATGTATGTATACCTATACAGGATCCTATATAGGGTTGCTATATAATAATTTCCGCCCGATCGGTATGCGCTTCTCTCGTCTCCCAATGAGTAACACACAACAACCAGAAGACAGCGATTGGATTTACTGTACTTCCCGGTTGCCCGTCCTCGAGTGTCGGCAGTGTGGGCCCTCCGACCCTGGTTGTCGCCCGTCGTTCAGAGCTCGCAGTCGGAGTCCGTGTCCAGGCTTGGGGATCATCCTTCCCACGCCAGCGCTGCGTTGGCTAGCTGTTCCGGGCTATCATAGCCCGAGTCCCGCTGTGGAACAACTCCGGGATCATCATGGCCCAGGTCGGAATGGCCAGGGCTCGCCGTTCCTGCCGGTCTCAGTCCGAGCCTCGCTAATGGACCGCTCAGGGGTTCGCCATGAACCAGACCAGCCAGACCGACTCCGTCGTCCCTGCCCGGCACCAGCCTTGCACAGCACGCTCTGTCCGGCGCCAGCTATGCTCCGTTTCTCCTTAAGATGGACAGCAGAGGACCCTACGAGCCTATCGGAGCCAATCCAATGCTGCGTGAGCGTCACGTCACCTTTGGGACGGACGCAGCGAACCACCAGGTGCGTGATCACGTGATAGGTTCACATACGCTGGATTGGCTGCTACGACATGTAGCGTCCTTGGGGTCCATCGTAAGCTGAAACGGAGTATAGTGTCGGTTCGGCCGACCTCCTGTCACGTGCCCTACATCCCGTCGTCTTGCCAACCCATACAGGATCCTGTATTTGGGTATGGATCCTGTATACCTATAGAGAATCCTGTATGCGGGTATGGGTCCCATATACCTATACAGGATCCTGTATCCACTAACACCACATAAAATGTATACAGGATCTCATAGTAGGAATATACTGATTTTTTATACTAAGGAATTAGGGTACATGTTCTGTAATTCAGTTATATGGAACATGTGACAACAAAGTTAGCATGGATGCGTCCCATACTTAAACGGTCTTTTATCTAACAGTGCACCTGAAATCACTTTCAAAAAGATTAATTGCACTACATTTTTTGGCTTATCTATGTTAAAAAGATTTTACGCCCAAACAGCGCGCGGAAACGCTCGGAAACAGGATATTCGAGGATTCGGTTTCCTGCCTGAGCGCATCTTTACGCCAGCGGCCCTGCCCTAACGTGGCAGAGGCGTGCAGAAAACCCCTCGCCTCCCTCGTGGGATAGAAGCAAGTGTGGCGCGCGTGTGTTCCATACCTGTGTCACGAAGAAGAGGGGGGTGGTAAGTGCAGGATCGCTGGCGCAAATATTTGCTCCGATAGCAAACCGAAACCTAAAAAAGCGCTCAAATTGAACTTTTTTTTTTTTGAACACCGTAAAATGTTGTACGCGCCTGATATCTCGCTAAAATTACTTTATTTATTATTTCTCAATTTCAATTAGGTTTTTTTATTAATGCGAAAGCATAATCGTGACATGATTAATATGACATTAGCATGCGAAAGCATTTCGCATTAATGCGAAGTTATGGAGCGAACCGGCGTTATCTTTGAAGCCGCACCAAACGGCACCTAAACTCCTCTGTCCCAATCGAGCGAAGCCTGTCGTCTGTAGCAGCGATCTGCTGGATAGGCTCCCCTTCACTGGCGCGCGTCATAGTTTCAAGGAACGACGCTTCCATTGGCTCTCGCACGGCGTACACTCTAAAAAAAAGGGGGTGTAGACGTTACACCCCTTGTCACATATACGACACCCCAAAATTTCAGTTGGATGTACAGCACACTGAAGTAATACCGACGCTACCAAATTTCACAAGAGGCTTGATAGCCGAGTTGTACAAGTCATTAAAATAGTTAATGTAAGTGTGACTGAATGCAAAAAAAGTTATCGGGGTTTTCTAGGCTCAACTGCAAAACCTGTGCGTTTTTTTCGCTTGGATGACTTCGAAGATCGGTCGAGACGCGAAAACCTAAATTTTCACGGGGTAACAGGGGATTCAAGGTCGGAGACGTGGGCACAAACAGGAAGTAAAATTATTGAAATACTATCTCGTTCAGTTGACCCCCAGATAACCTTGGAGAGCATCGATCGTGCCCATAGATTGGGATATTTCTCGGACGACCGATGCAGACCGGTTATTGTGAAATTCGCGTCGTACAAACTAAAAGACAAGGTTTTATCGCTCCGTTCGACGCTGAAAAACGCTGGGACTACAGTGAACGAGGATTTCTGTCTGGCGACACGACAGGCAAGAAAGAAACTTCTTCAATTCGGAACATCTCAAAATGCCACCTTCAAACTCCGGTACAACAAACTTCTTATTGGCCAAACAAGCTACTTTTATGATCCGCTTACTAATAGTGTACGGCAAGCAGACCTGCGCAGTGGCGGCTTGTCTGCCCCCACTATCGCTGTAAATGACCAAACTCAAAATGCCAGTCATGCAGCACCTACGTTGTAGCATGTTGCAAGGGGTGGTGGCCCTATTCAGACATCGTCCTCTGGGCAACTCTCGATTCTTTTCACAAATATTAGAAGTGTTATCAATAAACGGGACGACCTTTGTTCAATAATTGACTCATCAAATGCTAGTATTGTTGTTTTGACAGAAACTTGGCCAACAAGTAAGATTTGTAACAGTGAAATTTTGCACTGTCAAAAGAAGTTTAATATCTATCGGCAAGATAGAGTTGGTAAAAGTGGCGGCGGTGTTATGCTCGCTGTGGCTGATAATATTTCTTCATATCTTGTAAACGTCGTCACGAATCTGGAGATCCTGTGGATTTGCATTTGTTTAAATCATCGTAAATATGTTTTGGGCGTTTGCTATCGTGCTCCTTCGAGAAGTTCTACCTTTGTTTCTGACCTTCATGACGTCGTGAATGCTGTCACAGTCTGTTTCTCTGACGTCCCAGTCTTACTGTTAGGAGACTTTAATTATCCGAACATTACGTGGTCAAACGACGGCCCCTGTTTAAGTACGTTTTCCACAGAATCCAATGACTTTTTAAATCTGTGCGCCGACTTTAACTTCACTCAGGTTGTTGCGCAGCCTACTCGGGTTACTTGTTCTTCGGCCACGGTGCTGGACCTTGTGCTGACGACGTCACGCGAGCTTATATCGTCTCTCACGTACCTACCTGGTCTCAGTGATCATTCATTGCTCCACTTTGATCTTGTTGTTCCGGTGTGTCGCTCTCCAGTGCAAGTAAAACGGATATCTGACTATACCCGAGCGGATTTTGGAGCTATTAATCATGAATTGGGTACTTTTTTAAGCGATTATCTGCGTAATTTTTCTGAGCGTTCTGTTGAGGATAATTGGATGTTGTTCAAAGAAAAAGTTGCCTCCCTTACAAATAGATATGTACCTGTACGAACTGTACGTAATTACACACACTCCCCATTGTTCAACCAGACGCTCAGAAGGCTCTCAAATAGGAAAAAAAGGATGTTTCGTGCTGCAAAGTTGTCCGTGTTTCCCAACGCAGAGCATCGTTGGGCAGCATATTATTCTGCTGCAGCAGTGTATAAGACGTCTATTGCCGAAGCCAAGCGCAGTTTTTTCGAATGTACTCTACCCACTATGTAGCGCAACAACCCTCAACAATTTTGGAACGTCGTAAACCCTTCTGAGAGGCTTGACGTATATAGTGCTGAACAACGAGGATGATGAGACGATAGCAGCGAATGAGTGTGCAGCTGTGCTTAACGAATTATTCACAAAATCATATTCGAATTTAACCACTAATTCCTATCCGGATGTTTATGAATACAATATTTGTGCTATGAATGCCATTGATATAGAATGTGCCGGTATAGTGAAAGTCATCGCCAATCTTAAACTATCGTCATCCTGTGGAATTGATAATATTAACTCTAAGTTTCTCAAAAACACTACTATGTATTCCTCTATTATCTTAACAAAGCTATTTCGGCAACCACTTGAACTCGGAAGCCTTCCCGAGGACTGGAGGGTGGGGACGGTGATTCCTATCCATAAAGGTGGTGACAAATCCAGCCCAAGTAATTATCGCCCAATTTCCTTAACAAGTGCCCCTTGCAAAATTTTAGAGCACATAATCTATTCGCATCTCGTTAATTTTCTTAATTCCCATACATTTTTTTCTCCTGCTCAACATGGCTTTAGAAAACTTCTCTCGTGCGAAACTCAGCTATTAACACTTACGCATAACCTTCACGCTTGCCTCGATCGTTCATCTCAGGTTGACTGCATTTTTTTAGATCTCTCTAAGGCATTTGACAAGGTTTCACATAGGCTCCTTTTGTATAAACTCAGTAAACTGAACATTGACTCTCATGTTTTGACTTGGATCAACGCCTTTTTAACTAACCGTTCTCAATTTGTTCATATTAATGGCATTAACTCGCACCCCTCTCCTGTGACTTCTAGTGTCCCCCAAGGATCAGTACTCGGCCCTCTTTTGTTTTTAATATATATTAATGACCTGCCTTCGCATATCTCATCCTCAGTTGGTCTCTTCGCAGACGATTGTGTTATCTATTCTGAAGTAACTAACGATTTTGACGTTCTTGCACTCCAGTCTGACCTCGACAGTATTTCTCGTTGGTGTGATAAATGGCAAATGGAACTCAATATTAACAAGTGCAAATCCATGAGAGTATCACGTCAAAATAACGCCTGTCCCTCGTACCATATAAGAACTGTTGAGCTGGAATCCGTGTCCTCATTTAAATATCTTGGTGTTCATATCACTAACAACCTCTCATGGAACATTCAAATTGAGTATATAATTAAAAACGCTAACCGCATGTTGGGCTTTCTAAAAAGGAACTTCTCTCTTGCCCCACTGTCCTTAAAACTACTTCTTTACAAATCATTGGTCCGAAGCAAACTTGAGTATTCTTCCGCTATATGGGACCCCGGTGTAACGCTTGCATTATCATTAGAAGCTGCTCAAAACCGTTTTGTTCGATTCATACTACATAACTATCATCGCACATCTAGCGTAACAGCAATGAAAACTACCCTAAGCTTGCCTGACCTCTCTCTACGCAGAAAAATATCTCGTCTATGTTTATTTCATAAAATTTACCACCACAATGCAAATCTTCGTCAGCATCTGTTAACAGAACCATCATACGTCTCATCACGTTTCGACCATCAAAATAAAGTTGGCATCCCTCAGTGTCGCACCTCAAGCTTTCATCAGTCTTTCATACCCATGACATCACTGGACTGGAATCGCCTTCCCGCACCTGTTGCCAGCATAGCCGAGAGTGCCGGATTCAAAGCTGCACTTTGCGAATATTTTTTGGATTTTGGTTGACAGTGTTTTGTTTTAACAATGTTCTGTTTTTGGATTTTTATGCTTACCTGCCTAATTACTGTTTGTTTTTGTGTGCAATTAGATGTGTGTGTCCACTCCCCTCTATAATGCCTTCGGGCCTTGAGGGAATGAATAAATAAATAAATAAATAAATAAATAAACTTTGATACGTAGTTTGCTGTTTAATATGTTATATCGCACCGTCATCAACCCTCCTGCAAAAGTTGGGGCCATCTGCTCGACGTCAGTGCGCTGTACATCCAACTGAAGTTTTAGGGTGTCGTATATGTGACAAGGGGTGTAACACCTACACCCCCTTTTTTTTAGAGTGTAGTTCCAAGGAACGCCACCGCGGAAGCCCTCTCCATGGCGGCCCAGCGGCCCGGCCGCCGGTAAGAGGGAGCGGCCGGCCGCCGAGCCAGCAGAGCCCGCACGGGCAGACCCCGGAGAGGCTGCACGGCCGGGCTCAGCGCGGAGCGGCCACTTCACGAGAGCGCGCGCTCGGCCTTCGGCCGGGACCTCAGCATTAGCGATACGTGGCCATCTACGCCAGTACGCCGCAGACGAACTAAGGGAGCGGAAGAACGACATTCATGCTTTCGCATTCACAACTCATAAGAAGTGCTTAGGTGTCCTCAGAATTTTATTATTGGAGCTAAATGTTTATGTTTACTCATTAAGATGTTTAATAGTAAACTTTAGTCGATTATTTAACGTATTCTTGTAGTATATTTTCGCAATCCCCGGCGTCCGCTTGGCCTGGCGGAATTTGTTCACGAAAAAGCTTTTTTCCTTGGCCACTTTATTTTTTTTTCTTGATTTTTGAAGGTATATGTGTTAAAATACCTAATGTAGGTTCTCTTTGCAAAAACAAAATTTTAAGGCTCATTTTATTGCTTATACTCCGTTTCACACTTAGCGTGCAACGCTGTCAAAGCTACTGGCGCGAGCGCGTGCCTTCATTTATGGTTTTGTTTGCGCGAGAACGCGTGCAAATGATCAACGAGATCAAGCCCCATGCTCGCGCCAAAAGCTTTGACAGCGTTGCACACTAAGTATGAAACAGAGTATAGGTATATACCACGTCGCATCCGATTTCCCACTTGCACCTGGTAATTAGGGAGCCGAAGCTTTGTTTGGGGATCGTGGCGTGTTGCTCCCACTGATCTCTACTACAATAGAGATCAGTCGTAGCTTTTCCCGCAGTGGCGCCACCCTCGGCAGTACCGTAAACGCAATGACGCAATCGCGCTGCTTCACGCGGCGCGCGATTGTTTTGGTACCGCGGAGTTGTGTCTGTGCTTATTCATCACGTTTCCGTGCAGGCTGCACGCAAACGCAGAGCACTGCGGCCCTCTGCGCAAAGGGCTGCGGCAACAGCGTGCTGAACTGCGAGACGCCGACCCACGGATTTCCGAACGATGAGAAATTCCGAAGCGTGTGGATCCGTCTCGCGCGTTCCTTCGTGTCTCGGGCGCCGACGAAAACTGACCGTCTGTACGGTGACCATTTTTGGCAATGAGGCCCATGAAGGGCGACCCACTGTTGTTACACGAAAAAGCCATCGCGTGGCGGCGCTCAATATCACGCCAGCCTTTGGCTGTGTTCAGCAGCCTGACGTCACGATCGCGACGGAGTTCTCATGACACATTGCACGCTTCGATGGTCACGATTTCGAAGCGCTCGCTAGAATCAGACGCTTGAAACGAAAAATATATCCATCTGCTTGAAATACGAACGTGCATTTGTCATTTGCGGATATCATAGGTCATAGTTCACGTATTTCGGAAAGATTTACGTATATTTTGATGTACGTTTTTGTACCCCTTTAAATCATGTGTATGAAGTAGACTTGTCTAAAAGAGTAAATGGCGGAGCGACAGCTGACGGGAGAAAAGTCAAATGATGGCCTTATCTGTTAATCGTATCCAGAGATGGCGCCACCAGTGCTGGAAAGCGACTTGAGAGCCTCGATGAGGGGCATAGAGATCATACATACTAACTCTAGAGGAAAAGGTCCGCCATTTTCCCATACATTCTGGCTGCCGTAAGCGGCGGATCATGCAGGCAGACCCTCGGGGTCCCAAACACGGTTACATCATCAGAGCAGTTTCGTGAACTTCAACAATCCACGAACTTACCGGTGGAAAGATATTCGCGTTCCTTTCGAAGCTTTCTTTTTGCATAGCGCGCAGATGTACGCCCTCGCGTTAACGCTAAACTGAACCATATACCCGGCTTCGCCGGTGGGGCGCGGGTGGGCGCGGTTGAGGAATACGAAACTACGCAACCACCAGATTTCCGAGATATCGACAGAAGGAAAGTTAATGCAGCGTAATGACTTTACTGCTTTTTATAAGGGTTAGAATAGCTCATAATTTAGTTTACAACGTTAAATTATCACTGTTTATATTGCTGAGAGTTTTCACTCTTCGCGTTTACCATGGCAACGTTGCTTTCTTTCTCTCGTGTTCTGTCGCTCTCTTTTGCGATCGTTCACTCGGGACCCCGGGTGTCGGCGCACGGGATTTGCCACTCCTCCTCACCCACATTTATCCCCCTGATGAGGGGTGTCCAAACAGTTTGGCTAAAGGGCAAGATAGGAGCCCTGTCGCGGTCTTGAGGGCCAGAAAATAGATAATACCATATAAACGAGGAGATACAAAATAAATGAGCCTAAATATGCATCTGAGTACAAAAATATTAACTAGAACAAGAATTCAAAACGAAATGCAAGGGGAGAAATGCATGTACTTTATTTTTAAGTGCAGTGTTTTACTAGTTATAAGACTACGAAATATTTGTGACCCCGAAAAGTCACCAGACATAAATAAGGCTCATAGGAACTTTGGCATATTCTTACAGGGCAGAAGGCTAATGAAAATGGTAGATTAGATCAGACCGCTATCCACGACATTGGCGGCGTGCGCAAACTACAGTGGGCGCTTCTCTAGCCATCATCGTCATCGTCAGTGTTGGGAAGTACAGGGTGTCACAAAAGAAAATTTACACGGTCTTTTTTACCGCGAAAATAAACTAGGCATCGCCGAACGCTCATTCTCCGCCCAAAGGTAGAGCTAGAGGTCACAACCAGATGCCAAAGTTTCAGCCCCATCCGATAACTTAATCAAAAATTATAAGTGATTTTCGGAAAATTTCAGTAGGAAAATGGCGGCCGACGGAGTTTTCAAACACATGGGGCTCTATGGCACCAGAAACCGAAAACGGGCAAAAATGGGCTCCATTTTCCCATTGAAATTTTCAGAAAATCACTTATAACTTTTGATTAAGTAATCGGATCGGGCTGAAACTTTGGCATCTGGTTGTGACCTCTAGCTCTACCTTCGGGCGGAGAATGAGCGTTCGGCGATGCCTAGTTTGTTTCTGCGGTGAAAAAGACCGTGTAAATTTTCTTTTGTGACACCCTGTACTTTAGGTACCTTGTACTTAAAGAACTACTTTAAGTAGGTTTAGGAATTTCTGCTTTACTACTTGAAGTACATTCTGTGAGTATGCACTTGTACTTTACTTAAAGTATTTTTTCTGGTACTTTCCGAGGAAAGTACAATTCCCGACTTCAAAGTACATTCCCCAAATTTTGTTTTGTTAAATTGGTATCACGAAATGATGCTTTGTCAACTCCGATGAAATACTGGGAGGGAGATTCTACTCTCACAAGAAACGTGAGCAGACGACGTATCGCTCGTTTGTTCTGAAAGCGGCTTTAGCTTTTTGAACTCTCGCTACTTCTCGGTCGGTCAGCGTGAGCGAGGAGGTTTAAAATATTAGGATAGCAAAATTAATCATAATGTAGCCCCTGAGAGTGTGGTGTGAAACATATTAATTTTCAAGTCGAAGTAAAAGATAACAAAGGAGAACATCACAATGTTTTGAGACATTCTATTTTGTATTTTCCTTCTATTTGAAAGTTCCTGAATTTGTTCGCATCCCAATCTCGGATGTCACATTATGATTAATTATCACCAGCTCGCTTGCATAATCACTGTTTTTTTTTTCTATATTTTATTAGGAGAGGACACTTTTCTATGAAAGGATTGCTTGCGGAAGCTACACTCTCAGAAAAAAAGGGTGTATTGTTACACTCTTTGTCCCATATAATACACCCCAAACCTTCAATTCGACGTACAGCGCCCTATAATCGAACAGGCGGCCCCAAATTTTACGAGGGGCTTGATAGCCGTGTGGTAGAACTTATTAAGATAGCGAATGTACGTATTATTGACTACAAAAAAGATTGTCGTAGTTTTTTTGGCCCTACTGCAAAAACTCCGTGTTTTCTCTTTTTGGTTTTTGATAAAGCAGGGAACTACAAATAATAATTTGGTAATGACAATGTACAATAAATAATATGCCGCCGGCGTTCTGATGCACTTTTCGAGCGGCATATGCGAATAGTGGATTTTGAGTTCGAAGCGAATTCAAAGCGAATAGTGCTTTTGGTCGAATATTTTCGAATCAAATAGTTTCTCCAGGATTTTCACTATTGCACCATGCCTAAAGTAAAACCCATGTGAACTTGTAAAGGTTGTTCCCAAGCTTCCACTTGTCCATGTTTAAGCTGCGTTAATTTTAATCTAGCCATATTTATTGACAGCGACCTCAGAAAGTCTTTTGCCTACATGAGACGGGCAAGTCAACGATGCACTTGACATAAAATTAACACTTTAGAGATGCCCGGCTATAACTGATTGACGGGATCTATAAATCCTCTCACTATATGCGAATATTTATTAAACATAGAATTTCAGAAAATAAAAAAAGACAATCATGAATCGTAAACGTAGGTTGTCAGTACATCTCTGCCCAACATATACTCTTGTATAATAGTCAGTTCAATTTGAAAAGTTTCAATGTACCATACAAATCGACATTCACCAAGATTCCGTTCTTTTTAAACACATTCCATGCGCGCGTGCGTGCGCCATCCCGCTTTTAGAGTGGGCTTTCTTCTTAAAGGGGCCCTGCAAGGACGATTTTACTGGGGTTTTTTCTTTTTTTTTTTTTTAATTTGCACCGAACCTCAGCGCACTGAACGTAGTAACTTAATGAAACTTTTCTTTTCTCAAATCTCGCTTTATTTTAAAAGTCATAGGCAAATTAAATTTACAAAAACAAGCAAAAAATAATTTTCTTCGTGACATCCTTGGTCACTTGAGTGGCCGTGAACTAGAGGAGGGGTAGTGAGCTCACCGAGTGCCCACGGCTGCCGCACTCCGTGTTGACGGCTCGAGAGGGTGCCACTAAAGCATGTGCTGGATAGGCTGTTTGAAGCGGACAGCCAGGGTGGCTCGCATTGCATTTGCTGCGCGAGTAAACACTAATTCGGCATGACACTTCATTGGCCACAAACGACCGCAAACGCGGGGTAAAGATCAGTTCAGAACGGGAGCCACTTCGTGCTGCCATACCGCAAACGGCCAAACCGCAAGCCAAACCTTCTCGCCGAAGGCCTTCGGAACGCTCGGAACCGGTCGGATCCTCGAGCCTGCATACGACCGCAGCACCGCCGCGTACACACGTGAGCGATATGAAGGTGAACAGCCCTCTTCTTGTTTTCGACGCTCCTGCAAGTTTTGGATCAAGCTCCGTTCCAGAAGAGGGCTAGAACGCAAAGTTTAGACCCTTGGCCACGTTCCATTTGGGACGTTGAGAGTTAATATAGCTTTAGGGAGCCGTAAACCAGGCAAGAAACCATGTAAGGTGTTCACCTTCATATTGCCGGCGGGTGTACATCCGGGACCTTTCTACGCTCGCCGCTCGTCGGTGCCTGATCCCACTACTCCTTTCTAGTATGCGCCGCCTTTTCCACCGCTTGGTGGCGGGTATGTCGACGGGTCATTTCTTGTTTCCGTACTTTATAAACTGCATTTGTTTCTTTTTCTGACCTAAAATACTGAACAAAAACTACTTTTATAAATAATTGAAACGGTTCACGCCACTTATATTCTGTATTTCGACTAAAAAGAAGCTTTTAGCGGCTCTGACCAGTAGTAAGTCCAGGACCAAAGACTTCAGATTTCGAGCGCTTTCGGCACCGCCGGTCGCCCCCGTAGGTGGAGGAGGTTTTCACGTCGTCCGGTTAAAATATGACGCACTAATATTTAGTTACTCTCTCCGTACCCGCTGGCTTGCCCGAACCCCGAGAGACGTGGAAACCGCAAAAAGGGTAGACGCTTAAATATGATTGCAGGGTCCCCTAAAAAAGGGGCCCTCCAAAATGTTTCTGGCTATTTATTTATTTTTTTCATTGCGTTTGCTTGAACGTGTAGGTAGGACTCTTGCAACACATTAAAAATAAGCTGAATAAAATATTTGATGTATTTTTAGCATGATAAGTGAAAGAAGTTCAGAATTTTTGTCACATTTTCTATTGTTGACAGCGTCCTTGGTCTGAACCAATAAAGAACCGAAACGACAAGTACATGCAACAACCATGCGCGGCCTTCCTAAGTGTTGGAATTAACACCCAGTTAAGAAGATGTGAACTTCCCAACAATTTACGAGTGTTCCAAGCAAATAATTACGCACTTGAAAGGATCAGAAGAGGACACGTGCACCTATTCAGAAAGTCCTACCTCTAGAGTTCTATTTCTTCATTATCCTACGCTCCAGACCAATGTCGTCACTAAACGCTCGTGTTTGACACTGATAGGCACGCCCTTCGAGCAGTATTTGAATTTCTTCGTGACTGTAATATTTGTACTTTTCGGACGTGTTGACCGCGGCGGGTTAGCCCCGTTGAGCGTGCTTCTTACTGAGCACCGGTGCACTGCGGAAAAGCAATACCCACGAAAATGAGCTCCGCGGGTGTTGCTTCTCCGCAGTGCACCGGTGCTCGGCAAGAAGCGCGCTCAACGAGGTTATAATTCGCCGCGGTCAGCACTTCGAAAAATACGAATATAAGCGTTCATCTTGAAGCGAATATCAAATAGCGTATTCAATACGCTATTCGATATTTGCTTCAAGATGAGCTCTGACATTCGTATTTTTCGAATACCGTAAAATTCCGAGAGATGTCCAACTCTCGAAAGGTAACCCACTCCGATTTTTTGGCTTGATTTGTTATTTAATTTTAAACACCAAAAGATAGCCCACCCTTAGTAATTGCAACGTTCGGATCAGTGATGACCTTGGCGTAAATGTGTCTAGTTAGATTTGGCGGGGTACAGGCACGTAGCCAGGGGGGAGGCCCATGGGGCCCGGGCCCCCCCCCCCCCCCCCCTCCAACATCTTCCATTTTGCTGGGACCTCTCCCCCCTCCCCGTCATACAACATTTTGTCATGGGCGCCCTCCCCTCCCTCCCCCCCCCCCCCGAAACAAAATCTTGGCTATGTGTTTGGGGGGTTCCGCGTTTTCGGAGTTTATTTTTCGCCAAAGATTCGGAGGGTGTTTCTCGGAGTTTATTTTTTTGCCGAATATTCGGAGTTTATCGAAGTTTATTTTTGTTTGATTCCCAATTCTCTGAAATTGAAAGTTTAATTTCGCAGTGTTTCTTATTAAGAAAAAATAAATCATATCCGGGTATAAACGTACGCTGGACAAACAAAAACGCGATTGTATCAATTAATACTGTCTTCAGTTGTATTTGACTTTGGCGCCATTACTACTGGCAACGCTAATTTGTCCTAGACAAATGTTGCACACAAGTGTTGCTTCGATAAATGTCGATACTTTAAAATCAATAAACTCCTGGAGGTAGTCGCTGGGAAGCTTGTATTCATTCCATACTATTCCATCAACCTACCGCGCGGCCGCGCGAGGTAGAGTGGTAAGGGATGTAATAAAGAAGTTTCAACTGTCCCTCTTCCCCACTTTATGCAATCTTTATGTTCCAAAGCTTTCACTGTTTTAAAAACACAATCTCTCCTTCCTCTAAACCACAAATAGAATGACTCAAAGTGGAAACATAAATAATATATTTTGTCGTGACCCGAAAGTTTAATGACCTGTCGCAACCGAAATTTGAAACAAAAGTGTGGTAGCATTTTCACAGGACCAATGACTCTACGCGCTGATCAAACCATTAATTGTAAAATACTTTTTGTGGGTGACAAAAATTTTACCAACAGGTGTTTTTCGAAGTTTTTCGGATTTATCCGAAAACACGGAACCCTCGATATTGGCGAGCATTGCTGACTAGGATGTAGTCATGTTTGCTTCATAGCCCCTCGCCGTGAGGACAAGTTTAACAGAGACACGCGAGATAATTTAGCATTATTTTTTACTTTTCTTGATTTCACACCGAAAGTTAGCCCACTCCTTATTTTCACGCAATTTTCTCTCCATTTTAGGTGGGCTATATATCTCTCGGGATTTGACGTTAGTTGTTTAGAATAATAGCCTATTATTCGAAACTAGTGTTCTAAAATTTTCACAACACTACATTTTTCTCCCGTGCTTTTTGAAAACTTTGCTTGCGCTTTTGGTGCTTGACGCGGTCCCGACTTTTTTACTAGCGGCTATTTTTCTGCGTTGGTAGCAGCGCGCCGGGGTCTGGGCGTCGCTGGAAAGAAACGCGACCATCCGCGAGCCTGCGGGAACTAATGTCGGAGCGCCTCCGAGGGCCGAATCCGGCCTTCGGAGGCCAGGTTCGTCCCGGTGTTTGGAGACCAATAGTCTAGATTGGAGAGAGGGTCGTTCTCAAACAGGGATGGGCAGTATTTCAACTACAAGTATTTGAAATACGTATTTCAAATACTTTGTGTATTTATATTTGTATTTAATTACAATTTGGGTAATGTATTTGACGTGTGTATTTAAATACTAAAACGTGGGTATTTCAAATACAATTGTAATTAACTACAATTTTGTGGGCGAAAATACATCCATCAAATTTATTGTGACTGTCTAGAGCGGGAAGAAAACTACGTTCTGCACCAAATGCAGTGCTTCTCAATCAAGCACAAGCGTTTAGTGACTTTGTGATTACGACCGTGCTAGTCCAGGGCAAGAATAGTGACGAAATCGACGTTCACAGGCAGACTGGCTAAATAAGTGCTTGTGACAACTTGTGATGCTTTCCAGCCTGATTTCCATCCATATTTTTGCCTGGAAAATTCTAAATGCACGGGTCGTCCAGATTTTCGCAACTGGTGCGAGTTGCAACAATAAAAAAATCTCTAGCTAGTGCTGCGCGTCTTGGTCATATCGGTTCCTTGTTGGTCTATACCAAAATGTGATCGACAAAAAAAGCTGCTTGAAGCTCTGTACTTTTTTCAGCTATTACATCCAAGCTGATTACATTTTTTGTGATTATATTTCTATTACTAGAGCCTCGCACACTAACTCCCGAGTGTGCGATGCAAAATTAAAATGAGATACCCGGAAACCCGTTGCAGGTGCCCTGAAGTCACTGACGCAAATTTTGAGGAATGTACTTGGAAAAGTATTAGGAGGAGACCAAATACATTTGGTTGTATTTGTATCTTGTACTTGAATGCTTTTTGTGGAAATGTAATTACATTTGTAATTAAATACATTTTTGACAAAGTATTTTGTATTTGTATTTCGATACATATTTGCATGTATTTTGCCCATACCTGTTCTCAAACCATGGGGAGGATTTACGAGGGCATCTCCGGACAATATTTTCGGATTCGGAATTACGACCGTTTTCAGCTCAGTCACTGTCCCTAAATTACAATCTTTTTTTCGATATTGCGTGAAGTTGTATAAATATCACGGCTCAAAGTTTAGTTTCAGGCGTCTACGTCAAAATCGAAGCTATCTGCTCGAGAAGGATGGCAACACTGATACCAACTGTACGGCTGCGACGTGATGTCACGGTGGTTCTGCGGTACGCGTCGTCCAGTCCTGTTTGCCCAAAAGCTAGCCCGCGCTTGCCACCTGCTAAAGAGGAGCTGGTTGCATCTTTAAAATCGGATATAGTGGAGTACGCGGCTTTACTCTGACGTAATATTTCGGCTGCGGTTATATTTCGTGCCACCGAGGCGATACCAGTCATTTATTTTGGTTTCGTTTTCGACCGAAGTTGCCCTTTAAAGGGGGACTGTTCCCGCGTTAATCGGTCGCAAGTGCGCCTGCGCTGCGTTGTCGCGTGCCGAGAAGGAAAGCAGGCGGAAAGGCAGACGCTCGCAGAAAAACCACGTGACCTCGATCGAAGCAGTTGGGAACCATCTGTGATACGGGCTCTCTAGAAGCGCCTATAGATTGCAGAGTATTTTCAATTGCTTGATCGGGTCACGTGGCTCGTTGGTCGCGTTTGCAGGACGAGATGCGAGGAGGTGACAAAAGCGTTGATTGCCTTCAAGCGTCTCTGCCTCTCCACTTGTCTCCCTCTTCAGCACAGACAAGGCAACGCATGCGGACTTGCGACCAATCTCTGCAAGAGGCGTCCGTCACTAGATTGCAGGCGCTCTCCGTGGTTATGAGTTTATCCCTCTCTTAATCTGCAGGAGAAAGTCTCGGTTGACCTGTTTCCACTTTGGCAGAGCGAACACTGGAGAGGAGGCAAAACATCAGACGCTGCATCCGTCTGACATGTCATAGAAGACCTATACTGCGCATGCTCAGAGCGCGTTCCACGGTCCACTAGACAAAGATGGCCGCGTGCAGAAGGGGATTGTTGGAATAGGTCTACGGTAGCATACTCTAAAACAGAGCGAAAAGACAACGGACGAAGAATAGGAACTGACAGCACCAAGCGCTGGTCTGTTAGCTTCGAGAGACTCTGGTGGTGCCCCCTCGTGGTTCCTCTCTATGATGCCACGGTGAAAATTTGCCTCGCCGTCACTTCACGAGTTGGGATCTCTACCATAACCTCCTCTATACTGACAAAGCCCGTCAAATCGCCACGAGACGCGACCGTCGAAAGCGAAAAGGAAGAGCGGCAGAAAACGCATGAGAGGAGAGTCATCACTCTAAAAAAAGTATGTGCGTCAACTTTCACGCACAACACTTAAAGAACAAATCATCGCAACTTACGGAGGCAGCTCGGCGAATGACGATGTCGAAACATCTGTTTAGACCAAAAAACGCTGAGTTATGACATTAAGCAATGCAAGCGTGTCGTTTTGCAATGCCTGATATCACAACTCAGACTGCGTTTTTTGGTCTAAACATATGTTTCGGCGTCGTCATTCGCTGAGCTGCCTCCGTAAGTCACAGTGATTGGCTCTCCGAGTGTTGTGCGGGAAAGTAGACGCACGGGCTTTTTTTAGAGTGTGTAACGGGCACCCCGCTGCGGCGACACGCCAAAACCACGGCCGCTCGATCCCTCCTGTTGGTGCGGCTTGCCGATTTTTCCCGAAAACTAAAAAGCGCGTGTGAGAGGAGAACTTCTCCCATCTGCCGTGGGGCCGTTGCATATCGGTGAGGGATAGAGTACCAGTAGAGGCTCCCTACGGGAGCCAGAGTTGCGCGCCTGTTTTCCACATGCCGCCGCTCCGCTATTCGCCGAGATACGATCACGTGAGGATCCGGATCAAATGCCATGCAGGAAAGTAGACGTTGCACGCGCCCCGACAGTACGTTCTCCTGCTTCGGCGAATAGCTGCGCCTCGACCGCGCGGCGCAGCTATTCGCCGAATTCAGTCACGTGTGGAGCAGGATCAACATGCTGTGCAGGAAAGACGGCGCTACGAGGATGAACGCGCAACTCTGGCTCCCGTAGGGAGCCTATCAGCGGCGAGATGTTTCGGTGGCGCCCTCGTTCGGTTACTTTTCGTGACGTCATTACCTTGTGAACAACAAGTTCGATGGTGTCTGTAATGGGCATGGTGGAAGCCTGAAATCACAGCGCTCTCAAAGCAACACTGCCAACACCGTCAAAATGGAAGTTCTTACATTCCTCTTATTTTCGTCGATGAGACATCCTTTGCTGACGTCGTAGTCAGCATTCAGCCAATTGTGGTGGGCTGACCACAGCGACGCTTTCGATCGCTCACGTCGCCAATACAGGAACTCTAGTGAGGGATGTGGCACTCTCGTAAGTGAAAGCGTGTCGTCGCCACGTGCCGCTTTCATAAGACCGAACCACGTGCTACACTCTTAGAAAAAAGGGTATGGATAGTCCTCCCTTAGGGGAGGAACGGTCTTGTAACCTATGTTCCTTTAGAAAGGGAGAAACGTTCGTCCCTGAAGCAAGGGAGCAAGGTTCCTCCGTCGCTTGCATCTCAATATGGCGGCCCCGAATCGAGCAAATCGAGCCCAATAAGGCTTGACGAGGAGGCTACGTCTCTTGTACGGGACGAGAGCAGCAGCAAATAAAAGCGTAACACGAGCTTTCCGCAAACTGTGTTTATTTCCGAAGTCAGATTCCCCCCACAGGTACAGAAACTTGAGTTTCGAAAGCAGTTACTCAGTCTTCTCGTCGACAGCACTGCGATGTTAAACGGAGACAGCCGATACCCAGTTACTTCGCGCACTTTGCGTCTTACCTTTGGTGTTCCTCGAGTCACAATTCCTTCGTCAACCGCATATCACAGAGAAGGGCAAACTCAATCCGCGAAACCAAAAGCCGCTCTCGAAAGAACAAACCCGAAGCCGCTGTTTATCGCGTGGCGTGAAAAGTTAAATCGCTAGCCACCAGATGGCGGGGTCAAGCAGAGTAATTGCAAGTAGCTAGGCTAGGTGGCGCTAGGTACCGCCCAATTCATGTTTTACAAAAAATATTCTGTTCTTCTTCGGCCACCACTGCGCTTGAAATCCTCTACTATACACAGTATACACACATTACGCTTATTAGGCTTATTACAAGCATCAGGTGAACATACATGGAGCACATACACGGCACACACAAATGTCAATACAACGGAAGGCCACGCTAACCCGAACACTAACCCGTACTCTGCGTTTCCGTCTTTTATACTGGTCGTTTTGAACGTACGGAACTTTTCGGTGACTCCCTAAGCAATAAAAAATATTCCCAGCCTGTTGATTTTTTCCCAGCAATCTCATACCTCTGAGAGTATTTTGAATGGCTCAGGGGATTAATCTCTTATTAAAAAGTAAACGCTCGATGATGCCGTAATTATTTGAAAGCCAATAAATCAAGCCGCTCTAATGCGGTTCGAAGCCATGAGTTTGTTTCCCCACACGGCACGCCGTAGCCTGTATTTCTATTGGTTTTTCTATTTGTGATGTTCGCGCAAAGCTGCAATTGCCGTCTTGAATTAATCTCTCTAGAGCGGATATTCACTCAGCTGGAAGTGATGCTTCACGGGCTAAGAAATCGCTTTTCGATCAACTTCAATGCAGTCAAAGCCGCGACTTGCGGCAGGTGTTAAGTGTACGGAGCTACGCCGTGGCGAGCCCGAAAACTTCTGTAGCGCTCATCCCAGCGCGCCACTTGAAGGGCAGTTTCTCCAGGAACCGTGGTATATTTAAACAGCAAAATAAAGGGTAGTTTTTTTTTTTTTTTTTTTCGATTTTACCTACTATTATTTTTAATGCCGAAATTCCATACAGTAGATATACGTGCTTTCCGTCACGATTTCGTACTGTTCAGTCCTTGCCCCAGAGCGCAATCGCTCTCGGGGTCGAGACGATTCCCACAGTCACATTGGCCACTGTACGATAGCGATAGGAGCTTCTACAATTCAGACCAGCGTTCCAACATGACCATCCGCACGTTGATCGATTGCACGTAATCCCTGAAGTGGCATCAAACTTTTTAATGTAAAGCGGAATGTCAACCTGCGACACCCCGCCCCCTCCGATCACGGCCCGACCAACGGCATCATGCAATGCCCGACAGTTTACGATCTCATCTTGTTACACCACTGATACGCGAACACACGCTCACATCGGCGATAATTCCAGTCTTCTGTTCACAACCCACAACACTGCCATCACGATGTTGCACGCAGCTATGTTGCTGACACGCACAAATACAGAACCACGTTGAACGCCGGTTGCACTCAGCATCGGAAAACAGAACCGAACTCGGGACGGAAGGCACCCAGGCAGCCGGCAGCAAAACCTGCCTGTCTTGGACGCAATTCCTGCGGTTCCCATAACGTCGAAAACGTCGACACAGTTCCACGTGGTTTCGCTACCGTAGTTACGCGCCGCGCGAGTACCGCAATCCGGAGACGGCCATCCCCCAGTGTACGTGGCGCTGCTGGCGCTGCTACGGAACTTCGCTGTTTCTAGCGGCTTTGTTTGCTCGTTTGATCAAATTAGTGGTAAAAACGTCAATGCAACCGAAATGTTCTCCACGTTTGGACTAGAAGACGGAATTACAGGCGGCCTTAGCTGCCACTGAATTTTAATCAACTCACCATTAATTTATTAAACAACGTGCGCGACCTGCTCGAAAAACGAAACCGAAAGAAGATGAGTTGGGAGGGCGAAAGCTTTCTCCCGTCTGCCTGGAGGAGGAGGAAAACGTCTCGTTCCTCCCTTCCTCTCGTGTCCGCTTGGGGGCGCGTCAGTAGAAGGGAGGAAGACGCGCCGTTGCTACTTTTTTCCTCCATTTTTTCTTAGAGTGTACCACTGGACTGAGTATGTATAGAATACTATAAAGTGATTCCGTTTGACACAACATTTGACAGAAAGAACTGCATCATTCCTGATGAAGTTCTTTGGTTCTCTTTGAACAGTCATAAGGTTTGCGTCTAATTTACGAGGACCGCAATTCCCAAAAGCTGTTGCGTGCCATGCCGCCAGTTAAATGCCTGCCTTCTATATCACGATCTGCCGTCAAAATAAAACCTTCGGGATGCCGGGCTGCGGAACGTTTCACGACGATGAAGCGACAAAGGAAGCCAGTAGCAGCCGAGCTTCAGGACCGTTGTGTGCTCGCGTCATTTTAACGAAGACCACTACAAAGTAAGAATGAAGCGCAAGCTGCTGAGGCCGACAGCGGTGCCGAAAAAACGTTCCTTCGCATCCGTCGTAAAGAGCCTTCTCAACAAACGTACTTACAGTACGTTTGTTGAGAAGGATCTGCAGTCAGCACATATTTGTCGTTGTGGAGTAATCTGCTAGCTTCTTTCAAGCGCGGTACTTCCACACCTCAAAGACTGCCCACAATGGGGTATGTTGAGTGCTAAGATACATATCACTGTAAAGAATTGTGCGAGGTCTTCCTCAGAAAACCCCTGAGACTTCTCTTAGCAAACTGGGCGCGAGAACTCAACAGCTCCCTAGAAAATTTATTAAGGCTTTCGAGAAAGCATCTTTCCCGCAAAGTTCCGCGTTTGGGAAATTCGAAATTTCATTGTATAGCTTGCATAGCTTGTAAACAATAAAGCTATTTCGGACGATGTCGCCAAAATTAATCCTTATTTATTATTGCATTTCACTACATTTTTCACAATTGTCATAGGCCAATGGCACGCTTGCATGTGTTCAATCGGCTTAAAAACATGAGTGGTGTAGACATAAAAACTTTCAGCCTTTCCACTCTGGTGAAGGAGGAAGACCAGCGAAGCTGGGTACTATGATGGGACGACCTCAAGCACGACTTCCTGTATTTATTAATAAAGCTAATTATAAAGAAAAACTGGGGGCATCAAAACCACGGGATCAGGAACGAACCTATAAGCTCATCCGGACATGTATTATAAATTATTTAAATTGTCGCTGTTTTGAAGTATTGCTTTAAATATTGATTTTCCGTCCTTCTTGGAAGAGGACGACGAGGATGATCCATGTTTTTTCTTGAAAATGTCCTGTTTAGAAGAAAATAATATGGAGTTAGAAATTACTAATCGCTATATGTATCTTAACGTGTTTAACCTTAAAATGTGAACTATATGTATTTACGTAATTTTTGAATCTCATTAAAATTAGAAGGGCCGAGCACCGCAACACCCACCGAGATGTGTATGAATTCCAGGTCCAAAACAGTGACATTTGACAGCGTGACATTGCTCTCATTTCCGTTCATGAAAGCAGAATCAATTAAACTATACCATTCATGAAAAGTCGATCACGGCGACGTCACCACAGAAACTCTCAGTCGTAACTCGATGGAATCCCTAAACGTAATAAAATGTCGCCAATTCAAACGGGCCTTTCCGTCGAGATACGACTGCGAATTACCGTGGCATCGTTTGAAGTCAAACGCTGTCCCCTTGCTGTGTGTGCTTGGCTCATAGAAAGATCCGCGCACAATTTATAATTTTTTTTTTGTTTATTAGCGGCATGTGGGACTACGATTGGTCATGTACACTGAAATATAACTTGAAAGTAAAAATCTTCGACAGAAATCTGTCTGATTAGGGGAAACAATACGAAACAAATACATCTCAAACCAAAGGCTCAGAAACAATCAGTTTCTAACGTTTCGGGGTCAACTTGACTCCTTCTTCAGGGGGCGACTAAAAATGGAATGGGACAGCAAGAGCTTTGAACTCTTGTTCCTCTTCTACCGAGTTGATGTTTTGTTAACGTGACGCAGGTCCCGGACGTAAATAGATGGTAGGGAACCGAAGGACCTGTTAATGTTCCCCGGTGTGTTCTGACTATGCCACGACTCCAAGAACAGACGTTTTCAGATATCTGGCTCCGTGTCTATCACGTGCGCGTTCGCGAAGTCGATCCGATGATCGAGTACCTCATAATGTTCGGCGACGGCGCTACGCTCGCGATCGATATTGCGCACATTGTTCTTGTGCTGGGCTGGCGCATCCATTTGGGAAAAGAAATTTGTTTCACCGATGTAGGCGGCGGGGCACTCTGCCCGCGGTATCTTGTAGACGACGCCTTGCGCTTTTCCTTTTGGGAGGCGATCCTTCTGCTTTGGCATGAACCGTAAGAATGTGAACACTGGCTTGTGCGCCGTTTGAATCTCTTCTTTTCAAAGCACGCGCGCCAGTGCCTCCTTTGCCTCTTTTATATAGGGCACGCTGATGCGCGCGATGTGGTGGGGCTGTGTGTCGCCCGGCGATTCATTGTTATGGCGCGTGTAACACAGTCAACGGGCGGCGAGCTGAACAATCTGATTTTATCGACGTAAATCTGCTTTTATCGACGGAAATAGGAGAAATGTCGGCCTCCCAGCTTCCACCGTGTCCTTTACAGCGGTAGCTATTAGCGCCCCTTCCCGGCAAAAAAGAAATGTTCATGTACGAATGTAAAGCTTTACTCTGCAATAGAGGCACTGCTCCCCGTCTCCCGGTCGTTTCTCACACACGGCAAGGCTCTCCCTTGCTCTCCCCTCCACCCCCCACCCCCACCTTCCCCCCTGTAGGCCTCCTAGGCGTCCGCTGTTCCGAAAACCCCACGCGATCACGAGGAGAGTGGTCATCGTCTCCCCATTGCTCCTGCTACATCCACGTACCCTCCCGCGACGCTCTCCCTTCTCCCCCCCCCCCCCTCCCCTCACCCCTCCGACAGCCACCGTCGCGAAGTGTTTGCCCACATGGTCGCGCTGAGCGGACACGCTCCCCCGCCTCCCAACTGCTGCCGCCCAGGTTCCGTTCTCGTGTACTCTCCGCGCCTCTACAGGAGAGTTCGCGTACGTACATTCGCTTCTTCCGCCGAAGGAGCGATCAGTTCTGAAAGAGCGTTTCATCCAAAACAAAGCACGTCTCTGTGTCCTTCTCCAACTCTTGCAACATCTTGCACAATCGTTCCACCAGATCATACATCTCCTCACACAAGTCTCCCACATCGATTTCACTGAAAGCAAAGAACCCATTGCAAACATCGTATACGCACACTGGCTGAAGGCAAATCTCTTTTAACATGCCTTTCCACAACACAGCAGCTACCGCTGTCAATCGCAACACACTTTCTGTGGTCACTTGCAATATTTTTACGCACGCCATTGGCCTTGTCGTTCGCAACTAATCATCCTTGTAGTGACACCACGGATGCAAACCATAATAAGGCGTTACAGAGACATCCGGTCCAATCGCGAGTCACAGCAGTTATCACCTCAATGCGCAGTGCATGCCATCGACCTAGCCGTTCGCAACCGCTGATCAGTGTAGTGACATCATGGATACAAACCATAAGAAGGTACCACTGAAACATTCGGCCACCAATAGCAAGTCACAGCAGTTATCGCCTCAACTTGTGGTGCATGCCATCGACCTTGTCGTTCAAAACTGATAATCATTGCAGTGACATCACATATACATACCATAAGAAGACACCACCGAAATATCCGGTCACCAATAGGAAGTCTCAGCAGTTATCGCCCCAACGCGTAGTGTATGCCGTCGACCTTGTCATTCGCAATTGATAATCCTTGCAGTGACATCACGGATACAAACCATACTAAGACGCCATCGAAACATCCGGTCACCAATAGGGAGTCACAGCAGTTATCGCCTCAACGCTTAGTGCATGCCATCGACCATGTCGTTCGCAACTGATAATCCTTGCAGTAAAATAACGGATACAAACCATAAGAAGACGCCACCGAAACATCCGGTCACCAATAGGGAGTCACAGCAGTTATCGCGTCAACGCGTAGTGCATGCCATCGACCTTGCCGTTCGCAGCTGATAATCCTAGCAGTGGCATCACGGATACAAACCATAAGAAGACGCCACCGAAACATCCGGTCACCAATAGGTAGTCACAACAGTTATCGCCTCAACGCGTAGTGCATGCCGTCGACCTAGTCGTTCGCAACTGATAATCCTAGCAGTGGCATCACGGATACAAACCATAAGGAGACGCCACTGAAACATCCGGTCACCAATAGGGAGTCACAACCGTTATCGCCTCAACGCGTAGTGCATGCTGTCGACCTAGTCGTTCGCAACTGATAATCCTAGCAGTGGCATCACGGATACAAACCATAAGACGCCACCGAAACATCCGGTCACCATTAGGGAGTCACAACAGTTATCGCCTCAACGCGTAGTGCATGCCGTCGACCTAGTCGTTCGCAACGGATAATCCTAGCAGTGGCATCACGGATACAAACCATAAGAAGACGCCACCGAAATATCTGGTCACCAATAGGGAGTCACAGCCGTTATCGCCTCAAGGCGTAGTGTATGCAATCGACCTTGTCGTTCGCAACTGATAATCCTAGCAGAGACATCACGGATACAAAACATAAGAAGACGCCACCGAAATATGCGGTCACCAATAGGGAGTCACAGAAGTTTTCGCCTCAACTCGTAGTGCACGCCATCGATATTGCCGTTCGCAACTGATAATCCTAGCGGAGACATCACGGATACAAACCATAAGAAGACGCCACCGAAACATCCGGTCACCAATAGGGAGTCAGCAGTTATCGCCTCAACGCGTAGTGTATGCCATCGACCTTGTCGTTCGCAACTGATAATCCTAGCAGAGACATCACGGATACAAACCATAAAAAGACGCCAACGAAATATGCGGTCACCAATAGGGAGTCACAGAAGTTTTCGCCTCAACTCGTAGTGCATGCCATCGATATTGCCGTTCGCAACTGATAATCCTAGCAGTGACATCACGGATACAAACCATAAGAAGACGCCACCGAAACATCCGGTCACCAATAGGGAGTCACAGCAGTTATCGCCTCAACGCGTGGTGTATGCCATCGACCTTCTCGTTTGCAAATGATAATCATAGCAGAGACATCACGGATACAAACCATAAAAAGACGCCAACGAAATATGCGGTCACCAATAGGGAGTCACAGAAGTTTTCGCCTCAACTCGTAGTGCATGCCATCGATATTGCCGTTCGCAACTGATAATCCTAGCAGTGACATCACGGATACAAACCATAAGAAGACGCCACCGAAACATCCGGTCACCAATAGGGAGTCACAGCAGTTATCGCCTCAACGCGTGGTGTATGCCATCGACCTTCTCGTTTGCAAATGATAATCATAGCAGAGACATCACGGATACAAACCATAAAAAGACGCCAACGAAATATGCGGTCACCAATAGGGAGTCACAGAAGTTTTCGCCTCAACTCGTAGTGCATGCCATCGATATTGCCGTTCGCAACTGATAATCCTAGCAGTGACATCACGGATACAAACCATAACAAGACGCCACCGAAACATCCGGTCACCAATAGGGAGTCACAGCAGTTATCGCCTCAACGCGTGGTGTATGCCATCGACCTTCTCGTTTGCAAATGATAATCATAGCAGAGACATCACGGATACAAACCATAAAAAGACGCCAACGAAATATGCGGTCACCAATAGGGAGTCACAGAAGTTTTCGCCTCAACTCGTAGTGCATGCCATCGATATTGCCGTTCGCAACTGATAATCCTAGCAGTGACATCACGGATACAAACCATAAGAAGACGCCACCGAAACATCCGGTCACCAATAGGGAGTCACAGCAGTTATCGCCTCAACGCGTGGTGTATGCCATCGACCTTGTCGTTCGCAACTGATAATCCTAGCAGAGACATCACGGATACAAAACAAAAGAAGACGCCACCGAAATATCCAGACACCAATAGGGGAGTCACAGAAGTTATCACCTCAACACGTAGAGTATGCCGACGACCTTGCCATTCGCAACTGATAATCCTAGCAGTGACATCATGGATACAAACCATAAGAAGGTGCCACCGAAACATTCTGCCACAAATAGTGAGTCACAGCAGTTATCGCCTCAACTCGTAGTGCATGCCATCGATATTGCCGTTCGCAAGTGATACTCCTTGCAGTGACATCGTGGATACCAACCATAAGAAGGTGCCACCGAAACATTCGGTCACCATTAGGAAGTCACAGCAGTAATCGCCTCTACTCGTAGTGCATGCCATCGACCATGTCGTTTGCAACTGATAATCCTAGCAGTGACATCACGGATACAAACCATTAGAAGATGCCACCGAAACATCCTGTCACCAATAGGGAGTCAAAGCAGTTATCGCCCCAACGCGTACTGCATGCCATCCACCTTGCCGTTCGCAACTGATAATCCTAGCAGTGACATCATGGATTTAACCATAAGAAGGTACCTCCGAAACATTCGGCCACCAATAGCAAGTCACAGCACTTATCGCCTCAACTCGTAGTGCATGCCATCGATATTGCCGTTCGCAACTGATAATCCGTGTAGTGACATCACGGATACAAACCATAAGAAGACGCAACCGAAACATCCGGTCACCAATAGCAAGTCACAGCAGTAATCGCCTCAACAATTAGTGTATGCCATCGACCATGTCGTTCGCAACTGATAATTCTAGCAGCGACATCACGGATACAAACCATAAGAAGACGCCACCGAAACATGCGGTCACCAATAGGGAGTCCCAGCAGTTATCGCCTCAACGCGTAGTGTATGCCGACGACCTTGTCGTTCGCAACTGATAATCCTAGCAGTGACATCATGGATATCAACCATCAGAAGGTGTCACCGAAACATTCGGCCGCCAATAGCAAGTCACAGCAGTAATCGTGTCAACGCGTAGTGTATGCCATCGACCTTGTCGTTCAAAACTGATAATTCTAGCAGTGACATCACGGATACCAACCGTAAGAAGGTGCCACCGAAACATTCGGCCACCAATAGCAAGTCACAGCAGTTATCGCCTCAACTCGTAGTGCATGCCATCTATATTACCGTTCGCAACTGATAATCCGTGTAGTGACATCACAGATACAAACCATTAGAAGACGCCACCGAAACATCCGGTCACCAATAGCAAGTCACAGCAGTAATCGCCTCAGCTCTTAGAGCATGCCATCGACCATGTCGTTCGCGACTGATAATTCTTTCAGTGACATCACGGATACAAATCACAAGAAGACGCCACCGAAACATGCGGTCACCAATAGGGAGTCACAGAAGTTATCGACTCAACGCGTAGTGTATGCCGACGACCTTGTCGCTCGCATCTGATAATCCTAGCAGTGTCATCATGGATTTAACCATAAGAAGGTGCCACCGAAACATTCGGCCACCAATAGCAAGTCACAGCAGTTATCGCCTCAACTCGTAGTGCATGCCATCGATATTGCAGTTCGCTACTGATAATCCTAGCAGTGGCACATCACGGATACAAACAATAAGAAGACGCCACCGAAACATCCTGTCACCAATAGGGAGTCGCAGCAGTTATCGCCCCAACGCGTAGTGCATGCCACCGACCTTGCCGTTCGCAACTGATAATTCGTGTAGTGACATCACGGATACAAACCATAAGAAGACGCCACCGAAACATCCGGTCACCAATAGCAAGTCACAGCAGTAATCGCCTCAACAATTAGTGTATGCCATCGACCTTGTCGTTCCCAACTGATAATTCTAGCAGTGACATCACGGATACAAACCATAAGAAGACGCCACCGAAACATCCTGTCACCAATAGGGAGTCACAGCAGTTATCGATTCAACGCGTAGTGTATGCCGACGACCTTGTCGTTCGCCACTGATAATCCTAGCAGTGACATCATGGATTTAACCATAAGAAGGTGCCACCGAAACATTCGGCCACCAATAGCAAGTCACAGCAGTTATCGCCTCAACTCGTAGTGCATGCCATCGATATTGCAGTTCGCTACTGATAATCCTAGCAGTGGCACATCACGGATACAAACAATAAGAAGACGCCACCGAAACATCCTGTCACCAATAGGGAGTCGCAGCAGTTATCGCCCCAACGCGTAGTGCATGCCACCGACCTTGCCGTTCGCAACTGATAATTCGTGTAGTGACATCACGGATACAAACCATAAGAAGACGCCACCGAAACATCCGGTCACCAATAGCAAGTCACAGCAGTAATCGCCTCAACAATTAGTGTATGCCATCGACCTTGTCGTTCCCAACTGATAATTCTAGCAGTGACATCACGGATACAAACCATAAGAAGACGCCACCGAAACATGCGGTCACCAATAGGGAGTCACAGCAGTTATCGCCTCAACGCGTAGTGCATGCCAGCGATATTGCCGTTCGCAACTGATAATCCTAGCAGTGTTACATCACGGATACAAACCATAAGAAGACGCCACCGAAACATCCTGTCACCAATAGGGAGTCACAGCAGTTATCGCCCCAACGCGTAGTGCATGCCATCGACCTTGTCGTTCGCAACTGATAATCCTAGCAGTGACATCATGGATACCAACCATAAGAAGGTGCCACCGAAACATTCGGCCACCAATAGCAAGTCACAGCAGTTATCGCCTCAACTCGTAGTGCATGCCATCGATATTGCCGTTTGCAACTGATAATCCGTGTAGTGACATCACGGATACAAACCATAAGAAGACGCCACCGAAACATCCGGTCACCAATAGCAAGTCACAGCAGTAATCGCCTCAACAATTAGTGTTTGCCATCGACCTTGTCGTTCCAAACTGATAATTGTAGCAGTGACATCACGGATACAAACCATAAGAAGACGCCACCGAAACATGCGGTCACCAATAGGGAATCACAGCAGTTATCGCCTCAACGCGTAGTGTATGCCGACGACCTTGTCGTTCGCAACTGATAATCCTAGCAGTGACATGATGGATACCAACCATAAGAAGGTGCCACCGAAACATTCGCCCACCAATAGCAAGTCACAGCAGTTATCGCCTCAACTCGTAGTGCATGCCATCGATATTGCCGTTCGCAACTGATAATCCGTGTAGTGACATCACAGATACAAACCATTAGAAGACGCTACCGAAACATCCGGTCACCAATAGCAAGTCACAGCAGTAATCGCCTCAACTCTTAGAGCATGCCATCGACTATGTCGTTCGCGACTGATAATTCTTTCAGTGACATCACGGATACAAATCATAAGAAGACGCCACCGAAACATGCGGTCACCAATAGGGAGTCACAGAAGTTATCGCCTCAACGCGTAGTGGATGCCGATGACCTTGTCGTTCGCATCTGATAATCCTAGAAGTGACATCATGGATACCAACCATAAGAAGGTGCCACCGAAACATTCGGCCACCAATAGCAAGTCACAGCAGTTATCGCCTCAACTCGTAGTGCATGCCATCGATATTGCCGTTCGCATCTGATATTCCGTGTAGTGACATCACAGATACAAACCATAAGAAGACGCCACCGAGACATCCGGTCACCAATAGCAAGTCACAGCAGTAATCGCCTCAACTCTTAGTGCATGCCATCGACCATGTCGTTCGCAGCTGATAATTCTAGCAGTGACATCACGGATACAAACCATAAGAAGACGGCACCGAAACATGCAGTCACCAATAGGGAGTCACAGCAGTTATCGCCTCAACGCGTAGTGCAGGCCATCGACCTTGTCGTTCGCAACTGATAATCCTAGCAGTGACATCACGGATACAAACCATACGAAGACGCCACCGAAAGGTCCGGTCACCAATATGGAGTCACAGAAGTTATCACCTCAACGCGTAGTGCATGTCATCGACCTTGTTCGCAAGTGATAATCCTTGCAGTGACATCACGGATACAAACCATGAGAAGTCCCCACCGAAACATCCGATCACCACCAGCGAGTCACAACAGTTATCGCCTCAACGGGTAAATAAAAGCCGGGTATAAGCCCGAGGCAGTGACAGACGGGTCTTTGAACCTACACCCACGATTGCCTCTATTTCCTTTTCCAAATATACATCGGCTACAAGAACAACGGAAATAAACCGCGTAACTGCGGCTTATCAACTCTGTCCACAGCCCTCTGATCACAAACTCCGCCTCTGTCGGTTTCGATATGGTCGGTCTTTGAACCAGCCTGCGGTCGTGTAATCGCTACTGCGTGGTGCACTGCTTTCGACATCACTCGGTTGTTCTTATATAGTATGTTGGAACAAACTATAGACCTTTTCAATAATCGCTTTCTGCGCGCTGCCATCTTGGTCTGCTGGGCTGTGGAATGTGTCCTGAGCGTACGCACTAGTTCTCTTCGACGAAATACGACACGTCACGCATGCGTTCACAGCCAGTGACTCAGCATTTTTCGCCTGGGTGATAAGCGCTGGAAAGGTCTATACGCCCCAAGAAATCTCCCGCAACACGTTTGGGAGAACCAATCTCTGCAATCTGCGGAGGGCGCTTAATGAATGACGGGCTGATAATAGGTATAGACCCAAAGAAAAGAAATGCGGTCTTCGTTGAAAGCACTGAGCACGGTGAAACGTCATGTTCATTGCCATATCGCGGACAGCCTTTTCTTTCTCTTTATAGTTATCAGTCTCGTGATTGGCCGACCTCCCTCCGTAGATTCCAGCGATTGACTCTCCCAGCTGCTTTGCGGGAGAGCAGTCGCTCCAGATGTCTCAGAGTGTTCTATACTTCACGCTGCGCACATACGGAACATAAAGCCAATCTTGGCGGCGCCCCAAAACCTTCACGACGATATTGGTTTTAGGAACATGGCGTGGGTTACGGTCTGCTGTAGCCAATCAAGCACTGCCAAAAGTGCATCGTCACGCGGTTCCTCACCTTTGCGTGTTTCCAGAATTCGGAAATTACTTTGTTAATGTTTTTTGTTAGAACCAGGAAAAAAATAGCGAGGAAATATGAGATAGAATGTGAGGAGGCAGGAACAGAAGAAGAGGGAGGGAGAACAATAAATAAGTTATGGTGTAGCTTAAAGACATAATAATAAATTCAGCAGAGACACTTAAGACTGCTTATGTGTAGAAATGTGAAATCATTCCTAGGCTCCTAGACTCGTCAAACACAAAGTTGGAGCCGAAAGTTAGCGGAGCGCGCCGGTTGGACGCCGGCGAAAAAAGCGCGAAGTCATCGCCGGGACATTCCAATCGGTGCGCTCCGTGAACTTCGGCTCCAACTTTGTGTTTGACGAGTTTAGAGCCACTACACGCAGCGCATTCCTCCCAGCAGCGCGCCACGTCCCAGTGCACAGGCGCGGCAAACCCCGCGGGCTTCATGACGGCTTCCTCGACGAAGCATCCGCGTTGCTGTGCTTTTCTTTCTGTTTTATTTCTGAGGCGCGTGCTTGATGACGTATTGGTGTGACCATCTTTCGGAAACAACGACGCCGCTTTTTCGCATAATAAAACAAATAAAATGTTCGCTCTTTAAAAAAAAGAAAGAGAAAAGAAAAAAAAAAAAAAGCTCTTGGCTTAAAGGCCGACGACCAGACTCGAGATTCTGCAAGGCAGAAGATCCTCCTCCTCACCATGGGGGAGGAGGAAACAGGCAACGGTGGACAGGGTAGAAGGGGGGAGAGGAGGGAGCGGGGGAAAAGTGAAAAGCGCGAACTGGTCGTCGGTCTTTAAACATTTCGTTAAATGCCATGGAGGTGCAATGCAATGGAGGCGCACTTGGCGGAATTTTTGAGCGAGCAGCACTTTCTATCCGAATTTACCGGAGATTTCTTCCCGCTAAATTCATCGCGGAAATTGTTGCGTCACATGACATCATGACGTCACGTGGCGCCACGTGACCCTGCGGTGTCTGGCGACGCCGTGATGCCACGTGACGTCGTCAGACCAGCACGAGCAAGAATGGTCACTGGAGGTTTCCCAATATAGACGCTTTCCAGCAGCTGTGCATGGACGCCGCCATAACCGACCTTCCCGTTTTGTTTCCTCTTATTCCGCTTACTTTACTTCATCATTACCACAGCGGGACAGGTTAATTGCCATCTTTGTTTCTACATTCTTCTCCCTAGCAGCGTCCTTTCTGAAGGCTCGTCAACGCCCGCTTCAGTGGCTCGGCCTCTCGGCAAGATAAGAAAAGGTCAGCAATGATGGCTGCAATCTGGCGCGATTGCAAAGCGTTCATACGTATAAAGTTATCCCTTTGATGGTAAGTATTCGTTCGAGAGAGAGCGCGTTGCAAGAGGAAAGTATACATCCTGCTTAACATCCGTTTTGCGTTGATTCACCTGCAGTATTGCGTTGCATTTAGAAAGGTTAGCAGGCAATAAAGCAAAAAGAAATGCAGGCCTCGTAGTAGCGCGTTTAGTTTCTTTATCACCAGCACACGCGGTCAAAACCTTCTTGGACCAGGTGGACTGGCGAGCGGCGCTTTACTGAAGAGTTTCTGAGCAAGGTTGGGGGGGGGGGGGGCTATGAAATTTCAACGGTGGTAGCTAATCTGCGACTTTCCAGGATGGTTCTCTTCAAGTTGTTCAGCAACTTACATTGGTTCCGCGCCTTTCTTTTTTCAGCTAAATACTTGGGATTACAGAATGATCCTACACAGTCACCACCACACCATTCCCATAAAACCGGAACTCGTTCTCGTCAAAAAAAAATATATTAATAAAGCCGGGAGATGTTAGGAAAGACTCTCACAGACAAGGACGCCGTGATGGAGCTTCTACGTCATCTACGAGATGCCAAACACAGGATTGGTCACGAGTGCAGCATCAGCGTGCAGCTGGGGCTCTTCTCACCGACTGAACAGAAGTCCCAGCCGAACGCTGGCCTTCGGTAGGTGACGTCAGTAGTCCAACGTAGCGGCCTTCTTATCCAGAAGCTGTTGCACGAGCTTTCCTAAGCCGGGGGCCGCAAGCCGACGTCCGGCGGCCGAGAACACCTACGGCACCCCTTATCACTGTTGTCGCAACGTATCGTTATTATCCCTCGGCCCTTATCGGACAGAACCTCTCCTATTGGCGCTAGAGCGGCCACCGGCGTGCCCCTCCGCCCAGAGGCTAGCCCTATCTCAGGGGAAGGCTTCGTGGATGTTCCTGTCCTTCGAGCCACCCTTGTTGGTCAATCCTCGTCACGCCCTATGCTGTTGGTTACGCGGGGAAAGCCAAAAGAAGATGGCACGGTAGCACATCGGGATTCCTGGTGCGGAAAAACACCATGACACCATAGAAGATCCAAGAATCCTTCGAAGCCCGGCGCCCGGCTCGCAAATGGCCGACAGTGAGCTGCGCAGGCATGTGGCTGTGGTTTCAGGAGTGTTGGTGCTGTGCATGGTGTGTGCGGCGGGTCTGCCGCTCCTCATGCAGTTTTACGTGCTGCCAAACTGGACTAGCTCCGAGCAGCGGTGTGGGAACGAGCTGAGGTGAGCCCGAAGCCCATTTTTTGTATTTTTGTTCGCCCGCAGAAAACTAAAGGCCCTGGAACGCGTCTGCGACATGGTGTGTAGCAGACGCGTTCCACCCTTGCGACACCCCGCCCTTGCGACAAAAGAAGACCCGAAGTGGCAACAAACGACCTCACAGAAGCCACGGGCCGCTCTGTCGTGTTATCGGATTGTCTCGATCCCGGCGGTTTAAGCTATAAAAGTTTCGGTAAGAAAAAAGAATAATAAAAAAGTTCGCGCGATTGCGAGTGTCGCTGTCGTCGCGGGCTCCCAGCTGCTGAAGCAGCCGTGGACTGTCAAGCTGACAGCCCATGACAAAATTACATTACTAATTACTTTCCTCGCAAATACGCAATTGTAATTAAATTACATTATCAATTACCCTCTTCGAAAATACGCAAATATAATTAAATTACAATACAAATTACCCTAGACAAAAATAATTACATCACATTACAATAACTTTTGAAAAGTAATGAAATTGCTTCGAAATTACTTTTAAATTTCTTCAGGCAGTAATTCGTGCCCGTGATAATGGAAGTGTTAAACATAATGTAGCGCTTCTTAAGCTATAGGACTAAGAGAGAGAGCTCACCGGTTTTGCCGTGCATACAACGGTGAAGTTGATCGATTATTGGCTAATGTGATTGTGGTCTCCTGATTTCGGAGAAGTCCTCCACTTTGGTTGGTCCGGCCATGGCAGCTCATTCTTACATTATCGTGTAACGACTGTTGTGAGGTGTGCTGAACTGCCCCATATGTGGCCTTTGGAAAACGGGATCCACCGCTCCCGAATCCATTTCGCACAAGGTTGAGGAAATGTGCAAAAACTTCTATCCTCTAACCCAGACGCAGTCGAATTGTTTTCTCTCAAGAACACACTGGTCGACGTATTCTCGGACAATCTTCTCGAGGAATGTTGTCCCCTAACAACGGGAGAGCGGGAATTGTCGCGCGTAGTTTCGCAGGGGGGACGGATGTTCTTTTGGGAAGAAACGCCACCAGAGAAAGAAATAGGTGGCGGGCGCCTCCAGAAATGCGTCCTTCGCCAACGAATCAGCGGCTATACCTGCGCGTTTGCTTTTCCCTGACTTAACTTCTTAACGTGAGCCTGCTTTGCTCGCTTTTTGTTGTTTTCTACTATATTCCTAAATTCCGTTCACCCCTAAGCTGATAGTGCGTTGGTAGCTACGCGCTCGTCAAACCAGTCAACGGTATTGCTGTCATCACCTGAATTTGCTCTATGCGCGTAGCCTCCACCGCACTGTCATTTTAGGGGTGAATGGAGCACACAAAAATCACTTTTACCTACGACGGACCAGGCAACTTACGAGAAGTTTTGGATCCTTGGCAAGAAATTTAAGATGAACTCCTGACTCCTCGTCAAAGGTTTTAAAATGTGTTGATCTTCGTAGTGACGTGCGCTCCACCACACTGTAGCCTGGAACAGTTCCCGGTTACTTTTCGCCGTGAATCCGTCCTGCCTGGAGTTTCGTGAAGCAAGCATGGCCTTCCAGCTGCGTCTTCACTCGAAAGCTTTTCTTTGTCCGCATTGCCTTTCGACCCCTTCTCTCTGTGTGCTTGTCTCTCTCTCTCTCGACTCCCGCGTCACAGATTTCGTCCTCAGATGGGCCTCGAAAGAAAGTAATTACGAAAGTATTGAGTAATTGTCTCAAAATTACTGCCTGAAAGTAATTCATTACATTACTAAATTACCAGTGTAGAAAAGTAATTCATTACATTACGCATTACAGCAAAAAGTAATTTCATTACAGTAATGGAATTACTGCCATCTCTGCATCACTGCTGCTGTGACACCGCCAGGAATGCCGCCATGAACACTTGCATGACGTCATCAGGCGGGAATCTAGTGACCACTTTTAAGAATGACAAGTGCTGATTGTTGGGCAAGTTGTTCTGGTGCGTTAGAAAACATGATTGCGCTTTGAAGACAGGGACATAGGAGAAGAACAGACACAACAGAGCGTTACTGTAGTGTCTGTTTGCTACTAGCGCTCTGTGGTGTCTGTTCTTCCTATGTCCCTGTCTTCAAAGCGCAATCATGTTTTCTAACTTTTTAGAACGCGGTATAAACACACCAGTCGGAGACGCGTTCCAGGCACCACGTACGACAAAATGAAACTAGTTTTGTTTTTGTATTTTTGGTGACTCCTCGAGCAGTTGTTCACAAACTTGTTCCCAAACTACGTAAATGTATGAGTCTCTTTTTTGTTATTGTTTTGTTTTTTCGTGTTGGGGAGTGGGGGGAGGGGGGGGGGGAGGGGGGGGGGGGCTGCTAATTGGTGTAGCGATCAGACAAGCGTCGTTTGTCGCGTGTGTTTGATAATTCTGTGAGGAACGTCTCAGAGCCCGCAGTCATACTGCGAATACATCGTACAGAAAAATGTCTGCAAACACTGACTGAGTCACTTTTATTTTTTTACTTTGTATGATGGTTTTGTTATATTGGTCATACAAAAGACTGTCTACAAACATGTTCGAAGCATGCATATACGTATATGAAGCAAGCGCGCTTCGGACATGGTCCGCAGAAAAATCCGCCATCGTGTTTGCAGCGAACGCCCTGTGTTTTGCATGACGCGCATAACTAGTGAGCAATGTCCCCTCGGCTTAATTGTTGGCCGCCCAGCCGCTCAAAAACTATATATGGTTACCGAAAGAGACAGCATGTTAGGCAACAGGCATTCATCTTCATCGTAAGCTCGCTTTGACGGGCAATCTCCTCCTTCAGGATAATTTGCTGCATGGGTGGAGCAGGATAGTAGACGGCGGAGCAGTTTAGTTCGCCTTATTAAATGGCGACCCGTGTCCCTCGGCAAAAAGAAGCAGCGCGCCAAGAGTACGTCGATTTCGTACTTTGATGAAACAGAGGTACTTCGGAAAGTGTATACTCCAGTTTACCAATAGAATATATACTGGATGGACGGATGGATGCTAATCAGGCTCTGATGCTAATGGCTGCACCCTCTATAACGAGCGGTAGCTTGCGCCACCTAAGCTAGTAACCAGGAGTATGAGTCATCCCCGAATGTGTACACCATAGTTGCCGAACTTTGACGACGGCAGCCGCAGAGCGTGTTCCTAAAGTCATCACACTGGTCAGTTTTATATGATACAAGAGACACGGTGTTCACCATAGGCATGATGACAGAATAGACCCTTTCCGAAATTCAGTGCCATCTGCATGGCGGCTCAAATAACAGTTTGATTTTTGTCGTACTAACGGCGACAATGAACCTATAGTCTACAGCATTCTTTCGGGCACCGTCACTTTTGCAAGTCGGCGGCGAACGCGAATGTGGACTTCACTATACAGTTCTTTCTCGATCGTTTTCAGGGTCGATGATCACAAAGATGCAATCAGTCAGAACGAACGTTGGTCAGAACGAAACGTTAACCCACATAGACGCCTTGATAAACGCCTCGATAGGCGCTTTGAAGCCGATTGCGTGCTACTGACAGATTGACTAAGCCCGAGTTAGAAATGAACGCCTACACATTGCATTCAATTCCCGGTTCGGATCGTGCTAACGTCTCGGATGTATATGCCTCGAATCATCAGCTTAAGAGCATCTTCCACTTTTTCCCCTCATCAGTCAGCAGTAACCGGTTATTAGTATACGGCGCATATACCATTTTTAAGATGATGACGATGATGAAAGTGGCCAGACTGAATGTCCGAAAGAGTACGTTACCTTCAGACATGTTCCAAGCAAGTTTGCTTTATACATTTGTATGTTTCGAAGATATTTCCAGACTGTTTTTGTATGACCAATGTAACCGTCATACAAAAGACACATGTAACAGACAGTGTCAGTAGACTGTCTTTTGTATGACATATTACCAGCGTGATCGCGGCTTAGGAGTACATACCCTACATTGAAAGCATACCTCCAATAATGAAAATATATGGCAACCCACTGGAAGGTACTAATCTTTTTTTTTTTTTTTTTTTTGCATCAAAGTAACAAATTTGCATATTTTTAATGTACCGTATTTTTCAAATCCGTACCCTGTGCATAATCCGCAAAAGCAATTTTATTTAAAAAAAAATGTTTTCCTTAGGTAGAAGGGAGAAAGGATGAATCATACTTTTGGCTTCCGCCAGTTATACTCGTGCGCGCGCGATGTCGCAAAGGGAACTTCCCGCATTCCCGAACCTTGAGTTTAGACACCTGTCCATCGAACTCTGATGTGCACAATTCAAGTTTTCCATTCGAAAAAAAAAAAAAACGCCCCATTGCCCAGGGATCGGATGTCCAGACCCGTTGCTTACGAGTTTCAAAACCTCTAAGCAAAAGAAACAGACCCCTTTCATAAGTCCATGCAATAAACGCAGGCATCCGCCTTATCTTGGGCATTGTTTCATGCGCGAAACGTGTAATTGACCGAGTTGGGGCGAGCGCTGACGCACAACCCGTGTCGAATAGATTTGCACCCGAGTACGCGCCGAAGGCTGACGCCGTACTCGTATCCAATCCAACGCATGCACAAGGTGCATGCCCAAAATACGGCGGGCTCGGACCGACTGCTGGAGGGGGCACACTCTTGAAAAAGGCGTATTAGAGAGTTTTAGAATAGCGGGCCCTAGAGCTTTGGGTGCCCCAAACAGCTTGGGGCGTCCCAGTGCGCATGCGCAGAACTTCTGAGCATGGGCACTGGGATGCCCCAAGCTGCTTGCGGTACCCAAAGCTCTGGGGCCCCTTATTCTAAAACTCGCTATTAACCTATAGAGGCACTGAAAAACTACGCTTTAGAGTAGCGCCTTTTTGATCGAAAGAACCAATGCTGTCCGTTGTCACCAGTTTTTTTTTTTTTTTTCCCTAACGTGTTTGACGGAAAATGCGAAAAGTTGCCTTTCCGTTGATCCTGTTTGCCAAGACAGTTCACAACGGAGCAGAAGGATACCGCGATGGTCTCCTAACGCCGTACTGCTTAAAAGGTCCCATTTCAGAACCATGACTGTGGCAAACAGATCAAGGGGCTTTAGTTCTGCCCAGCAGGAAAAGACGGGAATTACCGCTGGCGCTGGAGTCCGTACTATCTTTAGCGTAAGAAAATACAGGTCTGTTTCTGGAATAAGGCTGACTGATTTTATTTCTCAATGGATTTGCCACAAAGAAGTGATAGGATGGGACGGATGTGTCCAAGTCAAAATGAGGTTTGCCAAGAAAAAGAAAAAAAAAACAAGCACTTGCGAAACCGAAATTTGAGACGACGACATCGATGGAGGACGTGTCTGACAACGTAAAAATTGCGCTATTTTTTTTTTTTTTTTTTTTTTTTTTGGGGGGGGGGGTAATTTGTGACATACTTTTCCTATTCAGGTATTATCCAAGCAAGGATAAGAAATTGATGTGACACTACGGTACAATATTTAAGCCGCAAGAATCATTTAAGCGATTCGGAAAATGTTTTTTTTTTTTTTTTTTTTTTTTTTTAGGCAAGGTTTATTTTGTAACAGATGTGACCTATCTAGGAACCGATTGTACTAGGGTTGAGAATTAAAATCAAGATTGTTTCGATTTAATTATGGTTGAAATCGTAAATTCAATTATGGTTTAAATCGTGAATTCAATCATTTAAATTTTGATTTTTATCAGACCTGTTTTACTATCGTGATTTAAATCAAACCTTTCCCGCACAAATATTCCTGATTTTTTAATCATTTATTTATTATTTCATTCTTCCTTTCGGTGTGCATTTCTTTGATTTAAATTAAACAATCACCAAGGAATAAGTAATTCTATCGGGCTGAACAGGAGCAAAAGGAGTGCCCTTCTGAGCAATCGGGGGGTCGGGCTTTCTTTCTACCTTACACTACTTTCGTCGGTTCACTAAAACAAATCAGAACGCGAAAGAAATAAGAAACAAGACCTAGAAAAATAAAATCCTTCAGCCTTTCCCCTCTCGTGAAGAAGGAAGACCAGCGGAGCTGTGCTCGATTCACTGTGTGCTTCTTCTTCGTCGTCGTGTGTTTTTCGCGCTGCTTCCTACGATGACTTCCCTCCTACGCGCCCAACTATCCATTCTTCTATTACAGCTGGAAAGGTTGGCGCCAACTACGAGCGACGGCGGAAACCATATTGGTTGTGTGCTTGCCGCCGTCGCTTATAGATAGCGGTAGCTGTCCAGGCAGGTTTGTGTCGACATACCGGACACTATCCTGGGGAACCTAGACCTTAACAGCTCCGCTGTAAAAGAAGTAATGTCCCACTGAAATTTTGTAAACACCGTAGCGCTCTTAGACACTGAGGAGAGGGGAGAATTCGATTGATCTGGCGGAGAAAGAGACATCAGTTCTTGCGAACAGCGGCAGGGCAGGGTTTTTGACTGAGCGGCGCGACGGCGCAGAGTGTTTATGACCATGTCATTCTGAATAATAAACAGTTGAAGTTAGTGCTTTGTTCTGCCCTGACTTCCCCTCTCGTCCGTGTCTAAAAGCGCTACCGTGTTCTCAAATTTTCCGTACCAACTTGCCCAACAAGCAGCAACTGGTCCTATTGAAAGAGTATCAAAATGCGAAAGAGAAAACAAAGAAAGCTTTTTGACGAACTAAAATAAAAAACCACTACTTTTGTGTTAATATGGCGAGTTTACATCAATCAAATGTTGTTAATAAAACTACTTTAAACTAACAGTGATTCCTGTATCCGCTTTATCAGTGATCGGATGAATCGGTAAATTAATCTGTCATACTTAAAAAGCACACTTTGGGATAAAAAAGAAATCACTATATTTGTTCGAGCTAATGATATAAATCAAATTAATCTGAGTTAAATAAAAAGCTGATATCAAATACTAAATCAACTTTATTTTCTTTTTTCAAAAAGAAATCATTATTTCTTTTTACTTTGTTAATTCCATTTTTTTTTTTTTTTTTTTTTTTCCCGTTTAGTGCTAGTAGGTGTTCCGAATGGTTATATTTCAGGGTTTACTTCGTATAAGCATGCTCGATCGGAATCGTTGCTAACTCAGAATATGTCTTCCGACGTGAATATCGGGTGTTTCAGCGGTGGCTTTCCAAAATTCCTAACATTAAAGGCGGGGGCTCAAAATTTTCTTCAGCGTGGCAGAAGATTCCTCCTCTTTTCTTTTTTTCCTCCTCCCCTTTTCTCCTCCATTTTCCTCCTCGCTTTTTACGGCCTTCTCGCACGAGTGCTAATGGGCTTACCGGCCCCCCGACAAAATCTCTGTAACCCTTCAAGGTTCTCTGCTTCAATCCCAAAAACCAGGGATTAGTTAGGCAGGCTGGATATGAGCTCGGAAGGGTTCGGGCTGGCTCGCTTTTCTTCTTTTTGCTCTTTTTCTGCAGTTCTAAAACACTCAGATAGTCAACACCAACTAGCCCAACAACAAGTTCTTTTACATTCAGATACTTTCGCATGCGGCCACACACGGTACACCACCGCATATTTATCTCGAGTGAACGGAACTTGAACATCACAGCAGAAGGAAAAAAGATGGGTATTTTTATCCGAACTTTGAGCTCTACCCAGAGAGTTGAAAATTTGTCGTTCTAAAAACGGCACACTGAAGAGTGATTATATCACTATTGCGTTTTTTTTTTTGTTTTGTTTTTTGTACAAAGTAATAATCATGAGTAATTACAAGTCAAAGATATTGCAGTCAGAGGGACCCAGTCTGACCATTTTTGGGGCATAATATATAGGTTCGTACTACAGGTGTTTTCTAGAGTGACGGCCGCCTCGTTGAAGCTACTAAGAAGAGTAAAAACAAACTTCCATAAAAACTGAAACGGTTTATGGTATATTTCATCTATCTTCAGCCTTTGAAAAAAATTTCTTCGTGGCCAAACGTGCATTTAGTTTCTGTCGACAAATGTAACTGAAAACTTGACACCCGACAAATATCTTGCGTATCAGCAAAGAGAACGGGAAACACGGAGATAGAACCGCAAAATCACAATTTTCTTCGCGTAAAATAGTGCAACTAGCAATATTATGCCACTAGCAATATTATGCCATTTATTAAAAGACAGCAGGTATTACGAAGTTTTCATTCTCTTCTGTTCGCATTTGTTCGCTGATGAAGAAACGGAATGCCCAGATAGCCTCTGCAGCCCTTACATAATTGTTTGGGGCTTTGTCAGGGTGGGCGAAGGCCATCTCCAAAAAAACCCAGGAGTTCGGAAGGTGTACTACCGCAAGTTTTGGGGCTGCTTGGATAATTTAGGCGTCTGGCGTTCCCCGCCTACTTAGAAAAGGAGTGGAACAGCGGTCAGCTCAACGTCGTCACCAAGCGGGAAATCATGCCGAAATGTGTCCTTGAACACGTGCGAGATCTTTACCCGAACCCAGCCGGGATTCGCCACAATTAATCTACGAAAAAAATTACAAAAAGGGGTAGGCTTAAACGATTTGGCAGTTTTTGAATATAGTCATGCGGACTAACTGTCCACAAGTACGGAAAGAAATGCAGTAGAGATGCACAGCTCTATTGTGTTCTTTATGTCCATACTTGTCTTTCGCGCTGTACGCCAATTAAAATGAATTCTGCAATATCTGTAGATTATGCCTGGTTATGTTGTCTTTAAAAGAAAAGTAATCAAGCAAGTTCGGTATCGTGCCACAATTTGTGCATATACAATGTTATGTGGAATTCAAATTCAAAACAGTACTTCCGCGGGAAATAATGCATCCGTCGTTCTTCGTCTTCCTGAAGCTATGAACTATCGATCCCGGCTACAGGACTTTTGGGTCCACAAAATATCACGCTCAGTAGAAAATTCGCCTTTTCTACCAAAAGTACTGAAAATTATTTATTTTTCAAACAGGTCGGGTGGTGATGCGTGTTTGAGTGTAGAACCGTTGACTGGGCACTGGTTTGCGCCAAGAGTGCAGTGCTTCCTTTCATGCTGCCCGCGACGAGTGTTGAAATTTGAATATAGTAGAAATAAAATCAACTGACACCCTTAGAATTATTTTAAACTTGCGCTTTTTTCAGGCATTAAGATTTTTATCACACCTTTTATTCATTGTCGTCTTCGATGAGGGAACAACTTGCCGAGGAGGCCGCGCTGTCCGCGTACGCGCCTTGACAGATAAGGTCGCGAATGCTTTTCACGAATCTTTAAAGACCAAGCATAAAAATGAAAGGCGCAGCCACTTTACGCCAATGAATTAAGCCAACTTTATGTTTTGGGTAGACGTCTTGCGAGAGTTGCAGTATTTTTAATTATGCCTAATAAATTAAATGTTTAGGACTAAGTACCAGACTTTTTTAGATGTATTAAGAACCAAAATGTCAATTGGAAAGTTCTAGAGCTGCTTGAGAAACACCCGAATTAGCTGTTTGCAACGTGATGCGGCTCGCGTGGCTTCCTTCTGACTAGTAATAAAGCTTATGAAACATTACAAAATACCCCGTGATAAAGCGCCCGCCCCATCGTAAACTCAATTTCGAATGTCCCGGGATTTGTTTTCATAGGCCGGAAAAAAAAAAAAAAGAGATGCATGCAAGACGCGTGCCCCACGCTTTATTTATATCAGAAAAGAACTGCCCTCTATTTTATATACAACGTTTATTTATTTTTTTTTTTTTACCTACTAGATATTAGAAAAAAACGTGGAAATTAACGTTTTGTGGATGTGAGCTAAACGGCCAGGCGAAGATTGGGTTCAAGAAAGAACGCAACAAAAACCGACTGATTACCTAACATTTGATAATAAACTTTTCGATTATAAAAGAAAACGGGATAGTTGATTTATAAAGTTGTTGGGCGTAATCGAAAGCCACCAAATTGTCCAGTGAAAATTAGCGCCATTGCGGTTTGTGTAGGTGAGCTATACGGCCAGGCGAGGATTAGATTCAATAACGAACGCAACTAAAACCGACCGATTGCCTAAAATTCGCTAATTAACCTTTTAATTAGAAAAGAAAACGGCATCTTGTATTTAGAAAGTTGTTGGCCATAATCGCAAGCCACCAAACCGTCCATTCTTAAAAAGATGTAACGCGCGTACTTTATTATACGGCGTCCTCCTAATTTGGGCGCGAAAATATAGTTCTGATTTTATGTGGGCTCCATCTCCGCGTGGCACAGCCTAACGCCATGAAGCTAAAGCGACAAATCATGCGCATCGCTGTGACAACGCCACTGTAGAAGGGGCGAGGAGTGCGGTGGCCGAAAAGATTGCGGTAACACGATTCGCGTCCAAATTAGGCTTTTTAGGACGCCGTGAGCCACTTCACGTCCACTACATCTCTTTAAAAATGAATGATTTGGTGTTTTTGATGACTATAGATAAGGCACAAACCGCAATTGCTTAACTCTGACGTCTTTTTTAGAAAAATGTCTAGTCGTTAAAAAAAATCGCCCTGTATAAGCACGATTGTAAGGCAGTTCTTTACGTTCGGCGACATCATTACGGCATGGAAGGAGACGTTGACCACAGATCATACTCTGTGTATGATCTGTGGTCACTGTTTTTTTTCTCGTACGAGAATGAGCAAACATTTGATACCAAATAAAATAGATTTAGCATTCACCAAATTCGGCTTGTTTACTTGATTCAAATCGATATTTGATTTGATTACACTTATTTTGTACCCGCACACGCCTACTTTATTCCCTAATGAGTTACAAGTAATAATTACATTGTTTTTTGTATTTCTTTTGTCGTGCGAGGTCATCACAATTTATTATTAACAATCGGAGCTATGCGATTACGCGGAGGAGGCGCATTTGAAGATATTCAAAATTTTTCTGAATACACAAACAACTTCAAACGTCTTGCTGTTTGGGTCGTTTCCTACACGCAGGACCAATAATAAAGTCAACACCTTATAGAGGAGACTATTTCTATCAACTCAACGCGCAAACACGATGTGAAGCGTGTCTGCGTACGTTGGAAAAGAGATAGTGGCGAGCAAACCATAGCGTCGAATGTCCATGCATCAAAATGTCCGTGCACCGAAATATCCGCTCACCGAAAAGTCCCCCACCGAAAAGTCTTTGCAGCAAAAAGTCCGTACACTGAAATGTCTGTGCACCAAAAAGTCCGCACCGAAATGCCCTACAGCAAAACGCTCTACACCGAAAAGTGCTAGACCCACTGCGGATGGGATCCTCTGTCACCTCTGCCGGTTTACGAACCATGATGATTCAGAACCACTGGTCTATGGAGCGCCATCCCTGATATACAGAAAACGCCGCTCGTACTTCCCGTTGTCGCCATGAATCCGCCTAAACAACGAGAGATGCCAAATCAGATATTTATATTAAAATTGATACTTCAATGACTACTTCTTTGAGCAGAACAAGGTATTTGTGCTCTCACAACAGCAAAGAATCGTCTTCCAAACCAATGCTAAAAAAGAGCCAATGCAACTCGTTGGGAAGAGCAAGTGCCAAGCTCGCTCAAAACAGCTACTCGGTTGGTTCAGCTCCTTGTCGCAGGTGTGCCGGCTGGCTTCTGGATAATCTTTTCAAATCCTCGAAGCTTTCATTTCCTCCACCCCAAACTTGTAAAAACATAACAAAAAAAAAAACAAAAAAAACAAAAAAAAAAAACAGGCAGCTGGGAAAAAAAAAAATCGGAAAATGGCGAGGAGGAAACGAGAGGCTATTTCCTCCTTTCACAGTGGCGAGAAGGAAAGTGAGGGTCGGGTTCCTTCTCTCTGCTTGCGGGCCGGCCTTTAAGGTGGTTGAGAAAAAAAAAAAAACTATTTTCGGGAACGAACTTCCAGCCACGGTCGACATTATAGGATTGCAAAAAAAAGAAACATACTAATTAGCCAAATAGTTAAATAAAATTCACTCATTAACATTTTATATTAGTGAAGATAAGCAAACGGTTTTAATGAGAAACCTGCTGGGCGTCATCAGAAACCGCCTAAATCAGTGAATTTTAGAAAGTCTCGAAGCACGCGTGAAGCACAATAAAGTCACCACTCGTGCAGCAGGCGCAGGGCTGGTTAGGAAAAAACGCGGATGATAAAACCATCCGCGTTATTTTTAATCAGCCATGACACGGGCTCGGCGGCGTAGCATAAATTCGAAGGTGACAGCCTATGCTTAGACAACGTCCGCTATAAAGAATATTGTTCTCGTCCCCCTTTTTCTTTTTTTTTTTTTTTCAGCTTTACCAAAGTCGAACGCTGAATCCTTTACTGAGGCAAACACACGCAACTTGTGTCAATTTGTAAGCTGAGGTACCCATGGCCATGCCACGCTTTGTATTGTTGCAATGTTCTAATGCCAGCTTCAACCATGTATTCTGACATATATAAAAATACCTCTTTCCAGGATAAGCTGTGCGGGTATCATCGTGGCTAGACCGATCACACAAGAGGTCTGTGAAGCCGCCGGCTGCTGCTGGGTGGAAAACAGCACCATCCAGTCATGCTACCACAAATTTCCAGCGGCACTGAAGTACCACTTGGATCATGCTACACAGTCAAAGAATCTCTGGTTAAACCTACGCACCGAAGGTTATGTCAACAGTTCTTTGCTTCGAGGTATTGTTAAAAATCTTGTCGTCAAAACTCAAATGATGTCCAACTATCACGTTCAGGTATGCATTGCCGATGCAAGCGCCAAAAGCCAGAGGACTACGTGCAAACCGCCAGGTGAAGTGAGTGCAAACAAGAGTGCATCTTTAAGCCCAGAGTATTACGTCAAATTTGGTGACTCGACAGACATGCCCGAATACGATGAGCCTTTCTACCTCAAGATTCAACGCAAAAGCTCAAACAACAGGACTCTTTTCAACACAAAGCTGGGAGCCCTGTTAGTCACGGAAGATGTCCTTGAATTGACGACAATCCTACCGTCCCGTAACCTCTACGGGTTGGGGCTAACTTCCTCGACTTCGCTGAGGCACACAATGTCGTCCAAGTGGACCTTGCTCAATCGAATCTCGTTTGGTGATGACGGCAACGGTTGGCCCGGTGTTCATCCTTTCTACCTTTGCGTCGAGAATGATGGCAAAGCGCACGGAGTACTTCTGGACACAAAGAGTATCATCCACGTGGAAACAACCAGATACCCCACGGTCACATTCCGCATCTTGAACACCAGCAGTGTGAGCATACACGTCTTCTTAGGTCCCACGCCTGCAGACGTCATCAAGCAAATGACTGCATTCGTAGGAAGACCAAAGCTTCCACCAATCTGGGCACTGGGCTTTCATGTCTGCAGGTACGACCTAAAGAATGCGTATGAGGTCATCAGTGGACTTCGCGAGAAGGGCGTGCCCCATGAGTCGGACTGCATCAGTTCCAAGTTCACATCCGAAATCCCCTATGTGCTTCCCGTCTCCGATGATGAAAAGCAGTGGAAGAACCTGACTGCCCTCCTTAAGCAGCAGGGACAGAAACTACTCCTTGTTCACACTCCCCATGTGCCCATGAATGAAACTTACAACGATAAACCGTATCACCCGTTTGTCAGTGCCAAACGTGACGGGATACTGATGGGGGATGGTGGGCATAGTGTGCGTGCCGTACCTCTAAGCTCTACAGCGGACCTCAGCTATGGGGTGGTGGACGTCTTCAGCAAACACTACCCAAGCTGGGTCAACGAAAATTACAAGGAGGCCTACGATGAGACCCCCTTCGACGGAATTCTTCTCGACCAAAATACACCAGTGGACATGAGCCGTCCAGAACCCATCAACCAGTACAAAGATCCGCCTCCTTACAAAACGAGGTGCAGCAATAACTCTGTGAATTTCCCGTTTGTGAACTTTGGTCCCGAGCTCCTCTTCAAGAACACCGTGTGCATGGACGTACCGCATCGGGACACTGCGGCACTCCACTACGCCTTACACAACATGTACGGCCTGAAGAACACCCAAGTCGTGACAAAGAGCGTGGCAAATGTCACCAAAAACAAATCCCGCCAAATGTTTTTCGCCAGCATGTCTACACATACCGGAAGTGGAACCTACGGCGGCCATTTCGGAAGCGGCTACAAGGCCACGTGGACCATGCTCCAGACATCTCTGGTACACATGCTGGAAATGTCGCTGTACGGCGTTCCCATGTACGGGTCGGCCGTGTGCGGATCCGAGGGGGACCCCAGCTACGACCTGTGCTCCCGGTGGTACCAGCTTTCAGCGCTGAGCTCGTTCATGTTCACGAGCCGGAGGGCCGGAGAGGCCCCGGTGGATCCTTACTCTTTGACATACATGCGAGATGTGGCGCGACACAACATCCAGATCCGCTACACCCTGCTGGACTACATGTACACGCAACTGATGCTTTTCAGCGCCGACGGAGAGCCCTTCTTGAGACCCGTCTTCTTCGAGTACCCGACCGACAGGACCGCCTGGAAGATCACTCGTCAGTTCTTCCTAGGCTCGGCGCTGATGGCGGCTCCGGTGATGACGGCAGACATGAGTCTGGTCAAGGTTTACTTCCCCAGGGACAGCTTCTACAACTTCTTCACGCGACAGCAGATGTCAGTCGACAAGACGGACAGGTGGCTGGGAGTTCTGGCTTCGGAGTACGAGCCGGCCCTGTTCATCAGGGCCGGTCACATTGTGCCCATGCGGAGACCAAACGTCACGGTGGCCTTGACGCAGAAGAATCCCTTCTCACTAATGGTCGCGACCAAGAAGGCCGACAAGGGAAAATCACTTGCACAAGGTGAGGCCGGTGTGGTGGTGTTCCGTAGACTTACGAAAATAAACGCGGAGTCACACATTTGCGTTCGAGTGTGACCCGGTTATGGTGTACTAGAAGACTGGGCAGTGTAGCGAGCGCCGGCGGAAGGGGGGCTCTTTCAGCGATGACCGGATCGGTGGCCGCGAGAGGGCGCAACGTGTAGTAGGCGTGCTGCCGGAGAGCGGAGCGCAGGCAGCGGTAGCGCTTGGCTGGCTTGGCGTTCCGCACGAGTTCGATTGTTTCGTATTGTTCGGCTAACTCTTTACGGTATTCTTTATTTCTGCTGTTTCACATATTATTTATCGCACTAATTCGTTGCCGAATGCTTTGCCCGAGACGTGCATCTTCGGGCAGGACGCCACAGTACATATCCCGACACTGCTAGCGCGAAGAAGACATTGGCGCTTTCTCGGATTTACTTCGAAAGAGTATTAGTGAGGACGAACTTTTATCACCTGCATTGTAGATCCGAATGAGCTTTTTCCCCAGCAATTAGAACTTTGCTGAGATCCCTTGGTTTCTCATAGAAAAACCGGCGATCGCTTGTTCGCGCTAACAATGTTGCGTTCTGAATAGGCAGGTAATCCACCCCCCAGGGAAACGTTCGGGAAGTCTCTTGAAAGAGACGTCCCAAACGTGTGTAATCCCCTGGATAACGTAGGATGAGCATGCTGATGGCATGATACCTAAGCAAATGTGTGCTTTTGTGACCCTATAATTTCGCTGTCACTGTAGTTGTGATCAATGAATTCCGTGGTTGAAGCGCACTACCCCAATGAATTGTTTCAACGTTCGGGAAAACAAAAAGGGACTTCCAAAACGGATTATATCGTCTACTTCCGTAGGCTGAATGGAGGTGCCACTGTCGACTCTCGCAACTACTTCCACGGGCTTTCGAAGGAATTTCCAGCACTAGCCTTTATCGTGTTTGCTGTTACTACGTAGGGTCTTCAAACAGGACTGTGCGAATAGTTAGAAAAATGTATCCACTCACCAGCTCTGGTAGTAACCACAGTGGATAAATTCTTATTTATCCACTGAGCACCAGCTATATTGATAAGTGTGGGCACCAGGGCACACAGATAAATTTTTAATTATGCACTGGGCGCCAGCGCACAGATGAGATAAATGAGGTGCACCCAAGGATTCCGGACGCGATAGTACTTGCTTTTCCCAAGAGCTCGGGAGAGGGGGGCTCCCGAGCTCCCGCGTAGTCGGCGCCTGTGGCGTTTTGTACCTCTACATTCTTACACGTGAGGTCATGATCTTGATGAGCTTCGACATCTTCAGGATAAATGACTCAGTATCTTCCGCTGGGCCATAAGACCCTTCAATTTTCTTGCGGTAAAAAAAGAGGCCTCTTAGCACCTCCTCATTGAAGAGACGGAGTGCTGGGCCAACCCTCATCTTTTTAAAGCTGGTAGGAAAAAAATATTAATTTGCTGATGTGAGGCCATAACCTTTAACGTCACATTTTCACAGTCACTTCTCCAAGCCTTTCTGATGCAGTCAGCGTGCACAGGACCCTTCGGTGTGTCCAAACCAGTGTCTATAAAACCGATTTAGCAGATACTTTAGAGTGCAAAAAGTCCGGAAAAAAAAATGTAGAGGACGACTGTCATAACTGCCTGCATTACATGAAGCAGAGACTCCTTGTCACTCCTTTTAATATTGAGGGACGACGACTGACGCCGATCGAACTCGAGAGGGGCACGAAAAAGGGAACGGGCTTCTTTGCAGGACCGGTAGCCACTGTTGCAACCCGGCACGGGCCCCAGGAATTGAGGTTAGGGATGGGGGCTCGGGGGGCATTGAGAATATAAGAGTCACTGCGAATTAAAGGGGTGCTTTCGGAAAAACAAGGGGGGAGTACACCCTTTTGGTACACCCCCGTAGAGGGGTGTAGGGAAATCACTGCCCCGACACAAAACACGTCCCGTCTCTCTTGTCCCGCCGTTTTTCCGTCACTGCACGCGTTGTCTACATCCCACTGAACGGCACCGATCACAATCCATTTCACTCACCATTTAAAAAAAAAAAAAAAAAAAAAAACTGCAGCAAAACAAGGCGACGACGCGAACCACGCGATCACAAGCAGCACGACCACACGGCAATCCGAGCGGGAAGGAGCACGCCTGTTACCCGCAGCGCCCCCTGGCGTCCTTGCGCGCTGTCATCGCTGCGCCGACCTCCTCCCTCCGTTCCTTCTCGGCGCGGACGACACACTGCCCAGTTCTAGTACACCATAACCCGGTGTGCGTAGCAGCTACTTTCAATGGATGGATGGATGGATGATGGATGGATGGATGAATCTGACTGAGCCCTTTGGATCGGGCGGTAGCTTACGCCACCTAGCCTATTTGTTTTACCATTTAAGCTTAGAATATTTAAATGTGAAAACTATATTCACTCCGCACTGCAAAGAAAGTGAGGCTATAAAAAAACCCTTGTCATCAGTTAATAAGAAAATACCTAGTTTTCTCTCGCTTTCTGCCACCATTCACTTAATCTTTGCTTGGTAATCTCTACAGTTTTGAAATCCACTCTCCCTTCGCTGTCTCTAAAACCCAATGACTTTATTAAATCTATGTTGTCTTCAGAAGACATAGGGTGAAGCCCTTTACAGTAGAGTATCAAGTGCTCAGCCGTCTCGTCCTCCTCTCCACAAGCAGTGCACACTGTATTCATTTCCTGGTACTTCGCTCTGTATGTTCTGGTTCGCAGAACACCTGTCCTCGTCTCAAACAACAATGAGCTTCCCCTAGAATGGTCATAAATGCTTTCTTTGGCAATAACTGTTTTGTTTAATCTATAGCTTTCCAGAGCCGTCTTTTGGCCGCTTGGCCGGCTTGCTAGAACAGCGTCTCAGCTGAGACTCAGTGAAAGAAAGCACTGCCATAGCCTCCTCTATACTCACAAAGCCTGACAGTTTGATGACGGAGACATAGAGTGCCCGGTCGCACATTTGGAGCGCGAGGATCTGGTAGCACAGAGCATTTCTCGGAGAGTCTGGTATTCAGCCCACAATTTTCGCAGCGGCGAGGACCCGAAACATGGTTTTCAAACCCGACGAGACAAGAAGCGTTAGCTTGAGGGACGCGGGAAGCATGAGCGGACATTCCATCGCTCGGGACAAGTGTGTTTCGGCGTCTCGCCGCAGCGGTGCGCCCGTTACATGCCTCTTGTCTGCCACTGTATACCTTTTGACTATCGGCGGCCGCGTCTTGTGGCGATCTGCGAGGCTTCGTCAGTGGCTATGACACTGCAAAGGCTGCGGCGCGCGAGCGTCTTGCGACGCGGCAAGAGTCCCGCTCAGCTCGTGCACTGGCTTTGGCAGTGCCATAGCCTCCTCTATAGACGCTTTCAGCGCGCGCCAGATTGAGCCGCCATAGCCGACCTTCTCTTGTCTTGCCGAGATGCCGAGGCACTGAAGCGGGCGTGGACGAGTCTCCACAAGGACTTATGCTGGGGAGAAGGACACAGTAACACTCAAAATGACAATAGCCTGTCCAGCTGTGGTATTGATGTAGTGGAGCAAACGGAATAAGAGGGAACAAAAACTGAAGGTCGGTTATGGCGGCATCCATGCACAGCTGCCTGAAAGCGTTTATACTGACAAAGCCTGGCAGATCACCACGAGGCGTGGCTGCCGAAAGTGAAAAGGTAGAGCGGCAGACAAGAGTCATGTGGTCATGTAACGGTAACGGCGCCCCGCTGCGGTGAGGCGCCGAAACAGGCTTGTCCCGAGCGATAAAATGTCCGCTCGTGCTTCTCGCGTTCTTCGGGCTACGCTTATTTTCTCGTCGGGTTTGAAAACCATGTTTCGGGTCCCCACCGCTGCAAAAGCTGTAAGCTGAATGCCAGACTCCCCGAGAAATGCTCTGTGCCACCAGACCCTCTGCTCCAAATCTGCGACCGGGCACTCTATGGCTCCGTCGTCGAACTGCCAGGCTTTGTAAGTATAGAGGAGGCTGTGGCAGTGCTTTCTTTCCCCCAGTCTCAGCTGAGACGCTGTTTCTAGCAAGTCGGCCCTTCTCCTCTCGGCGCCAAGGAACATGGCACCGCCTGAGGCATATATAAGGTGTCCCAAGTCACCTCTCGATCTAAAATGGACCGTAAAATCGACGCCTGCACGTAGCAATCTAAACTTTTTGTCAAAGGTGTATTTCACAGGTCGGTCTTGTAAAATTACAAAGTGTAGCTCCCTTTCTGCAAAGGCTAGGGCCAAAAAACTTGTCACGGTCAAAGGCGGACGGCGACGCAGACGACCGAGTCGAGTTGCGGGATACGTTTGGCGCGCGTATCGATAGATGGCGTTGGGAGCAGTGTCCTACGGTGCAGAATATCTCAGTGAGCATGAAAAGTATATAATAGGTAAGGGCAACAGAAATGCAGCTGTAATGAAAAATAGAGCACTTTGGAATTACAACAGGTATGAGGTGGTGAGAGAGATTTGGAAAGGGGTCATGGTCCCTGGCTTGACTTTTGGAAACGCAGTGCTATGCATGAAATCCGAAGTGCATGCAAGACTAGAAATAAAACAGCGCGGAGTAGGTAAGCTGGCTTTGGGGGCACATTGCAAAACGCCAAACCAGGGAGTATAAGGAGACATGGGATGGGCATCTTTTGAGAGCAGGGAAGCGGTGAGCAAGATAAAATTTGAGGATCGGTTGAGGCAAATGGATGGGGACCAATGGGCACGAAAGGTTTTCAGCTATTTATACATGAGGAGCATAGACAGAAAGTGGAGACAGCGCACTAGGAAATTAAGAGGAAAGTTTTTAGGCTATAGTGGAGATACGGGAGAGCAGGTCTCAGTTAAGAAGTAAGTTAAGGCCACAGAAAGAGATCGGTGGCTAGATGGAATGCAGACAAAGACGGCTCTGGAAAGCTACAGATTTAACAAAACAATTATTGTTAAAGAAAGCATTTATGACAATTCTAGGGGAAGCTCATTGTTGTTTGAGGCGAGGACGGGTGTTCTGCGAACCAGAACATACAGGGCGAGGTACCCGGAAATGGATACAGTGTGCACGGCTGAGCACTTGATAATCTACTGTAAAGGGCTTCACCCTATGCCTACTGAAGAGAACATGGATTTAATAAAGTCATTGGGTTTTAGAGACAGTGAAGGGAGAGTGGATTTCAGGACTGTAGAGATTACCAAGCAAAGATTAAGTGAATGCCCAAGCAGCACACATGGTCCTCCGGATATCCTGAGAATCTCCTGACATTCCAGGGATGTCCTGTGGATGTGTATAGGACATCTGCGCTGCTAGGGTGGCGGCAGAAAGCGAGGGAAAACTACGTATTTTCTTATTAACTGATGGCAAGGGGGTTTTATAGCCCCACTTTCTTTGCAGTGCGGAGTGAATATGGATTTAACATATAAATATTCTAAGCTTAAATGGTAAAACAAAATGGCTAGGTGGCATAAGCTACCGCCCGATCCAAAGGGCTCAGCCGCATTCATCCATCCATCCATCCATACGTAAGGTGTAGACGACCAGCGAAAGAAAGCAGGCGACACGTAGACGAAATCCGCTGGCAGCAAAAGCGCCGTCGTTATGCAAACGTGTTTTGTTTTTTCTAAGTTTCGTCTTTATTGTTCGGATTAATTTTTTAACCAGAGGTACATTCCAAAAATATTATGTTCATTTTAATAAACCACGGTAGTCGCGAGCAGTTTCGATAGGGAGGTAGCGTCATCTATCAATACGAGCGCCAAGCCCGTCCAGCTACTCGACTGTGTCGTCTGCGTCGCCGCCCGCCGTTGATCCTGGCAAGTTTCTTTGCCTTATTCTTTTTAGAGAGAGAGAGAGAGAAAGAGAGCTACGCTTTGTAATTTTACAAGAAAAAATCGACCTGTGAAATACACCTTCGAGGAAAAGTTTAGATTGCTACGTGCAGGCATCAATTTTAACGGTCCATTTTAGATCGAGCCTGGTGACTTGGGACACCCTACACATCGTCGGCAACCGTAACCTCGCGAAACGTGGCCGTCCACATGCTTTCGCATTCACCACTCATAAGAAGTTCTTAGGCGTCCTCGGAATTTTTGTTTTATACGTATGTAAAAAGTCGTATTTTTCGCCTACAATGTACGAAGTAACGAAAGCGGAGCCGTCACGTACCTGAGGACGGAGGTGCGATGTAGGTAATACTCAGCCGTCGTGGTTGGCGTCGCGGATGCCACCAACTCTGCCATCCAGCGATCCGTGAAGTGGGTAAGCGCGGTGGCAGTTTCTAAAACCATCCAACATTAGCGAGTTTTAGTAGACCGTGTTTCCCGCTCCGCTCAGCCCCTCCGCTACCCGGAACTCAACAGCCAAGGCCATCGGCGCGCAGGCGCAGTGGCGGTTTCTTCGTAGCGGAGGGTTAGCGGAGCGGGAAACACGGTCTACTAAAACTCCCTATTACGCGTAACCGGATACTGCCAAAGTGGAATTTCGCATAACGCGAGTAACGTTTGAAAACAAGTCCGTCAAGCGAAGGACACGACGATTCGCCCTTCGTTGCGCAGTTCTTGGCGGGACGCCAGGGGGCCCAGGGCTGCCCTCCTCGCTTGTTCTCGCTCGCTTCGCGCGGCACGACGAACGGAGTCCCGACTTCCCTTTGCTCGCGGAAAGAGGGGAGAGAAAATGGTTTTCCATCTTTTGCACACGCGGCGACGACGACTAACGATGATATGCAACGAGGACACAAATCTCTGCAAAGTGTCGCTCATAAAGCTTTAAAATATAGTATGTTAAACAGTTAAAGCCATGTTCTCGGGAGGAACATTCAGCTATATGTGAACGCCATAGGTGATTTTGTTCCGGGGAGACAAAATTTCGAAGCTCGAGGTGTGGAGATTGCAAAGGTTTCGCTATGATAATTTGCACAGCCGTCATTTTCACACCGAAGAACGCACGCAGTTATATTTTCACAATTTATTTTATAAAAGGTTTAAGACGTGCACACAGAATATTAAAAATTACGCATTCAGAAATCATTTACCAATGAACTCTTTATATAAAACGACGTAAAATATATCAAAATGGCCATATCTAAACGCATTTGACGAGTATATCAAAAATATGATTAGCCATTATTGTAGCTCTGTTATTAAATATTAAACAGAAACACAGTTCATTCCCCTAAGTGTGGCAAAATTGCATGTGGATATTATAAAACACCACTTTTTTTATTTTCTTTGAACTCTCCTTAGCCGAACTCTCCTTAACACGAGGAAGGCAGGGGCAAATCCAAAACCCCATTTTTCTTTTCTTTTTTTTTTTGGGGGGGGGGGGGGGGCGGGGGGGGGTTGGGGGGGGGGGGGCGGAAAATTTGTAAGGATACTATTCTCCCATTCTTTTTTGTGCACCGAGGGGTCAACCAATGGCAAATTGCCCTCCGAAAAGGGAGGAAGGGGGGGGGGGGGGGGGGGGGGCGGCCGCCCCCGTCGCCCCCTTGGATCCGCCACTGGAGGAATGTCTATCGCCGCGAAAAGAATACGAGGGTAGAGTATCTGGAGTGTCGCTCAGAGTCGATATATTGGTGTTAGACATTGTGTGACGACAAGCAAATTAACTTACCCTTTCTAAGTATATACTAGGTACCGTACAATGGAATGCAGATAGAAGTTGATAATCACAAGGGTTTTGTGTTGGGTGTTTCCATGTCAGTTGGTACAATGATGGTCCGGGCCATGCTATGTACATTTCTGTCAAATATATACTATAAGAAAGTCATGTCCTTTGGAGAAGTCTTCAGCTATACAGAGTATTTCACGAAAATCTGGCCAAATCGTTCCTGTGAAAAGTATGCATCGCAGAAAAAAAAAAGGTTGACGCACTCTCAGAAATAGGCGGTGTAGGAATTCGACGTTCGGTTCACTGACGTTTAACTGATGATAACAACTTTTACGAGTGGCTTGATAGCTGTGATAGCATAACTTTATTTCCGTTCCTTTCCCGCTGGCCACTTAGCGGTACATTGCCGTAGGTGCGGCTGCGTGCCTTTATTCAATGTCTTGACGATCCTGGCGCGTAACAAAAATAGGACCTCCAGAGAGATTGAAGGGGCCTTTTTCATTTTATCAAAAGGGCAAGGGGAATGTGTTAGCGCACCGTCGGTGCGCTTGGGGGATGACGAAGTCCTTCTTATCAAGGACAGTTGCAGGCACGTGTGAAAGAGATATGACGTAATAGAAGTCTCGTTTATCGGGTTGTATTTTTGTGTCTTGATTGGTTCTTTCCTCTCCGCTTCTGGTGTTTATTTTCTCGTTCGCTTGAAAATTAAACGTTTAGTTGATAAGGATAAGGATAAAGTTTATTTTCAGAAATAGTCAGCACAGCGCTGACTATTCCCAATAGTCAGCGCTGTGCCCGTGCACTTCTTTTACACGTTCTTTGTCACATTTTTGCGCTGCTTTCACTTTTGAAGATGTCCAACCAATTCGCCCCACTTACCGCCGCGTTATCCTGCAATAGATCTGTTTGAAACTGTAAAATTCAAAAGTGTCCTAAAAAGTCTACAAATCATCCTAGAGCTTCCATTTATGCCTTATTGGCCTCCACGGACCTTCAGTTTACTGACATTATGTTTATTTTCTGATTTCAGTATTCCAATTTGTTTTAATGCTTTTCATAATGTATGAAATTGAAATTTGTAGTAGTAACAAAACTAATTAGGTTGCATCAAAACAAAGTACATATTTGTAGTCAGATTGCAACGGCAGATAAGCCATGTAAATTTCATTTGAATTTAATCAAATTATATAAAAGAAAAAAGCTCTAGAAGCAGTGTTGCCCCTTAAAGAGATACTGTCCAAGTGCAAACCACGTTCTAGCCACACGACAGAAACACCAATATTTTGCTCGAAAAGACACCAAAGCCTCATTTTAAAATGAATAAACCGAATGTCGTTCTCATAGAGTTCTTATTTGTACTTATATAGCTTGTATAATTTATACGTGTTTATTGGACACAAGGAATTTCCCATACAAATGGCTTTTTCACTGGAATGGTTGTAACGCGTTGACGACACAAGTGGCAGAGCTCGTAACCACGTGAGCCCTCAAGCAGCTTTGGCCGCGCTGGTCCAAATGAGGCCACGTCTACCGCGATGCATCACGGATCGAGCGCTCGCTGGAATCGGACCTTTGGAACGAAAAATATAGCCATCCCTCCAAAGTACAAATATGCGATTGTCATTAGCAGATCTTAACTTATTTCTGAACATGGGAGGCACATTTTAAGTTACAATTCAAAAAAAGAAAAAAACTTTTTTTTTTAAGAGCCTAGATGGAAAAAGAATGTGACAAAACAAACTTACAACGAAAAAGAAAAAAAATTAGACCTATATTTACGGCGCGAAACGAATTTGTAGTTGGCGCCCGCGGGAGCCTGCGGAAAAGTGGCCGCTATGGTCACGTGGTGCTTGCGCTCTTTCGGGGGCTTCATAAGGGCTCTGAAAGTTACTTATTAATCTTCGCTTCAAGTGCAACCAAAAAGACGATGATTAATAAGTTACTTTTACAGCCCGAAGAAAGCTCCTGAAAGAGCGCAACCATAGCGCCGGTCAGAAATCGACGGCGGCGGCGCGTCGGAGTGTTCCCTTCTAACATCCCTGGATAAAAAACATCGAGGGACTTTATTCCCTTCCGGCGGCAGCGGCGGCGTGGAGAAACGCGTTCAACTGGCGGCGGCGTGACTTCGCGGCCGCGGCGGCGCGCAGGCCTACCACCTACTACCACCACGTGACCAGTGGCGGCTCCAGCGGGCGCCAACTACAAATTAGTTTCGCGCCGTAAATATAGCTCTAAATTTTGTTTTTGGTTGTAAAATCGTTTTGTCATTTTTTTTCTTCACCTAGGCTGTTAAGAAACGTTCTCTTCCTTTGCATGTGTCCCCCTAAGTTTTTGGAGCCACCTAAACTAATAGCGAGTTCATTTCACGGCACTTGTTTCCACGCGTGCCCACTCGCAGCGTGGAGCGGGTTCGTTTCGGTCGGCACTGCACCAGTGCTTGCACCCTCCGAATTCGTTTCGGCACCGACACCCCACGCGTGTATGCACTCGCTGGACCGAGAAAATCGAGCGTGCGCCAAGATACAACCCCGTCATGCCTCGACCCGGCGAGGAGCGGAGCAGACGACGAGGGTCGGTCTGCAATGAGGTGTCGTTCGTACAGCGGAACCGAAAGGAAAAAAAAGTAGATTTTCTGATAGAAATCGTGTCCAGCGGGCAACGGAATCAAACGCGAGCTTGAATTGTGAGCGTCTGCTATATCATGAAGGAACCAATTGACAACCGATGTTTAGATTCCCCACATTTGTGACTTAGCAATTGAGGCTGGCGTGGTTACGAATTTTGCCGTTGGTGGCGTTGTCAGCGTTGAACCCCACGGGTTCAAAGTGCCCGTACGGTGACGAGCGTGTAGCTGACCTAGAGCACTATATAGTGCTCTAAGCTGACCCAAGGAGCACGCAGCTTCCACAGCACTGTCAGCTTAAGTGTGTTTGGCGCACTATGGCTTATGTTGCTGCCTGCGCCAGAAAACTCCAAATTCATTCACTGTCAGCTTAAACGAGGTGGGAAAAGCAACTTTTCTTTTCCGAATTTTGAGCGACGGGCTAATCTTCTAGGGGGAGCATGGCTGTGTCCGGGCAGACGAACGAGGTTCTGAGGAAGAGGGAAGTCCCTCCTTTCTGTCTTCTTGAACTGTTTGGTACAATGCACGATTTGTGAGTTGAGGAAAGTTAAGGGGAAATGTTGAATTCCAAAGAGCGGCGCTGCTCAGATGAAACTTGCCACGTCTACGTAGCAAGTTCCCCTACGTTGCAAGATTACTTCCCAAAAGGCTCCACATGAATCCACCAGGTGCACATTGAAAGATCGTTTAATTAGCTTTGAAATTAGTTTTCTTGTGCCTTTCAACGAAAGACTGGCATTTTTGATGTTATGCTGCAACATGAAACACGTTAAAGCTAAAAAATGAGCGCTCGAATTTCGTTTCCGTACCCTTTTAAAAATCACAGCATGTCGCACATTCTCTTTCGTTCAGCTGGAGCAAGCTTCCCCAGCATTCCTTACACGCCATCAAACTTGTTGTACCCCTTCAAGAACCCGCTTCACTGCTCAAATTTGGCACAAAATTACATGGATGGATGGATGAATGCTAATGACTGTATCCTTTGTAACGGGCGTAGCTTGCACCACCTAGCCTAGAAACCAAAAGTATGCTTTATCCCCTCACCCTTCTAAGCCGATTCGCTCCCCGTCTGCATTTTTCTATAACCAGGCAGTCGTGGTTCTATTATCAGGCAGCCATGTTTCTAACTATCACCAGGCAGTCATGTTTTCAATGTTGGCAGTCAGAGCCGGCCCTAAGGTTTTGTTTATTTGAACTAGGCGCCCGTGTTCATAGAAGCGAGAAGCATGAACATCATAAGGCTGCCGTTCTCACTGGCGAAGTAAGAACGGCAAGGCGTGGTTTATTTTGTTCATTTCTCACTGCCAGATTCATCCTTCAGCGTTCATTATGAGTAATACCGCAATCTGATTGGCTGCAGTGATAATGGGAAGCGTGCGTCGAGACAGTGGTGCCACGCTGCGGCTCCCAGCAATCATTTGGCAGGAACATCAGTTGGATCAGTACGCCCCCTTTAGGTGTCGCTTGGAATGCGGTTCTCGTCTGACGGAACGCTCATGTTGGGCCACTGCTCACATGTTTACTAATGTGATGTTAATGCATGGCAGGTTTTAACTATTCCCCCACCGGTTTGATCGAAACCTGGGAAATCAGAAAACCCCCAAATTGGAGATGTCCTTGAATAAGAAAAACCTTTGCTTTGCAAGAAAGAAAAGCCTGTATATACTATAGTTTTATCTCATATTTACCAAGAAAACAGCCCCCAATGAAGTGGCTGCAAGGCTTCTTTTCCTTGCGAACCACACATCTTATCTCGTTTTCTTATCGTGTTGGCAATTCTCTAAGTATTCGGGCCATTGGTGACGAGATGTTTTAGTGGTGCCACCTCGCGTGCACCTTCCTGCGACGGAGCCGGTAGGATGCGAGCAGACGATGCGCTACAATGCGCTATGTCAAAGCACGGAGTGGCTGCGTTAGTTTGCATGGATGCCGATTAGGAAATGTCTATTTATTAAAGAAACGTGTATGACGTTTTTGTGTCTAATCTTTCTAATGAATAACAGCGCCTAAAAGTTGCTTTTTATAGTAAAAAAAATCTTTGAAATGTTAAAAAACAAGTTTGGAGTTTCACATTACAGCTTGCGCAGCGTGCGTCAGGGCTATTCACAGCCTCCGATTCTTGGATAGAATTAGGAGAGCGTGTTGGGTAAACATCTTGGTATGCAAACGTAAAAGAAGACAAGGGACACACAAAAAACTCGTTTGTGTCCGACAGGATTTTGTCTGTCCCTCGTCTTTTTTTTTTTTGCGTTCACATACCAAGATCTGATTCTTGTTTCTTCGAATCTGTGGAGGCTGCTGTAGAAAAAGGTTTTGCATTCACCAGAGTAAATGACGTGCTGTCTTAGCTGTGCACGTACGCACAGTTGTGTTGCAAAGCGCGGCACACTAGTTTTAGGTACATTGAACTTGCCGATACCGACGTTTCTATCCCAGTGCGACTCAAGAGTTGCTGCAGAGCAAATGCTCATCAGCAAGTGACGCTTAGTTGCTCCCGAATCAAATAAGTGGTAAAGAAGTTTGTTACATTGCGACTTCCGCTCAAAAGAAAAGCAGAAATGTTCATAAATTAAGTTGTCGGGCATTGCCCGGCAAATTCAGGCGATTTGTTAATTTATTCTATCCATTTTTTTACTAAGAACTGTTTACAAATTTAAAATCGCTCGCTGAGAAGCGCATCACGATTATACGCATTTGGGTCCGCAAAATGAAACATACAATCGGTAGTAATTCATAGCAAATGTACACCTCATTTTTTGGGATGCTGAAGTGTCACTGACTTAAAAGAATTAAGAATTCGATCGCGAGGACGTCTCGCACGTTTTGCGTCGACCGGGTAAATAAAAAAGGATTTAGTTTAAACGACTCCGGAAGCCAGCCACCAGTTCTTCCTGCTAGTTATTTTGAGAAAATGTTTTTGTACTGGTTTTCAAAATTCAAAAAAAGGAATCAACTTGGAACTAATAAGAGATTAGCACTCACAAAACACATTGGAACCAACATAATACACGGAGTCGCTATCACTGAAGTGCTTACTACAGACGCGAGAGGTTTTAAAATTTCACTTTCCCATTTTAAATTTGATAAAACATTCCTTTCTCAGATTTTGTCCGAATCATTAAAAAAAAAATCTATTTGTTTTGTTAGGTGATGCAGCGGGGTAAAGCGCTGGATATCTTATTTTCATCATTCAGCTTTTTTGTACTGGGTAGAGAACAGCACACCACCATCCGAGCGCTTCGACACCTTGGCGCCAAACGTGTTTCTTAGCACGACTACACGTGCCACAGTTTCAATGTTTGGTAAAATGTCCTACTACAAACTTCACAAAAAGAACAAAAAAAAACACAACGCGTGAAACAGGCTTTGCCGCGTGTAACCCAAATAGTGCACGAAGCGAGCTGACGAGCAGAGTGATTGAAGATCTGCGTGTTCTGTCCCAGTCTGTCCTACCCGTGACATCACAAACAATAATGATGACAGCCAGAGAAGCGCCCCCTGGAGTTCGAGCATGCCGCCAATACACTTGAAATTGCAAATACAAATTGAAAGAAAAACAAATCCCCAAAATGCAGAACCCTACCCGTAACTAGAGTTTAATATTTTCTGCGATTATTTCCCTTCGAATTTGGGGGCGTTTATTTTGGGATTTATTTTCACTCGCAGATTCGGTGTTAGTTGTTTCTGGTGTCAAACATAACATCGGCGTTTATTAGGACTTGTGCTCAAGACCCTATACTCAATTTCACCTCAATAAAAAAAAAAAAAAAGTTGTGCACCTTGTTTATCTATTGCGCGATGTAGTTCTTACCGGATTTGGTTATCGGAGGAAGAAACTATGGTTTTGGTGTTTCTCACTAAAAGGCACCTACCGTAAAATACCAGGGGAGCACCCACTCCCCTTTCACTGAAATCTGGGTTAATCTAGACATGAGCGCTTGTCCGGACAAATCGGGTGCTTAATTTGCAGAATTCCCAAGTTTGGGAAATGTTAATAGTGAGTGCTTGAACGAAGTAGGCATTTCCATACATATTAAATATCTACATAAAGAGAGAGATAAGTAATGCTCCAAGAGGAACCGGACTTATTTTACTACGGTTCTTGAGGTGGGTACTGACAAGGGAAGGATACCAGATAAGAGGTGTGGTTCTGAACAGAAAAGCATCCCGGTGGACAGTTTAGTGGGGGCTGCATTCCTGACCGTAGCCTGGAGGCTATGTAATGCTGTAGATAGACTTCCTTCCCACGAGGCTTGGGCTTTTCTAAATTAAGGGCAGCTGCAATTCAGGTGTTTTTTCTTTTCCCCCCAATTTCCATAAAACCAGTTTGGGGTTTAATCTTGGGAGTTGATTGGCGTACCGGGTGTTTCGGCAAAGTCTTTCAAATGGAGTGTTTTTTTTCCAACCACCAATAGGGTGGTTGAAAAAAAAAAGGAACTCTTTTCGGGAACTAACGGCCTGCCAAAGTGGACAACAGAGCTTGCAGAAAAAGCACACTAATTAGCTAAATAATTAACCAAACTTTACTATATAAGTGTTCAATTAGAGAAAATAAACATACGGTTCCTATTAGAAAGTTGCTGAGCAGCATTGGAAACCCCTCAATCGGTCGATTTTAGGACTTAGAGCCAGGCACGTAGCCAAGGGGGGAGGGCCCCCGGCCCCCCCCCCCCCCCCCCCCCCCCCCCGAAATCTTCCGTTTTGCTAGGACCTCCTCTCCCCCTCTCATACAGCATTTTGTCATGGGCGTGCCCCCCCCCCCGAAACAAAATCCTGGCTACGTGCCTGCTTAGAGCATATGTGAAGCGTGGGGGGTGTGCTGAAGTTACCAGTCGTGCAGCAGGCGCAAGGCTGGCAATGCAAAAACACGGATGATATATTCTTGTTATCCGCGCTTTCGCATCGCAAACCTTGTTCTTGCTGCAGCAAGTTCTAGATGGAACCATATGTTCATACTCACTAACTAAAAATAATTAGTAAATTTGTGGTTATTATTTAGCTATGTAACTAATATGTTTTTCGCAATCTTTGACATCTGCCGTGGCTGGTAGTTTGTTCCCAAAAAGTTTATTTTTTCCTCAACCAGCCTACTGGTAGAAGTTTTTGAAGGTCTTCGCTGAAACACCCGGTATGAAAGAGATACGGGACCCTACTCATAATTGCTTCTACGCTCTTCACAGGCTTGGTCTACATCGATGACGGAGTCTCCATGAAAACAGGCTTCACGGCAAAAATATTGTTCCGAAAAGAACTCTATACCACAAAAAATCCCGAGAAGACATATGCCTTGGAAATCCTTCCCAAGCCGCAGTCCACACCAAATGCAGAAGTCAACGTCGGCGTGGAGAAACTGGTCATTCTCGGCCTCGGCATCCACAAGGCACCGACCAGCGTAAGAGCTAACAACTGTTCCGTTAACAAGGACAGCTACGTCTACAAGTTCAAGACGGATTCCCTCATAGTCACAAACTTGGCAACGCAATGCAACGTCAGTTTAGGATTGAAGCACATGATAAAGATTGTGTTCTAATGCCTGTGTATATTTGTTAATTCAAAATATGTTATGGGACTGGGTTTCGCAAGAACGACAGGTTACACTTGACTGACACACAGGCCAAGGTCATATAAGCTTGACGTCAGGTCGTCACGTGAAACTGACATCATGCGACGCTCTGATGTCATATGGCACCGCGATATCACGTGACTCGGCGTCGAGTCTGGGTGACATGAAACATTACGACATCATGTGACACCATGACGTCATGCAACATCATGTCACATGAAGTCATGGGGCCACATGAAACTGTGACATCACATGATGGTGAGGTCACGTGACATCTTGATGCCAGACAACATCATGTGATATTGTGACATATGAATTGAAATAGGTCAAGATTGTGAAAGAGCTAATGCATGAATGTCAAAAAGCATTTGGCCAAACAGCGGGCAAAACAGAAGACCACAGCTGCAACTAATGGTGGGTGTCACAAGGAAGGGGGGAGGGTCGCAGCGGGCCACCATCGCGGGTGCCGCCGACCCTTGTGACACCACTGGCTGTAACCACGCTAGCACTTTGATGACAAGGTAGTTCTAAAAAGATAATTTATTGAGCATGTAAGAAGTATTATAGTAGCACAATTACTTTGAGTTCAGCTCCATCTCTAATGCTATCCCTTGCCCACATCAGCAATAAAAAAGTAAAAAAGTATCACATATACAGTCGAAATGCCATCAAGACACGCAAGTTTGATGTCAGTTATATGTACACAGAGGGATGATAGTATAGGTATGAAAAACATTTATGTACTGCATCAAATGCGGTGTGGATATAGCCAGAACCGGACTGTAAGGCACTCATCAGGACAACATGCAATGCTGCATGCCACAAACAATCAAACTCATTACACACATAGTTATGGACAATAAACTAGAAATACATTGCTCAGAAACGCAATCGAGTTGTGTTCTTACAGAGGAGAACAGAGACCACAATAAGTGAAATATTATTTTTTAGTGATAGGTAACAACATTTGAAGGCAATATACAAAACTTGTATTCAATAAAGGCTGTTTTGAATGATGGGCAGATGTATATAAATAAGAGCAGACTGACGTGAATACTTGCAAAAGCTTCCTTATAGCATAACATGTATAGGTGAAGAAATTTGGCTTCCGTCTAAAGAGACACCGACACCCCCAAAAATTTATTTTTTATATTTTGCCAGGCGACTTGTTTTGGTTGTCAGAAGGGCACCCCATCAATATTTTGCTAGAGCGTCATGCATATTTTTAATAAAGTAAAACAACACAACTGCCCGAAATCGAAACTGGACTGGGGAGGAAGAAGAAATATGAAGGAGGAGAAAGTTGGCGGAAGTCAGGTGGCTGCAATACTTTTTTTTCTCCCAATCAACGTATCTGTAGCTTTCTAGAAGCCACAAAATATGGGTATCATACTCATTTTCTATTTTTAATATTGTATCTGTGCCTTCGATGAACCCCGACCTTATATTTGGTGGTTGTGTCTAAACCATAGAAAACGGCACGTGACCACGGGGAAGAGAGTGAGCGCCACTCAAACTAGCCAGTTCTCGATCAGTGGTTTTCGGGCAGAAAGAAAACGAATTTCGAGCCGCACATTGTTTTCTCGGTAGTTGGGCTCTCATATGTCGTATACAAATAAAAACTTTGGCGAGCATAAATACCCTGTCAGTATCTTTTTAAGTGCAGTTTTAAGTCAGAGGATTCTTAAACAAGTTGTTGAACATAGCACCAAATATACTTACCAAGTGCTGTAAATTTTACCACCCAAAACAATGTCGATTGGCAATTGAACTCTACAAAAAGAACTATGTGCATAACTGCAGCAAATGCTAAAATAATTTTAAAAAATCTCTGCATTGCAGACATTTCTATTGTTCAAAGTCATCTGTTTAATGCATCTGTTAGCCTAGGGAGACCACCTCAATGATTTAGATAAATGATATTCACAATGACTCATACTTATCCAATGAAAATATATAATGCACGCATACCAGAGGTGCCTCCAACAACCCACTAGAAAGCAGGGAGCGCACAAAAAACAGAGGGCTTCTGCTTTTAGTATTGGGTTGAATCACCTTTTGTTTTGAACTAAGCTTGGATTGCCTTCGATGCTTGCAAAAAAAGGCAACAAAGCTTGCCAAACTACTATTAGCACCTGAGAAAGCAAGCCCACTCACGCTATAAAAAGTATAGACTGTACAATACCGTCAAAAAGGTAAAACTTCAAAACTTTAAAAACATAAAAAATATCCTAAAAGCTCCACAAAAATTTCAACAAACGAGTACACACGGCATGGAAGGGGTGTCGCGTCCTGCAGTTCCATTCAGAGATGCTTGGCCATCGTGTCGGCGATGCGCCGGTTCAGCTCGACGATGATCCGGTCTTGGCTCGTGTAGACGTTTGACCGCAGCAGCATGTCTCGCTCGGACATGAGGCGGCGGACGTGCTCGATCCACGACTCTTCGACCGACTGGTGGTTTGGCGACGTCGGCGTCGTCTCCGTCGCCGGCGGCTGCGGCGGATCGGCCTCGGAAACGGCGTCCCCTTTGTCGCCGAGGGAATTTGTCGGTGTGGTCGGAGATTCGTGGTCCTTTGGTGACGACAATGGTGCCACGACCACCGGCGGTGATGGGACCCTGAAGCGACAGTCGCTTCCAATTTTGGTTCTGGCGACGTAATCATGAAACTAATAACGGTGACATAATTAGCCGCGTCACTTAGAAAGCAGCCAAAAGTGTATTTTGAAGTGACATACCTTGTTCCCGTTTGTTTCGCTGCAAACGAATAACCTCAAAGGGAAACTAAAGTGGATCTTGAGTTTACTCTTTTTATGGTGATACGGAATCACTGTGTTAACTCAACCTAAGTGTCCTAGAAAAATGAAAAATTACAATCGTGCACGACTTTTTTTCGTATTAAAAATGCAACCAAAACATTGCATGTCCTCCTTTTTCCGAGATGTATATCAGAAAAGGGATACTTGCGGCCGTCCGATTGCATCTCTAATAAGCAAAAAAAGCCATGCATGATGGTACCAATGTTAGAATTTCTAGGATGCTTGGGGCACTTAGGCCGAGTTTCTGCCCTAAAAAGACAATCTGGAAAATCGCTTCGTGCCCCTCTAGCAAACTTATTTGTCCCCAAACACCTGCAGGTCTGCTAGAAATGACAAGTAGTTTACAAATTTCACATAGAAATCAAAGCTGGAGCTAAGCTAAACCCAAGTCGACAGCACTGAGAATTCCCTTCGACACAGAACTACTCCGTGTGACAATTGCTGCTCGCGCCTCGGCTGTCTTAACCATGACAGGTGTATGAGGTGCACAGTTAGCTTATCCAGTTTCAAGAAAATCCAAGCTTCCAGAGGCACCTAAGCTCCGAGGTCAGTCAACTGCCTTCTACAAACAACATAACGTACACAAGCTATAGGTTTTTGATGGAGCGTTTTTAACAATGGGGCTCATCTAGATAACATAAGGCGTTTCACATCTAGTCAGACAGACCTGCATAGTACACAAAAGCACCGCCCCCCGTTTTACATAAGACACCAATAGTGGTGCATATCTCTAATTCGCGCAAAATGTTTTCAAGTCATAAAAAATCTTTTTATAATAGCCTCTTTCGTGACAACCTCATTCCGAGAGAGCTACCCGCTCGGTGCTGCGCAGGAGCTGTACGTGTGAAAGCTCGAGGAATGAATTTCGAAGGGGCAGTGCAACAAATTCAATGTTTTAAGAACCTGCAGTATGTTACATTCAGGTTTGGCCCTACAGCGAAAACTCTAGTTGCGTTCTTGCGAGATACGCTAACCTCTTGCTGTGAAAACAGCCGCACTCCAAATTTGAGCCTCGACGTAGTATTGCGTACGGCGATGCACGTCTAAAGCCATTGGCAGAGTGAGAAACGCAGGGTGTTGCTTTCAGCCGTGCAATGGCTGCGCGCGCGTGCTCAAAGTGCACGAGACGCTGAAGCATTGTCGGAGGTAAGAAACCCACGCTGAAGGCAGACAACTGAAGCTCCCTCCTCACCGCTTTGGCGACTAAAGGACGCGCCGACGCCGCCGGGACTCACTCTGTGGCGGTGCCCGGACGAGAAGTGCCCTGGCCGGACGTCACCGCCGACGACGGAGCAGACGGGGCCGTCGACGCTTCGAGCCGCTGGAGCTCGAAGCGTGCCTTGGCCCTCCGGTAGAGCGCCTCAACTTCGTCGTGGTGAGCCTGCACACCGTGCTGCCGCTCCGACCGCCTTAGCGCCTCCTCACAGTCTGCCAGGCGGCTCCGCGTCTTTTGGAGCTCCTCGCTGAACTTGTGCTTCTGCTGCAGTGCTTCGTGGAGGTCCTTCAGCATCTCCACCTTCGGCGAACGGACGATGCGCTTGGTGAATCGTCGTTGGCTAAGGTGCGAAACGTTTCTAGCCCGTCCTGCGTCGGAAGCCTATGGCCTGTCGCAGGTTTAAAGTGGCAGGATGAACCCATTGCAACATGCTTTCCGCTCGTCATGACTGATGAATTCCTCCTCCCCACCTGCCTCGCCACCAGTGTTTGCTCTGCTAAAGTTGAAAGAGTGGATAGCTTTGTGGAAGTATCTTGTCCCGCAATTCTTAACCCACAACGGGTTACGGTAGGCCGTCGATGCCAGATAAATACAGGTCGCTGTGCTTTCCCCGACTACATTGAGCAGGTTAACCAACTTATCCAAATGTCCCCAGATACGCACTAGAAAAAGCGTGTGGCCAAGCAAAGTGTCTCCAGTTTCCCCAGGATTTGACTGCTCTTTGCCAAAATGCTCGGACAACTCGAGATCTGCTCGGGAATTTCCCCATTTCCCTATCTGGGAATACGCTGCTTGGCCGCCTTAAATAATCTGGGGAATGGATGGCAGGTGCCATGATCCAAAGTAGTCTCGAGAATGTGGAGAACGTGCTGCCTTCTTTTCACCTTACATGGATTGTATCGCACCCCGGCACGGGCAAGAAGTAAAATGTAACTGCAATTCGAGGATGCCATGCCACGTCCACTCGTGCAACCCTTTGCCAAGCAGACGTAAACTGACCGAAGCCTGAAGCCACCACGAGCCCCAAACTGGCGCACTTTCATGTACCGATAAATAAAACCGAACTGCAAGTTCCGTGTGGCACCTGTAAATCTGACCGTGTTTTATACATTGCCGGCTTCTTTTTGCAGAACAACATTTACGAGTGGTAGGCATCGTACAAAGTTGCATGATTTTTCTCTCGTAGCCAGTTCAAGGTAGGCAAGTGACAACGACCACTGGAGAAAGCGTGAAACCACAAGGAAGAGGCCAGTACCTTGTCGGAGAGGAGCTTTTCGTAGTCGCGCTGCAACTGCACCTCCTTGGCGAAGCGGTCCCGCTGGCTGCTCTCGGCTGTCAAAAGTGCCTTCTCCAATTTGGACACCTGACGGGAAAGGTCGGGAGAAGAGTCGTGTTAGACTGTGGCTGCACGAATGCGGATGCCTTTAAAACCTGCATTGCACATAAAATGTTTCTTTATGGGAACACACCAAAAAGCTCCATTTAAAACAGGAGAAGCATGCAAAAGTCTAACAAAATACAAGGTGTCTCTCTCCACCCCCTCCCCCAAAATTTGTGGGGTATTTTTTCCCTGCAAAAGTAAACTATGCATCGCGGAATGCTCATTCTCCGCACAAACGCGCTACGTTTGTGTGGAGCCAGATGCCAAAGTTTCTTAACTAACCGTTATTTCATTGAAGAGTTACGAGGGATTTTCCGAAAGTTTTAATGGGAAAATGACGGCCAACGGAGTTCTCAAATACCCAATGGAGCCAAACGGCGTCATTCACCTAAAACTGGCGAAAAACATTAAACTTCGGGCCGAGACGACGGCTAGTTTTGAAAATTTGGCGTGCCACACTTGGGCAGAAAACAAGCATTCGAAGATGCATAGTTTATGTTTTTATGGGGAGGGGGCACCCTGTACATATTTTTGCAGCCTTCTGGTGCCGTTAGGACTGGCTCACACATTTGAGTTCGAGTGCGACGGACTTCATCGCAACCGCACGTGACCGGTTACGATGCAAGAACACACATTGTTACGTTACATTGTGCTACGCTACGGTCATGCCGGGAGAACACTTCCGATCTAAGCGCACGCAAACTAAAGCTTTTGCAGTATTTGAGAGATCAAATTAATGCACTATTTGTGAAAAAACTCGCTAACAGCATTATCAAAATTATTTGTTGAGCACACGGTGAAAGGATGATACATAACGCATATGCAGATCGGAAATGTTCCCGAGCTACTGTCGAGACCGGTTATAACAAAGTCAACGGGAATCCGAAATCATGTCACTATATCTGCTATTTCGTTATAACCGACTTCGGTTATAATGAGGCGCAAAAGGGAATGGGAAATTGGGATGATTCCGCTGTAGCCGCTATTTAGTTCTAACCGACTTCGTTATAACCGGTTTTGACCGTACTTGATAGATTGTGCCAGTGCTGTCTGTGGGGTCCGTAGACAAAGTACTTACTAGTCTGTAAACTTCGGCGGTTTCAGCCCTAGTCAATTCTGTCGCCACGGCGGCGCTGAACTACATAAAAGTAAAACAAATGCTTAAATATATTTTTTTTTTTATTAAAAATTTTGAATATATTTATGAGGATGTAGCACTTTCCATGTAGCGTGTCAACTGTTCCAAAATGAAGAACCCTAGGTATCGAGTAGAACTGGCTCTCCCAGTCGTCCGTCTTTCCGACAGGCCCGTGATTATTTTTTTGAGAAAGATGATACATCCGGCGACTTCTTCTACGGCAGCTTCTCTGAACCCACATCCATTCGTTAGGTTCGCCAAGTGATCCGTTTGGTTCGTTCCTAACGCTGGCAGCATGCCCCTGCTGCTTCGATTTGAACCCAGAAAAAACTTTCCCATTGCGTGACAAAAAGATTCCAGACCAGGTAACCTAAGGACTTAAATTGACTTAAAACGAAAGAAACACACAAGAGGACGAAACAGACGACCATAGCAGTTCCTGATCTTACAGGTCCCTCTGACCACAAGACAGGTTCATTCGGCAGTCCCTCCCTGTCAGACAAGTTGAAAACATTAAAAAAGCATAAAGCTGTGCTGCACTTCTTCAAAATTACATTTTGTCTAGTTCGATTTCCTGTCATATATAGAATATCATCGGCCACTGCAAATAAAAACCTTTCTATGTATTCAACATAAAAAGCTGACCTCCGCTCTGTTTTCAGGTCGTTTCAAGCTTTGCATGCACAAACCTGCGCGTTTCCTTGTTTTTTTGTTTTTTTTGTCATTTAGACATTCACTTAAGCCTTTCAATCTAGAAACATTTGTTAAGAACAGACAGGCTCCAATTTTCGACATTTGACTATCCAAAACTAATAGAAACTTTCTTTTGTAAACTGACATTACCATTGGAAGGATTGGAGGATGAAATCACCGAGACCATACCTGGTTCCTAAGTCTTTGCTGCTCGGCTTCGAGATCAGCTACCTTTTTCCTACGTCAAGGAAGAAACAAACGAAAGGCGGAAATCGTTGGCCCAGCACTTGTTTGGCAATCTATCGTGCTCGCATCGACCAGTTTCTGCCCACCAACTCACTTTTCTAGGCTGAGGAGGTGCTCATATTCCTGCAGAGAGCGCTTGATTGTGTCTTTGGTCTCCTTCTGAAGCCGTCCCTTCAGGAACTGGAAGTCGGACTTCTGCTGACCAAACTGCAAAAAAAAAACGGCATTGCCGGGGCCAGCTTTAACAACATCTATGAGGTGTCTGCAAGAAAAAGAAAACTGTTTTCTTTCTTGCAAAAATAAACCATGCAGAGCCAAACGTTCTATATCTGCCCAAATGTAGCTCTAGTGGTTCGAACTAGAGTCACTGCATGTTCCCAGAGTACCGAAAATCCCAGGTTCGATCGGGCCAAGATGGCAACTGAATCTCTTTTTGGAGCACAGCTCTTAGGCACCCATTTCTGGCTTGAGTGGCGTCGCCATCGGCGTAACCATGTGTTGCATTATGGGAAATGTCCCATAATGCAACGCACGGGTCTCACTCGTGACCCGTGCGTTGCATTACGGGACATTTCCCATAATGACATCACATGTGATGTCACGCATGACATCACACGTGAAGTCACGCATGATGTGACGAGGGTCACAAGTGATGTCACGACGGTTACGAGTGATCATTTCAAAATTGCGGTGCCTTAGCTCGGCTATGCCAGGATATACGTAGCGTGAGCTTATGCGCACAAAATGAGAGGCGCTATCAAGCGGCTCCGGTGCAGCGTCAGACTTGGCTACTGCGCAACGGAGGCGCACTGCTGGGCAAGCGGCGGCGCCAGTGCGTCTGTCACGGCTATGACGTCACTCCTCTGGAATGCGCAGATCAGCGAGGCGCGCGTGGTGGCGGCAAAGCGCGCGGCAGCGGTGGCTCCGGCACTCCAGCTGTGAGCTGTGCGATGTCACTGCTCTTTGCGCATGTGCAGACCAGTGAGGCGTGCGCAGCGGCGACTTTGGCGTGTCAGCTGTGCGCCATGTGACTTCACTGCTCCTCGCGCATGCGCAGATCGGCGAGGTGCACGCGGCGGCGGCTTTGGCGTGTCAGCTGTGCGCCATGTGACGTCACTGCTCCTCGTGCATGCGCAAATTGGTGAGGCGCGCGCAGCGGCAGCTTTGGCGTGTCAGTTGTGTGTCATGTGACGTCACTGCTCCTCGCACATGCGCAGACCGGCGAGGCACACGTAGCGGCGGCGGCGGCGGCGGCGGCGGCGTCGTCTCCAGCGCGCCAGCTGTGCGCCGTGTGATGTCACCGCTCCTCGCGCAAGTGCAGCACGGCTCTTTCGGAGCCAGGCGAAACTGCTCAACCTCGACCAGTGTAGCTCTTGCTACAAAAAAAGCAAAAAATGAAGACGTTTACAATCCCCTTTCACGCCAAATTAGAGCGCAGCTCTTGAGGAGGAGGAGGGGAAAATACGGAGAGAAGGGTATGCCCCTCCTCCTTTCCTGCTCGCCTCCCATTTGGGGGACAATTTTCCGCTAAATTTGGCGGAGAGTTTTTCCCGTCAAATTTAGCGGGAAAATTTTCTGCTAAATTTAGCGGAGAATTTTTTCCACTAGCGGGGAATTTTTTTCCGCTAAACTTAGCGGGGGAATTCTTCTGCTAAACTTAGCGGGGAAATTCTTCCGCTAAACTTAGCGGGGAAATTCTTCCGCTAAACTTAGCTGGAAAATTCTTCCGCTAAACTTAGCGGGGAAATTCTTCCGCTAAACTTAGCGGGGAAATTCTTCCGCTAAACTTAGCGGGGAAATTCTTCCGCTAAACTTAGCGGGAAAATTCTTCCGCTAAATGTAGTGGGAAATTTTTTTTCCCACTAATCTTAGCGGGAAAATTTTTCAGCTAATCTTAGCGGGAAAATTTTTCCGCTAATCGTAGTGGGGAAATTTTTCCACTAAATTTAGCGGGGAAATTTTTCCGATAAGTTTAGCGGAAAAATTTTTCGCTACATTTAGTGAGGAAATTTTTCCACTAAATTTAGCGGGGAAATTTTTCCACTAAATTCAGCGGGAAAAATTTTCCACTCAATTTAGCGGGGAAATTTTTCCCCGCTAAATTGAGTGGAAAATTTTCCACATCCACGCATCCGCGTTACGGTGATCACATGAACGCCGTTCAGCCAACACCGGGAGGAGACATTTTTCCGTTAAATAGACCCTTTCCGGAATTCAGTCTGGCCACTTTGATCACTATCATCATCATCTGAAAACGGCATATGTTCTATACTAATGGCGGCCTTCTGTTTACTGATGAAGGAAGAAGTTGAAGATGCTCCTAAGGAGATGATTCGAGGCCTATACATTCTAGATGTTAGCGCGGTGTAAAGCAGGAATGGGACGCAAGAGCTGCGTAAGCGTTCATTTCTAACTTGGTCGCAGTCAATGTGCTAGTAGCACACACTCGGCTTCACATCTCCTTCCTGTATAGACCGACACGCGGGCTTGACGTCACGGCGCTGCGGCGGCGCTGCGATCGCGCCGGAGCCGGGGGGTGTGGGCAAAAGGGCGCACGTTTCGCATGGGCGTCATACTATTTCAGCATGCCGCGAAGCTGTGTTGCCGTTAATCTCACCGAAATGTACAAGAAAAGTAGCGGAGTGAGCTTCTACAAGTTCCCGGCAAACTCTGAAAGGCATAGAAGGTGGATAATATCCGTGGATCAAAAATTATGGTCGCCTCGCGCGTTTATGCGGCAAGCACTTTCTTGGAGGCAAGTGCGGCTTCCATTTCAGTCTCCGTCCCGAGGCTTGCTTATATACAGGGAAACCCCTTCCTCTAATCCAGAACACCCGGATTTTGTGACTACGGTGTTCGCGCACAAAGCACCGGCCAAGCGCTCGTCGGAGGCTCGCTACGCCCGTGCTACCAAGCAGAAGGGGATCGGCGACAGAACGGCAGTGTTGTAAGCGTTACCAAAAAAAAAATGGAACAAAATAGGTTACTCGTTACTTGCAAATAAAAGGTACGCGTTACTGAGCTACGTTGCCTAAAATAAAAGGAACGCGTTACCGCTACCGATAAAAAGTGACGTACGTTACTTCTGCGTTACTTTTTAAATTATGATTTAACACGTTTTACGGTTTTGACGATACAGGTATGCATAAGCTCATATATAAAAAAACAACATTATGTTCAGGCAGAAACAGAACATAATTACTTTATCTCTTTTTACGGTTTTACCTAAATACTGACGAGAAAAAACGCAAAGAAAAACATGGCTTGAAGCCTAAAAACGCGAAAAAACTTGAAGTGTAATTGTAGTAACGAGTAACATAACTACGTTACTTGAAATAATAACGTAAGTATGTTACCCGTTACTGTGTCGAAAAAATAACGAGTAGGTTACTACGTTACCGAAAAAAGTAACGCGTTCCTGGTAACGTCGTTACTTGTAACGTGTTACAGCCAAGACTGCAGAACGGACAAAGCGTTACTGCTTGTCATGCCTTGTGGTCATGAGAGTAGGAGAAATAGCATACCTTGACTTGAAAACGCTGTGTGTATTTATTTAATTAATAAATACCCTTCCGCAGACCCAGTCTGCTGATCCCGCCGGCAGTGCGGAAACCGACTCGAAGTAATCGTAGGCCTCGAGAGGCTTATACGTCTGCACCGTGTCGGCAGTGAACTGGCTTGGCGAAAAAAACTAAATAAACGACGACGTGAACCGTCGATTTCGATGGCAGCAACTACACGTCGGAAGTCCAGCAGGCCTTGTTTACGGCGTACGGATCCTCGTAGGCAACGCCGTCCACGCAGTTTGTTTCGATACCGCCGCCGTTCAGGCTAAGGTAGCGAGCTCAAATAGTCGGGTATAGCATACGACATACGTTGGTCAAGAAATACGACGCACAAATAGATACAAGCGTCCCTACAACGTCAACAACGAGCGCACGCCACACAACGCAGTGGCGAAAACACGATGGGCCGGGTTGCTTTTGCCCACATAGCTACCGCGCATGCGCGGCCTTCCGGCCGTGTTGGTAAACAGAGCCGCTTCGCGTGTCGGTCTATAGAACTCTATCAAGACGTCTGTGTGGGATGGCGCTTCGTTCCGACTGCCTGCATTTGTTTCGCCATCGACACTAAAAGAGATTGAAAAATAATTGTAGTGAAGTGCACATTCTCGTTTACCATTGACCTTTAAAGGGCAACTCCGCTCAATTCCGAAAAATTTAGGCTTACATTTGATTCCAATTCACAAAGCACTGCTAAACAGCTCTGCGTCTTCGGATTCGCGAAATGTGGAATATTATTTGTGTAATCCTAATTTAAACATCAGCTGATACCGAAACCGAAACTTCGGTTGCGTCAGGCAACATTGGTCTCGAGTCGTCAGAGTCATGGCACGTCACGTCGAACCACGTGGTCTAGTGACGTTCGGGAAGGAGCGAGAAACAGGATACGCGCCGCGGCAGCCGCGGGCAGGCGGGCAGGCGGGCAGGTCGCTTCGCTTGGCGTGGACGGTGATGGCCCGGAGGAGAGGAGGAAGGGGAGAAGACGAAAGAGAAGGGGAGCGGAGAAACAGACCGATAAGAGCGCAGGGCAGCGCAAACTAGTGCATCCGCGTTACGGTGATCACGTGAACGCCGTTCAGCCAACACCGGGAGGAGAAACTCATGACGTCATCGTTCAATTTCGCTCTCAGAAGTAAAAACAAACAAAACGTGAGAATGACATTGACATGCCTCTGACGTAGTGGCTCAATGTCAGCTGCTCCAACTCCGTGGCATTGACTGCGCTGACGATTGCGCCTCGCGCCGCAAGCTAGATTTGGCAGATTTCGGCGACTTGGCTCGCTTGAAGGTTTGCTGGCCTGTTTATTAAATATATAAACGGAATTAGATTGTGATATTTGACATGGGGTCTTTCTATATGATACTGAAGAGGGCTACATAGTTTTCTAAGTATCAAAAAAGAAGCGGAGTTGCCCTTTAAGTGACGGTGCCCCATTAAATACTGCACACCACAGGTTCACTGCCGCCATTAGTATAGTAAAACATAAACTGCCATTTGAGTAACCAGATGGCACTGAATTCCGGAAAGGGTCTATTTAGCAGGGAAATTTTTCTGCTAAATTTAGCGGGGAAATTTTACCGCATAATTTAGCGGGGAAAATTTTCCACTAAATTTAGTGGGGAAACTTTTGTACTAAATTTTGCGGGAAAATTCACCCATAATGCAACGCACGGTGACGTCATCTGTGACGTCACTGGTGACCCTCGTGACGTCACATGTGACATCAGGTGTGACGTCATTATGGGAAACGTCCCATAATGCGCCGCACAATTATGCTGACGGCGATGGGGACGGCGACGCCAACGCTGCTTAAGCCGGAAACGGGCGCCTAAGAGCCGAGCTCTAAAGGCAATGCGGCAGCACCGTTGACGTTGAACGCACATACCTCGGCTTCCCGACGGGAGAGGTCACGTTCCCTTGTCTCAACGCTGCTCAACGAAGACTTCAGCTTGTCTTCAAGGTCCTTGCATTCCTTGACCTAGAGGAGCCAAGTGAAAAACTTACACGGTGCCACACTCCACAGATGACTGCTCCGCAAGTTATTGTCACGCAAATTACCGCCAACCTAAAAAGGCAGAAGGCTAGTAGTAACGTTGGGCGTCCTCCTTGCTGCGCGTAAGAAGACACGGCGCCGAGGCGTCCTTTTATAACCATTTTAACCACGTAAGCTGCACACAAAAGTTACAGTTTCGAATGTTTGCACTGTCTTTATGTAATTTTTTTATGGCAGCAAAGAGCTTTAATTTGTCGAACTTAAGTTCAATAGCTCTCTGCCGTCGACAAAAACAAAAAACAAGAAGTCTTTGACATCATCTGTGGTCAGTTACAACATGAAACTAGCAGGGACCTTCGACGGCGCTTGGGTGTTCTGTGCACCTCTAGCACCTGTGCGCAGCTAGAGCGAGTGCGCAAGGCTAGAGCGTGGCGAAAGGCACAAAGCGCGTGCCTGAAGCTGGGCGTTCAAAGGATACACCCTCCCGTTCTCATTCTGTCGGTGACCACAACAACTGGCGTCACCATCCGTCATCCACCCTCCGGGTCCACAACGGTAAAAGCTCCAAGGTGCCGATCGAGGGCCGGGAAAACTACCTACACAGTCCTTATTCAGTCGTTTTTTAATCTATGCTGCTCTCTAGTCAGTGGGACATTTCAGACTTCAATATATATGCACATTGAGGCTGGCTCACACACATACAACCGCTTACACCCGAGTGTCTCACAAACTCTTGTGATCTCTTACGACGGAGAACGGACCGGCGCTGTCTAATGGGTAGCCTTGGAACGCTTGCAATTTGCGTACATTTCCTCTTTTTTTTTCGCACATCATTCTTTCATTATCGGTTCGAAAAACTCAAGAAACCGTTATAAAAGACCCCTTCTCGTAGCTAATACATACATTTAATCTCGCAAATATACTGCAAAACCTTCGCTCTAGTGAAACACAGTTCCAGGGTCACCTCACAGAGGGTGCCGGCGTGCCACTGTGTCCCCATGCCGTAAGAGGTCGCAAGAACATGGTCGTAAGAAAACAAAAGCGCGTGAACCGTCCTTTACAATGACAAGGGTATGAGACGTAAACTAAACGCAAGTCCCTGCTTTCACTAACACAGTCCATTTCAGAAAAAGAAAAGTAGAGTTGTTTACCCGCTTCTTGAGGGCTGCCTCACGTTCCAGGTCGTGTTTCTTCCACTCCTCCGAAATTGCCTTCAGATGGGCGTCCTCTTTCTCTTTTAACTGAAAAACAAAAATTAAGTTCCACATTTATGACAACGCTGTATTCCCTCACATCTTAAGGAGAGCAGGGCGTGGTTATTAGGTTCCGTGTTTTCGGAGTTTATTTTTCGTCAAATTCGGAGGGTGTTTTTTGGAGTTTATTTTTTGCCAAATATTTGCAGTTTATCGGAGTTTATGTTTTGGGGGGGGTTCACAGTTCTCCAAAATTCTGAGATTAATTTCGCAGTGTTTTCTATTAAAAATAAATAAATAAATAACATCTGGGCGTACATATGCCAGTTAAAACAAATGTGTATGCTAGATGAAAACATGCTTTATCAATTGATATTTCTTTAGCTGGATTTGGCATTGGAGCCATTCCCATTGGTAATACTAGTTTGTCTCACGACAAAAGTTGCAAACAAGCATTGCTTCGATAAACGTCGATATCTTAAAATCAATAAACTCCCGGAGGTAGTCGCTGGGAAGCTCGTATTCATCCCATCCTATTTCATCAACCCCCGCGGCCGCGCAAGGTGGAGTGGTAAAGGACGTAAAAAAGATGTTTCAATTGCCCCCTTCCCAATTTTATGCAATCCGTACGGTCCATAGCTTTCACTCTAACAAAAACACAAGCTCTCCTTCCTCTGAAGCATAAATAGCATGGCCAAAACTGGAAACCAAAACAGCGGCTTTTGTCGTGTCCCGAGAGAACCTTGACGAGATAAGCGGTGAGACCCCTTTCGACAATGGTCTGAGATTCGAAATGTAACTGTGGTTGCATATTCCCAGGACCATTGACCCTGTGCGCTAATCAAACAGCAAAATTCCATTTTTTTTAAGGGGGGGGGGGGGGGGGGAGGAGGGGGGGAGAGAGAGAGAGAGAGAGGGGGTGGGGGTGGGGAACCACTGGCACATAAAATTCTGGGTTTATCGGATAAATCCGAATTGACCGACGTTTTACCGGCGGGTGTTTTTCCGAGTTCTTCGGATTTATCCGAAAACACGCAACTCTACTGGTAATATTCATGCGCCCCTGCTTCACGATTTTGTCTTCGGCGTCCTTGTCGGCTAAAGCCAGGGTTTCGGCCGAGGAGCGATAATAAGATGCTTAGGACTCGCCATGCCACGCATTTCTTAAGCCGTCAGTAGATACAGGGCATTAATCCTACGCCTGAAACCATTAAAGAAACAGTAACACCCCCCAAAAATGATTTTTTTTTTTGTTAGACGATTTAATATGTATGTTGTTAGAAGACTCCCCAATCAATATTTTGCTGCAGAGCCACCTCCATCTTTAATAAATACGAAAAACTGAACTGCTCAAAACAAAACCGAAACATGAGCATGGAGGCTCATGGCCAAAAGTTGCGTGGCTACACCCAGAGCCTTTTATGCTGGGAGAGTTCGGCGGGTGGGAGGGGCTTACGGCCCGCTAGGTCTAGCGGACTCAGCGGGCGTCGCTTCCGCCATGATGTGCCTCTTGGCGAGTGGATCCCCATTGACATGCGATGTATACGCGTGTAGGTTTTGCCGTTTGCGCTTTTGTTGGCGTAAGGAGAAAGTCGAAAAATTGAGCATTTTGTTATGTTAATCATACGTTAATCATAAACTTACCTCGCACAATCGAGAACTCGGCTTCCAGTCAGCCCTTCTTGGTTTCCCAGATCTTGTGCCTTGCGCGGTTTTCTTTTCCTTGCGGGAACCGGTACATCCTGAACCCCCTTTTCGCGTTGTTCGAGCACCCAACGGCACTGCAGCCCCCCATTTCTTTTTCATCTGACGTCTGGCAGAGCGCAGAACGATCATTTTCATCGTCGTCTCTTGCTCCATGGACTCTAGCGAGCTGACTGCCGGCTCGAGTCAGTAGGGCAAACAGGTTTTATCAGCCGCCACCAGCCTTACACCAACAAGGGTGAAGCTTGCAATTTAAGGTTATAATTATAATGCAATTAAATGCAAAGGTGCAATCAAGCTAGACGGCAAGGCACATCATGGCGGATGCGCACAGTTGCCAGACTGTTTGATCAGTGCTGCCAGACTGGCGGCTGGATCAAAGAACCGCCGAACTCTCCCAGTATAAAAGGCTCTGGCTACACCCAACCGCTTTTTTTTTCCTCTGCTTTTTTGGCGTGCGAAGCAGACAACAACGACAACGAATTTGCAACACCATTTGTTGTGCGATTGTTTTGCACTTCTATCCTTTCCGCTCTATGTTCTGCGCTTGAAGTTCGAGTGAAGTTCGAGCGACGAACGTAAAAGCCACTGAAGAGGATTACACTTTTTCTCAATTAACGTGTATTACATTGGCCAGAAAGCTCAGGAAGGTAAGGTCTTTCTTGGAATCTTTTAAACAATTTTTCTTTTTCTGAAAGGAAGGGAGGGTGGCGTGTCCCAAAGCAACACCCAGTTCAAATGTGCCCACGAGAATTCATTCCTGTCGGTCGTCGACGCAAAGATGCAGCCAATGGGAATCCAAAAAAATGAAGGGTGCACTAAAACTGGGTGCCCCTTCGATGTTTCTAGAAGTGACTCATTTAATGGCTTTCGATGACACCCAGCAAGCTTACAACAAACGGTTCTTCTATTCATAAGCTATAGTCATGTGATCACATGACCACAAGAGGTGTCACATCATCCATTATAGTTAGGTAATCACGTTAACTGATCACGTTACATACCAATTATAAAAGATGTTGCATCATGTCACAACTGTGTTGTGGTGTCGCAAAACACTGTCACGTGACCTGCTGATGATGTTGCGAGACCACTGTCCCCTAAATACAGCTAATCTCACATTAAATCTAACGAGAAACTAACCGTGTTTTGTTTTTGTTACAACTTTAGGCGATGCCGTAGCCCAAGAAACCAACCCGTAAAAGCATTCTGCTTAAAAAAAAAAAAGAATTATTATTGCATACCCGGCTCCTGAAGAGGATCTCCTGCTGCTCTTTCCACAGCTCGAGTTCCGTCATGATCTTGAAAATTTCCCTTTCGTAGGCCGCGGTACCTTCTGCACCCGGCGTTGCGGGAACCTGGGGAAGCCTGGTTCTGTCGCCCTGCAGCTGCCCGAAAAGATGACAGCCACGACAGTCAACACTTGTCCCCGAGCATTTTTATTCTTTCTTTGATTCTTGTATTTTCCCCAAACCGCTCTTTGTTCTTTATGTTACATGGCTGGCACCTAACACGAGCGCCGGCCAAGAGTAGGTCTGTGCTACTCCCGCGGGTCACATCACGTTATTGAACGTGGAGCAACGCCAGCGACGTGCTAAATAAGCGAGTTCTGGGCTTTCGGCATTTCTGTCAAGTTTGTGCACCTTCATTTTTTCCTTTGCTGCACGTTCACGAGGAAGCCCCAGCGCGGCACGACTCATTCGTCTTCTCCGTTCCAGTGCGCCTCGTTCCGGGAGTTACGGTGGTGGAGTCGTCGCGGGGCCAGAACTGAAGCTAGAGCACCAACCGAAGACCTCCAGTCTCGAATGCCGACGCATAAAGTAATTCTCTGCCCGGCTGAAAACCGATCTCCTTTCTTCTAGCTCTAATCCAGCCAGTTCACGAGCCAGTCCTAACCAGAAAGGAGGATGGATTTCCTTTTTTCTGGCGGCACGTCCACCTTTAACGGCATGGTTTTATAAAAAAAGAAATCCCAGACGTGATATGAGGCTAGACTGTCCCTAATAAAGTATGGTATGACCTACGTTACAAGACATACATCCTACACTACCGCGCACCCAAAAAAAAGGAATTGCCAATTTATAACGGCATTTTTGACTGGACGACTGAGTGAAAGCATGTTGACATAGTTACTGACAGGGCTGACAGGACAAGAACGTTGGGGCAGCACCACTGAAGGACCTCCTTACCGTTCTGTTTCTGTCAATACTATGGCACACTTCATTGGCAAAACGAACTGGCCAGTGGCAAGGCACATCGCAGAACTGCTTACCGGAGTTGCGGGAGGCACAACCGTCACGCCGAGGTCGTCGAGACAAATGACGGCTTCGAGCTCTCCGACAAGCGACCTGTGTGAATGACACCTCGTTAGCCATTTTGTTAGTCATGCCCTACTAGCAATTATATCGGTTAATATATGACACCTTCCCAATGCCCTACCGCAGGCACGTAGCCAGGATTTTGTTTCGGGGGGGAACCGCCCATGACAAAAAGCTGTAGGGGGGGAGGGGGGAGAGGAAGGCCAAGCAAAGTGAAAGATTTCGAAGGAGGGGGGGGGGGGGCAGGCCCCAAGGCCCCCACCCCCAGCTATGTGCCTGTCTTAACCGTTTATCTGACAAGGATCCATTAAAGCCACCTTCTCAATGAAATCGCTAACACCACCGACATAGTTTTGTTTACAGGATCCCGGGTTCAATCCTCGCACTCAGCTTTCTTTCCATTTGCACGAGCGTCGTACTGGCATGTGTTTGTGTAGTCGCTATCGCATGACGTCGAAGACCCTGGGTTGGCGGTCGTAATGCATGGGACGAATTTCCTCTCTAAAGAAGAGGCAACAGATGCTCCTCGAGGCTGACTAACTTCCTGTCATCTGAACGACTGCGCAGAGCATTTGACTCGACCTCAACTCTCGCTGATGTGTTTTCTCAATCCTCCGCTTAATGTGTTCACCTGGTCTAAGACAAAAAAATAAATAAATGTGGATACACACTACATGGACAAAGTTCTCGGGGACCAACCCACACCCGTGCAACTCTCCCCCACCGATACAGGGACCCGAAGCCTGGACCGTGGCGCAATGAGTGCACATTTCGTCTTAACTTTGTGGGAGCAGGTTTAGTAGACGAGGCGGACGGGCAAGAAAAACAAAGGATGGCAAAGCCCCCAGGACTGAGGGAACACTAAAAACTGAACTTTTGGGCCAAACAAGCTACTTGCCCCCTGCTTGTCTACACTAGTGTGTGGGTTCCCAAATCGGGTTCCCAGGAACACAGGAGTTCTCCAGAGTACCCGCACGGGTTCCCCAAACTCCCGAATTTCCTCTATCATCCCTGCCTCTAAGTAAGCTGTTTCCCAAGTTTAAGTACTATTTTAGCAGATAAGAGCCACCCACTAAGCGTACCTATGAGCCAAACGCTTGCTAGTAACGTGAACTACTGTTTACAAAGCCTGTAGCATCCTGCCCTCCTCCATTGCATCAATGTAAAGAGCGGGACTGATTCCTCAGCTATCAATCAAGGCTGGTGACAGTTCTTCGAAATGGGGAGGGGAAAGTCTTCTGCCCCTTCAACCCTGCCATCCCTGTTCCGACGCTACTGAATGAAAAGTTTGAGAAACCCCGTGGATGACTGATCGGTAAACGCTCCATTGACAGTGCTGACTTCCTTGCACAAGACACAAGGCGGGTCATCTGCATCCGCTGTCACACTGAAGCCCCTCAGCGGGAACACTCGTCAAGACCGCAAACTCGATGGAAACCGACAGAAGTGGTCGACAATGATGAAGGGAAGATGGGCCAATAGGTGCTCGACGCATGATGTGCCACAGCTTGAAGTTTGTGCACACTGTGCCCTTTTAGTATGTGTCTTTGCCCTTCCTTGAGCAGGAAGGACAAGGAATGTGTCCAAAAAGTAGCAGACTTGATTAGGCCCGCTTCAGACGGGGCACTTTTTCCCAGCGTCGACGTCGCAACACCACTGCGCTTACACAAAGCGGTATAACACAAGAGGTATAACATCATCATCGTTAAAATTGTAATTTTCTTGCACTATTGAAACACACAGTTCTACATTAAAAATGTGTTTTTATATCATTAAATAGTGTTGAGAATACTAACAACCATAATGTCTTTGAAACCCTTTAGTTAAAAAATTGTCTATTTCAAACTAAAACTACCATAAAATATGAGGGTAGATTGAAAAGTTTCCGGAATGAAAGATAAAACAATATATATCGGATTGAAGCTATACTTTATTTTTCGATATAATCCCCCTGAAGCTTGACACACGTGATCCGTTTCTCCAGCCTTTCGATTTCCTCACAGAAGTGATTTTCTTCACAATCCCCAAAATAACTGTTCACAGTTTCCATCACCTCTTCATTCGACAGGAATCCCTTTCCAGCCAGGGAGGTTTTGAGCTTCGGGAATAGGGGCAACTCCAAGGAAGCCAAATCTGGTGAATACGGTGGATGCGGAACGATTCTGAACTTTAGTTCTGTCAGCTTTCGCTGAGCGACTGCACTTAAACAAACTGGTGCATTGTCGTGGTGAAACAACACTCGTTTCTTGACCATTCCGGGGCGTTTTTCTTCAATTACTTGTTTCAGCTTGTCCACAATTGTTATGCAGTATGGACCAGTAACAGTTTCCCTTTTCAAGATAATCAATGAGCAAAATTCTTTCGCCGCCCCCAAGAACTTCTTTGAAGCTGATTCACCAGGCCCAGTCTATTGCATCGATAGACTTTTTGTTCTTGGTGGCTAAGGGTAGACCCAGGTCTCATCCACAGTTACTAATCATTGCTTGAAATCCGTTGGATTTACCTGAAACACTCACAAACTGTCAGCTGCCGTTCAGGCTTGAATTTATTCTTTGCTCCAAACTGAGCGAATGCGGCACCCATCTTGTACAAAGTTTCTTTAATCCCAATTTATTGTGTAAAATATGAACAACTCATTCAGAAGAGATGCCCACTGCTTTCTCAATTTCACGCACTTTTACGTGGCGGTCTTCCAAAACCAGGTCATGAATTTCATCCATAATTTCTGGTGTGGTAGCTGTTTTTGGACGTCCAGGCTCATCACTTGTGTCCATACGACCACGCTTCAATTCGGAAACCCAAAAACTCGAGGTGGAAAACAGAGGCGATGAGTTCCCAAAAGCAGCATTTAACCTGGACTTGACTTCCGTCACAGTTGTTCCCTCCAAATAAAAAAAAATGTTGGCCGCTCGTATCTCGTTTTTATCCGTCATTGAAAATGTTCATGGTTGCTTGACTCGAATGCCTGTCAAAGCCGGACTTTTTGAGATATCAACGCGACATTTGTTGCCATTTCATACGGAAGGGTTGCCGACCTAGCGACATAAATATATTTTGGAAAAACAAAGTCCTGTTGTGGCGATTCCGGAATCCTTTCAATCTAACCTCGTACCGCAGGAGTGCCCACTTCATTCAAGTGCCCACTAGTATTAACATTTCCCAAACTTGGGAATTCTGCAAATTAAATGTTAAGCGCCCAATTTGACTGGACAAGCGCCAGTCTAGATCAACCCAGTTTTCACTGGAAGGAGGGTGAGCGCTTCTCCGGTATTTTACAGCAAGTTAAATGCCCTGTCCAGTTACCATCATCACCACCTAAGGGAGGGGGGGCCTTACATGAAAATATTGCGTCCCCAATTGGTTGCTGCCGCTTGAAACGTCTCAGAGTTGGTGGATTTGCTCACCCATTTTGAGCCAAACAAGATTTTAGGCCCGCTTCAGAAAGGGCAACTTTCCCAGTGATATTGGTGTTGCTGGCGAGTTGTTCTTTGACTTTCCCTGGTGCAACACGAATTGCAAGGATTGCGTCCGGCTCAAGACGGACGATCAACTCGGACAACTCTGAGACGTCGGAAGCGGCAGCAGCCAATCAGGGAAGCTATATTTTCACGTGACACCCTGTGCCGGTGATGATGACAACTAAAGACTTGGTTCTGGTTTGAAATCAACCGTTTTTGGGAATAAACCGTTTCAGAAAGACGCGTTAGGCCCGCTTCAGACGGGGCAACTTTTCCAGCAATTTTGAGGTTGCTGGCGGGTTGTTCCCTAGCTTTCCCTAGATTAACGCGAATTGCTGAGATCGGGTCCGGCTCGAACAAGCGAGCAACTCGGAGCAATTCGAAGACGGTTGAAGCGGCTGCAGCCAATCAAAGACGCAATATTTTCACGTGACACCCCTGTGGTGGTGATGATGACAGCTAAAGACTTAGTTCTGGTTTGAAATGGATCATTTTCGGAAATAAACAGTTTCAGAAAAATTAGTTAGTATTCTCAACGCCGTTCAAAGATATAAGAACGCGTTTTTAGCGCGTAGCTGGGCGTCTAAATAGTGAAAGAAAAATCACATTTAATGATGATGATGGCAAGTCGGAGCAATTCGGTTGCTGCGTGTGAATGCGGGCGGCCCGTGTTGCTGGTGTTGCGACGTCAAGTTGCTGGGTGAAATTGCTCTGTCTGAAGCGGGCCTTAGTACTCTCAACGCCATTTAAAGGTATAAAAACCATGTTTATAGCGTGTACCTGCGTGTCTAAATAGCGCAAGAAAAATCAAATTTAATGATGATGATGGCAAATCGTAGCAACTGGTTGCTGCGTGTGAACGCGGGTGGCCCTTGTTGCTGGTGTTGCGACGTCGAGTTGCTGCGAAAAATTGCCCCGTCTGAAGCGGGCCTTAGCAATTTGTGTTGCAACACGAGGATCTATTCTAGGGAATTATAGGGAACAACATGCCAGCAACACCTATCGTATTTACTCGCACAATGAACGCACTCGCGTAATAAACGCACCCCCAAGTCGGCTCTCAAAATTTCGACTTTTTTTTCACTCGCGTAATAAACGCACCCCCAACTCGGGTGTCAACATTTTGACCCCTCCCCCCACGCTCGTGAAATGAACGCACTTTTTTTATCCTGGTGCAGCGAGGTCCCGAACGCATGGGCAGCGTGGGCGATCAAAACGCCTTGCAAAAGACGTTAAAAAAATTTGAAAAGATCCAACGGAAGAAAGTAAAAAAAAACAAAAAAACATGGAAAGAAGCTTTTTTTTTTTTTTTTTTGCACAGCGCAGTTTGGACTTTGGGTTCGCGCGCCGCCGCCGCAAGCGAGGCAAGAAAGAGAAGCGGAGAAGCGCTCTAAAGGCCAGTTCAGACACTTGCGTTTGAGTGCGTTTGATTGCGTTGCGTCGAGTGCGGAAAGCTAGTCACCGGCACATCTGTGCTTCGTATGAAGCGTGGAATCCAATTCAAGGAATCATCTTGGCACGCGATATAAGCAGCAGGGATGTCCTGGTTTCTCGCTGCCGCAACGCAGTCGAACGCGGTCAAACGCAACTGTCTGAACCAGGCTTAAGCCAACGAAACAGCTTGCGAAAGGCGGCAAAAGGAAAAAAAAAAAAAGCCAGGGAACTAAGAGAAAACGAAAACAAAGAGGGTCTTTTTTCTTGTCTTTTTTCTTTTTTTGCACAGCGCAGCTTGGTTACGGAGGGTCGCGCGCCGCGCACAAGGAGGTAAGAAAGAGGAGAGGAGAGCCCTCGCCTAAGCAAACAAAACAGCTTGCGAAAGGCGGCAAAAAAAAAAAAATAATAAATAAACACTTAAGAAACTAAGAAAAAAAAAAAACAGGAGTTTTTTTGTTTTTTTCCACAGCTTAGTTTGGTTACGGGGTCGGGCGCCGCGCGCAGAGAGATAAGAGGTTACTTCGATTTTTCAGGAAAAAGTTCCGTTCATTATGCGAGTAAATACGGACGCAAAAATTTTACTTCGCGTAATGAACGCCCCCTCCCCTAACTTTGCATCGATTTTTCGGAAAAAAAAGTGCGTTCATTCTGCGAGTAAATACGGTAAATTGCTGTGAAAATTGGCTCCTTTGAAGCGGGCCTTAGGAAAGAACATGAAATTGAAATGCATATAGTAAAAGTCCTCGCTCTGTCTTTTGTTTACTAATCATTCTTTACTATTCAAGTTAATTTAACCAACACGTTGGTTCCCTTGGTAGATATCAGATGCATTATGCTTTCTCAACAGGTGCCCAAAGGTTTGTGTAGGTTCAAATTTTATAACCTTGTGAGTGAATAAATAGTGTCTTCTGTGTCCACATCCGCATACTAATGCATTTTAGACTTTGCTCTGTTATTATGGACGACTCGAATTATGAACAATTCTTGTGGGGAATATGGCGGCGTCCATGTTAGTGAGCCAAGGCAGCATTTTCACCGGCACCTGTACTCACTTATTGGTAAAAGGCGAAAGAGGGAAACTGACCTCCTTGTGTCCAGCAAAGAGGCCTTGCTGGTCCTTACTCTTCGACTGCCCAACTTGCGGCTCCCGTCCTGCTGCTCGAAAAGAACGCAGGAAGTTTACTTTTGTTTGAAATGTGCCCTTCAAATTACCATTTCCACGAGAAAAAGCTGCCCTAAAAAGAGTGATTGTCCTAGCAGGCACCGAAAAAAAAATAGAGCCAGCTAAGCATGCGTAGTAATCTGTAGACCACTAAATTTGTATGTCCGATTTTTTAGAGCGGAGCTGTTAAGGGCTAGTTTCCCCAGGATTGTGTCCGTCCTCAGATGGCCCAATGACACAGAACTCTAGACAGCTACCGCCACCTATAAGCGACGGCAATAACCAGACACCTGGCTTGCGGGTTGTCGCCGTCGCTCATGGATGGTAACAACCTTTTGAGCCTTTCCACTCTGGCTTGCCGACCTGCAGCCGGCCATTACTTCATTCCCACCATAGTACAGCTTCGCTGGTCTTCCTTCTTCACCAAAGTGGAAAGGCTGAAAGTTTTTTTGTTTTTTTTACAGCCTGAATATATTAATATGCTCTCATGTGCCTCATTTGCCTAGATACTAAGAAGCAAGTTGGTATGTGGAATGTGTCGATTCTGCTCAATCTGCTCAATCTGCTTGGAATCCGTGGCGCACTGTGTAGCTTTTCTTAATCTTTCCATGAAATGAAATCATGTGACACAGTCTCTCGCTTTTCTTTTGAATCTTTCCGTGACGCCAAGTCACGTGATATGGTCATACGACAACATAATGCAGCTACCCACGCGCTTTCCACTCTTCGCACAGCAAATCAGCAAGCAAAGCAAAGCAAAAAACAAAAAAAAAAAAACGTTCTAGCCCATCTCTTTAGTATACCCCAAGACAGACTAAATGCACAGCATTTATAGGTTTACGTGATGTCACAACGTCACCTGAAAACATGATGTCACGCAACATTTTTCACGGTACCACGTCCACCGCCGTTGATATTGCCATGGATATTTACAGTCTAAGCTCGTTATAACAGACCTTGATTTTGACCAAGATTTCGGTCTGTTGTAAGAGGAGTACAGTGAAACCCGTTTAGAACGAACCCACGTACGGCGAATTATTGCCGATACCGAACTCGCGGAACATTTAAATAAAAATGCATGTAAAAAGTATGTTTTATAACGAACGACATATTGGCTATATCGAACTTTTTCCCCTCGGGGAGGGTTCCAAAAACGCGTAAACGATTGTTTTCTAGCATGTCCCTTCCTCCGAAAAATAAGTAGGAAAGAAAGAAAATTCCAGAAGCTCAAGTTGCAAACAAGTTGCAAGCGATTCAGAAGGGGACAAAGCTAAAAAAATACACTCGCACGCATGCACAGGAAAAAAAAAAAACCAAAAAATTTTCATCTCAAAGCTTACAAAGAGAAGCGATTCAGAAGTGGAGATAAGCTAAAAAACACAGCATGCATGCAAAAAAAAAATATATATATATACTTGCAAGGCGGAAGTGAAGAGATGAGAAAGAAAGAGAAGCTCTTGCCTTACAACGAACTCATCTTGGAAGTTTGTAGTGAAATGTTCTTTGCTATATCGAACTACTTGCTATATCGAACAGATCGTAGCATTTCCTGCTGTTTGTTATAAACGGGTTTGACTGTATGTTGTATGCAGATATGAAGTGGAGTCAATGGATGTGGAAGAAAACCAACCAAACTTCACAAATCGGTATGTTATATCCAAATGTCTGTTGTAATGATTGTGAGGGTAAAAGCGCTAAAAACAACAGACGAGTAAAAGAAACGAACAACACAGAGGGCTACTTGCAACTGAAGTTTATTCTCAGAAAACACAGATATATATACACCGTGAAATCGCGACATGTCCTACAGAAATGCGACATCATCCAATCAGTGTTCGCTTGTCCGCTATCTACTTTATGAAAGATTTTAAAAAATGCCACCTCAGAGCCAAACAGGGCTATAGATGGAGCGCTGACACACGTTCCTTCAACGCACTCAGAAATAAAAATTTTTCATATCTGACTTTTTAAAATCTTTCATAAAGTAGATAGCAGACAATCGAACACTGATTGGGTGATGTCGCATTTCCGTAGTACATGTCGCGATTTCACGGTGTATATATATGTATCTTTTCTGAGAATAAACTTCAGTTGCAAGTAGCGCTCTGTGTTGTTCGTTTCTTTTACTCGTCCGTTGTTTTTAGCATTTACCCTCACAAACATGGATAACCAACTAGCCCAAGTGCATACCCTTCTACTGTTGTAATGAGCTTAGACTGTATTTGAGCTCAGAAGAGCCATTTTTGGCCTTTGTTTCCCAATTCCAACTACGGCTCACCACAAAGGTAGAAGTCGGACAACTAAGAACAGGGCTCAGGCTGAAGTCGGCCGTCCCAAGCAGACGCTCCGTGTGTCCATCGATGCTAACGACGTCGACCGAAAGCGGAACCCTGAAAAACGAGACAGAGTTTAACCCCTCAACCATTTTGGACGACCCTAACTCGTCAACGGGGATTCGTCCCCAAACCATCCAGGACGAGTATAGCTTGTCTGCTGTCCCCAGTTCACGCACTCAACCGTTTTGGACGGACCAAGCTCGCTCATGACTTAGTTTGCTACTCTGCCAACAGATAGCAGCACTGAATTTTTTTACATTTTGCTTTTATTCTGTTTGTGGCTAGAAACTTGATTTCGAAGGCAACAAATGTAATTTTAAAGACAACAATTAAGCGGTTGAAGGCCTGAAATTCCACAAATTTTAAAATGGTTAACGGGTTAAATAAATGCTAAGGGATACAGGCATCGACAGAGTAAATTTTCCACTAACCACGCCTTTTACAACTACCGACGATAGAAAAACGAGACAAGTGAACCATAGTAGAGTTTAGCAAAGTTGACAATGTGACGAAAACTGTTGTGGGCACCACAGGCAAACCACTTGCAAAGTCGGCCGAAACAACGAAATAAAAAGGCCCCTCACTCCGTGAAGGCAGCTTCGACCATGTCCGAGTTGGCGGCGAAGTGATACGATGCGTAGCCGCCGCCGACGGTGGCGCTTGTGCCAGGCCGCACGACGGTCGGCGGACGGGACCGGAACGGCACCGTGGTGCCCAGGAAGGGATAGTGGTACCTGCAAACAAGTATTAGATGCGCAAGAGCAGGCGGGTACACGTTATGACGAACACACCTCCGTAACATGTACAGTCGGCTCTCATTAATTCAAACTCCAGGAAGCAACAGACTTTAGTTTGACATATCAGAAGTCTGAATGATCAAAAATTTATGTAAATATGATCTGATGCAAAGTAGCGATTTGCTATAGGAGTAGCTACACATACAAAGCAGATTTCTAACACTTTCCTCCACACAGGCCTATTTACAAGCAGGCACAAACATAAAACATTGGTGAACTTTGAAGCAAAAAGTGGTCTTGGCCGAATATTTTCTAATTGAATATTGAATAGTTTCTCCAAGCCTTTTACTATTGTTGCAATAGGCTTAAACGAAAATTCAGCTAACTCGTGAAGGTTGCTCTCAACCTTTCAGTTATCCACTTCTAAGCTCAGTTAGTTTTACTATGACTACCGTAAAGTTCCGAAAAAACACTTGCCCCCAAGAGATCGCCCATCCCGTTTTCCTGGCTAAATATCTGTAACATAACAGTTCTGAAAGATCGCCAACCCCCGATTCCTGTCAGACGTCACGTGCTGTCTGACAGGAATCGCATCAACCGCGCAAACTGCTGCACCGGTACGTCTGACGAACGAGTTGGTGCATCGTGTCGCACAGCTTTGGAACTTCGCATACCATCCTTCGCGGCAACACGCACTACAACAATGCAGAGGTACACGTCTAGAGCCTGACACAACGATCACTGACAAGGTGAGAGCACCGGGTCGTCTTTTTCAAATGCCCAGCCTCCGGCACACGCTCGTTGCCTCTTGCAGTGCTATGGTCGAGCACGCACGTTTTGAGGCTGGCGAGGCGCCAAATTGCCGTCGAGGGTAGGAAGCTTGCAATGGAGGCGGGATAACCGGAACTCCTCCTGGCCTTTCTCGTGCGGTCGGCGACTAGAGTGCTTTGCGCAAACGCAAATGTGTGGTAGAGCCAGGTCACAACTACTCGTGCCTGGAACGTGTCTTTAACTATTGCGTTTATCACATCTTAGAAAGCGGTCCCTCGTTTTCCGTCCTCAAATGTGGTGCCTCAACTTCCGTCCTCATATGTGATCCCTCCCTTCCTGTCCTCAAATATGGTCCCTCAATTTCCATCCTCAAATGCGGTCCCTCCCTTCCTGTCTCCAAATGTGGTCCCTCAATTTCAGTCCTCATTTGTGATCCCTCCATTTCTGTCCTCAAATGTGGCCCCTCAATTTCCATCCTCAAATATGGTCCCTCGATTTCCGCCCACAAATGTGGTCCCTAGATTTCCGTCCTCAGATGTGGTCCCTCGATTTCCGCCCGGCAACGTCATAGAAGCAGTGATGTGGCAGACGCCCCGTTCTGTCGCGGATCGCTCTCCAGCACAACAGCCCGCGGTAGCTCCGGCAGCCGGGAGTTGGGACGCCGCGATGACGGCAATGCTCGCGTTCACTCGTGCTTTTTGTCAGAACTTTTACGACCGACCGCCGGGATGGCGACGTCCAACAACGCGACAGCCCAGCTTTTGCGACGCCGGTTGTTGCCGCTTCGGGACCACTTTCAATGCACGGGCGGTATGGGACGCTGAATGTCCTGGTCGAGGACATATGTTTCAGGTGTCATGGTCACGAAGCAAGCATGAAGTGAACGAGATTTCGCCAGAGACCATTTTCTTCGTTAGCTACTGTTTATTAAAACATCTCCTAGTAGGCATGTCCAAATAGAGTATCCTGAGCTCAAAGCGAATTCGAAACGAATGGCGTTTTTGGACGAATGTTTTCTGGTCGATTGTCGAATAGTTTCTCCAAGCCTCTCACCACCATGCACCATGCTTGAACGATTTTTTAGAGCTATCCCAATTGAAGGAATTTATCAATATGCTTGCTATATGGAAATATTCTTCCTTCTACTTCAAATTTCACACAAAAAAAAAAAAGAAGATGAGCACAAATAATGAATGCAGGCTGTCAAGACATCACTGCCTAACATATTTTTGGATAATTGTGGCGGGTTAGACCCGTTGAGTGCATTTTTTGCTGAGCCCCTGTGCAGTGCAGGGAAGCAATACCTCCGCAGGTATTGCTTCTTCGCAAACAGGTGGTCGGCAAGAAGCGCACTCAATGGGGCTAAACTGCTGCGATCAACACTTCGAAAAGTATGAATATCGCAGTTCACCTCAAAAAGAATTACATGGCGCATTATTCGAAACAACTATTTCAAACTTCCAATATTCGCACAATACTATATCCTAGATAACACGGACATAGAGCTCGATTTTCCAAGCCACCCACCAAAGTGCACGAATTGGACGAAAGTGCCAAGTTGGCGTTCTTTTGGACCTCACATTTTTGCCGATTGGACACGAGTCCCGCAACCAAACTGACGGCACCACTCGATTCCAATCTGAGCTCCATGCTAACCCCTGGTAGGCAACTCGGCAAATCAAGCACTATGGCCTTGCTCTCTAGATGTTGGTTGGGAGCCCAGCTTATGTGAACTCTTGTTGACGACCCTCACCACCTCTGAGCAGCCCCAACCGACTTTTCGTGAACATTTATTTACCCCGCGGTACACAGCGGGCAAGAGTCGATTTAGTTATTATGTGGGCACTAAATGTTCGCCCCTTCCAAAAACAAAGAGCTTAATCGAGCGGTAGCCAAATTTTATGCACAGTCGTGAACGGTACGAGTGGAAACACCGGAGTGCGTGGCCTTCAATGCGTGCCACGTCACATTGAAGTCAATAAAACTACGGAGTGGAGGGGGGGGAAGGGGGGCCCGTGAGGGTGTGAACATTAGAGTGAGCGCACACTCTCGCAGCCCCCTCTCCCTGCTCATACTCTTCATGCCCATACTGATCACGATAGTATGTACGAGAAACAGTACGGGAACGGAAAATGCCTCTCTCTCACCTGACGTAGCACTGCGTCGAGCTCCCTTTGGCTGCGCGGAGTAGCAGGCTCCTGATGTCGAGCGAGAGCACGTAGTGATGGAAACTGTGGGGCTCCCTGTCGTTTGTCAAGTCGATGACCTCCGCCCTCCTTGCACCGTCGTCGCCGAACGGGAACTGGCTCGGAGCTGGAGAAAGACAAGACAAGGTCGTTTTGTCTTCTCGTTCCAATCGAGAGGAGAGTCCAAGTCGGTTGCAGGTTATCAAGAGCAGGACAAACCCCTCCCACAAAGCTCTCGGCTCGCCCCGACTGGTGGCTTTCTCCTCTCGCCTCCTTTCCTGCATTTGCTCTGCTAAAGCGAAATAGGGGAGGGCTTTGCGGGAACAGCCCATTTGCTTTTCTCGACCCCCACCAAACTATTGGCGACTCCAGCGAAATCAACGCTGCATAGCGGAAATGCCGAGAAGCTCAGGAAAGGTCATTTCGACACTGTCGTCTGCCATCGCTGCTTGGTTCCCGTAGGCAGCATAGAAACAAACATCGCTTCTAGACATTATTTTTATGCTTCTGCCGTGTCATTTCTACGCACTGACTAGAAGAAGGTTTCTACCGTCGAAAAATCGCTTTGCTTTCATATGTAGTCAAACCGACTTATAACGAATGCAATAGTTGCCCGAAAAGTGGTCGTTCTATCAGTAGTTTGTTATATCTGGACTTACCCTTAAAACATGTTAAAAATAAGGATAATGAAGCGGGTATTGGTAGTTTCACTCTGCCAGCTTTTTATTTAAAGAAACTGTTAGCGCGATTCTACCGCACCCCCAATTCTAACGTGCAGGCAGATTTAGCTTTCAGAAAAAAGTAAAATGCTGCTGATTCTACTGCACAAGTAACATAATGAAGATTGACCATATACCTCATTGAACAGATTTTATGAAACGCACGCCAACACAAAAATAAACGCCGTGCACTAGTCCGACGATAGTTCTTCGCTGTCCACAGAGGTAATTAATACTTGCTTTGGTCTAAAGTGTTTTAAGTGCTGTCGCCTCTGGCAGGGTCGTTTTTCAAACAACACTTTGCGAGCTAGTCGGGTGGCTAGGATTACAAGGCCATGCAGTGTTGCTCCGTTGTTAATTTTTTCCGCCAGCGTGATGCACTTTTGTTTAAATAAAGCCTCCTAGTGGATCTTTCTTTTTTTTCCCCTATCTTAAAACGAAAGACACAAGTCCGTAGACGCGAGAGAATGCGCATGATATGGATACCAAAATGTCGAACGTAAACAAACGGTCATGATGGCGATGGGGCTAGCCACCTTATACCGAGCATTGAGTTCTTGAGTTTCGGTTTCGATTGTAACGCGCATCTAGTTTTGGGCACCGATCTTGGCGAAAAAAAGTGTGTTAGAATGGTGCAAACACGGCAGTGATCGGTACTTGCTTTCGCACCGTAGTGCGCTCGAATGCCTTCCCGAGGTTGTCCAGGTGGCACACGTATTCCTCTGGAAGTACTCTTGCGAAAACAAGGTCCTTGAGGGTCGTGATGTACACCGGAGCGAATGTCGCGACGTATGCCCACTTTTGCGCCAATCTCAATCGCTTTCCGTTTCTTGGGCACGCAGCCCTCACTTTCGGACATTGTGCCGATTGAGACGTCCTGAAAACAAAAAGAAACTGCCGCTGCGGCTGTTTCCAGTTGCCACCTTTGGTGAACAACGTTGCGCCCATTTGCATGTCTCTTCCAATGGGAACTTGAGTGTTAACTCTTCGTAAACAAATATCTTAATATGACGTTACTCCTTCGCATAACAGTCAGCAAAGAGTGGGGCATAAGTGCTACTCAGGGGCATCAGAGTTAGCTATGTGACGACATAGAATAGAGAGTTTGCAGACATAGAACGAACAAACGCAGCACGACATGAGAGTTGACTTTTTCCTTCCCCTCCACTTCTACTTCCCGCACACGCACAATCGGCAAACTACGCGTCGCGAGAGGCGTTTTTGGTTTTGTAGTTCTGTTTCCTTCCCGGGGAAGTATGCCGCGCAGTTGTGAAAATGACCTTGAGCGTCTCCCGCAGTGCCGCGCCCAAAATGTAGCTCTTTTGATTTTTTTTTTTTCACGCAACAGTTTTTGAGTATTGTTAACAGTATGATGCTTTGAAGAACGGTCATTTCATCTGGACAAATTTTAATGGGTAGGGCCTTGAATTCGTATATTTTCTGAAAGCTGGTTGTTATAACTGATAAGTCGTAATATGTGGGATCGTTATGAGTGGGTCTGACTATAGCACCGTCTTTACACTCCAGTGCAAGAAATATATGGCGGTCCGCGAGCTGACCGACACAAATACGACCTCCTTTCGTCTGCCATTCTGCCTGACCAGCGTGCCCCCTATAGTTTGCTGGAGTTGCAAATAGACATAGTTACGCGAACACCCAATAAATATGCGAGAAAAAAAACTGTGGCCAGCAAGTTAATTAGTGTCATCAACAACTCAATTTGGGAAAGCACTTAATTTCCAAAATTACTACGGGACGACACATTCACACAATCAAATTTTCGCAACACTTTTTTGTCTTTTTAAATTGCTAAAACTTGTTTACGCAAATGCATTATTCTGTAATACCCACAATGCCCGGAACACGTCTCTGACGGGTGTTGGCATCCCGTGTCGCCCACACATCGAAAACGGTCCCGAAGTGGCAACAAACAACGTCGCAGATGCCGGAGTGTCGTGCCGTTGGGCATCGCAATCATCAAACTAGCATGCAGGTCCCATCCTAAGTGTTTCTAAGAAGAAACTCCCCGGCAATTCAAACTTTGCATCATTCAAACAAAGTTTTGGTCCCCCTTTGGTTCAAACTAACAAGATTCCACCGTACGACGCCGTCAGGCGAAAATCGAGGGACCACTTTCTTCGGCGCAGTAAACACGCCGGTCATAGCGCGCGTTACGGGCGCCATTAGTAGTAAACAATATGTAGGATTCCACTCCCATTTGCAGTTTTATTACCGTGAGGCGAAACTGGAGTCGATCACGGTAGAGTTTAACCTCATAAAAAAAGGTCTAGTTACAGCAGACGTTCTACTATGACGTACTGATTTTTGTTAAGTTCGCTTGGTCTTCCTATCTGTGCCACTGAGCCAACTTTGCTTTCTACAGATTCTGTTGCAACATACTTTCGGATATAATGGACTGTATAAGGAAGTTTGTAAGTAGTTCACCATTTTATCGTAGCAGACTCTTCAAGAGCGGTCATTATTTCGGACGTTACGCGGCTTTTCGGTGGCGGTGGCATCCCTTTTGGCAATGGCTGTAGTAGCCCTCGGTGCCTTGTGGGCCTTGTATAACCCAAAGTACACAGTGATGACAATCATCGGTACAGCTCAATAAAAAATCACTACCTTTTAAAGTTTAGAAGTTTCAATAAACCTCTTCTTTTATAATATCCCTTCTCATTTCGTCAATCTCTCTCGTGGGAACAGACTCCAGTTATAATTCACCTCAAAGTCAGTAGCAAGAGTATACGCATTCTGTATGCTCCTTTTACAAGACCAAAATCTTCATCACAATCAAGGCCTGTCACAGTGAGTTCATACCGTATGTGCATTGTGTCAAGGGCACTGCCCAGGTCGATCCCATCCCCCCAAAAAAAGACCTCACCGCTTCCGGATCCAGACGCTCCACCGAGCGGAGCGGACGGCGGCAGGTTCTGCTGCCTGTCCAACTTCTGCGGGGGTGAGAACTCCACGTTCCTGCGCCGCTGCGGTGGCGAAGTCGAGTGCGCCGTTCGCGTGGGGCTTGGCGCGGGTCGGTCGCGGCTCCGCGCCCTCGGCGGCGTGCGTTCGTTGTCGTTCGCCAGGGAAGTCGGAACGTCGGGCGGTCCGGACGCGGTGGCTCGTTCCGGAAGCTCACTCCGGGGTTCTGAGTGCACCTGAGCAGCCGTGCCGAACGTAGAACGAAGTCAACCTCCTGTGTGTCTCAAGGACATTGTAACTAGGGCTCCCCGTTTTTGGGGTCTTTTTTGTTCACATTCTAAATTGATGTAATTATTATAGGATGGCAGGAGAAGACCTTCCACCGTAAAACTGGTCGGGAAAATCGGCACCGGCACATAAAAGGTTGGAACTTTCAGTGAGCAAGTGAGGCTTTCTTTTGTCTGCTAGCTGCATCCATCGGGAAATGTGCCACAAGTAACTCGGTCGTCTGCAAACGTGCCCAACCTTGACTTCGGCAAGATTTTTGCTCCGATTTTTTACGCGGAAAGAGATATATGCCTCGAAATTCAACACGGTTAAACTGACTTGCTCAGTGCACATTCGGTGAAAGTTAGAGCTTTCTACGTGCAGGTGCCGACTTTTCTGGGTCCTTTTACGGCAGAAGGTTCACTTGTGCCACCTTATATAATATAATTATTATTACTTAATCATTATTACATTATAATTATCTAACCTGGAAAGAAAAGCAAACACTTGCTAGTAATAAATATCAAACAATATTGCCCTTGACGGTTTCGGTCTTCTGGGGCGATCATAGTTTCAAAAAGGGAATGTTTCGGGACCTGGCAGGTTCTTCTTCGGTCCAGTGAAAACAATATTCTCACAGATCAAATCAGATCAAATAATATTCTCACAGACCAAACATGGCAAGCAAATTGTGAAACTTAAAATGTTTAACAAGGCAAACTTCAACCCACAAGCCAAAGCAGAAGGTATTGAGCATCCTGCATCAGAAATAGATGGGCAGCTGCCTCGAAGTGGCGCATTATTACCACTTTTATACATGTACGCAGTAACTTGTAGGTTCGGGAATGTCCCGAACCAGATAACACAATGACAGCCCAAAATGGGCTGGAACTTTCCAGAAACACATTGATTGAGAAAAGAAAAGAAATACCTAAAAAAAATCAAATAAATATATATTTCAAAGAAAGTGAAAACCCTCGATTTTAGAAATTTTGTTTATTTGTGATATGCATATCTATATCATTGTTGTGTTGCACTTGTTATTTTTTTTTTATGTCCTAATATCTTTAACTTGTGTTGTGCTGTCAATTCTGACAAAGTCTGTATGGGAGGCAGGAATGTTTCAAGCCGCGTCGAGTAGCTTTTTGTCCCGTCTCCCTTTCCATGAATTGGAGTAAATAAAATTGAATTGAATTGAATTGAACCAGGCCAAACGGCGTCTGAACCCCGACCCTCTAGGCAGCAGCTGTGTGCGTTGCACTCTATCGTGCATGCGGCAACATTAGGCCGCACGCACAACATTAGTTTCTTACAACGTAATATGTAACAAGATAATTATAAACAAGTGGGTAGCACCGTCATGAAGTTGTCTCTCGTCTGTACTGGAATAATAAGCAGAACATTAGCTTGGCTTACGGGTTCCTCGCGGATCTCGACGTGCACACCGACGATGGGCCGGTACTCGGGCTGAACGCTTCCCAGCCACTCCGCGTCAGCAGGCACCGGACGAAGCTGCAGTAACACGCAAGACGGTAAGCCATTCCACTAGTAGAGGCGCACAATCACAAACCACTCGTGCCCAGTTGGCGAAAGCCTGAAATTAGCATACCATATTTTCCAGCCTGTAACTCGTTTACACAAAAGAGTGAATGTCTACGTCGCACTTATTGGCATGGTCCGTACAGTCTTCAGAGCGACAGAGAAGCGGCCATCGGCGAACGCTCTACAGTTCCTCCTTCATCGTAAACGTCAATACGGACTAAACATTGGATGCTGAAGGTTCATACTGATAAAAATGTTGCCTGTAAGAATTGCATATAAAACACACCGACAGAAATGTGGTGCGATTTACATGCTGAAAATTACGGTAATAGAGCCCCTACCAATGTATTGAGACTTTACACCAATCGACCCCAAACTCCTCCGCCTGTTTCAAAATGTTCTCTGTTATGAAGCCAACGAAGCCAGCTGGCGATTACCGTTAGGTTTGGCAGCTGAACCCACGCGGCCATATCAACCGGAGCCATTAATAGAACAGCGGCGTAACACGGGGAGCACAAATAAGAGTGACGGCACTCGACAACACCAACACCAACCTGCATTGGTCACGCGACATGCAATCACGTAATTACAGCCCCACCTAGACCAGCATGGTGTAGTAGTAGGGGTCACCCCGAACCGACAAAGGCTAGTTCGTGCATCTACGTTCGAGCGCAATCCCCTGCGCTGCAATGAGAAAACAATGAGGAAACACGTCAGTACATTGGCCTCGTCCGTCGGGTACTACTGGTCTACGTACGGCTAGACCGAAGCTTTTGCAGCATTCACGAGCTTCAATCTACGCACCACCCATGAGAAATAGCCAGCACTGTCGGAATTATATCGAGCGCAAGTTTGATGCGTAAAATATATGCATGTCGAAGGATTTCAGGGCTGCAGCGAATGTGTTTTCTTGTGGACGGATGGATAATAATGGCTGTACCCTTTATAACATGAGAGGGGGGGGAATTATAAGTTCTGCCACCTAGCCTGAAAACAACTAAAAACAACAACAAAACAACTAAGAACATCACAAAGCGGTGATGAGTGGTAGCCAACGCAGTCGACCCCCCCTCGAGCGCAAATGCGTGAATCAGCCTTGAAGCTGTGCTGAGACAGTCACTCACCTGGAAGAGGCCCTCAATCGAGACGGAGAACTGGGGTGACTCGGTCGTGAAGTCACCCAGCGGCACCTCAGTCTCGCCAACAACGGCGTTCCTGCTGCACAGCGCCATCTGTCGGCCGGTAGGCGAAGCAAGCGTCTCCGTTACTCTGGGCCTTTGGAGCGCAGGTTTTGAACCTGTCTAGTGACCTGCCACTTGTAAATACGTTTTGAGTACATCAGTTTAGTTTTGTCGACGTGGGAAAGTGCTCCTGCACTCTGGTCAATGCTTTAAGTTCATAAGTGGGCCTTAAAGAAGTCAAAAATGCAGAAAAAAGTCAAACTACGTAAGCTAAGCTGCATCCCAAAGCTTCTCTTTTTCTCCCTAAACTCCCAACATAAAGTTAACCACAACTTCAAGTAATAACCACCCATTCCTTTTCCCAACAAAGTGGAAATCTATTTAAAGGTCAACTTTAGTCAAAAAGTAAACCGAAATAAATGACTAGCATCCTTTTCGTGGCACGAAACATGATTCCAGCCGAAATATTCAGTCAAAGTGAAGCCGCGCACTACACAAAAAACGATTTTAAAGATGCGAACAGCTGCTCTTTAGCGGGCAACAAGCGGGTTAGCATTAACCGTAGTCAAGGGACACTGGCGCAGCACCACATTCACCTCGCGTCATGACTGTACGGCTGATGATCAGTGGTGCCGTCCCTCTAGCAGATATGTAGTTTCGGTTTTGTCGTAGACGCCTGAAACCAAACTTGGAGCCGTGACATTTATAGCACTACACACAATACCGGGGAAAAAAGTTATACCTTATAATTCAGGACCTCTGCTTTAGCTGAAAACAGTCTGAATCCCAAATTCAAAAATATTGATCAAAGTTGCCCTTCAAAACCATCTATTGATTTTGGAAGGCACAGTGGAATGTTAAAAACAAGCAAATAAAAGTTTAAAAATATATATTTAGTTTAAAAACTTTCAGCCTTTCCACTCTCGTGAAGAAGGAAGACCAGCGAAGCTGTACTATGGTGGAAATGAAGTATTTATAAATGTAGGGATTAAGGTGTGATTGGGTAATTGGTTATGTGACAACCGTATACTGCCCCCGCGTGTACTTGTTACAGTGAAACCCGTTCAGAACGAACCCATGTACAGCGAATTATAGTCAATATCGAACTCACGAAAAATTTAAATAAAAATGCATGTAAGAAATACTTGTTATAACGAACAACATATTGGCTGTATCAAACTACTTCCCCTCGGAAAGGCTTCCAAAAACGCGCCAACAATCGTCTTCTAGCCTGTCCCTTCCCCCTCCCTTGCCGCCCCCAAAAAAAAAAATAGGAATGAAAGAAAATTGCAAAAGATAAAGTTGTAAACAAAATTGAACGAAGAGAAGCGATTCAGAAGGGGAGAAAGCTAAAAAATACACTGCACGCGCGCTCAGAAAAAAATGCTTAAACCAAAACTGTTGCTCACGAAGAGAAGCGATTCAGAAGGGAAGATAAGCTAAAAAAACAAACTCTGCACGCATGCAAAAAAAAAAAAAAAAAAAAAAACTTTCTAGTGTGTTGTTACAAGCTGGAAGCGAAGAGATGAGAAAGAAAGAGAAGCTCTCACCTTACAACGAACGTATCAAGGAAGTTCGTTGTAAATGGTCTTTGCTATATCGAATTACTTGCTATATCGAACAGATCATAGCGTTTCCTGCTGTTCGTTATAAAGGAGTTTGACTGTATACCACATCAACCGCCAAAGGGTCGTGTAAGGGAGTGGAGGCGCCACTAGTCGTTCCTCCACCATGTTCAACCTTGGTAGGTGGTCCGGTACGGGTGGGTACATGTAGCCGTTCACAGTCGCGAACCGGGCCACCGCGCCTTTGAAGAGGGAATTTCGGCACGTTGTGCACGCCGGTTCTTTGTAGACGTCCACCGACTCGATCCACTGCCACAACACACACGCGCCCGTTTCCCGCTTCTTCTCGTCTGACGCGCTGCCAATCGTGGATACGTCTCCGGCGAACCAGAGTCGGTCGCACACGACGCACGTGACGCCAAACGGGTTCTCCACGAACTCCCTCCGGAACCTCGCCGTCGCACCCGGGAACTGTTCCGCTGGCGTGGAGCGCTGTCGTCGCCGGGCCTCGCGCTTGCGCTTGGCCTCCGTGGCACGATCGTCGTCCGTGGTGTTGGTCCGCTGGCGCCGTTTAAATCGCTGGTTCTGCTCTCGGCGGTGGCTTTCCAGGCGAGCAATGTACTCTTCTTTAGCAAGAGAGTCTGAAGCGGTGGACGCAGTGGAAGTCAAGGCGACAGTGGCTTCGCGTCAGTTACAAAACCATTCGCGCTGCTGCGTACGTCGCCGCTCCTTCGGCACCCAGTCTTCTTTCCCCAAAAGGGCACGTGGCCGACTCATCCCGAGTTCGAACCGAAACTCATAAGAGCGTAGGAAACAGCGCGCAAAACAGACGAGAATAAAGAAACACACGTGACGAGCGCTCCGCTCGCTCGTCAAGTGTGTTTCTTCTTCGTCCTCGTTGCTTTTTCGCGCTGTTTCCTACGATGAATTCCCACCAACGTGCCCAACTATCCATTCTTCTACGATAGCTGAAAAGGTTGCCGCCAACTACGAGCAACGGCGGCAACCAGACTGGTTGTGTGCTTGCCGCCGTTGCTTATAGATGGCGGTAGCTGTCCAGAAGTTTGTGTAGGTTTGTGTCGACATGAGTTTGGTACCAGACACGATCCTGGGGAACCTAGCCCTTAACAGCTCTGCTGTAAAAGTTACTCTGACCCCTCAAAAAGTTACCTACTATAGGATACCAAACATGCGCACATGTGGAAGTAAGGACTCGCCCTTTATTTTCTAATCCATTAAATATAAGCAAAGAATACATTAAGCAGCCACCCCATCAAACTCCCCGCTACTATATAAAAAAAACTGAGGTGTACCTCTACGCGAACCGCTTCTCCCGAAAGCTGGTGCAAGGCAGCAAAGCTTTACACGTGCACGCCAGTGCGAGCCGGTTAAGCTTTACACGAGAGTGCCATAACAAAATGGCTGTTTAGCGTTTCGCGCTTGGCAATTCTTGTTCAGAATGGCTCGGAGAATCGGAAAGAAGAGGACCTCACCTTGAGCGTTGGATGATCCTTGAAGAAACGCCGGAGGGTCGGAGCGCTGCTGCGGATCCTAAGGGAGGCGCGCTCCGGTTGGAACTTGGGCTCGGAGAGGCTTCCGAAGGGCTCCGTCGTGACCTCCTGGCCGAGAAGGTGGTAGCGGAAGTGGTACGGACCGGACTTTGACGCGGAGGCACGCTCGGACCTGTGGATCAGCTGTGGAACAAGCTGTCGGGAGTCAAGGCGCATCCCGAGGGAGGGTCGCTTGCATAAAAAGTAAACGTCTCTCACACCACGTAGATAAACTGTGCATCAAAAAGCACTCAAAGGTCGCCCGAATTGAATGGTGGCAGTCGGAACCACGTGCCACATTTGCCAGAACTTCATGTTGTCTACCTAAAAAAAGGTATTACAAGCGATTTCTAACTTTTTGTCGCAAAATGGTGCTTTTATTGGAGATATTGTGAAAAGGAATCGGATTACCCTTTTCCTTTGTATGAAAGCATTTTGTTACTGCGTTTCGAGAACCTTCGTGCGACACAATTTTCTTCCGCTGCATTTAAGGCTTCAAGTTCCTCGTGTTCTAAAAGTCTCACAAGCCTGACCGAGTGAATTGTCTATCCCAGAGAGAGAATCCCGCTTTTGTGTGCACGGATAGGACACACTCGAGGAGTAACACATAAGTAAAGTAACACCAAAATAATTATACCTGCTCCCTACATTATAAATGTAAAGTGTACATTCCAAGCACATAGTTTTCCAATGTGAAACAATCGTTTCATGGTCTCTTTGATGACAAAGACCATTTTTCCAACTGACAGTGGTACAACACCCACTTCCAACTTAAAAAAAAAAAAAATAGTGAAGTTCTGAAACTTTTAAATCCTACCCCAACCTTCGGCGATATATTCAGTTGGATGCTATGTGCAAAAAGAAATGGCTATCCTCTTTTTGTGAACGACCAGAGCTGTTAGTAGTGCTCAAAACCAGGTTGTTTGTCTGCAGAAACCCCAAGCGGACTTCTAGTACACACGATGTTCGACAAACCTGCCGCAGTTACAAATGACTGCGACATTGTTTCCACAATGGCGACCACCACATTTTTCCCGCAAGTTGGAGGACATGCGTAGCAAACGGGACCACGGCACGGCGCCTCACCTGATTTAGATTCGCCGCAAACGACACGGTCACAGTGAAGACATAGTTCTCCGCACCCTGCCTCCCGATCTGGAAGTAGCCCTCGCTCAAGTTGAGTCGAGGCGTCAGATCTTCCGCCTCCGCCTCCGCGGCTCGACTCGGCGGAAGCCCAACGTTCACCGGCTGCGGCCGGACTTCGGCGCTCCGAGAGCCCGCCGGAGCGGATGTCGGGGCGGCCTCCGGAACGGTGTCTGGCTCCAAGTGCAGCCCAATCTTTATCTGTGGCTTGGTGCCCGAGTACCTGCTGCTCAGGAGGGGTAACCATTTCGTGCTCTGCACAGACGGGACAATCTCACTATGAATTCAAGGAAGAGACGTGAGGAGGTAAGAAAATTAAACAAAATGCAAGTTACTATAATTCTGTTGCAGGTTAAGGAAAGCAAAACAAGCCCTTCCCATGGAGCCCTTTGCTCATCCTGACTGGTGGTTTTCTCCTCTCTGGCGTTAGCTCTGCTAGAGTGGAAAGAGCGAATGGCTTTGTGATAGGTGCTTGTACTACCTTTTTAACCCGCAACAGACTACAGTGTGTTCGGATGATAGTTACGCATCAATGGGGGGGTTCAGAACTGCCAAAAAAAAGTGCTTAAACCGTAAAAACGCTTTACTTGGGGACAGGGACAAACGAGGAAGTTTAGGAGCTTGCAGAACTCCTGACGATACACTGGGGAACCCCTGCATTTTTAGGAATGCAGCGTGAGGACCTATGTAGCAGAGGTACAACAAGTTATATGGATTCTAGACCCTTGAAAAAAGCATCACTCGGCATGTCGCAATAACACTTGAAAAAAATAAACTTTTTCTTTAGCTACAAATCTGAGAGGACTTTTCTTTAGGATGTTGCTTTTTCGAGAGCAATGCAGAAAAGACGCTTAAAAGGGGTACTCCAGCGATTTTTCTAGCTACTCCAACTAACTAACTAACGTCACCAATCAAAAGAAGCGAGGAGGTGAAAAGCGGGAGAGAAAAAGCCCAAAATAAAAAGGCGCGCGTGTGCACAAAAATTAATTTTTTCGTGATTCCTTTTTTTTTTTGTTTGTCTATGACTACAATTTGCATCCTTTTAGACAATAAAAAAATATACGATCTTTGGGGTGTCAGTGCCTCTTTAAGAATGCACCTGCAGCCGAAGCATGGTAGAAGGCAACGAGAGCATGCTGGAGGCTGGGCACCCAAGAGAGACGCCCTGCCATTCTCATTCCTTCAGTGGCCATGCCTGAAGATATTTCGCAACCAGAGTACTCTCGTTGAGGACTGAACTTTTTACTATGGAGTGCCACTGACATTTCATGGCAACGACCAGAGCCTGCGACAACTTGTATCTTAAAGAAAACGAGAAAGTAGAAGGGGTTGCGCAAAGAAAAATTGTTCGACGAAGAAGGACCAAACGACTATGACGGTTGCCCCGTACCCCGCGTAAATATTAAGCCCATCCTTTTACGTCGGGTTGGGTTCCGACCTCTAGATACTTTGCACAAAAAGTGGGCTGGTCTCTACGGCGAGTTGACGGCGCGCAAAATACAGATGGCGCTCCTACCCGCACGTTCTCCTGGGCGCTCCGTATTTCGAGCACGACGTAGCCAACGGACTCCTTCTTTCCCGTGCCGCGCTCGACGGCGAAGCACTCCACCTTGACGGGGGTCCTCCGCAGGCGGTGGGTGTGCAGCCCCTTCCGGTCGACGCCCCACGCAAGCTCCGTGTTGAAGTTGGGGCTGCACGTGTGGGGCACCGGGTCTGTCGTCATCACCTCCCCGTCGAACTTGGCTTCCACGACGGCCGTGCAGTTGGAACGGCTCGGGAAATAGCGCCCTGCAGGCAACGAGAAAAACGTTGGCAATCAGCGAGAAGACCGGGGGACCGTCAAGGGGTTTGTTGAGACTAAAAGGCATGACAAAGACCCAGCGGTGTTCGAAAGCTGAGACTAAGGAAAGACACGCCCACACCAACAGGCCTCCACAGCACTCACTTTGAAACAGATGCAGATTTGGCTCCTTCATTTCCTTCCTTTTTTTGTTGTGTGCGTGTGAGTGTGTTTGTGAGTGTGTGGGGCAGAAAATGCCCCTCCAATTTTTTTTTTCTTTCAGATTGAGGCATATATTATAAAGCAGGGGTCTCGAACTGATTCTAGTGGGGGTCAAATAGCCCACCCACGAAGGGTTGAGGGCCAACAGAGGCAGTGGTGTTTCATCTTGCAAAGCATGCAGCCAAGTGCCCCAGAGACACACCAGGGATTCTCTAAGAAGGAACCTTGTGCTCTCTGCTTTTTTAAGCTCACGGTTTTGCCATGTTCAGCTTTCATTCGCATGTATAACTACTACCTTGGGCACACACCTGATGTTATAGCACGATCTAAAACACTAACATACTGGCAGTTTTAACTACAACGAGAACAAGCACGCCGTCCTTGCCCTGTCGCACAATTCACTCGGCTCAACAGGCATAAAAAGAAATATCTCTTCACACAACAATGTTTGCTTTCGTGACAATCTTTATGCCAGTATTATGAGAAAGTACTTTTATTTTAAAGGTATTGTCTGACAGCTAGAAGCCCAAGCTCATATCTTTAGCAGTTTCTCCTGCTGAGCGAGAGTTCATGTAGCCGAGGTGCCTCCTTGAGCAAAGAGCTCGAGTTTGTGAATTAGTAGCGGTATTTCCGTGCAGGTTGATTTACATGAGAAAGGGCTAAGAATGAAATACTTAGGCAAAGCAATACTCAGTAAAAAAAAAAAAAAAAAAAAAAAAAACATAATGCAAAATGTGTGAGCACAATATGTGAGCAGAGCTCCTTTTCAACTGGAAATAAATTGATGATATTAAACTTATTTTTGGCGCATGTAGTACTTGAGGAATGGGAACGGGGGCTCGCAGCCGTGGGATCGCGTGTTTGAGACCCCTGCTATATAGGTATGGACCCCCTTTAAACAGATGGTACTTCTCAAAGCTCTGAAAACACTATTTTTGTCTGCAACTTGAACACCATATGCGTTTGTTTACCCCCCAAATGAGCCCACATGCTTTTTGCCCCCCCCCCCCTCACCCCTCCCTAGCTCAACTAATGACGACGTGTGCATGGCTGCCTCATCATTCCACATTCTCTATGTTCCCCTTTAATCGGCATGCCTCTCCTTGCCTTTTGATACACCATAGGCACATTTTGAAATACTTGCTCGGCATACAATCATATACATATGGGTGGCAATCACCTTCACATATAGGGTTCAGCCTGATGGTGTCTTCTGCACATGCTACTCTATTGGTCTCTATTGATGAGACAGGTCACTACCTGGCTTTTGGGGGAAGAGGACGGAAAAAAACGCTGAGACACTCAGGCATTCAATTATACATGTTGTGTACGAGCCACTACCAGCAGGGACTTTGACACGTTAGCGAACGCTATACTGCGCGACTGGTAAGAAGACCTACTAACAGTGGCGTACCAACTTGTTTTTGAATAGGGGGGGGGGGGGCAAAACCAGAACCCCCCCCCCAGGGCCGGGGGTCAGTGCCCCTGGTATCCCTTGGGCGCCGTCGGCTAAGGTCCCTCCGTCGGCCGGTGTTTGGCCTGCCCAGCGGCGGCTGTGTCGGGGGGGGAACGCATGCCTTGCCCCCCCCCCCCCCCCCCACTCTGAGAACTGGGGGGGGGGGGGGGGGCGGCAAGCGCTCTTGCCCCCCTTGGTTGGTACGCCCATGCCTACTAATATTAGAATTCATACGCCAGTGACGTTGTTGAGCACCAATTCTCAGCCCCTTTATCGAACCAAGGCAATCCGCACAACGCTCGCTGCTTAAACTCAACGATGATTATAAACTTGAGACATGAACGAGAACAGATAAACGATGACGGTCTGTGTTGACCATTTGTCGTCTCCTACCTTGGCGTCTTTCAAATTTGCAACACGCAAAACGCGTTCGCAAAAAAAATAAAAAAATGCGTTTTAGCGATGAGCTGGACATCAGTACATTTATTTATAACAAAGTAAACGTCAGTGCCTTAACAAGAGAAAAATACGCCAATGTTCGAGGTTCAAACAACGGAATCAACTCGGTGACATCATCGGATGTGAGGCGAGCTACAGAAGTGAAAGACTGACCTTCTATGATAGCCGCCACGATGAGGAAGTTCTTCTCCATCTCGGCTATCTACCAACCGTCGTAGGAGAGACGAACCAAACCGTATATTATGTGATGAAACCATTAAAGGTCCCAGTTATTTAAGCAAAGCGCCCGTAGCATTTTGAAACGGTTGTTTACAGGCGGCAGTGAAGGGAGGATGTGTTTGTCGCCGCCTAGCGTGATTCCGTAGAAATGCGGCTTAACCGAAGCAGCAGCTGATCTGGGTTCACGGTCGAGCATCGTGCACTGTTTTTGGCAGAAATGTGAGCGTTTTTGTGCACAGATTCGTTCAGCTACTTGCTAGCAAGTCGTACACTTAATTCGAAGGTCTAGATGTTCCTAAATTACGGCAAAATGAAGGAATATTCGTCTCTCTTCACCGGAAGTGGGTTTGTTTATGACACGAACTCGCTGGATTGCAATCGAATTAGCTTGCTGCTGTAGCACGCAGAATGTATCTAATACAGCGAGCGTCCCGATTTATAAAGGCGCGAGTGTTTATTGCGAGCATTGACTCCAATTAAAGCCGAAATTGAGGGTTGTTCTTGCTTTGGAGCTAGTAGCTGTTGGTGTCAAGAGTTTGTGTGGGCCCATGCATTCTGGGTAGGTTGGTAGTTTCATGGAGGATTTCTGCGGCTTTGTTGTGGGTACAGCGGTGCCAGTGCCGTGAATTTTTCCCGTGGGCAGCTACGTTTTCGAGCGATCGCCGAGTGTAAGCCACTCGGCGGAGACGGGGACCGGGTCTTGTCGTGCGTTTCGCGGCCATGGAACTTCGATGGGAGCTGTTAGCGGCCGCAAACTCTCACCCATGACATCCACGGCTAGCCACCGGAGGAGCAGCAGCGAGCTAAGCCTAGCGCCTAGGCCTAACTTTTTCGGCGTTCGCGGACGCAGGGATGCAAAGACGTGATTGCAAAGAGGCCAGAGAAGAGACACCCCGGCGTACGTCCAAGGCAAGCGTCGGCGCGAGAGCTATGCATTCGCAAACAAGGCCTACGGGATCCAGTAACTCTGGCGTGTTGATGGTGGGACCCAACTTCAAAGTGGGAAAGAAGATCGGCTGCGGCAACTTCGGAGAGCTGCGACTAGGTGAGTCTTCTGCCGACGGCAGGCGTGTGATGATCGTTTCGCTAGTTGATCTTTTTCCGCGATGCAAGTTGTCCGAGACGCACTGTGCACCTATGTAACAGAAGCTGCGTTGTCCGGGCGTACTCCTCAGTTCGCTCGCTCAGGAGGCTAGCGAAACAAAAATAACAAAGTGGGTTTGGTACACGCAGAAGAATCGGTGTTTTTTTTTTTTAGTTATTTAATGATCAACCCGCTACTCCGTTGGGTAATTGCTTGGTTCTTTTGCAGAGTCCATCACCGCTTTTGTCTTCTCTCCGGGCAGCTACCTCGAATGAAATTCGGACAGACGAAGTTACTTGGCATTGGTGTAGGCGGTCGCACAGCTCAGAATCAGCCATCGGAGATTTCATCCCGTAGATTAGGCCGAACTGTCCCCAGCAAACGCGCTGATCTGTGTAAATTTGGAACAGGGAGCATATCAGTGTGTTTGGAGCAACGTGACAGTCGTGATCGCGAAGCGAACGCATACAAGAGAAGCAAGTCATGTTGCGACATGTTCGCTTGGTTGATGTCTTGGCGTCTGTCCCACCCCCCCCCCCACTCAAAGCTACCGTGTTTGTTTGGTGTTTCTTCTTTTTTTCCGAACGAGAATCGCGTCCTTTTGGACCTTTTCCAGCGGAGTCTACCTTTTTTTTTATTTTCGTGTGCCTCTTTGTGTGACGAGGTTTGTGTTTGCAAACTCGCCGCGTTCGCAATCGATTTTGGTGGATCGTGGGAAACCGACTTGCCTTTTGCCCCCGGTGCTGCCGCATTTGATTGAAAAGCGCTTTTTTCGTGATGGCACCTCGTTCTCCCCTTTTCAAATTGCTTTATTTATTTTTTTTATAGTTGAGTCGATGAAGTCGGGCGTTGTTGCATGTTATCTCGGCGACGGATGAAGGACTGATGCAAACAAAATCGCCGCAATGGGGGCTGTCCGTGGCTACACTCACTGACTGTGAGAACGGCAGAGAGGCCTTTCAGTCGGCCCGCCTCGGTGTCTGGTGAGCTTCGATCGTGCACGCGCAGCCAGAGCACGTCCGAAGGCAGCGAGCGCGTGCCGTTCTCAAACTGCCTATAACATCGTGTTCCTTTTTTTCTTTTTCGCTTAGATGGTGTCAGGTACAACTAGACCATATCGCGTTTTGAGGGACTTTGGTATCGTAGTGTGTGCGCAAAGCAAGCTCTCTCTCTCTGTGGTCTTGGAGTTTGGTCTTTCTAATCGAGCGCGTCGATAATCTCCTGGTTCCCCTTGGATTTGCCCGTCACCAGGGTCGGAGGCTGTGCCCCGCGAAAAATTACCATGTGGGGTTTATTATTGGATGTTGTTGACGGTGGTAGTGGTTCATTGTTGACGGTGGTAGTGGTTCATTTTCCAACCCAGCACTGGTTTTATGGAGTATGGATAATTACATTTTGTGGGTTGAGAGCTATGTCTACAATATTCATATCATGGGGCCCTCTACATCGTTGACCCGGTTATCTTAGATGAATCCCGCTCTTTGGAAGAACTGGTGCTCCCTGTCGGAAACATTGTTCTAGGATGTCTAGGTAAGAAACTCGAGGAAACAAAGGGCATTGCTATAAAGGGAAGGAGTGGTGCATTTTTTTTTTTTACAAACTTGGAGCCGAAAGGTAAGTCATGACAAGCACAAAAGTTATGTTTTTGGAGCTCGGTCTAGGTCACCACTGGAGCCAGCGGGATCTAGCTTTGTTGCTTGGAGAGATGTTTGTGCCCACTCAGGCTACTTGCACGCACCTTTCTATTGAGAAACCCCCAACCCTGCAATTTGGAAGAGGATAGATAGCAGCCCTTGCGGAGTTATGCACCTTCAAATCGGTTTAGGATGGAAGGTACAGTGCTCACCAAACTTCTATGAAAGATGGGAACTGCATGTTTTCTCGTGGCAGTGCTGTCCGGGATGAAACTGAACAGCTGCTACGACGAAACACTGCGGGATGGTTTGTTGAGCACTACATCACAAAATCGTAGCTCGGCCATCGCTAGTATAGCACTGCCATGAGAAAGGACACAGTTTGCATGCTCCATGTGTGAATTTGGTGAGTACTGTACATCTGTATCGCCCACAGAGGCAACAAGTTTTGTATGTCTCCTAACTCTTACAACCTGCGAACGATATGAGACTGGCTAAATTTACTGCTTTACTCTGTTTCACAGATAGCATTGAGGTCAGCCTGTGGTGCAGGGCAGAGCCACCGAATGGGCTAGCACTAGAGCAATGACGCTTCACATTGAATGGATGGATGCTAATAGCTATACCCTTTATAATGGGCGGTAGCTTGCACCACCTAGCTTAGAAACCAAAAGTATGATTCCTCCCCTCGCCCTTCTTAGCCAGTTATTATTGGTGGGTGGGAGCAGTGTTGCCTGTTGTCACCAGCTTTTGCCTGGCATGCCTGATGGAAGATGCAAAAGATGCTTTCCGTCGCCCTGCCTGCTAAAACGATTAGCAACAGGGTAGAAACGATACCGCTGTAATTTCCTGACACAGCATCTACTGCTCGAAAGGCCACATGGCACAACCACAACTGTCGTAAACGGCGCTCGTGCAGCTCTAGGCCCCAAGATGGCAATGCCTGCAAAGTCCTGGTATGCTAACAGATGTCGCATGACGCAAACGAACAGGCAAACGGCTTGGTATCGAACGGCGGGGAGAGAAAAGGGCCGATATTCTGGACGTAGCTTTCTAGAGACCCTGGCGCAGGGTCTTTTTTCACTTTAGTCCACAGGTTTTCGGACATATAGCTTGCATCGTCTTGAGCACTGAGCGCCACACCTTCCTGAGTGTTACTGAATCTGGAGACATGTCTCCATAGTTGACCGAAGTCTGGCAAGCAATAAGCAGCATTTGCAGTCTACTGTTCTTAGTCCTGGGGAACGCTGCACTGCTGCTACTGACAGAGGAACGTGGCCAGGTTGATGCTAGGGGCATGTGGGAGGGAACTTGCCGAAAAAGAGTAGAGGGGAATGTGGGCTGGACGTTCGAGCCCGGGTCCGATCGCAGAGTTGACGCCGTCAGACTGCGACGACGTTTCATGGAAGGGTTTGGAGGCCTCGGTTATTCTGGGCAGTGTTGCACAAGGTCACTGGTAGCTGAATTTTCATAGGCACACACCTGACAACAGCTAGTTTGTATTCGTTTCGAATTCCTTAATTAAACAGTTACCGAGTTAAAATAACCAATGAAGGTGTACCATTGAGATTCTGGTAGCTTCTGTCAAGCAGCACGCATGTTTCAAACTGACCTCTTTTTCCTTGAGGTTTGGCCAGCCTTTTTATTTATTTGGACATTAAATGTAATGTAAAGGTGCAATACCATATATAATTGGATTATATGTATTGCGTTCACTACAGGATTTTTGCATTTTGTTTTGTTATCTTGTCGACAAGAACACAAAAACGCTAAATGGATCATCATCATTCTTTTGACTCCATTTTCTTTTCTTTTTTTCTTTTTCTTTTTTGTAGAGGTTGTATGAGGAAAAAAACGCAGGGCTGAGAGTAGGGAAAGTAGGCTGAGTGGTGTCACCCTTTCAGAAAGAAAGGTAATAGACTCGGAGAAGTGGTTTTTTTTTTTTCTTCTCACGCACTGGGAACAAGATCGAGAGGAAAAGTGTGTCTGTAGTAATGTGGTAATGGATTGCTTGTGGTTGCTTCTTTATGTTCCTTTTTCCTATTGTTTCTTATTTGGCTTTTTTATATTTTCTACCGCTAAATTTTCGGCATGATGCCGGTAGAGATGGGACGTCCTTACCGATGAAAACTAAAATTCAAAGTGAGTATAAAAAAAAAAAATATTGCCCCAATTAAAAATGACTTCTAAACTTCGTTGCACTATAAATCGAAGCTTAATCAAAGGTCAGGAGATAAGGCAGTCTATACTCGCCATTTATAAACTCGCAAGGTCGTGACATACCCTGCACTTGATTAGAGTTTTCCTTGATAAAATGGGCAGAACAGAAGTACTAGGAACTTCATAACATTGCACTTTTGGCCTGCATGGTTGGCTGCATTGAGGGATTTGATAGAAAAAGAACTAAAGGGAGTTCGTGAAATAGGGTGGGATTTTCTGTGTTCTCTTGTATGTGTGTGTAAAGGAATTGCTTTCCTATTTTTATAAAATCTGGTAAAACTACTTCTGTGAGTAGTCCAGACATCCAAAATATGTTTGGAGACCCATCGTTGCAAATCACATTTGGTTTCAACTGGCCGAAAGTCACCACACAGAAGTCTGCAGCATGTCTGGACATTCCCTTTGATGTCTCCTGTAATTATGATGCAGGGTGTCCAAGCAGTAATAGCGAGAATAAGTCACATATTAGGCTAGCTTTGTTTTGGACCACTTGTGTGTCTGTTCTCCGAGGTCACTAGATTGTATTAGGGGGTTAAACACTCGTAATGAGTTGTTGCATGCAGTAATGGATTTCACAGTAACTTAGTCGTTTGCAGAGCATCTTATTGTGTTCTAGCACTCTTCTATCATTTCATATTTCTCACTGCGCTGTTTGCATCCACTGTCGCTCTGTTCAACACACCCCTCGGACAGTTTGTCCACTATAAACAAATAAGTAGATCCCGCCACCTTGCAAGGGCTCGTGCAAACATTTTGGAGACCGGCTCATTCTCCCGTTTACGGCGGTTTGTCCTCGGCTTTTCGTTCCGTCCTCAAACGCGTGGTGCCAGTTGACGCAATTGAACGGCCTCTGGTGCTGCCGGTCAATTCCACCTCGTTTGGGGGTCGAATCGTTGGAATGATGACCGACCCCGGGGGCAGGCACTCGTCCCACAATCGAGGGAAGCCCCAGTGGGGACGGGAGACCGCTGCCGCTGTGCGATGGGGGCAAGCAGTTGGCCTGCATTTGCAAATGCCTCTAATAGACGGCATCCTTCTGTCGACTTCTTGTTTTTGTCTCCGGGGCCGACGCATTAGAGGGAAGCCGTGCACCTTCGTTTGGGTGAACCGGAGCTTCAATGCCAAGGCCCTTTTTCATCTGTCTTTTTTTTTTTTCTTTATTGCGACCTGACCTTCTTTTTTTTTCTTTTTTTTCTGGGAGGTTGGAAGTCTTAATCAGGAGTCCACTTGGAAGGCGTTTCGTGTTGTGAGCGAGTTTCAGAATGTCTTCTGCTACATTGTTCATTGGCAGGAGTCGTTGTCTGGGGATGTTACGGCTGATTGTTGTTTTAAGTTTTGGGTGGGGGCACGCACATTTCAGCCAGAAAAATAGGGGAGGGTGGAACATTTTCCTGCTAAGAATTTTTAACTGAAAGCCGCAATATTGATTGAATAAATATGTTAAAGAGCTCGAAGAGGCTAGATTGTATGACTAAGCAAAATTAAATCGTATGGGAAATTATGCGAGGTTGTGTTTCTCACGGGAAGCCTTCTTGTTGGGAAGTGTGAGCTAAAGGCACGGTTCATTCTTTATCAATAATTCTATCGGTCTTAATAGAATGTGTGGAATGCAGTAGTTGAGCAATTGTTTAAATTTGTGTAGAAGACGCTAAGCAGACATTTGAGGGAGTAAAAAGCGCATATTGTTTATTAATTTCCCTGCTGAGTTTAGGGGGAGAAGTCACGGTGTAACGTGCCACCATGACGTGATACTGTGACACCATGTCTCTGTCCTCACGTCACAGGATGTCATGTCACGTGCCCCTTTAAATGTGGCGGGAAAATCGCAGTGATGCGATTGCTGAGCCATTTGTGGCAAACTGTGCTAAAGGGCTTACCCTGCACCTCCTGCTATGTTTAGCCAGAAATGTGAGGAATCTGCTCCAACATTGCGCCAGAGCTTGATTGAACTTTATTAATAGTGAACATGTAATACACGTGCCCCACTACTCATCCGGATCCTCATGGTAGTATTGTGCAAATTTCCGAAACTTTCGGTTATCGCTGCAAAAAGCATTGGGTCAAACACTGGCAGTACTCGGAATTTTTGCAACATCGAGTCGTCGTGTTTGCAGTCTGACATGGTGGGTAGGTTAGCTTTGTTGAGTGCGCTTCCCACCACGCTCTTGTATACCATAGTGAAGCATCAGCCGCGAAATAAGCATAGCGATTTTGCTTACCTCACCTCGCCCCAGCGCACTTGTGCGTTCTGAAAGGAAAGCACTCCCCCAAAGCTGGGTATGCTAAACACGTCTGTTTGTTGAAAAGAAAAAGGGGGAGAATTTGGTGAGTGCGACTGTAACAACTCTACTTTGCAGTAGAAGTTTCGAATTAAAACTGCCCCTAATATTTATGATAGACTGTGATATTCTGGCCGTATCTTTTTAAGATGCTATATTTAGCGAGCATAATTTTGCAAGGAACTTTATATGAACTGCTCTGTAGGTTTTTTTCTTAATTTCAACTACCTTGTTTAGTTGCCACCAGTATATAGGGTTTATGTTTTTGAAGTACAGTTAATAGGATGAATTAGAACTAATTAATTAGGTGAGGCAGTGGAGGAAGATTGGGACTAAGCATAGCCAGATTGGCTGGATGGTTTTTAAGATGTAGAATGGCGTCGTGGCATGAAGTGGGGTGCTTGTGCGACTGTGTCATCACGTGATGTCAATTTCCCCGCTGAATTTAGCGGGAAAATGAATGGATAGATGGACAAATCACTGGGGTTAGGGGGCTCTGTTAAAGAGCACTCCATGCTCTCAAGTTTGTTGAGACTGTTCCTCGCCACACACCTTCAAGACGAAAAGGAAGACCTCGCAAAGAGGTGTGCGAAAACAAGCGGGCATAGAAAGGACACTTGGAGCGCAAAAGAAGAGAGAAAACACCAATTTTTCTTTGCAGGCCAGGAAGTCGTCGCGCAAGCGAAGGGTCGCAGCCGTTAGCGTTACATCACGTCAGGTTCTTGCACGCCGGACGCGCCCCGTGTTCTCTTTTGAGTTTCCGCCGGTGCACACTGTTTGACTAGCCTCCCCCTCTCCCCAGCTGTGCCATCTTCGCAGTTGTGAAGCGGTCACTCGGTTATTGATTCCTGGGTGCCGGGTTTGTTGCTATGGAAGTGGGGTAGAAAACATTGGGGCGGTTGCGTGACAGATAGAGGAAGTGGGGGGGTGCACCGGGCCTCTTAGCGGGGACCCGCCCCTCTGCGCTATCCCTCACCTACGTCTGGCATTGCCCTTGAAACTAATAGCCCCCTTTTTATTTTTATGTATATATATATGTTGTTTTTTTTGTGGGCGGGTGGAAGATTTGATAACCTGTGCGCCGAAATTGTGTCACGTCGCTGTGGCTTGTTTGGGGAGCTGACCCGAGAGAGTTTGAACTCGTTAGGAAACTTCGGTCAGCTTGGAAGTGTTGAGGAATTGCCAGGAAATGAAGCCGAAACATAAAATAACACAATAGTCATTGCACAATATTTTTTAAAATCTTTTTTGTAGATAAAAAAAAAAAGATAAAGAATCTTGGTGGTTACGAGATTAGATCAGTGTTCTTTGTCGTACAGGTATTTCCATCTTAGCAAGTCACAAATGATACAAATGTAAAAGCGTTGTGTGTGTGTGTCACCATTTAACCCTATTCTTTAAGGTATCATGGGAAGGGCACCCTCTCCGATAGTGTTAAATCGTTCCACACTTTCCCGACCCCGGAACAGAACGGAAATGGAATCGGATGCCTTTTGTCCGAAATAGTGTGGGAATGGAATGGGCTCGCTTGAGAAGCGGATTGTGTTGACCTCCAGCTAGGGCCCATGGCCTGCTATCGCAACGTGATTGCGCATAATCAAAGTGGCTCTTGAAACTGTGTTATCTAATTAATTGGCAAATTAGCCTTTAAAGTCTAGTTTTTTTTTGTTTTTTGTTTTTTTCAATTATGGTGAATAAGAGTGTAGTAAAGGAATAGGAATGGAACGAATGGTTTAGCCATCCCAGGAGGGGGTATGGGTCCAGCGTCTCCGTTGTCCCAAGAGTCGAAAGGAACGGAATTACGGGACACCATAATTTCCCGGAACAGAGTTGGAACAGGAGGAGCTCATTGCGGAGCTCATTCCGCAACACTCGCATCTCCAGCGGCACACCGTCCTTGTCTTCTTTTAGCAAACGGTCTGGACGTTTGTGTTTGTCTGGATCGGTTGAGGAATTTAGGGACTCTTTCCTCCCTTTCACTTTAAGTCCGATGGAGCCGGGGCCAATCGTGCAGTGTTTCAAGTGTGTTGTCACGGCGCTCATTGTCTTTGCAGGTTTGCAATCACTGATAGTAGCTGCAGAAATGCCGTGCCCATGACTAAGCACTTTTGGCACCGCTTGATAGGCTCCATCAGATTATAGCATCAGCTGCCGTCCGGTCCGACTCTTAGTGCAAGGGAGTATGATAACCAGAGAAGTACCCGGAGGACTCGGAAGATTCAGAAATGTAACTTTGTAGACGCCAGCAGATGTTCAAGTACAAAATTTTGGAAATGGAGGCAGCATTGTGTCAGTCGAGGGCTTCTGTTCCGTAGGTCTAACTTAAAAAGGTCTTGTAGTGCAGCTTTAAAATAAAAGTCACAAACAAAGGATAACAAGTGGTGCGTTCTATGTTACGTCTTATTTTTTGCTCCAATGTTTAGCTCGGAACGTTGGCGACTGTTGACTTCTCACTTGGTTTGGTTAAGCGCCACGGAGTGTGTTTTTGTAGTGGATTACCGTAGAATACCGTGCATCCGCCCATTCCACATTAAGCGTCCATCCCCAAATTTGTAAGATCTGAGAAAATACGCGCAGTACATTTATATGTAAAATTGATGACCGGACAAGCGCCCATCCCCCATTTTTTGTGATTATTTCTGAAGTTTGAGTGGGCGCTTGCCCGGTATTTTACGGTAATTCTGGCAACTTTGTTTGTGTACGGTTGCTGTTAAGAAAAACAAATAGTTTATAGGAACAAATACCTAAGCACTGAAAGGAGTGCTGAAGAAAATTGTAAACAGAAATGCCCCTAAAAATATTTGGCAAGGCATGCTTTCAGAAGGGTTTGTGTTTTCATTTCCAAATTGTGCAGGCAGGAAAAAAAAAAAAAAAAAAAGTGTTAAAATCGGAACTGTTAAAACTTGGTTATTGTTCTGTCAGTTCCTTGGTTTAATTATGTAGGTTCCATTTATCTATTCGTGTGGAGTTCTTGCGGGGATTTTGATTTTTAACGAGGTCTACCCGTGGGCAGCGCTAGAGCCGCTACTATTTTGAAGTGTGACTTTTTGACCTATTGACATGCTGTCGGGGAGCCATGGCGATTGTCTTGCTCTGCTGCGGACTGTTCTGACATTTTTGGAGGACAGAAAAGCATTTCCTGTGATTTGGGTTGGAGCTTAAAATAACTTTGATGGTCGGCCATCTGCAAGCTTCACGAGACATGCTGAAGCGTATGATGTTGTCATGCAAGAGTTTTTGAGCGCGTACGATGGTGATTGTTTAGCGGTGTTTCATGCTCCGTTGCTCGGTCTAATTTGTGCTGTTTCCTTCTTTCAGGAAAGAACCTGTACAATAATGAACATGTTGCAATTAAATTGGTGAGTAATCAGCAGTTATTCACATTGTCATTTCAACGGGCTGCGTGTGCTGTTATTTGTTTGTTAGGTGTCCAGCGTGTGTACCTATCATTGCCTCGTGTAACTCATCGCAGAAGTTGCACTGGACGTGGTGAAAGTCGGAAAATGTTTGAAGACGTACAGCTTAAGCCTCTGCAGTTATTCTGCTTAACCTTCAAGACCCCTGTCAGCGAGGGTATTAAAAATGGTATAACGCCCATAGTAGAGAATACTTAGCAAAACTGCAAGAATCTGAGTGAAATCATACACAAAAGATGTAGGAAAGAAAATTCAAACAAAAAAGCAAAAGAATGCAGTAAAACACAGCAGAATAAATATGACCATGAAGCAGTTGTGAGCATAGCTTCGCTTAACTGCTGTTCGAAATGCAGTGAATTTAAAAGTGAAACTATGTTGTGAGGAAGGTCACTCGAGGCTTGCATTGGTATGAATGCAGAAGAGACACGGCCAGCTAGCTCTGAAGAAATTGACTAGTGACGTTACCCGAGACAACAGGCAAGAAAGCATTGACGAGGGTAGCGTACATGCGTGTGGACCGTAATTTCACCATTTTATATCAAATTTTCTCGCCTCAAGTAACTTTTGTTTAGGCTTTTTGCTCAATTCTTAAGAGCTGGCCCGACATGGACTGTGTTTTGCCGTATCAGAAGCGTGGCCAATTTATCGAGAGATTGTGTCGGCAACCGCAGATGATTCGATCGAAGCCTCATTTCACGATTTTGGGGCCGACCTTGTTTGCGGCTCTTGCATTAAGGACAATCATGCAGTAGTAATTCTGGCACAGCTGCAGACTGATTTCTGGCACATGGTAACGGTGAAATCCAGACAGTGCAGCTCTCTTCTTCGCCTCTGGTCGTGTTTTTGGGTGGGGCGGTAAAGCGCCGTTCACACACCTGCATCCGAGTAGGACCAAGAGAGACAAGACTAGTTTTTAAGCCTCTTGCAACGGCATAGGACCTGCTCCTCAGCAGTTCATCCGGTTCTACACCATCGCAAGAGGCTTAAAACAGGTCTTGTCTGCGTCGGTCCTACTTGGCTGCAAGTGTGGGAACGGCGCTTAAAGGAGCCCTGCAACGACTTTTTTTACTGGTTCTTAATTTGCACCGAACCTGGGCGCACTGAACGTAGCAACTTAATGAAACTTTTCTTTTCCCCAATTTAGCTTTATTTTAAAAGTTATAAGTAAATTAAAATCGCAAAAACCAGCAAAAAATAACCCTCTTCTTGACGTCTTTGGTCCTGGCTTGAGTGGCTGTGAACTAGAGGAGGGGTGGTGAGCTCAGTGAGCGCTCACGGCTGCCGCACTTCGTGTCGACGGCGTGAGAGGGCACCACTAAAGCATGTGCTGGATAGGCTGGATGAAGCGGGCGGCCAGGGCGGCTCACATTGCATTTGCTGTGCGACTAAACACTAATTCGGCATGACACTTCATTTGCCACAAATGACAGCAAACACAGGGTAAAGATCAGTTCAGAACGGGAGCCACTTAGCGCTGCCATACCGCCAAACGGCCAAACTGCAAGCCAAATGTGCTCTCAGAAGGCCTTCGGAATGCTCGGAACCGGTCAGATCCTCGAGCCTATACGACCGCAGTGCTGCCGCGTACATCTGGGACCCTTGTACGCTCGCTGCTCGTCGGCGCCTGATCCCACTACTCCTTTCTAGCTTGCACTGCCTTTTCCACCGCTTGGTGGCGGGGGTATGTCGACGGGTCATTTCTTGTTTTAGTACTTTATAAACTGCATTTGTTTCTTTTCTGATCTAAAATACTGAACAAGAACTACTTTCATAAATAATTGAAATGGTTCGCAACACTTATTTATATTTTGACCAAAAGAAAAGCTTTTAGTGGCTTTGACCAGTAGTAAGGCCAGGACCAAAAACCTCACGATGTCGTCACATATCGCCCGCTTCTGGCACCGTGGTTCGCCCGCATAGGTGGTGGAAATTTCCGCGGCGTCGTCCGGTTGAAATATGATGCACTGTTATTTAGTTACTCTCTCCGTGCTTGCTGGCTTGCCCGAACCCCAAGAGATGTGGAAACCGCAAAAAGGGTAGAAGATTAAATATGATTGCAAAGCCCCTTTAAGCCTTCTGCCAACAAACTGGCCCCCTCAATCCAGACTTTTCTGACAAGAAAATAGAATATAAAAAAAAAGAGGAGCTTGTGCTAATAGATTGTTGGGTGAGCCAACCACAGTGAATGCAAGAACGACCCCCCGCCCTCCCCCCCTCTTGTTTCTGATATCTTGTTTCTGATAGGAGATAAGTGCTGGAGGGGTGGGCTTGAAGGGAATGAGGGTGTGCATACACAGTTTTATAGCTTTATGGGCATCCCAGCAGACGGCTTGGTTTCCTAGCGGGCTAGAAAACAAAGAGAAATTTTGGAGCAGTGGAACTGCAAATTTGACTCGGTTGGTGAGGCATCTGTGGTCACTGGCAGAGTGAGGATGGCAGGAAGGCCCTTCACTTGTCCCGTTTCAGTGAAAGCTAACACTTCACGAAGTCTTGGGAGCCTCGAGCGTGTGTGCGCAGCGGAAGGCAGCGAGCATGTGCTCGAGGTCGGGCATTCAGAATTGTTCTCGTCCTGTTAGTGTCCATAGTCGTCTGGGGATCCCTCCTTGGCTAGGGGGCTGGTAAGTCTGCTTTGCGCAAAGCGGTGAAGATCGTCATAACGAACCAGGCCGCACCACTTAGCGGGACCTGTACAGTGGCGATCGTCGTCTTCCATTTTCAGACTAGCGACTCGTTTGGTTGTCAAGTGGGAATTCATGTTTGGTGGCGTCGTATTGACTGGGATGTATGGTGAACCCTCGGGAATCTTTGCATGTATTTAAATCAAAATTATTTGGAGGGGAATTGACGTAATCAGTCCTGAGAAATGACATCATTGGCGTGGGGTATTTCCCATATCTTTTATATAAGCAAGGATAGCTTAACCCTTTTTATAGATTTGTAATTACAAGGGAAGTACATCTGCCTGCCGAATTTCAGCCAGAGTAAAATAGAAAAAAAAGAAAAAAGGTTGAAAACCCTCATCCCCTCAAAACATTGAATGTGCTTGGTTGCTTGGTTCCATAAACTATATCTATATTGAGTTCAGTAAGGGCATGTTTTTGTTAATGTACCAAATATGCAGGACAACCTACCTCCATTTTGAAAAACCATGTGAAATACCCAATTCTTTGCTATATTCCGACTTGAGAATCTTGCCTTTTACCTCCCGAATTTTGTAAGACATAAAATGCAAGAAATGAGGTGTTTTAGTAGATTTCTCCAATACCTCCAGCGATGATGCCCAACAACAATAAGACGCATGCGCAAAGGCTTTGGCAGAGTATTGAGAATCGGTGTCGGAATGAACTGCTAAAACTCCCCACACATGAAACCTCCCACGTCAGGTGCTCATAGCATGTTCAGGCATCATCATAGGTGTCGTTCTTAGCCTAAGATTGTGCGGTATGTTTCGCTTTGACATTGGAGAGCGATGTCGAAGAGGTTACCGTGCAGTGGACGCACTCAAGCGCCGGAATGTGGACTGCCTAGCTTAGGCAGAAGCGTCCCGGTGCCGGTCGCAGGCACGGGTGACCGAATCCACCGTTGGGAAACTGGGGGAGGGGAAGGCCTGACACCTGAAAAGGGGGGGAGCGGGCAGGCGTAGCAGAGCACGGAAACTGTCGCTGCAGCCAAGTGTCAATGGAAAACACCCCGCTCTGCACGCTAGAACGCACAGGGGTAGCAAAAATGTCAGTCGACTTGTTTGCGGAGGTGGGGCTTCCTTTGTTGTTTTGGTGCGGGGGAGGTTGTTTGTTATGCGTGCGTTCGTGGGCGACCTTTGTGGGGGGGCAGTTCGATGTGGCCCTTTTTGGTTTTTCGTTTGAAGGCCTTGGGAGGTTTTGCGTCTTTCAGTGCGGTATTTCTGTTGGCTCCTTCTCGTTTGTCCTTTGGGAAAGCCATCTCTTTTATTGGGCCAATTGCCAAGGTGCCTGTTGGCGTAAACCAAACTATTGCGTATGTCACTATTGACGTCGGGAGCTACGTGAAATGAGGGTGTACGTTTCAATATTCCTTTCAATGCCGTTGCTAAGCCTGGCTCTTCCAAGGTTATAATATGTTGTCATTTTGTGACCTATGTGCCTTTACTTTTCTAACATCAGCAGGTTTCGTAGACTTCCGATAGAAGTTGAGATAAGTGCCGCTCATCAGGGCAGGGGAAGGTTTGAAAAGCGAAGGCATTTTATAGTTTGGTTTTTCTCTGCTTTTGATGCGTTGACTTTATTTGACACATAGATGTGTTTTTAACCCAAAAGCCTAGCATGATCCACTAATTTTTTTTTCTTTTTCTTTAGTTTATTTATTTGGAAAAGAATTAGGATCAACAAATTCCCAATAAAGGTATGAGTGCCCGTTTTACCAACAGTTTAAATTGTGTTGCATTTAAATGTACATCATTCAACTCGGTGAAACAAGGTACTGGCCACATGTTTTTGGACTCTTACTTGGAGCGTGTCGGCCGCTGACGCCTGATCATCGTGACGCAGGTCGAGGCACAGCTGTTCATTTTACCAGAAAGGCTCATAGACATGAGCAGCATCCACTTTGTGGGAATGGCAAAGCCTTGGTAGTTCTGCTTTTCGGTTCAAAGCGAAGTTATAGCAAAAATTGCCGCGAGCGCAGCTGACCGAGCAGGCAGCGCGCTCGTGGCCTAACGGTTATCGCACGTGCCTTCCACGCAGATAGCCAGGGTTCGATTCCTGGCTGCGGGGACGCCTTTTTGTTGACATCTAACGTAATGTTCTGGTAAATTCGAGAACCGTGTTGTTTGTTCGAGGTCAGAATATTCTACACGCCGAACCTTCTATGCCGATTATTCCAGTCTACGCCCACGCGTGCACATAAGGGGCTCCGCGTGGCGAGCTGCAGACAGTCTCGCCCCAGCGCTCGATCCTGCAGTTTCGCCAACATCGATGCCCGCAACGCTCTGCTGTTATTTTCTGTTTTATTTTTATTTTTGGGCACAAGTTCGCCTCATTAAACGTTTAGTTTCTTCAGTTATCATCGCCTCATCATTTGTCATCCGTGACAATATTGCATGTCTCCCGTTTATCTTGTAAGATACCCGTGTCACTCTTGGAGTCGCCTTAATATCCAAATATATCCATTTATTTCATTTTTTTTATAGAGGTGGTTGATTATTAAAGGGGTACTCCGGCGATTTTTTGAGCTACCTCAACTAACTATTTTTTTCTGACTCCCCGGCCTTTACCCTTTCCGGTATGCTATTTAGTATTGCGAAATTCATAATAGTTAATCGGCAAATGAAAATAATGCAAAAACCAACATTCAAATATACCCGCACTTTTCAGTGCCGTGACATCAGTGGCGGGCAGGCTTGCCAGTCGAGCGAGCAGTCTAAAAAATTGAATATGCCAATCATTTGTTCCATGCTGGAGCGCGGGTCCTGGAACGAGCTTCCAAAGAAACATTTGACACCATGAAACTGCTTCGAATCAGTTGGGAACAAATTCTACAGTCCAAAGAGTGAACCCCTGCACTTCCACTGACGTCACTTTTTCGTTGTTGCCAGTAGAGACTTTCAGTTTGAAAAACACGGTGAGGACCAAAATTGTAAATTCAATAACTTCGTGAAAAAAATATTATTTTAACCTAATATTTGGGATACTATTTTAGCGATGTTGTTTGGCGAGTTTAGCAAAATTTCAAGCAAATCGGGGACTATGAAGAAATCGCCGGAGTACCCCTTTAAAGGGGTACGGAAACAAAATTTTAGTGCCGATCTTTCTGCATAAATATGGGCTAGGGACAGGCACCACCTCGAAAATATCAGTATCGCACTGTAAAACACAGAACTAATTTTAAACCCAATTAAACGATTTCAAATTCACACCTGGTGGATGGTGGGAAAGTTCTCGTGACATCACTTGTGACATAGGAGCAGCGCCGTTCTGCGGCAATACGGCGTGCCGGCAGAATTAGCCTTGGCCTGAACACGTTTGCAAAGCCTTGGCGGAGAAAACCAAAGCGTAGTTGGCCACAGTGAGCTCGTTCTCGTTGCGGCTCTTTGCACGACACGACCCGAGCATGCTTCTGGCACGGCCGGTATTAGTTGCTGCGAGTCGCGAGCTGCGAGCCGACGTTAAAAAAGATGTTTGAACTACGAGAATGTCAGCAAGAGCCACGCAAATACTTGTTGACACTTGGAGCGGACACGCGCGTTTGATCGAAGTGCTGGATTCGCTCTGTTAGACCGCGTTTTGGTAAGCGCTTCTGGACCGATCTTTTACGATTGCAACTTGATACTGACATGACACTCGGCAAAGAAAGGTTAGACCGACATCGCGTAGCTACCACGAACTGCTATAGCCCGACAGTGACGTAGCGTCGTGTCGGAATAAAAATGGCATACTAATAACAAAGTGTACTACATACCGTGTTGTGAAGGCAATCCGTATGGCGTTTATTTGAGCTCTATATCACACAAAACAAGGAGGTAGAATCAATGAGAGTCCTTTTTCGACGACAGCGTTCGTCACCGCTGCCTTGGAAAACAAGGAGATTGAGATGACAAGGGGAAAAGATTGACCTCTGAAATTTAGTTCAGGGATCAAACTATTCATCCGGGAAGGGTCCACAAGGGTCGCGCGGGCATATTCCATTCAGCAGGCCAGCCGTTCATGGGCAGACGGTCTTGGCCAAGGACCGCCGGAGCAACGGTGCGCGGAGTCGGTGTTGCTGCTAGGCCTACTATATTCTGCCGAGCTCGCTTGGTCGGTAGAATCGTGGCCATTGTAGTTCTTCTCGGGTGTTTGTGGATCCTGCGTTCTTGATCGTCGTGGTCTGTTTCAAGTACTCCTTCCTTTTTCCTTGCTGGTTGAAGTCGGGACGCACGAGAAGAGCACATAGAAAAATAAATGTCCGTTGGTCGTCGCTACCAAGTAATTAATTGAGCGACGCTGTCGGCCATGTTGATATTTGATCGTAAAAAGTGCGTAAAGGGGTGTCCAAACAGGACACTACAAAACGCACGACTCCGACAAATCGTGAAAATGGAAGCGGACACGCCCGCTTCAATTTTCACGATTTGTCGGAGTCGTTTCTTTTGTAGTGTCCTGTTTGGACACCCCTTAAGACAGCTTCGGAGCTGTCGTAGGATTCTGTCGTAACCTGCGCAAAAGTTACGACAATTTCGTTTCGACAATACGGGTTTTCTCTCAAATTTGTTGTACGCACTTTTTTTTGTCGTAAGTACGCTTTGAGAATCCGGCCTCAGAGCTGGTTTTGTCAGTGGTGCCTTGGTTGCCGACTTGCCGTGGTGCAGCGTGCGTGCAGCCCTTGCACTTCTCAAACGGCCTCGTTGTCACAGGTCGTAAATCGTCGACGCGCCACCAGGTGGCAACGCTCGTAACCACAACATCCACGCCGTAGCCTTTCCCCTCTGGCACAAGTGACGTCATAAATGGGCCCAATATCCCAAGATGCATTGCGCTCTCCGATAACTGATTTTTGAACGCGCGCCCAATCGGGCCCCTCAGGGTGAAAAATATAGCCATCCGTTCAGAATACAAACGCGCGATTATGATTTACGGATATCATTGATCATATTAAACCTATTTCTGACCATAATAGGTGTATTTCAAGTTTCGCTTCAGTATCCCTTTAAAGGGGCATCATAGCAGATTTTGGGATTGCTTTCTTTATGCTGCAAACTCAATCTTTGTTCCCTAGACATTCTAGAAAACCCGAGATCGGTAATCGTCTCGGTCTTTCTCCCATTAACCCTTTCCGTACGGGAGACGAGCTCAGCTTGTCAGGCATTTACTTGCAAAAAATACGGAAGACGAGCTGAACTCGTCCAAAATAGTTTCGCTGGTGATATGATCCTAAAGACGTCTTGAGCTCGTCCGTTGCTCTGCACTTGCTGGAAAAGGCACCAGATGGCGTAAGGAACCCGTAGAAAGAAAGTTCTTTCAACCGGGGCTTTTGTTGTTGCGCTGGCTACCCTATGCTTTAAAAATGGCGGCCCACATAGGACGAGTCGATGATTCCTCACGTGGGGAAAAAAAAAAAAAAAAAAAGAAGAAAAGCTGTGGACTGAAACTTTTTCGTCTTGGAGTGGAAGTGATGTGGACACCTGGACTTGACTCCGGTGAGTCTTTAATAGGCTACCTCACTTCCGATGAAAGTGAAGACGACAGCGCTGAGGACATAAGCTCTTCACGTGTTTGGTCAAAAATTTACGTGAATAATATCCTCGTCCACCGCCTCGATTTCCTTTCACTGGCTCCTCTTATGAACGTCCAACTAGACAAGGGTGCCACAGTTGGGGAGTATTTCCTTCAGTTTTCTTATGAAGCGCTCGTTAATCTCATCGTCGGTGAAACCAACCGCCGCGCGACGCAGTTTTTTCGGTCGCACCAGCGCACGGCTGGTCACAGAAAAGCTTGGAAGCCGACTGATAGAAGAGAGTTGCTGGTGTTTCTTACACTACTCATTTTGCAAGGAGTGATTGACAAGCCTGAAGTGAAATTGTACTGGTTAACGCGACAGATCCTCCGCACACCAATTTTTGGCGACTCGGATGAGCAGAGATGGGTTCTTCCCCCGATGAAGTTGCTGCACTTAACGGACAACGAGTTACCAGACAATCAGCACCCCTATCCAAAACTCCGGAAGCTATTGCCTGTCCCGACAAGACTCGTTGACAACTTTCTGGCAGTCTACACGCCAGAGCGGGACGTGTCCGTCAATGAAAGCCTGCTCCGTTTCAAAGGAAGACTTTCCTGGAAACATTTTATGCCCTTGAAACGTGCTCGTTTTGGCCTAAAGTTTTTCGTTTTGTGTGAAGCCTCCAGTGGATATAGTTGGAATATTATGTTGTACTCTGGAAAAGGATCTGTTGGATGAAGGATATTGTGTTACAGTAGACAATTTCTACAACTCCCCGGAGCCTGTTGACAAGCTCACCGCATGCAATACTGATGTCTACGTCACAGCCAGACCCCGTAGAAAGGAGATGCCAAACTTTGACACAAAACGACTTCGGAAAGGTGAGATAGAGGCGTTTCAAAGAGGCAAGTGTCTATGCCTCCATTAAAAAGACAAGAAGCCTGTGACTTTTCTGAGCACTGTACACTCAGCAGGGAGCCCTGATGTCACCAATCGGAAAGGCGAAGTGGTTTCAAAGCCGATCATCGTCATGGACTACAACAACACCATGAGCGAGGTGGATAAAAGCGACCAAAACCTCTTTTACTATCCGTGTGCGCGAGATGGCCACAAGACCTATTGCAAGAAGTTGTTTCGCCATTTAGTGGACATGGTGATTTATAATGCATTTGCATTATACACGAAGAGCGAGAATCCTATCGGCCATCTCGAGTTCAGTCTGAGCTTAGTGAAGGGACCGATACAGCAAAACTGTGACAATGTGGGCCCACGGAGAAGAGTTAGGGTCTCTGACCACTCCTTGACAAGGCTTGCAGCCTCTTTTTCTCTCCTTTGATGGTGATCGTCAAACCCAGGCTTGCAGCCTCTATGTCTCTTTTTCTGAGACATATATCTGAAAAAAGGTGGAACCGAGAGAATCAAGCTGATTTAGACGGACAAGATTTACTAAGAAGTTATAGATGTGTGGCCGGCCCTTGAGCCTTAAAACAGTCTAGCTAGTCAAAGGACTGAAACACATTCAGGAGTTGTGCGATGAAAGCCACCTATACATTACTGCTGTTAAATAGCCTCGATTTCGTCACTTTAAACCCTGTGAATGAAGGCTAGCCTGGGCCTACGAATATCTTGGCAAACCTGTTTGGCCCACGCGCCACACCTTACGTGCCAGCGCTTCAAGATATTGCAAAGTTCTTTCCACCTGTAATGTGCTGCTGCTTAAAAGGGAGGGTAGTAGTTGCTGGCATTGCTGAGTAGATTGTAAAAGAAGAAACTATAGTCGCCAGAAACGCAGGGCATTTCTTTCAGCTTGGCCTCCAGCGCATGCCCCTTACCGTTTGTCATGTTTTGGCTGCATGTGCACATGCAGCGCTGATAAAACATGGAAATTGTATCGAAAGTAGGAAGCCTGCACTCTCCATACAGGTTTCGTCCTGTAAGCTGGGGGTCGGCAACGTTTTGGGGGGTAAATCGGGGAAGGGGTGGGGGGTTTAGCTAAAGAAAATAACGGGCATGATGCACAGTGAACTGTTATGCCGTGCACTGCACACTGTATTTGGCAAGGCACTTGAATCACAGGTTCTGATTCCGTTATTCTTGCAGAGTCACACAGTTCTTGCCGATTCGAAAGTCGAAAGAACCGGACAAACTGAAACCGTTGGGACCGCCCGATTGCTCGATACTGTGTGGACTACAAGATTTTTTTCCTCAAATCAAACGAGTAGCCTGGATAGATTTCCCGTAGTAGGCCTTTGTGTGTGGCAAAAGCTGCCGAAATTCATGATGATACAAACTATGATTCCAGAGAAAAGTTACGAGATACACAAGTCTTAATTATTGATTCCCAGTGCATCACTCTGGTTGTACACCAATTGACGATGGCTAATATGGTGACCGTGCATAAAAAACCATACCTGAGGCTTGCTGTTTCAGGGTACATACATTGATTTCTCCAGGTTTGCAACCAATCATATTTCTTGTACCATTAGCTCTAGAGGGGGAAAGGGGGGGGGGGGGGGGGGGAATCTTTTGTAAAAGTGTGCCTGGGGTTGCACAATATTGCCTCACAAGTCTCCAGTTGCTGACCCCTGATGTAACAAGTGATTATAGCACTTCTCATATTCTCTCTAGTGGGAAAGGTTTGATTCCACCAGTGCCTATGTGCTGTGCTGCTCCCTGACTATTCTGACTCATGCTTTCGTGTTTCTTTGTTTTGCAGGAACCGATGAAATCCAAGGCTCCTCAGCTTCACTTAGAATACAGGTTTTACAAACTTTTAGGAAATAATGGTAAGTCCTGGGGTCGCACTTGTTCTCTATTATTTGTTTTTCAAATTCTCGTTTGCCAGTGAAGCAGTTTCTCCAGCCGCAAGGAAGCGGTGCCTGTAGGTTACACGGAAAAAGAAAGCTATAAAATCACGAAAAGGTATACATAAAAAAACGTGTGGCAAATATGAAGTAGAAGGGAAATTCGTGTGTTTTGGGGGAAAATCGAGGTCACTGCCCACCATGAATAATGCACGCTCTTTGTAAGTTGTCGGCGGGAAAGTGTGAAATTCACTTCGGGCCTGTGTTTTTAATGGGTTAATATTTTGATAATATAAACTTGGCATTCCATAATTAGTCAGAAAATGAGCTCTGCCCCTTCGGATGTGTCGCAATATATGTCACGATGGCATTTCATCAATGCTTTCAGTGGCGCATAAATTTTTGTTTTTCACATGACTTCCTTCGGCATCGCCTATATAATGGAGGTCTGTTCTGTATACAGTTCAGTTGTACATTTCGAAGTTTCCTCAAATTTGTAGACCTCTTTTGGGTAGGCTTATTGCTTACAAAAAAACTTCCTTTGCTCTTCCGCACACCCGGATTTCTAGCAGAAGTTTAATTTCTCGGACAAGTTTTGCCTGCTGTATTTTGTAAATGACAACAAAATGCTTAAAGGAAAAGTTATTAACGACTTGCCAAGTTTCCCAGGAAGCAGGAAGTGCCAGTTTTAGAAAATAACTGGCACTTCTCTGCGTCGTGCCTCAAAACGTGCAGAGACCAAACTCTGCGAGCAGGCTGTTCGGGCTTCGTATGTCTATACTCTGTTCACCCCTAAGCTATCAGTACGGTGGAAGCTGTGTGCTGATCAATCCAGTCCTATGTCTAACTTTCGCCACCTGGGCCCGTTTTCTCGAAGCCGGTTAACTTTAACTGCGGTTAAAAGTTAACCGCCCTTCCCTACTAGGTAGCTACAAGTTCCTAGCCAAGTTTGTTCGAGGGCTGGATGAGCGATAGCTCCGCGTTTTATTATGGGGTGGTAGCTGATGTCACCTACTGGCTGTAGCAAATATAAGTGGCTTCCGTGGAAAGGTTCCCGAAATGGGGGGACCCAAAAATGCGCACTACCGTGTTTTCGCAATGCAGCGTGGCATACATTTGAGCTCAAGAAGCAATTTGTATTGCTGTTGGTACAGATAATCGGTAAGGTAAAACTAAATTAACCCTTTTTTGGGGAATTTCTAAATATTTGGCTGTCTGAAGTGAAGACGAGCCTTGTTGAAATTTGCTTCCAAGTTCGAAAGAGACAGACGAAGTTCAGTCCTAGAAACGAGAAAGAAGTGAGCAGTGAAAGGCGGGCGGTACACTGGCAGCATGGTTGGCTGGCATGTAAGAACTGTATATAACAGCGTCATAAATTGAAAAACCTTCAATTCGGTTCCAGTGAAAATTCACCTATTAGTAAATTACCCGAGCATCGAGGAGAACACTAAAAGTGTAATTCTACAATCTGCGTGCGCTGGCCTCCCACTTATAAAATATTTGAAGTAAATAATCATAATAAATCTTTGATGAATGCGCGTGCACGGCAAAATTTGTTTAAGCTTTTCGCTTTAGAACAGTTACAACTGCAGACGCCAGCACGTGCAGCGCGTGTAACTACATCGTAGCATGCACCTTGGTGCTTGTGTGTGCTTTTGTGTGCTATCAATACCCGGCCGATTGAGTCAAGGCAATCCACTTTTCAAAGACATTGCCATGACTACAACTATTGCGTTCATTTAGGCTTAGGAATGGCCAGAATCGAAAGACTATCTAAAAGATGTGCCGAGGTCATTGCTCATGCTTTGTGTTTTAAGTAAGGTAAGGCACAGCGAAAGCCTCCTGCACCATTCATTGCTGACCAACGTGCCCGATATTGCAGCTACTACGACGTATTAGTTCCAAAGCGAGCGGCGCTCACTCACTGGGGTACCGCCATGTTTCCCCGCCGTCCTTACTCTGCCGGTCACGTGACCTAAAATTCCCCCTCGTAGGGAAATGTGGTTAACTTCTAACCACGGTTAGAGTTAGCCAGCTTCGAGCAAACGGGCTCTGATCACGCCCCCACCCTGGCCCACACACAGCGAACTGGTTCTGGCGATGAAAAAGATACATTTGACTGGTTCAGCAAGCATGCGGCTCCCATTTCACTGCCAGCTTCATGCTGAACGGAGGAGTTATTGTTTACGATTCCAGCAGAATGGACGGTACCTAGCAGGAAAACACTAAATAGGCCAGAACAGGTCCTTTTGGGATTCCTGCTTGTCCCTTGTGGCTTCTGTGATTGCCACATTGTCCGTGGTCGGCGCGATGGCCACCGCTGTAAGGTGAGGAAAGTTGCGTTGGTCGCATCCACAGGAACAAAAACTGCGGCAACGACAGAGCTGCAGGAAAAAACTGTGATTCAAATAGTCCAACGAATTATGTGCGCCTTGCATTGTTTGTGATGTATAGGACGAATTGTCGTCACAATGACTTTGTCGTTGCTGCTTATTGGCGTGTTGCCGAGGTCACTCCGAACTCAACCCGCACAGCCGCATAATCCACACATTGTGCGTTTATTTACGGTCGGCGGTGCAGTAGAGGGACAGAAGCTAGTCCTTTCGTCGCTTCCTCGAAGCAAGCTAAGCCTCTGGAAGCTCGCTTACGCCAGCACACTGCCGCAGGTTTTGGACGTGGTAGATAAACATTGGAGGAAAACATTTTAAGGCCTATGCTTGCCTCCTTGAACCCAAGCGCTTTGCGTTAAGCTGGCGTGCGGCACGGAACGACCTGTTTCAGCCGTCATATTCAAAGAGAGTAGCGACCCCTATGGATCCTTTTTCTATTTACAAGCTTGAGCAGTCTCTTGCCTCCCGAGAGACTTTCGGTGGCTCCGTTTCGTAAGGCCTTCCGGGCCTGTTGATGTCAAAATTCCTGGAACAATGATGTTCTACATTAATCACAGAAGTTCAGAATTTAGCGCGGTCCTTCTGCTGTGCTTTTCAACAGACAAGATTAGATCGGTCGTCTTATGGGAGTGTTACAAAGTCTCCACCAAATCTCTCGCTTACCAATCCTTTAGCTGACACCTGCAATATATTTTGTCGATGTTGCAAGAATGAGTGCTACGGTGGGAGATTGCCTGTCCTCTCATTTGACTGAAAGTTTGCAAGGACATAAAAATGCAACACCTCCTCCTTTGGGCACTTTAATGATAAGGATCTTTAGGTCTCTGGAGTTGCGAATAGTGCTCCAACGTGTGTCAAGTTGCCTTCCTGGGGCTACTACGTAGCCCGCCTTCCCGCTTGAAACCCCGTTCTTTTCCCTTTGCATTGCAGAAGGCATCCCCAAGGTATACTACTTTGGCCCGTGCGGCAAGTACAACGCCCTGGTGATGGAGCTGATGGGGCCGAGCCTGGAGGACCTGTTCGACCTGTGCGAGCGCAAGTTCTCCCTCAAGACTGTGCTGCTAACGGCCATCCAGCTGCTGCACCGCATCGAGTATGTGCACGCCAAGCACCTCATCTACCGGGACGTCAAGCCCGAGAACTTTCTCATCGGGCGCCAGTCGACCAAGAAGCACAGCGTCATCCACATCATTGACTTCGGCCTGGCCAAGGAGTACATCGACCCGGAGACCAACAAGCACATTCCCTACCGGGAGCACAAGAGCCTCACGGGCACGGCGCGCTACATGAGCATCAACACCCACCTCGGCAAAGGTACAGGTTCGGCTCCTTGTGGGCCATGGGATTTTGCCGTCTGGTGTTCCTCGCCGAAGTGTGGAGCTGCGACCTCCTTTAACTCGGCCCGGAGCACGTAGTAGTAAATGACTGGATTAAGCTTGCACAGCACCTGAAGCAAATCGGGAACAAAAGCAAGCGTTGACACGACTAACTGGCACTTAAACGGTAACTCCGGTTGAAAACGAAACCAAAATAAATGACTGGTATCACATTAGTGGCACGAAATATGATCGCAGCCGAAATGTTACGTCGAAGGGAAGCCGCATATTCCACTGAATTCAATTTTAAAGATGAGACCAGCTGCTCTTTAGCGGACGGAAAACGGTTAGCTTTCAGTCATAGAATATTGGTGCAGCACCCCTGTGTCGTCACGTCGCGGTGAAGCTGCTGTTGATTGGTTGTATTGCATACCGCAGCACCACGATGACGTCGCGCCGTGGCAGTACGTCTGAGGATCAGTGTTGCCATCCCTCTATCAGGTAGTTTTGTCGTAGCCGCCCAAAACCAAACTTTGAGCGGTGATATTTATAAAACTACACACAATACTGAAAATATATTGTACAGTAATCCCTTGTTATAACGAAATTGCTTTCTTGGAAATAATGCTTTTATTGTTCAACGTGGTCCCGACCGAAATGCAGTCGTTTTTAACCGGATTATTCTAAGTGTATCTGCGGCCGACCACGCTTATTACGAAAGCCGTTGAAGGAAGCGATGGGGCCCGGAAAAGACTACCGCATTTACTCGCATAGTGAACGCATCCCCCAACACGGGTACCAATATTTTGACTTTTTTTTTCTCCTCGCGTAATGAACACACTTTTAATTTTCGGCTCTGCGAGTCTCGAATTGCGTCCAATTTAGCAAGCCACCAAGTCAATTTTTTTTTTTTTCTGCCAAGTGGTTACGCCAAGTCAAGTCAAGCCAAGCCAAGCCGCTCTCGTAGTGGCTGCAAGTGGCCGCAAGTGCTTAGTTGGTCAACTAAGCACTTGGCAGAAAGTGGTCAACTATTAGCGAGTTCGTTTCACGGCACTCGTGCCCACGCGTGCCCTCTCGCAGCGTGGACAAGTTCGTTTCAGCGCTGACACCCCACGCGTGCATGCACGCGCTGCACCGAGAAAATCGGGAGTGCGCCGAAATGCAATCCCGTCATGCCTCGCTCCGGCGGGGCCGGCGAGGAGCGGGAGCAGACGACGAGGGTTCGTCTGCTACGATGTGTCGCGGAACCGAACGAAAAAAAAAGTCGATTTTCTGATAGAAATTGCGTCCCGCGGGCAACGGAATCATTACGAGCTTGAATTGTGAGCGTCTGCTATTTCACGGAGGAAGCAATTGACAACCCGTGATTTATTTGCAGGTTTTAAATCGCTCTGTTGCCGTACAAACGCTGCAATATACCAGTGTGTAAGGAAATGCTCAGAACAAACGCAACAGCGGCTCCCGAGATGTCGATCACCATCCGTGCGCGGGTGAAAAATTTAACATTTATCGATAAAACTCCCCCAGCAGAAACCTTTGACTGCCCAATAAGCTTCAGAGAAAACTAAAGATGGTGACTTTACCTGAGGATTGGGCAACATCATCATGTTTAACATTTACCTACGCAGCTAACTTGCCCCGTCGTATTTTGTTCGAGAAAGCTCGACGCCCTCACCAAGGCTAATATCTAATCCACCTATAATGACGATCCAAATCGAAAGTCCCAGTCTTGCTGGATATTCCAACAGGCTAGTTTTAAGCCGTACTTTTTCAGTGGTTCACGCATAATACCATGCTCAAACGGATCAAGCTTTTGCTCGGACAGCATCATCAGTTTTCTTCAATGTAAACGGTTATAATGATTGAAAGATCGCAACCAGCTGCTTTGTAGACAGCTGGTTGCGGAAATTTACGCCGTCTGTAACTATCTCTACGGCAGCCGAGCTGCTTGAAGACATCGCAACTATAAACTACAGGTTGCAGTTGCCAATGTTTGTAAATAAACGTTGGTAGCGACTGCATTCTCGCATTCTCACGCATCTCGGAACAGAAAGGCGCTAGTTTCGGTTTGAAGTCGGTACCTTTTCTACAACATAGATGGCGGCAGCATCTGTCTTCTGCACTCGGTGCATTTGGCGAGTTCGTTTGAGTCCAGGTTTCCGTGCAACACTCTGTGAGTGCGATGCATTCTGGGAGAGAACTCGAACGGTGCCAGTGCGTGTGAAACGAACTCGCTATATGAAACCGAGCGGCGTGCAGAATTGACGAAGCTTAAGTCAAGGAATTGCCCAGCCCCGGACATTCTTCGCCTGTTGGATGCATTGATGTCAACAAACACGTTATTGCCTGTGGTCTGCTTTCGGGCAGTGAGTGAAAGTGGTTAGGCCTAAGAACTGTTGTGTTGCTCTCCGTGCTGAGTAAGCTTCGTGGGGCGCTTTTTCTTTGGCAAAAGGCGTGCCAAAAGCACCCTAAAAAAGGCTTGCAATTTATAGAGCATGATTAATCTGGCGCACCCACAACCAGCCATGGGTGTGCTTCTATCAGTGGAGACGTGCCACAGTACCCTGCCATGTCCCATTGGCACCTAAAACGAAATTTGCGCAAAATTTTTAGATGCAGGTATTTTACCCCATGCCCTCTCCCCCCCCCCCCCCCCCCCAAATATGGGTCAATTTTTTGGACAAACAAAAGTGTGTTCATTATGCGAATAAATACGGTAGCCCTTCGGGAACCCCAGACGTGCGCGCCTGTGGTGCACTACACGCGCATGTGCGTCGTATGGGAGATTGGGAGTGTTTACCAAAAGTCGCTTAGATCTGCGAGGTTGAGAAAAGTGGCCGACCCAAGTCTGAAAACGCCAAAGAGTTTGACATTCCAGCATTGGCTGTTCGACACTCCACCATCTGGCAGAACAAGAAGTTTCTCATGCAAGAGGCAGCGCACCTGCAACTCGAAGATGAAAGATCGTCATTTGTTTTGCGACCATCGGATTTTTTCTCGCGAGCATGTTAGCCGAGCCGGCGCACAATTTCCGTAGCTGCAACAATCTACAGGAGTGTTAAAACATGTTGGCAAAGCCACTGAGGATAACTACGATTCTTTCACACTTGTCGACGCGGACATTTTCGTTGTTGCTCCTGCCACGGATGCTGCAATCGTAGACCTTGCGTGCGGCCAGGGTAAACATGAAGAGACGCCGGAGAGGCCCCTCGGAAAACGCTGACAACTGCGGAGACTCGAAACATCTTGCGGCTACTTCGAAACAAAGTGGAGTGTAGCGGCGGTGATAGTGTTCCTGCGATGCCTGGAGCAGCTCGAGGAAAACTGATGCCTAGATGAAAATATCGGCTAACTCCACTTAATTATTTTTTTACTCCATAAAGCTGCCGCAAGATGTTAATGCAAAAGGTTTGTTTGATTAAATATATGGCCAGAGTGTTCCGCAGTGTTCCCGTCCACCTTCAAGGCTGCTGGCACCGTTTTTTGTTTGGCTCTACCGCTTTTATAGCATTGCCGCTTATGTCAAATTTTTTCGCTGTCCTGTTAACTTCGTTATAACGAGGGATTACTGTACTTTGTAATTTAGGAACTCTGCTTTAGCTAAAAACAGTCATCCGAAATTCAAATATATTGACTAGACTTTCCCTTTACGGCCGTGTTTTAAATGCTTGGGCAACTTTTCGTATTGCCCCGCAGGAAAAAAATTAATTGGCTAACTGAGGAAGAACCAAGTACCTTGACGGAACTTTATTTGTTGAGGTTAGAATGCCCGGCAGGAACTGCCGGCAGGGGCAGGGGCCTTAAAGGTTCCAAAAGAAAGCCAGAGCATAACACCTTTGAACCCCTGAGCCTGTTGAGCTACGCTCGAGTAAACTGGAGAAATTAGCGCCAATAGATTGCAGATTGAGCCTTCTTTTTTTTTTATGGATTTTGATTTGAATTCCACAGTTCTAAGTTTCAAGTATCAAGACATGTATGTCGTCCTCATAACACAGAAACACGGCGGGAACGCAGAAGGTTGCCGTCTTTCCAAGGCGGTGGCACCAAGGAGATTAATTTTTGCAGCCGTTTGAGTATAACGCGAGGGTGAACATTGGAGCGCAAACTTGCAGCACAAAGCAGTGTCTCACTACGGTGCCTGGATAGTGTCTATGACGGTTGAGTTTGCTGCCCTGTCCCACTCGTGCATTAGAGTGTTACCGAAGCAGCTTTCAAACCATGTTGCGGGAGTTGGCATCGTTTGTTGTCGTGTTGTCAGATGTCGCGAGCCTGGCAGTTGGTCGTAGAGCTTCCGTCAAAACGTTTGAGCCAGTACGAGTGTCGCTGTCGTCGCGACTCCCGAACTATGGTGTTTGGAACGCGCCTCCAACTGGTGTGTTTACCGTCCTATCTTGCCCGTACTTCAAAAATGGTCCCGAAATTGCAACAGAAGACATCACAGAAACCGGAGTGTCGTGCTGTCGAATGTCGCAATCCTGGCGGTTGGTCATAGAAATGCTGGCGGAAAGCACGAGCGAACGCGAGTGTCGTAGTCGTCATGGCGTCCCAACTTCTGACTGCTGAAGCTTCCGTGGACTGTCACGCCAAAGAGCGACCTGCAGCAGGACAGGCGTCTGCTGCACCCACCACCCCTGCTGGAGCACCGCCAAAGTCATGACAGCGTGACACTTCTATGACGTCACCAGGCGGAAATCGAGGGACCATTTTTTTGGACGCGGTAAACACACCAGTCGGAGACGCATTCCAGGCACCATACCCAGACTCCTGGCTGCCAAAGCTTCCCAGGGACCTTAGGCTGGAGAGCGACCTGCAGTAGAAGAGGCATCTGCCACATCCGCCACCGCCGATGCGACACCGTCATGATCGTGGCCAGCGGCAACATGCGACTTCTGTGACGTCATCGGACGGAAATCGAGGGATCACATTTGAGGACAGAAATTGAGGGACCATGTTCAAAGACGGAAAATCGAGGTGACACGTTTGAGGACGGAAATCGGGGGACCGCATTTGAGTACGGAAATCGGGGGCCACATTTGAGAACGGAAATCGAGGGACCAGATCTGAGGACGGAAGTCGGGGGCCACGTTGGAGGATGGGAATCGGGGAACCACTTTTGAGGAGGGCAATCGAGGGGCCACACATGAGGATGGAAATCGAGGGTCCACATTTGAGGACAGAAATCGGGGAACCACATTTGAGGATTTGGTAAGCGCACCAGTCACTAACATGTTCCAGGCAACTGATAAACTTTTGTCGACGTGCCACGCGTTGCTTCTTGGCTTAGCTATGGTTGATTGCCATTGCAGAGCAAAGCCGGCGGGACGACCTGGAAGCCTTGGGCCACATGTTCATGTACTTCCTGAGGGGTAGCCTCCCCTGGCAGGGCCTGAAGGCCGACACCCTCAAGGAGCGCTACCAGAAGATAGGAGACACCAAGCGGGCCACGCCCATCGAAGTGCTCTGTGACGGATACCCAGGTGAGGATGAGGGCAACACTGTCTCTAGGACTCGTTATTCATTACAAGTTTGTTGGGGGCATTGCCAACCAAGGTGACGCTAAAACCGCCGGGCAATAATACGCGGTAATCTAGAAAACGTTGTAAAGAAATTTGAATGCTCAATTCTATCATTAAAGTCCGGAGACCAAAAATGTGCAGCTTGTTTTGAATCCCCTCTGTCATGAAGGCAACAAAGTGTTGGCGGCAACGCGAGTGCACTTGTGTGCCAACTATTATCGCGCTAACCTAAGCCGGCCCACTAGTGCGGCGGAGAGGGTGTCAAATTACCGAGCAAAAGGTCGGTAGTTGGATCCCCGCAGAGGGACACAATCTCTTGCAGAGACTACAGGCCATGTCGCTGTATTTTCCCTGCAACATTTCGCGATGCTCTTGGCTCAAAACTCGGCCCTTAAAATACGTTTTGTTTTAATGGGGTTATATATTATTAGTTTTCGTACCCTCAAAAGAGAGTCGGTCGGCTTGTCACGACAGCACCTAAAGACTTTTTTTTTTCCCTTTCCTTCAAAGTTGATAGGTTGCTGGCTTTTGGCACCTAACATCTTGTTGCGCGTGTGCAGAAATGGCGACGTACCTGAGGTACGTGAGGCGGCTGGACTTCTTTGAGACGCCCGACTACGACTACCTGAGGAAGATGTTCCACGACCTGTTTGAGCGCAAGGGCTACGTAGACGACGGGGAGTTCGACTGGACGGGGAAGCAGATGGTGAGGCCATTCCTTCCTCTCTCCGGACCGGTCTGGGCCGCCGCGTTTTTATCTCCGCAACCGTTGACCTTTCTCTGCCCGGGTGTCCCGTCGTGCCGGCCCTCCTCTTTGTACCCGCACGTCCCTCAAAGCCAGCGGTCTCCTTTTGTACGTGGATTTCCATGTCTGCTACGGTCTTCTTCGAGAGCTTCTGGCAGTCTGTCTATTATTTCGCTGGGCTCGGTTCACTGGCAGCGCGGTCTCATCCAGAGCGGCAGGCTGTGAGCTGCAATGTGTACGAGTGGGGAAATTGCCGGTGGCTGGCTGGCTCCTGTTGCGTTTGTTGCATAGGAGAGGAAGGCTTTCGCCCTTTGGCGTCTCCACTCGTTTTGCCGCTGCCCGCCAGAAGCGTGGTGTCTGCTAGTGGATGCATTCAAACAAGAACCGTGAAGTACCATAAACTGAATGTACAAGGTGTGATCAAAAAGTTTTGAGACTGATTTTGTGATGTAAAAGGAAGAGGTGGTACGGTGTTACGCACGCAGCAGTCTTTATTAGTGTTGTGCAAATGTTAAAATTTTCTGATAATAGTTTCAAATGTTATACGTTATTCTACATTTGCCCGGAGATGAACGGCAATGTTCATACTTTTTGAAGTGTTAGTCACTGCGGGTTAGCCGTGTTGAGTGCAGTTCTCACCGAGCACCTGTGCACTGTGGAGAAGCAATACCCACAAAGCTTGCAAGCTCTGCAGGTATTGCTTCTCCACGGTGCGCATGTGCTCGATGAGAAACACACCCAACGGGGCCTTACTCGCTGTAATTATGTGAGAGTATGCATTAGGCAGCGGTGTCTAAACAACCCGTGTTCATTGTTAGTGCTTGTTTTTTTGTTTTTGTTTTCATATTGAAAAATTAAAAAAAGGAGATGCGTATAGCGAGCAGATTATAAATCCTCCCAATTAGGACAGCCGTGACAAAATCTGTCGTTTACATGTCGCAGTTCATAAATATAGTTTTATTAAAATTAATTAAGCTGAGAAGTGGACAGTGGAAGGCTAAGAACGACTTTCACGAGTTCAGATGAACTTTTTTAAAGCATGGTGTAGGGTAGTGAAAGGTTTGGAAAAACTATTCTAAATTCAATTTGGGAATGTTTGGTCAAAACCACCACTCGCTTTGAATTCACTTTGAACTCGAGATCAATTTTTCGCACATCCCGAGTCATTATGCCAGAGGCCCTCGTTTTGTGTACATTGGGAGCTATGCTACACATGTTTTTGAGACCAAATGCTGTAGCACAATGGAGACTTCAGCATGGACTGCAAACCAGAGCGAGGGCAAACATCAATTTTGCGTCAAACTCTGCAATTCTGGAGCAAACCTTCGAAATTATTCAGCAGGCTTATGGCAAAAATGCAGTGACTCGTGCGAGGTAGTTTCTGAGCGGCACTTGTGCTTCGAGAATGGCAGAGCATTCCTGGAAGACGGAGAGATGTAAGAAAAGGTCGCCCTACCCCTCTCCATCTTCCAGCGATGCTCTGCCATTCTTGAAGCACAAGTGCCACTAAAACACCTTGCAAAAGTCACTGCTTTTTCGCCATAAGCCCGCTGAATCATTTAAAACGTCACTACTCCAGATTTGCCGAGTTCAATGCAAATTCTATGTTTGTCCTCGTCCGTGCACATGGTCAGGCAAACTCGTGTTTCGTAGCTCCCAGTGTTCACATTGTGACGCCCTTTTGCATAATGAAACGTGAAGGTCTCTGCCTTCCACTGCTGTGCACGCATCACCGTGCTGCGCTCTCTTCTTACGTACGAAATCAGTTTCAAAACTTTTTGATTGCACCTCGTAGAAGTATTTACGTGTTGCAGATTAAGTTGAAATTCTACTGTAAGTAAACTGAAGCACTCTGCTGTTGCATCTACTCATCCTTACCAGCAGGCAAAGACACTCGACTCCCTGTTTAACCTAACTTTGCTCAATACAGGAAGGGTTTGGTAGTAATCTTTTAACAGCAAACCATTTGTGTAGCTGATCTTTGTAACCACTTTTGTTATGGCACCAACAGTATGGGTCATTTAATACTCTATGCTCCGGTTTTGCCTCTGGGAGTTGGCTACATGTAGGAAACCGTGTTTTCAGATAAATCAAAAGAACTCCCGCCGGGGAAATTTTTGTCAACTCGGATTTATCCGATAAGCTCTGAATTTCTATGTCCCAGTGCAAAAATAAAAGACTATTCTACCATCAAGTTTTGTCGGCGCAGAGGGCCAGTGGTCCTGAGAAAATAACACCCCAGTTTTTCCTTGAAAATCTCGGTTCGTGGACATCATCGACCCTTTATATCTCGTGAAGGTTCATTTCGGACAACAGGTTGTTGTGTTACTTCCGGGTCACGACAAAAGCTACGGTTCGAATATCCAGTTTGGACCATACTTTTCGTGCTTCTTAGAGGTAGGAGGTGTTGTGTTTTTTTAGTGAACACTATGAACCAAAGAGATTTCATAGAAGGAGGTTTGCAAGTTTTTGTCCTGGGACATTAGTATTGCCAAAGGCAAGGGTGTCTATGCCAACCATGCCAGAAGAAATATTATTTGATACAATTGTGTATTCTTTCGAATCTAGCACACGTTTCCACCCAAATATTATTTATTTTTATTTTTTTAGAAATAGGAAACACTGCAAAATTAAACTCCGCATTTTAGAGATTTGGGAATTGACCAGAAATACGCTCCGAATTTTGGGCAAGACTCTGAAAACACGGAATCCTAGCTACATGCTGGCTGTTTCAGGTCAGGTAAGGCTGCAAATAAGAAGGAAAAAAAACAAGAAAAAAAAAACAAGTAGTGATTTTGAGAGCAGAAGTATAGCCAAGTTGCTGCCAGAGTTATCGACGCTTTTAGCCCTTCCTTGGTTCGACTTACATGACCCATTTAGGGGGGGGGGGGGGGGCGGGGGGGGGGCGGGGGGGCGACTCTCGCAAAGTAAATGGAGTGGTTTGTTTGGGCACGGGGCTATCTTTCTACATTTTTCTGCGCTAGTCTGCCACTGTGGCTTGCTTCCTTCCTCCGTTTTGAGTCATGTGTGCCAGGAGATGCTGTCTCTTCTTGCTGAGCCCTTTTCTTTCGAGCCAAACCTATGGAACCCACGAGTGAGACTGGGGCACTAACTCTTTGGCAGGTTCGCTTTCTAGTCCCAACAAACTCGTTGGGTCGCTTCCTGAAGGCGGTTCACGTCATGACCGAGGTGGGAATCACGTCTTTGAGTAGTGATAGTGCAGAACTGGAAGGCTGCTTTTTTTCTATTTGGCTCCCTTTTGATGCCTTTTGAACTACGCATTTGAAAAGCTGAAAGCTTGCACGCCCCATTCGAGCACAAGTGCGAGCGAAGCTTAATCTTTGAGCACAAGCTCATCCATCGCCCTGAGCGACACTGTAACCTCACTAGCGCGCGTGAGTAGCAGGCGTGTTCAGGGAATTTGGCTTGCATTTGCGGCGGAACAGCGTCGAGGATTCCTTTTGTTAGAGGGGTTGTGAATTGTTTGTGCAATTCATTTCGTTGAATGTAAATTCTAGGCCCTAGCAATTTTTGAATATCTGCTTATTCCTCCAGCTTCTTACTAACTTTTTTTTTTTGTGCGCGGTTTTAACGTCACTGCCTCAGTTCGTAAAAAATGTCACATCAAGTCACGTGGTCAGCAGCAGTTGAAAGAAAGGAACTGTAAAAGTTTGCTATGTGATTAGGGTAACACAAATGGGTTCTTTTGAGCCAGTGGGGGAAGGGAAACCAGTGATTGGTTCGATTCCTGTCTACTATTTGTTTTCTTTTTTTCGCACCCATGTTTATAGATGTTCTTTTGTTTCTATTATGGATACAATAAACAAATTAACTCAAAGAATTGCCAACCTGCTAAAACCCCCTTGGTGGTGTGGAACATAACCAACAGAAAGTGGCATGAGTGGCTACGGCCATTTGAACTCTAGAAGCGCTGGTTTTGAGAAGTAAACTGCAAGATTTAAGAACATGCTATAACTCGGCAAAGTTTTGCGAATGAATTTAGGAAAATTAGAAGGCAACTGCCTCCAAAGTTTGAGCCAAGACATGTTGGCCATTGCTGAAGCTGCTCTGCGCAAGCAGAAAATCCATAGGTTTTTTCTTTTTCACAACCCCTTTAACAGTTGATTTTACAGTTAAAATAGCTTGTCTTGAACTGCTTTTAGCTGCTCCTACTGTGCTTTGGAAGTTTTGCATTGTAATTGCCCGTTGCTTTGTTGTTTCTGGGGGTTTGGGCTAGTCGGGACCTGATTTGGTTTACATCATCTCATCCCAAACCTTTTAAAATGGGCCGAAGAGGTATGTGGAGCTGTCCAGTCACCCTGGATGATGCCATCAAGTGCTATAGTTTTGGGTGAAGAATAGAAATCATTTTAAACATTTGGCTGGAGCCACAGGATGTGGACCCCTTGAGGGGATATGCTTGGATTGGCGGTGGCTGTTCTATTGGCGGTCTCTCACTTCAAACATCTGTGGAACCATAGATTCAGTTCGAAACTAAGTGCCATGTTTGTTTTTGCAATATGCCAGAACCTATTGGTATGCCCTCTCAGGGCAGTAGGCGTTACGCGGGAAAGGGACGCGATTTAACTACCGCAAGCGGCAAAAGACACTCAGTACCGCAAGGTGTCGTCTTGAAGGCAAGGGATGCATCTACACCGTGCTTCGACATAGCGCTGTCTCCCTCGTACGTGACGTTCGGTTCCTGCAAGGACGGTGGCGTGGCCTGACTGTCGTCCCCACGGCGTCTTTCTCTCTCTTTCTTGTCTCTCCCTCCTCCTCTCCCACCTGCGCCGAGGGGAGGGGTACCAGCCTCCCAACTTTTTCCAGATGAGGCAGCTGAAACTAGCGCGTCCCTCCGACGAAGATCAGTCCAGTCAGGTTTGTACCGGGCTAGCTAGTCTTAGTTGCATCCGCCCAGAAGCGTAGGGGAGTTTGGTTGGGGGTTAGATCTAGGCCTCTGACGTCCCTAGTGTTTTCTGCCCAGATCTCTAGTGGCTGGCCCTAGTAGATTTCCCCGAGGTGGACGCAGCCAGTGGCAAGGAAGCCGTTTGACGCTTTAATGGTTACTTCGCCCGATTGCGTCGGCCGTTTAAACGACCGTCGAAAGTTCTACTAGTCGTCTAGATGGCCGACGGATACTGCCGCAGCACCTCGTCCGTCTGCTAAAAGCCTACGTCGAAGGAGAAGCTCACTTTCCAGGTGGCTAGAAGCTATTTGTGTGGCTGGGTAGCTTGTGTGCTTGAGAATCCTACGAGAGGCGGGTGTTTGGGGTGCGACGTCTGGCTCGACGCTTTTCTCTATCGCCTTCAGATCTAGCACCCTTGCTTGAGCTTTCTTTTAGACATTTTTTGACACGAGGGGGTGCTTCTGCCGGTTGGGTGTCGTCTAGTACACTCGGTGCCACAGCATGACCTCACGCACATTTTCGAGGCTCTGATGCGTTGTGCTTTGACTGGTGCGCCCTTTAACTCTCTTTTTCACTGAGAGCTTTTTTTTTGCTTCTAAACGAGCCCACCGACTTTCGTCATCGGCATCTCGTAAGAAACGAGCTTGTTCACGGGTAGTCTGTGCACATTTCTCTCGTAATGCCATAAGGTGCATTCTCTCATAATTTCTGGCCTGTCTGCTCGTCGTACAAGTCATTGCCGACCGTAGCCGAGTTAAAAGTTTGTTGCACTGTGACGTGAGGGCTGCCCCAGCCATGTAAGACTGGTGCAGTGAGTGCAGCCGTAGGAATTTGTTACGACCGGGGTAGATGGGTGATATGTTAGTGGATATCAAAGTGTTTGTAAGTTGGACTGGGCAGGGACCCTCCCTGACCCAATGAAGAAATACCTAGTGCACATGCAATCGCATACTCGTAATGACTCTCGAAATTAGCGGGTGCCCCGTAGCTTTAAGTGCAGTCCAGATCAATCGTACTTGGTAGGGCATCTGAAAGGATGTCGGTTGTGACTTGCCAAAAGGATTTAACCACCATTATTAGAACTATTGGTTCGAGAGTACACGGATTTAGTACCCTTCCCCTCTTTGGCCGAGCAGAGAAGGAAGATGGCTCTTTTGTGTCGACCTCGGGGACAAAAATAAACCACAACGGGGACAAAAGCGAAGTTTGGGGGGAGCGGTATTTAGGTCACTACATCTCAGTGGTCCAAAAGGATATAGCTATTATCTCGGGTGTCGAACGGGTAGAAGAGGCCTCGCGAGCGCGCCGTTTTGTTCCCACTCAATCTCGAAAGTAGCCACGCGTCCAGGCAACAGCGCCTGTTTGGAAAAGGGTGGATCAGCCAAGCTGTCGGCACGAGGAAAGAAAACGGAGCTCTATTACCATGCAAGGCTTGACGTCACTGCATCTGTAACCTCATGCCGACCACTTCTCGAGGCGGTCGCTACGTCCTCGGCGGCGTTGCGTAGGCTCCGTCCAAACCGGCCTCCATTCGCGAGCACGCGGCAGCCAAGCCGAGACTGGCGTCGGCGTGCGTGCGTCCTCGTCTAAGACGGGGTCCTCTTCGGCGTTGCTGTTTCAGTCCACCCCGGTGGGGTCGCTGCAGACCGGTCAGGAGGTCATCGTTTCCCCAAACAGGGAGAGGCACATAACGACCAATGCTCGGGTGAGAGAAGGGACCAGCCCCGCCCCTTTCCCTCCTTCCCTTTCTCTCTTCCCTCGGCTATGGCGCCTGGAAAGCGTCGCCGACCGACGTGCTTGCTGCATCCGAAAAAAAGTGGCCCCTCAGCTTTTGCCCGACGACGTCGTAAAACTGTCGCCGGCGCCGGCGGCCAGAACTATGAATGGGGAGAGCTTGGCCATTCGGAAGTATAGGAGGCGGACGAGGAGGCGCCATTGGCCGTAAGCGGGCTGGGCGGTTTCCGGGGCACGTTCGCAAATTTGAATGGCCGACCGGAAGCTGCGAATAATTCCTCGGTAGTGGTCACGAGAAACAAAATTAATGAGTGCGTCTGAGCAACTCCCGGCGTATGGATCACGGCACGTAATCTGTACGCCAGGCGCCGAGGGCCAAGAACACGAGCAACACTAGCGTTCACTCGTGCTTTTTGCCACAGCTCCTACGTCTGACCGCAGGGATTGCGACGTCTGACAGCATGATACTCTGGATTTTGCGGCGTCGTTCGTGGCCACTTTGGGACCATTTTTGGATGCGTGGGCGAAACAGGACTCCAAACGCACCAGTCGGAGACGCGTCCCAGGCGGCATACCCTCGCCGTCTTTCTTTGTTCTTTCTGCTCGTGCCTGCCTCTTTGATTCACTCTCCCGGTGTGACCCTTTCGAGAAATCTGTTGCTGCCTGCTGAGTGGGAACGACTCCTTTTAACTGCCCCTGTTTCGTTCTCTCATCAGTGTTCGTTTCTGTCGTTTTGCGCATGGACGGATTTGCGTTTCGGTAATGCCTTTCTTTTTTCTTTTTTGTTGCACGGGTGCGGCGCTTTGCTCGGCTGTTGACTGCATCCGGATGCCCTCCCTTTGGCTCTTCTGCTACTCTCGTGTCCTGCTTGAGTTTTCTGTTTTTTGGATTTTGATTTTTATTCCTTAAGCCTGGGCAGCAATGAGAAGCCAAGCGGGGTTGGTTTTGGGTGTAGGTGGATGGTTTGCCTTAGCTGTAATTCCGATGCTCTCGCGGCAGGGGTGGCGGTGGTGGTTTCGCGGCGGGTGCGGTGCTAACAGTGACTAAAGGTGTCGTGTTGTGGATTCGTTCGTCTGGATGAAAGGTTGGAATGATGCATGTGTTAAGGAGGTACTGCTTTAAAACGGCATCTCTAGTGCCATTCTTGTTCTGGCTCATTTGTTGTAATGAACCTCCACGTAAGTAGTGCACTGCACAACACTCTTGGCACAAACACGGCATTGCCATCCTTTTGACGCGTTTCTATGTTACGGGGTATTTTGGTATTTTTTAACATTATTTTACCTCCTGGATTTGTACTTGAAATGTAATAATTCCAGTGCACCTGTCATCTCAGTGAATGCATCTCAGTTGTGAGAAACAAGTGGGAATAGCTGGCGATTACTTGTTTGTGCCAATGCTAGTCTGTATCACTCTTTACATGTTCGCTGTGTGGTAACATAAAAGAGATACAAACTACTTGTAGTACTGTGAATAATGAATACTTCATATTGCCCAGGAACACAAAAGCATGAGGGTGCTTGTAGGCAAGACCCGATGGTCAGTGGAACTATAATGTAGTTGCACTTTCAGACAGCAAAGTGCTTGTATTCTAAAAATAAAATAAAAATTAATAAGGATATACCGCTTGTAGGCGTTTTGCTAGGTTATTGTATGTGTGTGGGCATTCATTGAAAAGCAGACTCAGATACTTTGCTGGTGGCCGATTCTGGTCTTGTGGTGCACATTTGAAGTTCCCACGGGCATTGCTTGTGCAACTGGGGTGCACAACTGAAAGATTCACTACATTCTAAATTCATTATAACAGACCTTGACAGTGACCAAGACTTCAGTCTGTTGTAAACGAAGTATGCTGTATGCAGATATGAAGTGTAACCAGCAGTACAGATAGGAAAACTAACCGAACTTCAAGAAGCAGTATGTTATATTTAAATGTCTGTTGTAACGACTTTATACTGTACTGCATGTTTCTAGTTCTACGGCAAAGTTATCTGTTTTGGTTGTTTTCATCCCCAAGTCCTGGGATTTTTAGGTGGGTGATGTGTTATGTGCCGGTTTGATGTTTCTTCGTTGCACTTGTGCTGTAAAAACTGCAGATAGACCAGAGGCAGCTTCTTTTCATTTGGCACAGTTAAAGGTATGAAAGGATGATCTTGAGGGGGGAAGGGAGGGGGGCCGCCTTGCTCATGTGTGGGGTTGGAAGTTAATTTCCTTTTGTTTCTTTCGGGTTTTATTTTACGGAAGGGGCTCTGTGGCGAGGCCCTTCTCGGGAGCAGCTTGATTAAGAACAGTCCAGTAAGAACAATCTAGTTAACAACTCTCCAGTGTGAGAGTGAACGAGATAAAAACTGTTCGGTTATGAACTGTCTGGTTGGGATCGGTCCATTTTAGAACAATCCTGTTCAGAACTGTTCGATTAACCCTTTGATGGTCGTCGCCTCAAATGCACTGCGGCGATTGCAGATTTGAGAGTGCCCACCTAAAGGCGAAAATGTGCACACACATTGTGGGAGTTGTTGTTATCTGTTATGTCTTTGGCGATTTTGGAATTTATATTTACATGGTGCTTTCACTTTCCTGCGGCTATACATACCAGTTTTTGAAATTAGACGCTTTGCGCACGTGACATGAGTGAGGGAGACGGCCGCTTTGCATGTCGGCTGCTCTGGCTGCAGACTTTCAAACTTTCGACACTTCTTAGAATTTAATTCGGAGGATTAGGGCTTACCATCGGACGGAGAAGCTTTGTAAATTGCCTCCGGTTTGGAATCCGAAGTCACCGGAATGTTGCGGAAGCGGATGTGCCAAAATCAAATCAAACGGGAGACAGGTGACAACTTTTTGCCTTCAATATTTTTGTTTGATGCTTCTAAACCCAAACAGCTTGCGGGTATTTTGCAAGCTCCCGCTAGATAATAACGAAGAAAAAGCATGTGCATTGACATTCTCTTCGCGCTATTCTTTCTGGAAACAAAACCCTACCACTGAGCAATACATTTTGGGAAAAAAAACTTGACCGTTAATTTTTACCATTCTTACCCGGGCCATTGATAATTGGAGAGCGGTCCAATTATAAATGTCCCGGGTAAGAATGGTCCGGTTAGCAAACGTCCAGCCAAGAACGGTCGGTGAAAGGGCGTGCTCACTGAGGTGCCCCCCTGTTGCAGTCCAACCCCCAGAAAAACGCCTGGCTGGACCAGGGCGGGGGCAACCCTCGCCAGGCGGGCAACACGCTGCTTGCCGAGAAGCTGGGCCAGCCGGGGCCCCCCCAGGGCTCGGTGCAGGTGGTGAGCTCCACCAACGGGGACCTGGCCAACGACGACCCCACCACGGGCCACTCCAACACCCCCATCGCGCTGCCTGTGGAGGTCGAGGTGGTCTCGGACACCAAGTGAGTACCCACACCCCGAGACCCTTCGTGTGCTCGCGTTTGTCTTACGAGCATCGTCAAATGCGCCGGTACACTAGGCTCGTGCGGCCCTTGGAAGTGAATGGCTGCAGAGCGCTCAGTCGTGGCACGTGTCTTGGACTGCCCAGAAACGTCGCAGCTTGCGACGTTTCTAGGCAGTCTAAGAGGTGTCCAGTGCCTTCACCTTGGCCTTCAGGATCTTCTGTTTGGTTGCCTTCCTGGTGTGCACCTTGTGGTGGCTTCTGGGGCACATGCCCATCCTGAGGACCCTCTCAAAGCCCTTAGGCCCCAAGCTGTATTTGAGAACAGCCATAACCACAGCAGTCTCCACTGCCCTCAGCGATGCGAATTCCGTCTTCGGGCACCTCTTCCAGATGAGCACGTTGAATGACTCATTCACGTTCTGAGTCTTCATTCTGCAGCACCTTTGAAGCAGGCTCTGATCGGATAGCCGGCTGTAGATGGGTACCAGCTCCTTTGCAGTGTCCCCCGTGAAGGCTGAGCGATGTGGACGTGGCACAGACGGTTTTCCAGCAGCAACCAGTGCGTTGTGGCAATTGTAGTGGCACCATGAGTCTTCTCTGCTAGATCAAGCTGCATGCCGTGGTGCTTCATCGGTAGATTATGAGTACGAGTGCTAGAGCGTACACACCTTTCTACATTTTGGTGTCGCCAGGAGCATTGTCTTTCAGAGCAGTCGCAAAAAAGTTTAGCTTTCGCATCATGAGGTTGATCAACTTCCTCTTCCTTCCAAAGTCTTTATTGCTGTTCAACTTTTCCATGCCACTGTACATCCTTTAAGCCACATGGTCGACACAGTCGTCCTTCTGGATGTCCTCGTTATAGAGGCCAAGACCAGCAACGTGCGTAAACGCCTTGCTGTCAGCATCACTTAGCATGGTGACATACTGCAGCTTGTGTAGCTCCAAAGATCTGCTGAAGATTATTCCTGCAGCCACAACCTCGATAGCATTTGACGATCCTCCAAAGTTCTTCTGACAAACATCTTTATGAGACTCCACCCAGGCCTGGTAGCCTTCTGCATCCCTCTTTGGGCCCAGGTTGCATCCGTGACAGTACTTGCTGTGAACGGAGAAGTCAAGCACCAAACCGGTTATCACTTCAATGACTGCGCCAACCCCAAAGTTCCAGGTGTGTCCACGCTTCTTTCAGGTACCGTCGTAACTGACGCAGACGTTGAGCAAGTCATCTGCGTTGTTGACACGGCCTTCTCTATCCTCGGACACCTGAGCTCCTCTCACTGCGGTCGCTGCCTCCTGCTTCACGTCACGCGCTGCTGCCATGGACGCTTCTTGCACCTTCTCTGCAGTCTTCTGATAGGTCTTTAGATGCATCGACGATAGTGCATTCATGCCCCCTAAAAGGGTCTTCAGCTTTGTGAAGCTGATGCCGTGGTCCCTTGCGACGACTCAAAGTCGCGTGGGAAGCTCACTGCACCAGATCACACCGACAGACGTCGACTGTGGCGTCGTCGCAATGTCCCCGCAAGCTCCGCACACGACAGCAAACTGAAGATAGGCTTCAACGCCACTTTCCTTCAAGTCCAGTTCATTTCCACAGCAGTTGGTACACAGCAAGGCACTCACCAATGTCTTCACGGCAGGGACGTCCACGAAACGATATCCGTCGAGCGCCGCATTGCAAACGTCGTCAGTTGGTTTTGGCAAGCCGGCAGATCGGTCCAAAAGCATGATCTTCCTCTCGGAGGTTATCAACTTCATCTGCTTCCTTCAATGCTGAACCACTTTCGGGATGCGGCGTAGAAGAAAAGGCTTCCGGAAACGGTGGCGGGCGCGACGGTTCGGGCGACGTCGCCGACGGGTCCTTTAGAACATCGGCCACCCGCTATGCCTCTCGAATTCATGAATTGAGAACGCTTACCGAAGCTCCCGTGCACTTAGGCTTTACTTGGCAACATGTTTGGAACGGAAAAAGATAAGTAAGATTGGAGTGAAACAAGCTAGATGTAGCAGATCTGACGATAAGATGTGGTCTGAAGTGTGACCGTCACGAATGATCACTTGATGGCTGAAAACCAGTCGTGGCTCTAATTTCGGTTTTCTGGCCAATAAGAAGACGAGTTCCGTCAAATTCCCTATGATTTTTTCCATGGAAGAAGTTTTTGTGACGGGATCCTCTCTGTGCACACATAACCTCAACCCGTGTTTACTATTTTACTAAAAAGTCGGAGAAACAACCTTTCCAACGAGAGTATGAACGCCACGCTAAGCCTTGCGGACACAACACTGTACCGTACGAAAAATCGGAAAAATGGTGCTTTCCTCGTCTTTCGCAAGCGCGCCGCACCTCAGAGCACTGCAGAGGTATTGAATTGTTTATTTTCTCCATAATTAACGCGCAGAAGTTTGCCGAATTTTGCCATATTGCTCATTAATACAGTCTAAGCTCATTATAACAGACCTGGATACAACAGACATTAGGATATAACGTACCGATTTGTGAAGTCCGGTTGGTTTCTCTCTACATACCATTCACTAAACTTCATATCTGCACACAACATACTCTTCTAACAACAGACCAAAATCTTGGTCCAAATCAAGGTCCGTTATAACGAGCTTAAACTGTAGTTAGAGGTGGCAAAACTGCAACATTTGAAAAACATACTTTTTGCCAAGAAATGGCCATTTTAGGGCCGCTTGAACTGTAAAGACGCTGCTTATCAATAAAAATGTTTTAGCAACCGAACCTGTTTCCATCTGCAGAATTGTACTAGACGGGCTGAACCAACTGCTGCTGATATCCACCTTAGCTTCCAGAGGATGTGGTTGCAGAGGCCCGCACTGCCAAGGATAAAGTCGACCGTTTTTGTCCTCCCCGTTGTTTCGCTCAAACGTAATCTTTATTGTAATTGGAAAAGTGATGTGATCGCCGCGCTCCCACATAACAAGTACCCCCGTTTGTAAAGCCGTCTTGGCTGGCCTACACAAACACCGTTCACTGCATAGAACACGAAACATCATGCACGAACGTCATCCACCCGTGAGGTGCCCACAACCGAGCCCTCTCTCCCTCCCCTAGGTGCTGCTGCTTCTTCAAGAAGAAAAAGAAGCTGGGGCGGCAGAAGTGACTGGCCCTGGCCACGGCCGCCTCGGGGACCCCAGACCAGGAGGCGGTGCTGCTGTGGGCCTCTCCGTCGGACTCCAAGGAGAGCGTCGGGGGAGGCCACACCCGTCCGGGGCCCCCCTCCCTGCCCTCGCCTGCCACCACCCCGGCAACCCTCAACGTGCTGGTCGTCATGGACGGGAGCAACAACACCCTCGCCACCTCCTCCGTCTTCTAATTTATTGGCGCCGGACGGCGACGCGACGACCTGCGGAGCGATACGGGGATGTTTGCCGCGGACGGCGCCGGCGTCACGCCGGCCGAGCACCTTTTTTGACGCCGATCGTGATTAGTCGAGCGCTCTTTCCGCACTTCGGTTGCGTTGTCTCAAAGAGCTCTTGGTGCTTCGTCGACGCGGCGTGAGCGACGTCCTTCGCCGAACGGGCGCGCCCCCCTCCGACGACGCCGTAGGCCTCGGCGTGCGCACGCGAGTTGCAGACGACGGGGCGAAGCACGCGCGTTCGGCGACGAGCTGTTTGCGACGGTCGATTAGACGTCCCTGGCAGGGCGTCTGGCATTAAGGGTTCCACACTGTGATTAGGAGGTTTGGCGTCGTCTGCCGGCGTTCGTACGTCGAGGCTTGGGAACACGCAAGGTCGGCTCGCTCGAGAGGCCGAAGGGCAGGCTCTATACCCCTGTCTCGGAGAAGAGCCGGACTCAGATTGGTGGAGGGGGGGGTGCAGGCCAACAACGGGGTTGGGGACGGTTGGCGAGGGGAACGTGTCGATTGCCTCCGCGTGCCGTTGTGCTTTACGTGCGGTGTGGCCGACATTGTCGTTGAGGCAAACTCCGTCTCTCTCGCCCCTGCGGATGAACTCTACTTCTGTGGCGGGCGTGCACCACGGCCGGACTCATTTCCCGTGGTCCCCCGACGGCAGACCGGTAACCCCTCTTTCGAGTCCGAAGCCTGGCGGTCCCCGCCCTCCCTTTTGTCGGAGTGGGTTTGCTGGATTGTTTTTCGGGTGAAAAAGAAACTTACGCTCGCTGGCGAGTTAGGTTTTTACTTCGTTCTTTTTTTCTTTTATTGAAATTTTTTTTTCTTTCTTTTTCTTTTTTTTATACGTTTGGAAGCGATTTGTGCTGCCCGAGGTGGCACTGCTAGGAGGTAGAGAGGGAGTCTCGAGGGGGCCGGATTGCACGGCACGCCTTCGTTGGCTGGAGAGGTCACGGAGACGACGGAGCCTACAGCTCGGCAAGAATCTGACTTACCGGGAGAATTGAGGAGGGCCTACGAAACCATAATCATGTACAAATTGTAAAGAATAGTTTTGTTTTTTTCTTTGCTTGTGTTTTTCTTTTTTCTTCGGGAGAAGGTGTGCAAAGGAAGCTACGTGCAAAAAGAAAAAGAGAAGCTTGCCTATCCGAGTTTTGCGTTACAAGGAGAAGTCGCGCTCCTTAGCTTGGGGTCGAACTTTTGGTGGGGGTTGTGATCCCCTTGCGCCTCCCCCCCCCCCCCCCCCCCTTCATCGCTGCCCCACGTCACACATACCCTCCCCCGCCCCATCCCCGCCCCCACCTCCAGCGGCCGTACGTGACGCCCCCGGTAGCGAGGTTGGCTTTACCTGCCACCACTGACGAGCGTGCCAGTTTGTCTGTTTGTTGTATCATACATTTATCTGTACCTTGTACATAAGAAACATAATAGGTGAAGCAAACACAAGGACATCTCCCCCACCTCCGCTTTTTTCTTCTTTTCTGTCACGTCCGCGTTTGGTCGAATTTTTTTTTTTTCCTCCTCCTTTCCGCTTGGGGGTTGATGGATCTTTTTTTCTTGTTTGTCGATATTGCCAGGAGCCAACAGCTTTTTTGAAAGATTGTTGTGAGAAAGTTGGAGAAGGGGGTGTGTTGAAAGGAGTTTGGTCGCCACCGCCGCAAAGCGACGGCGCGGCGGCATCAGCCGAGCGCGCGGCGGCGCTGCCTGGTCGGAATCGTGTTGTCCTCCGCGGTACTTAGTCATTTTTTGCGGGAGGGGTTGTTTGCGCGCCGCGGAAGAGAAAAAACATAAAAAAATAAATACACCCCCGATTTCCGGAAGCCGTGTTACCTGTGTCTCACAATGGAATGAATGGCTTGATCTCATGCACTGCTTTTTTTGTTTATTCGTTTAATTTTTTTCCCTCGTTTATTCTGTCGCGTCAACGTCTACGTGTCTGTCGCAGGAAAAAGAAGAAAAAAAAACACTTGCCCGCACAATCTATTCAAAAGGGTGGATCTTTTCTTTTGTTTGCAGTTTTCTGCCCTCTGTTTTGTTTTCTTTTCCTAATGTTTTTTTTAGTTGTTAAAGGCCGCTGTTTTTCGACTGCTCGTCGCTTGGAACAACGCAATACCGGTGTATTTAATACTGTCTTTGTGCCAGCGGGGTCGACTTTCCTTTGGTCGCGTGCTCCATGGCGCGCAAAAACCTGCTTTTTTTTTTTTTTTTTTTCCTTTGTAGGGGGCAGGTTTATTTAGGCTTTTTTTTTACTTCGTCTTAGTAGGAGCTTGTACGGTTGCCTTGACGGAGGGATGCGGCTTAGATGCCCCTAGGCGTTCCCCCGCTCGAAGGCGACAGCGGTAGAGAGAGAATGGTCGTGCACGGACAAAAAGACGCACGTGCGCAGTTCATTAAACGTGCCCCGTTAGGTTTTTAGAAGCCGCCGAACACAGTCCCAAAGTGGCGTTAACTAGCGCGCATCGTGGCGGCGACACGCGTCTGCAAGATGTGCTTAGCACCGCAGTTCCGCATTCTGAGAAACTAAAGTGCCTGCCTCTCTGTCTCTCTCTTAAATGGAAAAAAAAAAAAAAAAAAAGTTGCCGCAGTTTGCTGCAGTGTGAATAATAGGAACACTTCCGAACCGGCTCTAGCTGACGCCGACGGCACATCCGAAGAGCGCGCACATTTTGGTGACAAACGTTCTCTTCTGCCCCCGCCGTCTTTGATGACGATGATGATGATGATGATGCCACCGGTGTGCCGTAGTCTCGTCGTCTTTTTAGTCTGTGTGGCAAGCCAAAGATGCAAGGTGGGAAATTAAGGAGTGCTTGAAAGCCGATCAAAACCGTTGCTGATGATGATATTTTTTTCCTTCCGTTGGAGTGGGCGTTTGGTCGGTAGCACATTACTACATCGCATTACACGTGTTCATGACAGTTGTGATATAATCGGTTAGGGGGAAAGCCTTCTGAAAAAGCAGCAGGATTTCCCTGCTTTCTCGTCCTCTATTTTTTCTTCCCCATCTATGTATATTATGCTGAGCTAGACCTGTTTTTTTTTATTGCATTTTTAATTTTTTTTAAGTAGGGACACTTCATCGACACTAGTTTTTGGATGGACCGTGCACGAGTCTGTCCAGATCATTTCTGCTTTTGTGTGAATGAAAATAAAAAGAAAAGATGCCCGAGTCGAGCTGTCTTTGGTTTGCTTTGGGACGTGAGCACACTTTGAATATTAAGTGAAATTTTGGTCTGTTTTCTGAAACACTGACAGAAGTGTTCTCAGCGAGGACTGCTTCGGGCAGTCCTCGCTGAGAACTGAAAGATTCTTATGCTCTTTCTGAAAGATGCCATGAGGCATCTTTCAAAAAGAGCATAAGTTTGAAATAAACCTGTTCATTATATGCGTATGGTGTTAATCTTCCATAAAACTGTGTGCATTGCATTCTGGGAATCTGTGGGCCAGTAGTGGAGCACTTGGGCATTTTGCTGCCCACCGATTCCCACAACGCAAAATGTAGCATTATGCTGCGATGAGGCACTTTGAGTTTAGGAATAAGTCTATTACAGATTTGCTGGATATCTTTGAAGTCAATGCTTTACTGGTTCTGTGTTCCGGATTAACAAATCTGTGATGCTATGACTTCGGTACCCTTTGGGCTGCTGGCAAGATTCGGCCATTAAAATGTGTCCGAAGTTGCAAATTCCTGCTGGTAAAATTTCAATATATGACGTGCACATTCCAGATGCATACTATGAAGGTGATAAGGACCCCCCAAAACACACTCGACTAGTTTGCAGCAATGCAGGCAACCTCTTCCGTTATATGCTACAGATTCTTATCGTAAATATACTCCTTCCTTCTCAGTGCTGTGGCACCTGTGTTACTCGCTCGTTATTTGTCGCAACTTATCAAACAAGCGTTGAACTGGTTTAACGGTTCATTGAAAAGCCCCGAGGCGATCAGGCAAACATACTTCCTAGTTATTTGGAAAATTGTAGCAATCCGATCAAACGTCGCCTAAATGCAATGCCGGCATAAGACAACTAAATATGCAGGACAGCTTCCCCAAAATGTTTAGTTACTCTGGGTGCTTATTTTCGACGGGATGACCCGTGGGATGAAGAAAATGCAGGCACAGTACCCGACACACATCAAGGTTGAGAATGCAACCAGACTAAATTAGGGGTGCCCGACCTAATGCAACTGATCGGGACACGACCGATTGTTATTTGGGTTAATCATATTGACGCTTCCTGGAAATTTTCTTATTCGAGGAGTGGAGATATTGGTCGTTATATTATGCAGCCGGTTATTAATGAAAGTGGAGTAAGCGTCTATTCAGTGTTCGTTGTAGCACATTGGCGTTGCTCTCTGTTTACGCCTTTCCTTGGCGCTAGGAAATCGAGGGACTTTCGTTCAAAAAAAAAAAAGCTGTTTGCAACCCCCTGTAACGCCGAATTGGAGCACAGCTCTTGAGGAGGAGGAGGGAAGAATACTGAGGGGAGGGTAGACCCTCCTCCTCCCCTCATTCTTTAATATGCTTCGGGGGGGGAGGGGATCACGTGACCTTGAGGTGACCTTGGAAGGGGTCACGTGACCTCTGGGGTGACCTTGGTGACGGCGACGCCGCTCAAGCCGGAAACGGGCGCCTAAGAGCTGCGCTCTAAAACAGGCTATGAAGGACACTCCCAGCGAAGCGCCTCGGTTGAATTTTAAGCCTACAGGTTACCTCGGGGCAACCCACGGTGTTGTCTCAGGGCAACCTACGGTGTTGTGCACGGGGGAGGCTCTGCGCAGAAGTCTAAAGGAAAAGGTGTGAGGTACGAGGCCACCCCAAAGCGATCATTCGGCGCTTTACAAGCGCGTTGTTTGTGGCACGATCGGCCAATGGTAAGATTCCGAGCACAATTTCAACTCCACACATTGACATCTTGTGTTATTTATATTTGTTGCCTGGAACCTAGGGGACAATGTTGCGGAGTGGACACTCCTATTCCATTCCGGGGAATTAAACAATTCCAATTCTTTCAACCCTTTGGAATGGAGGCACTGGGCGCATTCCCACTTGTCGAAGGCCTGCGCTTCATCCCATTCCTCCAATTCCTAAACGTGAAAAAAATTGGCCATGATAGCCACATTTATGTTAGAAGTATGTATGATGTAAGTAATGGAAGAACTGTGGCCACGTTTTGTATGCAAGAGGAGGATAATAAACAATGTAGGTACAGCAACTTTGCCTGTGCATGTATGTATACCTGTATGCATGTGGTATCGGTGTGTGTATATATATGTATGGGGGAGGGGGTGCTGTATATCCTTTTATGAATGTAGGGTGCCCCAAGTCACCAGGCTCGATCTTGAATGGACCATAAAAATCGACGCTTGCACATAGCAATCTAAACTTTTCGTCAAAGATATCTTTCACAGGCCGGTTTTCCCTTGTAAAATTACAAAGCGTAGCTCCCTTTCTTTAAAAAATGGGACCAGGAAACTTCCCAGGGTCAGTGGCGATGCAGACCAGTAAGTCGAGTTGCGCGGCGCGTTTATCGCTCGTATTGATAGGTGGCGTCGGGGAGCAGCGTCGGAAGGTAGGGAGGCTCTAGGTTGGGCTCTAGTGAAGGTGGGCGCAATTGCTTGAAATTGCGCCAGTCGCAACTGTTGCAACTCTGTTGCTTCATGCACTTTTCCTCCTCTCGCCTCCCATTGCAAGCAACGAACACCAGAGCTTTCTCGCTCAGGGTTGCCAGACAAGCACCAGCATCCAAGATGGCGGAATTTACCATTTGCTTTTGCAGAAAACGTGCCTGCATACTTAATCTTTTTCAAATGCACAGGTGCGTCGTGGTGTTTGACGATTGTCATTTGGTGTGGGACGTCATTACGTCATGGTGTTAACGATTAGCCGCCCGGGCTGCACGAGCGCTGGCATAAAGACAGTGCGCGCATCAACGGGCTTGGTTTCATCTGAACACGAGGGCTCAAAGAAGTAAATGGCGTGTGCGTAATCTTAAAGGGGCCCTGCAATCATATTTAAGCGTCTAACTTTTTTGCGGTTCCCACATCCCTCGGGGTTCGGGCAAGCCAGTGGGCACGGACAGAGAAACTCAATATCGGTGCATCATATTTTAACCGGACAACGCGGAAACCTCCTTCACCGACGAGGGCAACCCGCGGTATCGACAGCTCGCAAAATGTGACGTTTTTGGTCCTGGGCTTACTACTGGTCAGAGCCGCTAAAAGCTCCTTTTTAGTCGAAATACAAAATTTAAGAGGCTCGAACCATTTCAGTTATGTATGAAAGTAGTTTTTGTTCAGTATTTTAGATCAGAAAAGAAACGAATGCAGTTTATAAAGTATGAAAATAAGAAATGACCCGTCGACATACCCGCCACTAAGCGGTGGAAAATGCCGCGCACACTAGAAAGGAGGAGTGGTACCAGGCGCCGAACACGGAAAGATCCCGGATGTACGCGGCGGCGCTGCGGTCGTATGCACGGGAGGATCTGACCGGCTCCCAGTGTTCCGAAGTCCTTTGGCGAGAAGCTTTGTCTTGCGGTTCCGCCGTTTCGCGGTATGGCAGCGCGAAGTGGCTCCCATTCTGAACTGATCTTTACCCGTGTTTTTCTGTCGTCTGTGGCCAATGAAGTGTCACGCCGAATTAGTGTTTAATCGCGCAGCAAATGCAATGAGAGCCCCTCTGGCTGCCCGCTGCATACAGCAAATCCAAAATATGCTTTAGTGTCGCCCTCTCGCGCCGTCGACACGGAGTGCTGTAGCCGTGAGCGCTCGCTCAGCTCATTACTTCTCCTCAAGTTCACGGCCACTCAAGCAACCAAGGATGTCACGGGAGAATATTTTTTTTCTTGTTTTTGTCATGTTAATTTGCGTATAACTTTTAAGATAAAGCGAATTTCGAGAAAAGAAGAGTTTCTCTAAGTTACTACGTTCAGTGCGCTCAGATTCGGTGCAAACTAAAAACCAGTAAAAAAGTCCTTGCAGGGCCCCTTTAACTTATCGGAACAAAACTTGTGGTTATGGAACAGTAATCACTTATACCTTGCATAAATTATTCAAGCACATTAATGGGCTCTTATGACCCAAGTTAGGAAATAAAACGACCCTTTGCCACAGACTCCCAGCAAAATTTAGCAATTAAATGGCGTCTATATCCCGTGATCCCCGATCTAGCAGTTGCACCCACCCTCACCTGAGCCTCCCAAGGAGGATATAAAGAAATATTTATATCCTCCTTGGAGCCAACGTTCTAGTAACGTTGGGTGTAGCTAACGTTGGGTTTAGCTCTGCAACGAGGTAGAGGGCCCTGAAAGTGACCCCCAGTGGACGCCGCCATGTTGCACTTTTTTAACACTAGACGTGTGACTCACAAGTCCTCAGACTTTTATGCAAAACTAAGCAAAGATTTGTATTGCGATCGCTGTAAGAAACATGATAAACTATTTTTTTTTTTTTTTTTCAATGCTGTTAGCCCCAGACACTGATTTCAATGACAATTGCTGGATCGCCCTTCCCGCTGCCGCGAGTGAAGCCGTCGGACGGCCATCTTGCTCATAGACGATTTGCAGTTTTGCTAGCGTTACAGAGGCTGGCGGCAGCGTGCTGAAGACACTTTTCTACTCGTTCGTCGCCATTCGTCAGAGAAGATTTTTAAGACCCTCTGTAAGAGATGAGACTTGCCGTTGAGAACACGTGGAAATGTTTACGAAAGCGCAGTGCAGCAAGAAAAAGCCACAAAAGAAATGAATAGTGTGTACTAGTAATTTGATTGCCATAAGCGTCTAAAAAAAGAAAAAAAATGTGTCGTTAATGTGGTCCTCTCCCCCTCCCTTCCCTTTATGTAACATTCCAGTTACATTTTTTCCCGTCGCTTCAGAAGTCTGGGAAGTCTGTGCTGCTCTAACGAATTTCCAAAATCTACTTCTGAGGGAAGTCAAACAGTTTTATAGCCTGGAAGTAGCGTTTGTAATAGGGGTGTGCTAATAATGATTTTCCAAACCAAATCGAGCGTGAATCGAATAATTTTCAAATAGTTATTGAATAGTTGGGTGCAGTACAGGTTTATAAAGACTACAGATTAATATGGTTTTCTAGAAACCATTAAAAGAACAGAATGCTAAATAAAAATTACTAGAATTAAAAGGTGTGATTAGATGGAGGCAGAAACTATAACAATGTACGAGTTTTCTGGCCACAGCAGGATTTTGGCAGAATGCAAAGTGCAAAAGAAGCATAAATCATATCAGGAAGCCAGTTGGAGTTGGTATTTCAAAACAGAAGAAACAAACAAGGTCAAGGTGCGGAATGTGAGCTCACATCTCAGATTGCAGAAACAATTGCTAGAAAAAAATATATATACAACTTATAATTACACGTCTTTCCACAAAGCAGATCGGGATAGAATCAGTTGAAGGTTTATAATTCAAAGCATGCAAGATTAGTTTTGTGAGAAAGTGCGCAGTTAACCGTATGTGCAGTGGAAGACGGGTAGAACTACCCCATACGAATATACAAACCGGTACTGCTCGCGATTACCCTGTATAGGTGTTTAGCAAAGGCCTGTGAAGAAAAATTTTTTTGCCATGAACCATTCAGACTGGTAACGAACCTTCGAAAATTATTCAAAAAATATTCGAAACTTCAGAAAACATTTGATTCAGATGCTGAATCGAATAGGGCGATATTCGACCCCTTATTAGAAAATTATGCAGATTTTCACAACTCTAACTGGTAAGCTACTTCCAGGTATAGCGTGCACATCCACTTTAAAATCATTACAGGAAATCTGGTTGCAGCAGACATTTGGATACTTATTTACCAGCTTTGGCTGGTTTTCCTATCTGCCGGTGATTCAACCTTGGATCTGCATACCTCACACTCTTTTTACAACATACCAAAATGTTGTTCACCACCAAGCTCTGAATTACAAGGAGTTTAGACTGTCCTAGGCCAAACACACAGAAACCTCAGCTTGGCTTACATGTTTCCTGCACCTATTGCTTCATATGTCGAAAAATGCCTTTTAGCAACCCGGCTTGAAAATATATTGTGGCTGCAGCAGCATTTCACTAGTTTGGCCCGTGTTATGTGTTCAATTCTTGTACTGGTGAAAAATGTGTGTCATCCCAAGTGGAAGTCACCCTTGTATCCCTTCTAAAGGTAGGTGTTCCTTTTTAGAGTTTTGCATTATTAAAGGGGCCCTGCAATCATATTTAAGGCTGCGGTCCCACGGCGGCCATGACATATGACGCTTTCCGCACGTTTTCGAAATGCGATTGTGGCGTGTTCAAGCTTTCTAAAATTATGTGTTATATATCATCTTGTCCTGTACAACATTATCTTTCCTCTGATGTAGGATTTGTTTTCCTAGTGCAAAACGCTAATTCAGTGGGCACCCGCGAACATTGGCCTTTTCGGCAAAACATGGTTTCGTAGTACAGTGGTACAGGGTGCACAATTGGAGCAATTTATTTCAAATTTTAGAATGTTATAGAAGAAGAGTGCGTTCATTGTCATTAGAGGCCCTTTTTTCGTTTTTCATTTTATTTTGACAGATATTTACTTTAAAAAATGTACCTCGCGGAAGCACATTCAGTCGCGGATTTTTGGCCGCCTACTCGGTCATTTTATTTGAAACCTTTTACATGTGTTTGCAACTATGGTAGAAAGAGCTACGCTAAATTTCATTGTAATATGGCCTAAACGTTTTTCGGAATGCTCATGTGAAAGTGAAAAGTGACAAAAACAGTTTTTTTTGGCAAACTTCATTTGGTAGTACAGTGGTACAGCGCTTAGGGATTGGCACATTTGAATAAAATTGTAGACCTGCAAAGAAAAACATATTCTGTTTTGTCATTAGAGGCCCTTTTTCTAAATTTCACCTTTGAGTTTCCATAAAAAAAGTTTGAATATAGGCGAAATCACGAATTTGTTGATAGTCAAAACCGAGTATTTTGACCCTTTTTGGCAGACATTTAGGCCGATATTTTTAGTATTAAATGGAGATTACTGTTCCAGGTCCTGATTATTAGCCCACATTTTCACTAATTGAGCCTATTTATTAAAACAAATCATAAAACATACAGAAAACACAAATTGGATGTCTGGTTGCGCCCTCTATGTGGCGGTGGCTGAAATGTGACTACGCGAAGTTCAGGAAACTGCCGAGGATGGCGCTGATTCCAGCTGTGGTTGCCAGCTTCGGAAACTGATTGTACACTTGGCTTCTTCCGTTTCTTGCAAAATAACGTGCTGGAAAACTTGGTCGAAACTCGTGAGGTCCTTTATAACACGGTACTTTCTGCTAATATAGCTTTTAGGAAGAATTTCAGTCGCTTTCATATTGTCAAACGATTTTTTTTTTTATGCGAGGCTCCACCGGTTCAGTTTGCTGAATAAATTGTTCACGCAATCGATATCAAAGTTTCAAATTACCGAAATGCCAAAACCGCCAGTTCCGCGTAGATACGCAGCGTGACGCACGTGCTTCTGGTGCGTGTGCACGTACGTGTTTGCTGCGTGGTTCTTCGGTTGCTGCGAGTTTTCGCGTATTTATTGTGCACTGCTTACCTCCGTCTGCGCACGCCTCTCATCCTTGTAACTACCCCTGCTCTGTTTGCCTAGAGTGAAGTTTGTGTTTGTCTTTTCGTTCGCTGTCTAAGCTCGTGTCGGTGTCCTTCCTACTGGCTGCTGCTCGTGTTTGCGTACCGTGTTGGTCGCTTTGATTACTAGGTCCCCTGCTTATGGGGTGGAGCAAGCGGTGGGCGTCGCGCCAGGGGTGGGTCGTGATTGGGGAAACAGCTTAGCAGCCGACGCCGACTTCGGCGCGTTTCTTCTGCGCACGCGCGTACTGTCATTGATATCGCTACTTCGCGCCGTGACGATGCGCTGATCTACAGGCCGGTCGGCGCTCGCGCGATTGTTGAGAATTCTCGAGCGTGTATTTACTTTTCGATTGTTGAAAATTCTCGAGCGTGTATTTACTTTTCGAAAGCCATAATAGAATTAAAGTGGACATTTGGCCGGCAGCCGGCATACCGTGGCTCTGAAAACAGATTGCTAGGAGTGCCCTCTCATTCGCTGGTTCCTCGCTGGGTGCGCGCAGTCCGTGCTTCTGGCCTCCCCGGCCGCCCAAATGCGTTTTTCTGATGCTTGTTTTGTTTTCAGTAAACAGACAATAGATTCCTGCTGATATTCTCCTTTGTAATCTTCACTCTTGACAACTCTTTAGTGTTGGAAGGAACTCCGTCAAATTTGACGATAATGCATTTGTAAGTACAACTGGAACCTCATAGTTGCAAGAATACTTTTCCTGGATTGTCTGCATTAGAGTGCCTCCATGTGCGCTTCGCGCACATGAAGGCTCCCTAGTCTGCACCTTTCTGATAATATGATCGGTCTCCATAAATTGCACTTCCCCGCTTCGGGAGCACGGCCAGCGGTGGTTCTCTGTCGGTCATCGAACCTCACACACGTGAAGCGTTGTCAAAGCTGTGATATACCGGGCGTTTTATTATTATGTTTTGTTTTGTTTGTTTTTTTGCTGAAAGAAATTATACTTTGGTATTCCCGGGGTTAACATTATCGGCTGCGGCGGACGTAAAGGAACGAGCGTAAATTGACAGTTAGTGGCCTAATAAACTAAAATTTGCCATTTGCGAATGCTGGAGAGGGGGCGACCTCCTCTCCCCCGTTCGCTCCGCTGAAGTGGAACAGGGTGGGAGGAGCTCCCACTCCGTTCTTGACCTGTCACCGACTACAGTTGCGAATTCCACTTGTCATTTTGGAGCGATGACGAGATAGAGCTGAGTCATGTATTGCGTTCTCTGAGATGAAGAACGCAATGCGCGCGGAGTTGCTCCACGTATGCACCAGTCACCAGTAAAAACGACCTGTCCTCCGAGGAGGTCGAGCGAGACACCGGCTGACATGGGGGTCGGTCACCTCACCGTCACCACCGTCTACCGTGCCTTCAAAAACACGGGGCGCAATGTGTTTCTGCAGTATAACAAAAAAAAAAAAAAAAAAAATTGAACAAACAAGGTGCAAACATTCATTTTTTTCCTAAGTGTGGTTTGCAGGGCTGAACCGAATACAAAAACGATACGCCGTGCTGGGATGACGTCGACTACAATGGTACACGATCATAACAAGAGCACAAATCCTGCCACATTATTTTGCTACAGTGATAAGAGCATATATAGACGCTTTCAGCGAGTCAGTTACTCAAGCTGCCACCAGTCGGCGCGCCCTCCAGATGCTTTCTGGGCCGCCATAGCCGACCTTCAGTTTCCCGCCGTTCCTCCACGTTGTGTGCTGCGCCGGCCACCACCGGAGCTTTGTTTTGATGTTCTTTTATGTTGCGCGTTGAAATCGTGTGTTTTCTTTGGGTCTTTTTGATATCTGGGGCTTTCTTTTATTTCATTTGATATGTACATTTCAACATAGCTCTTGTATTTTCTTATTTATGGAATGGAATCGGACAGCGAATGGATCAACGATACAAGATTATAGCCTAGGCTTCAGAGACCATGTAAGTTCATCAAATTCTTATGTTTCTGACGCTAATAAAGGGCAGTAAACGCCATTGCGACCTGTGCAAATTTCAACTGACGCAGTAATTATGCTCTCGCAGTCGTGCTTCTTGCTGCATGGGCGCCGTCGTTTCCGTAATGCCGAACCACATGTAAGCGATTTAGCGTGCGACGAGTCGAGCGACGGCGACAACGACGGGAGTCATCGACGAGCAACGGAGATTTCTCACTGCCGCCCGTCGCATCGCTCGGTTTTCGGATTTCTATAGAACTTAGCGCTCACCGTCTCCATCGCGTGCTCCCGTCGCTTCCATGCGGTTTGCCTCGTAGCGCGACTGACCGAGTGACAGCGAAGCGGGTCGCCGTCGCTTGTCTCGTTGCTCGCCAAATCGCTTACATGCGCTTTATACTTAATAGCGGAAGCTTAATGTCACTTCTGCATCTGAGAATCAAGAACTACGACTCTTGAAAAAAAAAAAAGATTGAATTGCTAGTTCATTTTTACCCCGTGAACCCGGATACCCAAACCATTTTGCTGTGCAATTAAGTATAGTCGAACGCGAGAAAACGCGAAGAAAGTCCGCCTCCTGCCAAAAGATCCGTTGATGACGACACGTACGGCGACTTTCTTTCGCGTTTTCTCGCGTTCGACTATACTTAATTGCACAGCAAATGGTTTGGGTATCCGGGTTCACGGGGTAAAAATGCACTAGAATTCACTCTTAACTCTTTTTTTTTTTTCCAAGAAGCTCCGTAGCTTCCCTTGAATTTCGATGCACACAGCATTGAACCATTAACGCCTCGATATTAAGTATAAAGCGCATGTAAGCGATTTGGCGAGCAACGAGACAAGCGACGGCGACCCGCTTCGCTGATTTGGCGAGCAACGGGAGCAAGCGACAAAGACGGTGAGCGCTAAGTTCTCTAGAAATCCGAAAACCGAGCGATGCGACGGGCGACAGTGAGAAATCTCCGTTGCTCGTCGATGACTCCCGTCGTTGTCGCCGTCGCTCGAGTCATCCCATGCTAAATCGCTTACATGCGGTTCGGCTTTACGGAAACGAGCGCGCACATGCAGCGGAAGCACAACTGCGAAAGCCTTATTGCGTCAGTTGAAATTTGCATAGGTCGCAATGGTGTTGACTGCCCTTTATTAGCGACAAAAACGGAAGAATTTGATGAACTTATGTGGTCTCTGAAGCCTATAGGCCACAATCTTGTATCGTCGATCCATTCGCTGTCCGATTCCATTCCATAAATAAGAAAATACAAGAGCTATGTTGAGATGTACATATCAAATGATTAAGAGACAGCCCGAAATATCGAAAAGACCTAAAGAAAACACGATTTCCACGCGGAACGTAAAAGAACTTGAAAACAAAGCTCCGGTGGTGGCCGTTGCAGCAGACAACGCGGAGCAACGGCGAGAAACTGAAGGTCGGCTATGGCGGCAGGGTCACGTGACGTCAAGATGGCGGCGCCCATGAAATGTTGCCTGAAAGGGTCTATATCTTTGTCCGCGATGCGGCAACAGAGACATTATTTCCAAATTAGAGTTCGAAGTTAGCCTTCGATGCTAGCACTGACCAACTCACTTCACTCACAGGGTGAAAACGTGAAACTTTGTATCATTCGGACAGAGATCGAAAAATAACACGCACCGTTTCAACTTGGACACCCCAAAATAATTAACTTTAGTAGATCGCACGCAAAAGCTTCGCGTACGCAATAAAAATGCCGGTCAGAAGTACGGTTCCGCAAACAAAATCAACATATGAGTCATCAAATTATGAAGAAAAACCAGGTGTGAGCGTGCCAAAAATATTCGACATTTATTGTTGTCAATATTTGTTTTTCTATCCACGTGCTTATGTCGCAGTGGAAAGCCGTGAAACTCCCTATAAAATTATTTTGGGCAGTGTTTCCGACGGTGCTCGCTCGATCGTAAAATGCCGCTTTGTTGCTACTTTGGCGAATCAACCAAGGAAGCCACGTTCACCTACAATGCCCTGTCCACAAGAAGGGAAATCGAAATTTTCGCTTCGTTTTCTTTTTTTTTTTAATATTCTTCTCTTCTGCACGATATAGGGTATGAATTATTATCCTTCCCTGTACTCTCGCTGCGACGAACAGTCCGATAGACGAGTCACCCTATGACAAAGATGAATCCCGGAGAAAAGCTCACCGGAGAAAAGCTCACCGGAGATAAGCTCACCGGAGAAAAGCTCACCGCAAAAACCGGCGGATGCGGAGAAAAGCTCACCGATTTTTTTTCTACTGTTTATATGGAGGCTATTGGATCATACGTAACATATATCAATTTATTATCATTAAAATTTGTCAGCTTTGTAAAAAAGAAAATGTCCTTTTTTGTATTATTTGTTAAGATTATTGGGTATATTGCTCCAAATTAATAATTGCGGGCGAAAGTTTTCTGTAGCTTACTTTGTAAGCAACGAAAGCCCAACTCAAATTTGTATGAACTTGAAGAACAAAAAAAAGTTCGAAAACTTAATAATGTCTGCCTAAAACCTAAAAATCAAAACTGTAAATGCCGAAAATCCGAAAGTGCATGCGCGCAACAACCGGTGCCTGGAATTCTCTTTGAAGCTTTTACTAATTTTCGAAAATAGGACAAAGCAGTCGGTAGGATATCAGAACTTTTTTTCTTTCACGGAGAAGCACGTTTTCTAGCCGTTCGTGCTGGTGTTTCCACACGTTGCCTTTGTGTGATAGTGCCTTTCTGCGGCGAGCCACCCATGACCTTCTGAGCTGCACACTGGCGCCGTTGTTACTCGTGACCTATAGACGCTTTGCAGCAGCTGCGCATGCGCGCCGCCATAACTGACCTTCAGTTTTTGTTTCTTCTTATTACATTTACTTCACTTCATCATAACCACAGCAGGGCAGTTTATTGATATTTTAAATTGTACTGTGCCCTTCTCCACAGCCTTGGCCTCGATCTGTGGAGGCTTGTCAACGGTCGCTTCAGTGGCTCGGCATATGGAAAAGACAAGAGAAGGTCAGCAATGGCGGCTGTAATTTAGCGCGTGTGTAAAGCGTCTATATAAGAAGTAGACTTCGGTAAGGTGGCGAATAGGACGGGTTGGTAAACGTTATACATGATAAAAACCGCTCAAACGACGACGACGGAGTGAAGACAACAAACACGACAGGACAAATCTGTTCTTGCAACTAAAGTTTTATTAGTGAAATTAACAGAAAAAACAAACAGAAAGAAAACAGGAGTAGCCGACACTGATTACATCAACAAACAGCTACTTATCTATTAGGCACTACAAAATATTCGGAGCTGAAACGGTTCACACACCGCTATTCATATTAGCTCGCAAAGAACAAACATCTTTATTTGACAGAGCTACCGACGGCACCTTGCCAGTAGTCAATAAATTGTTGTCTTTTTTACCGGTGTACGATATTCTGATTTTATACCATGCGGCTTCATTAATATACAGAATGGGTGATTACTAATTTCTGATGAATTAGTAAATAGGCCCAATGAACTTCATGAATATTACAAAAAAAGAATACATATTTATAATGAAGTGACGGTTGCGAATTATGTTAAATTACAACGTTTGATGCAGAATCCGCTAAGTTAAAAAAAAAAAAAATCGATGAGCTTTCTTCCGCATCCGTCAAAGGCCGCGGTGAGCTTTTCTCCGCATCTGCCGGTTTGGCGGTGAGCTTTTCTCCGGTGAGCTTATCTCCGGTGAGCTTTTCTCCGGTGAGCTTTTCTCCGGTGAGCTTTCCTCCGGTGAGCTTTTCTCCGCCGCCCGACAAAGATGGGGGTCCCGAAAATCTCCTAAACTCGTGTTTGTTCTCAGAGACGCATATCCGTGTGTAAGAAAAACCGCGGCCCTCTCCACAAAATACGGACATATTTGATAAATAGCGTTGACTTGAGATTGAACTTTTCATTTGCTTTGTAAACACAAGCGTGACGTCACGTGCGCATCCCACGCGACCCAACTGAAGTCTGAACTGGTGTACAATGTGTGGACAATAGGGCATTATTTTGACTTCCCGGCCGCGACGACCTTGGCGAGGGAGGACAGATGGGGGTCCCGAAAGCTCCTAGAATCGTGGTTTGTTCGCAGGGACACACACATCCGTGTGTAACAAAAAACGCGGCCCTCTCCACGAAGCTTACACTGGCATTGTTGTGTAACTACTGAAGATGCCTCCCGCAAGGGAGGCGAAACGTGTTTTTTCCTGTTCGGTGAAGTCGGTGCTTTTATTTTAATTATGTTACCAGTCGGCCTGTGTGACCAGTGCTCATTTGAAGAATCGCCTTTGTCTTTCCTGAACCCTAACAAAAACACCCTCATAACATTTTTTTTACTGTTCGGCTACGTTGGCATAGCCTATAATCGACATAATTTTTGCGAAAGCCTACTTTTATTTTATAATTATCTGTAACCATTTCTAATTGAAAAAGTGACAAGTATAATAATTATATTATGATTTCATATCAAAATTCGACGAACCGGGAGATGCGAAATTCGGTGAAACAGCTTTGCAAAAAAATATCCGGTGCCCGAAACTTGCTTATATTAAAATGTCTAACATGTGTATGTGTTCTAATACAGAAGATGAGTGCAATGTGGAAACTGAATGCCCTCACAAACAATTGTCAACGAGTTGGAATTTTTGATGAATTCCCCTTTGTCGAGTCATCCTACTACCGATTGGCCTCTTCAATCAATTGCCCGTCGACAAATATTGTTGTTGGTTTATTTGCCATCTGGTGTAAGGGGAGAGTGTGGGGCTCGTCAAGCCGACATCTGCCAGCATTTTCATCACGCCTCCAGCGCCTGTACCGACTGACGCCGACGAGTTGGTCTAGAAATAAATACCCACGGACTATACTATAGCCGCTAAATATCTCTACGCGAGCATGATTTGTTTTCAAAGGGGCACCCGCCTGTCGGTGCTTCTTTGAATTATACATACGTCACGGTCAAAACGTTCCGCAGCTAATGAGTGAAGGCCGACCAACCTATTTTGTCCAATTGTCCGTGTATGGGAGATGAGAATGCCACTGCGTCAAAGACAAGACGTGTGCGAGCGTTGCTAAAAATAGAGACCACTATCGATGTTTTAGTATACATGGTTTCATTCTTAGTCAGAGCGCAAACAGAGGTTAAATGTCACGAAAACACATACACAAAGACAAAAAGCACTTTATCACGGCGCATTGTATGAGTTGTTATATTAGTGGGTGGAATCTGGGACCGGACATTTCATCGAACGCCGTTTAGTCGAACGCCGTTTCATCGAAGCCGTTTCATCGAATGCCGTTTCATCGAACGCCGTTTCATCGAACACCGTTTCATCGAAGCCGTTTCATCGAACGCCGTTTTATCGAACGCCGTCTTATCGAACGCCAGGGTGGCATTCCCGCTTCCTGAAGCTGGTCGGAGGTGCCCATCCCAGGTCCTGGAAGTTTTTGACTTGCATCGCCACAGAACATCAACTGACGGAAGACAAGCTGGAGACGATGCTGAGTTCCCAAGAGCCTCCTCGCCAGAAGATGGCCATATAGCGGAAAGGAATGTGAAGGTCCGCCTTTTTTATGAGAACCGACGGACCACGGCTGTGGGGGACTTTTTGAGAGCAATCCCTCATCATTTGAAACGGTGAATGGCTGTCGCACGAACACATGAAGCCCCGAAAGTTTTTAAATAAAATTTGAAGTGACGTACTTACTTTTGACTTCAATGAGTCTTAAAACTAAAAACAAAACAATGTTTCGTTGTAGTTTCATAAACAGCACCTCAGCTTTAGCTACTGCAAGCTTCGGGCAGTAAAAAAGTATCGATAGAAAGACATGAGAGGCTATGAGGCTCAGATGGCTAAAGTTGTTGCGCCTGCGCAAAACCTATGTCGCCTTCTGGCCTCCATGAGTTGGAGTGCGCTCTCACCGGGAGTGCGACTTTTTATTTATTTGTTACAATACCCTCAAGGCCAATCGGGTAATACAGAGGGGGTGAACAGATATGCACATTGTGCGAAACAAACATAAAGACCGGGACAAATATCTTCATGGGTTACTTGCATCAAAATAAATTGTAACAGCTACAAGTTTGGACATCGAAAAACCAGACAATGAAATGGGTGAATGACAGGAAAATGCACTCGATCCGTGCATAAAAAAGCATCTTTCACACTTTTTATTTAAAAGACAATCGATGAAACGGCCGTCAGCGATTCGATGAAACGGCGTTCGATGAAACGTCCATTTTTTCGATGAAACGGCGTTCGACCAAACGGCGTTCGATGACATGTCCGGGAACCGTGATCCGCAATATTTCGCGCAAAAACGAAAGACACCAGAATAAACAACAAGTAAAACCACAGAGCTGCCCCGCCTCATATCACCCTCAGTTGGAGCTCGACTGACACATTGCGCCGATCAAGCATCACCAACAGCTCAACACCTAAACGCCACGGCGTTCACTATCTTTGTTTGGGTGATTCCACCGGTTCCCGGACATTTCATCGAACAACAGCTAGGCATCTTCGTCCGATGAAGCTCTGTTTTACTGATTGGCGTTTCATCGAATAGTGGACATTTCATCGAACACCGCTTCATTGAACGCCAACTCATCAAGTAGCTTGATCGAATTATGTTTCTGCTATCAAATTATTGCAGATATAATAACTACGCTCGTCATATTTTGTAAATAACGGTAGCCTTTAGCGAAAATTGTGTTGCATAGTTAGTTTCGGCCATCAGCAAATAGTGAAAAATCTCTCTCTCTCTCTCTCTCTATATATATATATATATATACAAAGGAAAAAATGCGTACTGTCAGAGTTACTAATTCGAAGTTTACTACGACGTTTCGAGCGGGGACCACTCTTCATCACCTAATGAAGAACGGTCCCCGCTCGAAACGTCGGAATAAACTTCGAATTAATAACTCCGACAGTACGCATTTTTGACTTTATATATATATATATATATATATATATATATATATATATATATACAATTTACTAATACAATGTCTGGACATTTACACTTACCAAGTAACCATTTTCAGCTGTGATTTGAGACTGTGTTGCGGTTATCCCGCTCTTATTTATTTATTTTTTGTTTCTCTTGTTCCTGGCCTTTTTAGTATAGGCTTCCACCAGCTCGCTTGCGCGTGAACTCTAATTTCAAGTGAAACAAGTTTGTAAATTAGGGTGACACTATATAGGTTTGAAATCATATACCAATTTTATTGCCATTTGGTGAGCCACGTACGAATTTTGAAATATATCTTTTCATCCAAATAATCGATTAGTAAATCGAATAGCGATTCGGACGAATTTACTACGACGGGAAGAACGAATTCGCAAATCTCATGGCAATTAGAAAATTTCAGCCATCCTTGGTTTCCGATTGGTCGCGCTCAGTAGCGGCTCCCTCCGCACAGAGTAGCCTCGAGTCAGAATTCGCGGAGTCTCCACTGACCGGCCAAAAAAATGAAAGCCGCTTACAACTCCCTGTAACGCCGAATTAGAGCGCAGCTCTTGAGGAGGAGGAGGGAAGGGCACTGGGGGGGGGGGGGGTTAAACTAACCAGGGGGGGGGGTCACGTTACCTTGGGGGTCACGTGACCCCCAATGCCGATGATGTCATCACTGACGTCACTGATGACGTCATCAGTGACGATGACGATGCGGGTACCGATGACGTCATTAGTGACGTCACTGATGACTTCACCAGTGATGATGACGATGACGATGCGAATGTCGGTGACGTCATCAGTGACGTCGCTGATGACGTCATCAGTGATGATGACGATGACGATGCGGATGCCGGTGACGACATCAGTGACGTCACTGATGACGTCATCAGTGATGATGACGATGACAATGCGGATGTCGGTGACGTCATCAGTGATGATGACGATGACGATGTGGATGCCGGTGACGTCATCAGTGATGATGACGATGACGATGTGGATGCCGGTGACGTCATCAGTGATGATGACGATGACGATGTGGATGCCGGTGACGTCATCAGTGATGATGACGATGACGATGCGGATGCCGGTGACGTCATCAGTGATGATGACGATGACGATGTGGATGCCGGTGACGTCATCAGTGATGATGACGATGACGATGTGGATGCCGGTGACGTCATCAGTGATGACGATGACGATGTGGATGCCGGTGACGTCATCAGTGATGATGACGATGTGGATGCCGGTGACGTCATCAGTGATGATGACGATGACGATGTGGATGCCGGTGACGTCATCAGTGACGATGACGTCATCGGGGGGTCACGCGACATCGGCGGGGGTCACGTGACCTCGAGGAGGGGGCCACGTGACTTCGGGGGGTCACGTGACCCCCCACGAGGTCACGTGACCTTGGTGGGGGGCTCGCGCGGTGCATTATGGGACATTTCCCATGATGCACCGCGCGGTTACGCCGACGCCGACGGCGACGCCGCTCAAGCCGGAAACGGGCCCCTAAGAGCTGCGCTCTAAAAGTGCGGCGCTTCAACTGCTCCCGCCCAGACGACTTGATGTATTTGTATACGCCCATGACATCGGCCGCGATCGGCGATTGAGGTTCCGTTAGCCGACGCAAGCGTCAGCGGACGTCTCATATTTTCATACTCTCATTTAACTACAGAAACAAAAACAACAAAAAAAGTCATCCAGTTCATGTTCACTATTTTCACCACTGACAAGATAGTCGGTAGTCGACGAGTTTCCGTGCAAAGCCGATAAAAACGAGGCACCAGATCAACTTTTACGGCTGCCATCAGGAAAGATCTGGCTTGTCGCGTTCCCTCAACGTCACTCCGAATATTGTTTGTGCCCCGCGCACCATCCTCTTCTAGCAATATTTTTATTCTCCCCATGTGATTTCTTTTTTATGTTCTTACTGGTGTTTGATCATAATTCGGTCATTGAAATAGTTTTTGCTGCGGACCCTACCATTATTTTGACCCTCTGGCAGCAAAGGAATATTATGCCGGCATTACACACGAAATAAGAATGTAGACACTCCGTCCCATATCTCAAATTACATCACAATGTGTTTACACAACTGTAGTGCAGAGGTACGATGAGCAGGGTCTGAGAAAATTTTAGTTTCAGTATTTTCAAAAGAGCGACGAAACAAAATAAAGAAAGGACCGCCAATCGGCAGCGCGTGCAAGCAGCGGCAGTAGTGACAGGAAGCGCGAGGTGTGTCTTTCGTACGGCCGGCATCAACTCACGCACTGTCCGAAGATGTACTCTGTTTTACTCGTAGGATTGCAACGCTGCGGAATGTAGGCGTGTGATTTCAGAAAGCGCGTCCTACCATTTCTGCGCGCGAGTGCTCCTGCAACCCAAGCATTGTATACAGTTACGTCCTCGCACCCGTGCCTTGGCCAGCCCCGTACACAACTTATGCAGTATCGAAAAGGCATAGTTCAAAATTGACGGTCCCACTTTTCCATACCGCTTCAAAACCCCATCTCGCTCAAATCACTTGGCAGCCGGAGAATTTTGTCCTCCCAACAATGAACGTGGGCGCGACGCGCCGGAGGGTGAACACGTGAAAGGAGGGGCGTAAGAGTGGAGAAGGCAACTCAAGGTCGCAAGCGACGGGAAAAAGGGTTTCGAAATTGGCGCGCAGGTTTTGCAGCATTTGCTCATAGCCAACGCCACCCTGGTGGTTCAACTAATGTTTTGTTCAAGATGGCCGCCGTGGTACCGCACTGACACCCCAAAGGTCGTATTTATTTTTATTGTCTAAAACGATGCAAGTTGCAGTCATAGACCCGCAAAAAAAACCGCATCGCGAAAAAAAATTTCCCGCGCGCGCGCGCGCCTTTTTATTTTTGGCGTTTGATTTTCCCGCCTCTCGCCTCCTCGCTTCTTTTGATCGGTGACGTCAAAAATCAGGAAATTTAGAAGCTTTGTAGGCGACATCTCTATAACATTTAATTACGGCAATCCTAAAACATGTTTTTTAACGCAATTGCGAACGCACTACGGCCCTTCTTTTTGAAATACCAAAAATCGGGAGTTCGTTGTGGTGCCGTCTCCTGGATTTGTATCCTCCAACGGAAAACAGGCGACACCGCTCAAAACCGGTCCGCCTCAACGCGGGCGCTCGCTCCTTTCCTCCTCGCTTTGGGTCGCCATGGCAACAGCCGGGAGTGGTGAAAGGAAGTCGACTCTCAGGTCTCCGCAATTTTTGACGTCAAGGCACCGGTGCCGATCGCGCGGGAACTTCGAATTCGGCATTTGGAAATTGTTTTTTTACTTCACAAATACTGAATTCCCAAATTTAAAATTTCGAGGGTAATGTCCCGGCATCGTTTTCAATCGTTTCGGATAATAAAAAAAATTATGATTTTGATGTGTCAGTGCCCCTTTAAGCGACTACCTTTTTTGCGGTTTCCATGTCTCTTGGGGTTCGGGCAAGCCAGCGGGCACGGAGAGAGTAACTAAATATCAGTGCGTCATATTTTAACCGGACGACGCGGAAACCTCCTCCACCGACGGGAGCGACCCGCGATACCGAAAGCGCGCGATATGTAACGCCTTTGGTGCTGGGCTTACTACTGGTCTGAGTCGCTAAAAGCTTCTTTTTAGTCGAAATACAAAATATAAGTGGCGCGAACCGTTTCAATTATTTATAAAAGTAGTTTTTGTTCAGTATTCTAGATCAGAAAAGAAACAAATGCAGTTTATAAAGTAAGGAAAAAAGAAATGACCCGTCGACATACCCGCCACCAAGCGGTGGAAAAGTCTGCGCATACTACAGGGTGATACAAGGAGGGGCTAGGCTCTTTAAATCGACCGCAAAATCCTATCGCGCTACGACTCTGTGTAGCGTTGCCCACAGATGGTGCATTTTTTTTTGTGTGTGTGAAATTTGCAAAGAGCGAACTTACCTGAGAAAAAAGTAAAATAAGAAAAAGGCTTAGCTCCTATGGAAACGCAGCGAAGCCACCGGTCTTCAAACAACACGGCGCCGTTTCGCACGGGAGACAAGAGATGGCGCAAGCAGTCGCGACGCCAACTGCCGCCAACGAACGAGCATAGGACGCCGAGAGCCGGCGTCTTTAGCAGACAAGAAACTGCAGTTCCTTGTTGTTACCGCGCCTGTTTCTGTTTCTGCGACTGTCGCCGCCTGCGGAACGCGCGCCGTTTTCGAGTCGAAAAGTTCGTCTGCTAAAGACGCCTTCTCTCGGCGCAGTATGCTCGTTCGTTGGCGTAAGGTATACGTTGACGGCATTCGTTGCGCCATCTCTTGTCTCCCGTGCGAAACGGTGCCGCGTTGTTTGAAGACCGGTGGCGTCGCTGCCTATAACTTTTAAAATAAAGCGAAATTCGAGAAAAGAAAAGTTTCATTAAGTTACTACGTTCAGTGTGCTCAGGTTCGGTGCAAATTAAAAACCAGTAAAAAAGTCTTTGCAGGACCCCTTTAAGAACCAAAGAAAATAATTCAGGCCGCCAACCGAACTCTCATGGCATGTTGCTATGTGCACTCGCATTGCATGTTGCGATGTGCACTTTTTTTCTTGGATGAAAGTTTGATTATCAAACTATATTTCAAAGACACTCCGAGAGGCCATGGATGTTCTGCAATAAATGAGACACGGGTAACTTGGTGTAATTTCGGTTGCCGTCCATACTTTCTTCCAATTTCCTTACTCAAATACTGAATGCACAAGGATTTTCTAATTACAAAAAAAAAGTTTCTTGGCTGCAGTTTAGACATGACTGAGCCATGCAATTGCGACTTAGAATGTAAACTTTCTCACTAGGTTACATAGTAGCTAACAAGATCTGGAAGTCTCTTAATTATAATGCTGGTTCTGCTTTCAGAAAAGGTTGCTTGGGGGTTCATGCTATTTTAAAAGATGTTTGAGAATTTAAGTGGGAAACTGGAAGCCCTTGTACCTGTGGGGTATATTTCAATACAAATTTTCAAATGATTTCCTATGAATATGTGCCAGTGAGTACTGTTTGCTCCAGTCCCTACCTATTTAAAGTTGCATTCAGCTCACTGATGGAGAGATCTATGTAGAAAAAAAAAACAGCGAAGTATCAAATACAGTGCGAGATTATCGAGGCACACTGAATAGTTCACAATGGAAGCTTGACGGGTCAGAGATGTACCTGTTTGAAAGACGCGCAGTATAAGAAAATAGTGAAGTTATGTTTCAGAAACAAAAACTAAATATATGTGTGGCTGCAGTAATGGTTAACAGCTGGACTGAGCATTTCTTCCTTTGTCTTCACTCAACGAATGATGTCTCTTGATGTGTAGTAGTGTGAAATGCATGCAGCCGTGTCTCTCGTGTGGAAAAGACAGGATTTGTTAGATTGAACTGGATCATCTTGAGTTTCTTTTCTTTTGTATAAATAATTAGACAACAAATTGTACAGCGCTTGACATAGTTGGCATAAACAAATGAACAATGGCTTTTATATTTTTGCTTAAATGCGAGAATAATGCGAGAAAATGCAATAACAGGTTTAGACTGCCCGAATTCTGAATGTGCACCTGAAAATACACTAGCACATGCACAGTTCCCCTCTATAGCAATACTACTAAATATGCTTCATACCAATTCATGGCACGAAAATGCTCCTAATATGAGAAGTAGTAAACAAATGACCGAATGTGTGATGACGAAGAGCAGCACCTGTAAATGCCTTTGTGTTCGAGTTGAGTGACCTACGTAAGATGAGCATCAAAGTGCATGCAAGCTGGTCAGCTATCACGATTAAAGTAACCGTGAGACAAGAATCACGATTACTTTAATCTTGATGTACATATTGGTAGTATGTGAACAAGTGTGGAATAAAAATGTCATGATAAAAGCTCCGCAGAATGTCGAGATTAGCTGCCCAGAGTGCATCCTTCTTAATGGCAACAGCGACACTGTCTTTTGGGTTCCAGATCGTGAGGTACCCCTTAGTTCGCTTTGAAAAATACATCTGAGCTTGGAGTTGGTGGTAGTGGTCATGGCCCATGTTCACAAACATGCTGCTGCCATCATAACGTAGGCTGTAGTTTATGGTGTCCTTCAAGTGGCATAGCAACGACCCCTTACGAAAGATCCATGGGCATTTCACTTCAAGAACAGCCTTGTCTCCAACAAGACCATCTGGTGATGCACCTAACAGGCCCGAACGTGCAGCCAGAGCCCTGTTGGCATTGGTGTCAGGTTGGTGGCTTCACTAAATGCCTTGATGGCATCTGGTTCGTGGATGATGCCCCACTTGGTTGGTTGGTAAAAACTTTATTGAATGCCTGCAGAGCTTTCGCTGACCGGGCCTAAGTCACCCGCTTGGGGGCGTTGCCGCTGGTCCTCTTCGCCCGTCTAGGGGCGTCGAAGTCCTGCCGCTTCACCGCCTCACAGGCCTGCTGGACGGCCCAGAGTTGATCGTCGAGGCTGGGGCTGCACAGGGCAGCGGACAGCCGCGGCGGGAGGGTTCCGGAGTTAGCACCGTGCGGGTCTTTGGTGCAGTCCCAGAGCATGTGGGTTAACGTGGCTACCTCTTTGCGGCAGACCTTACACGTGTTCGTCGTGTATATTTCGGGAAACATTCTATGATACTGTGCCGGGTTAGGGTACGTGCGCGTCTGCAGTTGTCTGAATGCGACCGCCTGTGCCCTGTCCAGCTTGTCGCTGGGCGGAGGGAGTGTCCGTCGGGCCAGGCGGAAGGTCTTGGTGATTTCGTTGTAGCTCGTCATACGGTCCTTGCTGCTGTACCACGGACGACCGTCGCCGGTGCGGTTTGTTAGCTCGCGCGCCCTGGCGTGTGCCGTCTCGTTGCCGTTATGATGCTCCTCGGAGACTTCCCCCACGTGTGCGGGGAACCACAGGAGTCGGGTTGGGGGTTCTGGTTCTAGGTGGACTTGGCGTTGGCTTATGATTCGGGCTGCTCGTGGCGATATCCGTCCTTTGGCGAAGTTCCTGATTACTTGTCTCGAGTCACAGAGGACTGTATTGGACGCCGGGTCCGTAAGGGCGAGGGCGACTGCTATTTCCTCCGCTTCTTCGGCGCGTTCGCATGTCACGCTTGCTGATATCTTCGTTTCCCCGTCTGAATCGACGACCGCCACGGCAAATCGGGAGCCTCTCTCGTACTCGGCGGCGTCCACGAATCGCGTACCCATATTGTTGCTGTGGGCATTGAGGAGAGCCTTGGCTCGGGCCTCTCTTCTGCCTCGGTTGTACTCCGGGTGAACGTTTCTGGGGATCGGATGGACTCTTATTGTCTCCCGGATCGCGACTGGGATGGTGACTTTGTGGCCCTGCTGTGTGTGGTATCTGATGCCGAGGTTCTCGAGGATGCGGCGGCCAGCGTTCGTGCCGGACAACCTCTCCAGTTGCGAGGTGCGCTGTGCCTCTGCGATTTCGTTCAGCGTGTTGTGGATGCCCAGCTGGAGCAGGCGGTCTGTGCTTGTGGATTCCGGCAGGCCCAAGGCGATCTTGTATACCCTGCGTATCAGGACGTTGATCTTGTCTTCTTCTTTCCTGTACCAGTTGTGAAAGGCCGCAACGTAAGCGATATGGCAGATGACGAACGAGTGGATGAGTCGCGTGAGGTTCTCCTCCCTCATTCCGCTCCTTCTGTTGGTGATTCTCTTGAGGAGTCTCGTGGCGTTGGACGTCTTGTGTACTAGTCTGGTGATGATTCCGCCGTTGTGACCCGTGGCTTCGATTATCATGCCGAGGACTCTGATTTTGGGGACTGTCGGGATGGTCGTGCCATCGCTCGTGCGTAGACTGATTTCCTCACAGTTTTTTCGGGCTTTAAGTTCGCCCCGTTGTGCGGGGCGGTAGAGCAGGAGTTCTGACTTCTTGGGCGAGCACCGCAGGCCCGTGCCTTGAAGATGGGCCTCTATTGCGTCAATTGCTGACTGCAGCGTCGACTCGATATGACCGTCGCTGCCTCTGTGCACCCAGAGAGTGATGTCGTCAGCGTATATGGTGTGCCGGACGTCTTCGATGTCTTGCAGCTTCTCTGCCACCCCGATCATGACCAGGTTGAAAAGTGTGGGCGAGATGACCGAGCCCTGCGGGGTGCCGGCGCTGCCCAACGTTTGCTCTTCCAGCTGGAGATCTTTTGCCACTAGTACGGCGCGTCTGTCCGTCAGGAAGTCTTTCACATAGTTGTAAGTGCGCAGGCCGAGGTTTCGTTGTGAAATTTGTCGCAGAATCGCCGAGTGAACGACCTTGTCGAAAGCGCTTTCTAGGTCGAGTCCGAGGATCGCCCTAGTTCCCCTGGTCTTGTTATCCAGCACTTGGTGTTTTAATTGTAACATGGCGTCGTGCGTGCCGAGGTTTTGGCGGAAGCCTATGAGGGACGGTGGGTAGATCCCTTTTTGTTCCAGGTACACTTGCCAACGGTTGAGCAGTGCGTGCTCCATGACTTTACCGACGCACGATGTCAGCGATATGGGGCGGAGGTTGTCGAGGCTCGGTGGTTTGCCGGGTTTTGGTATTAGGATCATCTTCGCGGTCTTCCACTGGCGCGGGAGGCTGCCTCGCCGCCAGCAGGTGTTGATGTAGTCTGTCAGCTGTTCCATTGAGCGGTCATCGAGATTCTTTAGGGCGCGGTTCGACACCCCGTCGGGGCCCGGTGCCGACCTGCTGTTGAGTTCGTGCAGTGCTGTTCTGATCTCTTCCACGTTGAAGTCTCTGTCTAATTCTTCATTGGGCTCGCCCTTGTACGGGCCGTGCTGCGCGGTCGGGGTCTCCGGAAGGTATTTCGCTCGCAGGCGGGCAGCCACCACATCTTTCCCGCTTTCCCCGATCTCCTTGTGTATCAGGCGTGCGAGATGGTCCCTCTGGTGAGACTTGGTGTCTGTTGCGTCCAGCAGATGCTTTAGTAGGCTCCACGCTTTGCCGTTGTGTAGTTGGCCGTCCACCGCGTTGCACATCTCATCCCACTGCTGGCGGTTGAGCGTGCGGCAGTGCTCCTCGATGCTGCGATTGAGCTCCGCAACCTTTTTTCTGAGTCTCCGGTTGAGTCTCTGTTTCGTCCATCTGGCCAGAATCGAATTCTTCGCCTCAATGAGGTGCGCCAGGCGGCTGTCCATCTTGTCGGTGTCGACGTCGGTCTCGATCGTCTTGGTCGACGCTTTGGCGTCCTCGACTAACTCGCGGGACCACGCTTCGATGTCCGTGATCTCTTCTGCTTCGTGTTGTTGTCGGTCGCGTTGCTTTCTGAAGTCCTCCCAATCCGTCCACGTAAAGGTGCGCTTGCTGCCTTGCATTCTGTCCGGTGTTGGGACGTGTATCTCGATGATCGCGTGGTCCCTGCCCCGGTCAACCGTCGTGTTGCTCCACGTAACGTTCGCTGTCCCCGCGTTTCTGACGAACGTCAGATCCGGGGTCGTGTCCCTGGTGGCCGAGTTGCCCAGTCTCGTCGGGTGCGCCGGGTCCGTGATGAGCGCGAAGTCTAGCTCCTGCGTGTCTTGTGCGAGGTTCCTCCCCTTGGCCGTGTTATAACCATAACCCCATGCGGCCTCTGCCGCGTTGAAGTCGCCCCCCGCGATCAGCGTCTGGGACCCGGCGGTCTTGAGTGCCTTCTGGAGCAGCGCCCGGAACCTCTGGCGGCGATTGGACGGGCTGCTGTACACATTTAGAACGAATATGCTCTGCTTCCTGCGTTTGGTCGGTATGAGTTCCACAAACGAATGTTCTACTTTAACTCCGCAAAGTTAGTGGTCGACGAACGTAAGGCCCTTCCTGACGAGCGTGCATAATCCCCTTCCCTCTATCGTGCAAACGTGTTCCCTATAGCCCATTAGGGTGGGAGCGTCCGTGAGCGTTTCTTGGAGTAAAATCACGTCTGGTTTGCGCGCTGCGTGCTTAATGTGTTGTTGCAGGACTGCCTTCTTGCCGGCGAAGCCGCGGCAGTTCCACTGCCATATGGTTATTCCTGAATTACCGCTGGTCATGTTGATAATATGTTCAGTAATTTCCAATTGCGGACGCGTTTATGCGGCTTCTTGGTGCATCCCGCATTTATAATTCTCCCATAAGCGGAAGAATCATGTTAAGCAATGATATGATGTTTCGTGCCCATTGGGCGTCGACAGAAGATAATAGGCTGTAGGCCATGCGAACTGCTTTCCTGAGAAGTGGAATCCAGCTCTCCCATGCATTTCCTTTGATTGGCGGAGCGTCAGAGGAGGGAGTAGTCTTCCGCATTGGATCAGGAGTGGCAGCCGCTGACGTCGACGGCCTTTCCTTTTCTCCCTTGGATTCTAAAACTTGAGTTTTGCGGTCATTTGAGGGAGGGGCCCCCTTCATGAGCTTCTGTGGATTCTTCTTTAAAGCTGCAGCATAGCCATGGGCGCTTGGGTTCTGCTTGTTAGATTTCTCATTTATTGTGTTCTGTGAGTGTAGAGGTCGTTGTTCAATTTCAGCCGTTTGTTTTGTTTCCCTCTGTTGTGAGACGGCTGACCTTGCGGCGCGAAAGTCAACTGCGTGTTTGCGTGCATAGCTGCGGGTCTCACTTTCTCTCTGCCATTTTGGGCAGGAAGAGGACGTGGCAGCGTGAGCTTGACTGCAGTTCACGCATTTTTCTTGACCAGAACACGTGTCGTTTCCGTCGTGGGCTTCTCCACAGCGACTGCAGATAGGTGGGCGCTTGCAGTTGGCTTCGCGATGTCCATATCCACAACATCTGCGGCACTGAATTGGGCGTTCCTTGAACGGGGTCACCGGATGGCGAACGTGACCGAGATAAACAAAACTCGGCAACGTTGTTTCGCTGAACGCTATCTTTACTATGGAACTTTGTCTAAGCCGTCGAATTCTCGCCACTCGGCCTTCTGGTGATCTCATATGCTGTTCAATTTCGGCATCAGAAAGTGAAGTGTCCACGTCTTTGATCACTCCTACTGCGAAGTGCCGCGGGACGGGCTCGTACGCCCGAACTTTCAAGCCGCAGATCTGAGTACAGGCAAGGAGCGCACGGGTCTTCTGACCATTTCGAGTGTCCACTGCGATCAGATTTAATCTGCTGTTGGGCCTAATCTCGTGGATGCATTCGGGACACAGCTGTTCCAATGCAACAGACAGTTTTAGACTGCTGATCGCTGTAATTTTCTGGTTTTCAACCGCTGGTACAAAAATTACAGTCAGGCCAACTGTCGTGGTAGGCGAGTTCGTAACTGTGTCTCCGCTTTTGCTCGAACTGGAGTTCTTTTTGCGCTTCTTGGATGTCTTGGCATCGTACCATTCACCTTGGTCGGTGTCGGCGATTTCCATGTCGCTAGTTAACATTTCAGCGTTGGGTGGAGATTTGTGGAGTCCGTGGTCAGGCGCTCTAACTTCTGCCAGGTTAGTGACGGAGGCGTCGTTCTCTAGCTCGGCGATAGAGGATCCGCATGTTGAAGGAGGCATGCTGTAGCGCTCAGTTGGGGTCTTCTGACTTGCCGTTAGCGAAGGGGTTGCGGTAGCCATGGCGAAGTCAAATCAGGGTTTATACCCCGAGCCGATCAAAAGCCACCCCTCCGACAAGCGGAGGAAGCCTTATTAATTGTTCGCTGATGCAAGAATCGTCTAAACTGGTGATATTATAAATATAAATAAGTACAAACAGATGAGCCGAGAAAGACACTGACCTGTTCGAAGCGCTTCGTCTTCCTCTTCCCGATGCCCCACTGGACAGCTTCCAGAGAGTATTCACCAAGTAGATGATGAAAGAGTGAAGGAGGAAAGCTGTCGTTCTCACACGCCCTGAGGACTTTTCCAAAGTCACTCACGGTGAGGCGTAGCTTCCTCTCCACTTGCCACAATGGATTAGTGCGTTGTCCAGTTGTAGACTCTGCCAGCTGCTGGATCTCTTCACGTTACTTTGCGGCTTTCTCAACCAGATAGACGGTTCGGTCGGCCGCCTGGGTGTATTCATCACTAAATATTAGGTCCTCAATAGTGACATGAATGGGAATGTCTGGCTCTCTGTACAATAGCCATGTGTAGCCAACTGTGGCCCCAAGAGCACCCAGGCGATTCCTAATCCAGTCTTTGTCCTCCTCACTAACGGGCCGATTCAGTGAAGCGGAAATAGATGGACTCGGAATCAGAGTCTCAACTGGTCCGACCTGCCTGTCCTTTGAAGTCGTTTTCATGATCCATCTGCAAGCTCGATCTGTGCAGGACATATTTTTGTGAGCAAAGAGGAGGAGAGCTGCCATGTTATGGCATCGAAGGGAACCTCGAGGGCAGTTGCAGGTGGCCCCGGCCACAGTCCTGGGGTTTGTCATTTCAACCTGAAGAAAAACATTTGTTTTTTCTAAAATCCCATAGTTCAGCTTTACGTGCCTGTCACCAGAATTTCCTTTTTTGCAAAATGAGCTTCACGAGCGTGATTTTTGAAAGCCACTATTTTTTGACAGCGAGATATGGCTATATTCCAATTAAATTTTTTAAATATATTTATGTTATTTCTTAATTCGATAGATATGAAAAAATTAAAAGAGGGGTCTTCTAAGTTATCTAAAGTTCTTATAACTACAGCGCATTTTACGTCGAACTAGCATCGCGGGTTCAACGTAAATCAATGATTACAAGAGGGGTCTTCTACAATACAATTAAAAGATGGGTCCTCTACAATTATTAAAATTACGATGCATTTTACACATTGTATTTGTATCATGGGTTCGATGGAGATCTTCACCAAAAGAGCACATCCACGGAATTAGATGTGTATGAAGGGGAAAAAAAGCAAAATACTGCAAAATCGCGATAGACATGCAATTCTTTAATAACCTGACAACCTCAATAACAATAATAAACGACTTACCTCGACGGCGTACGATTTGTTTCTCATGCTGGCCTGCACTACGCCAGTAATGCACTTCAGGTCGTCGTCGTAACTGATCTGCATGACATGGTTTGATTTTACGGCATTTTCGCCCCTCTGAACTAAGCTAAGTCCCTCACACACACAAAAAAAAAAAAAAAAAAACGCACATTGCGGAGGTTTTTACGGCTGTGGCGATGCACTTGCTTTTGTCGCAAGACGCCCGCTGCAAAGAGGCCAGCAAATCTATCGCGTCGTCTGCTACCAAAGCAAAGCGTAGTGTAATACTTCAGAAATGGCTTTCATCGTTGCAATACGACACTGAGACGACAAGAACATCTTCATAATTAAATATGAAGAAGTTAGGTTTCTTACAAAAAATTATTTACTTGTAAGCAAAAATCTAGCCTTATGAGGAGTCTCCATGCATTAGTCCATAGCAACGTCCCTAGCAACGGTTTGTTTGAACCGGTTTGAACCCAGACGCCATGTTGTGACGTATTTACTTACGGGGTCAATTAGGGATGTCGCAAGCCGGTCGAGGTTCGAGTTCGACCAGGTTCAACTTTTTCAAACTTCTTGTGAAAAGTTTGACTATGGTGTACTAGAAATGGGCAGTGTGTCGTCCACGCCGAGAAGCAACGGAGGGAGGAGGTCGGCGCAGCGATGACGGCGCGCAAGGACGGCAGGGGGCGCTGCGGGTAACAGGCGTGCTGCAGGCGTGCTCCTTCCCGCTCTGATTGCCGTGTTGTCGTACTGCTTGTGATCGCGTGGTTCGCGTCGTCTCTTTGTTTTGTTTCACTTTTTTAATGGTTGAGTGAAATGGACTGCACTTGGTGCCGTTCAGTGGCACGTAGACAACGCGTGCAATGACGGAGTTCTTTCTGTCCTATGTTCCGCGCTGTTCCATCTAGTCATGAACCAACTAGCCCATCAAAGCACACTGCTGTGGTGTATTCTAGTACACCATAGCTAGACAAAGGCTAGCTACGGTCGCGTTGGTGTGATAGGGGAGGAGAGTAAGGAGAAAAATGAGATAGAGGCGAGGCGTCAAGGAAGCATGGCTTGTGGAGGCTACGCGGCCGACGTCATGCCCTCTCCTAGGCCGGTACAGTTCCGGGGTGCAAAAATTAATGATTCGAACCGGTTCGAACCGGTTTGAACCGCAAAACTAAGAATATATTTTCCGGAAACGAGTATCTATATAGCTTTTTTTATCAATCGTAGAGTCCACTTTTATTTTCAGGTCCAAAACTAAATCGCGTTAATTCCGATGAAAGAGTAAAAGAAAGCTAGAATAACATATATGACTCATCGATTTTTTTTTTGCCTCAGTCGCATATATTATATTTGAATCTATAGGTTATCAGTTCGGTAGGTCGCCTAAAACACCCGTTAATGCTAAAACTTTGCGTCGCACTATTAAAAGTTTAATCCTTCTGTGCTCTTGAACCTAGGAATTAATTACAGGGCAAAAAATCACGAAATAGGCAAGTCCTCGCCACATATATCCTGAAATCTAGTTTACAAATTACGTTTTACAATGACGACGCGACTGAGCTAAAGGCAACAATGTTTTAAAAACTGAAAGGATAAACCCTTTCAGTCTACCTTTTATAGAAACACTGAGCGGCAATCACAACTCTTGCTTTCATGACCAATATATTGTTTACACTCAGCTGCTCCAACTCTAATGTGTGATATTAGGTTCCTTTCAAAAAGTGAGCTCTAAGCCACTGAACCGACCTACCACATTCATAAGTTATGGAAGCGGAGAAGTGGAAATACGACGAAAGGAAAGATACGCCCGCGTTATTTGAGACCACGAAGATACAAAATCGCCCTCCTCCCCTCCTCCGCCCATCCCGCCGCTGCCGCCGCTACAGCTGCCCTTGTGAACCCCGGATAATTAGCTTATCCCGGCTTGTCCCACTCTAATGGTGGTTCTTTCTGCGCGAAATCGGGTGGTTGAAAGAGAGTGCTGTGGCCTGATCGGGTGGTTCATTCCGAGGACGCCTCTCCCCCTCAGAGCGCTCCCTGGCACTCCGTCTGTAGCCGTCGGAGTGCGAAGCGGCGCAGGCGTCACGTGGTACTTGGACGGTGATCACGTGGTTTTTTTTGACGATGGCCGGCAGTGGTCTGGGGTGGTGTGGGGTACGGCATGGCGGCGATTTGTATGTGGTTCTACAAAGTGCTTGTGCATTCGACGGTGCGAGAATTACAACGGACGGGACGACATTCGTTTGCGACCGTAACGGGAAAAGTCGACGTGTGAAGTATTCCCAGTGCTTTCACGAGATCGTTCATCTCACGGCGGTGAATCCGCTAAGCCTAACCGACAACGAAACAGCTCGCAGTGCTCGCCGCTTTTTTTACCGGGTTTTGTGGTTGCTTCAAGAAATTTTTAGGTTTGATAAGAGCGCTTTCAAATGTTTGTGTTGTAAAATAAAGGGAGAGCCGAATATAACGCACTGCGATTTCTGTCACATTGCGATGCTTGCACGATATTTCGCCGTGAGAAAAATGAGGTTTATTAACCATTTTATATTGGGTCAGACTATTTTGCCGGCAGCCGGCACAATAGCCCGGGAAAAAAAATACCGGCACTTGCGGACGGCGCGTGTATCAGTGGGGAGCTCGTTAACACAGCCCCCCGCCCGCGTTCACGCCGCTTCGCGGCGACAGTCTGCGGCTGCTCATTAGAAATATATTGACCCATTTGGCCCACTAGTACACACCGCTTAGCGGCGGCTTGCCTGCGGCCCAAGCCCCGCTGTTCTCCATTCACCCCCAAAAAGAAAGTGTTTAGTCAACAACATTCGTGTTTTCTTCTTTTTCTAAACATTCTAAAAAAAAGAGGTGTCGTAAATATCGCCTAATGCCTCAAAAAAAAAAAAAAAAAAAAAATCTTCTAGGTGGGCTTGAACCAGGGTTCTGCTGCGCACGAGCCAAACACCTTACCACTGCGCTAATGCACAGTTTCAAATACCCTTGTGCCCAATTCGTTTTATACGAGACCCAATGGGGAACAACTGCCGGCACTTTTCCCCTCGGGTTATTGTGCCGGCTGCCGGCAGAATATCCACTTCCTTTCATATTTGCCTGGTCTGCCGTACGCATGACCGCTATCGCAGCGCGTTCACCGTCGAAAACGCGATGAGTTGACAACTGTTTCCAAGCGTGAGCTTTCGTTCCGTTCTGCAAAAATCAATTAGCATACTGCTGTTTTCTTTTTTTTTTTACATGCCGATGCGTAAAACAATTTACGTCACAACCGTTATTTCATCACGTTGAGAGCGTAAATTTCGCTCCATCGTCCACCGTACGCTGTAAGATCGTGTTCTTTGTAATGCATTACCAATGTCAAGAATTTTAATTCCGTGACTGGTCTGAGAGTCTCGGAGCGCTCTGAGGTTAGCAGTTGTGATCGGTTGAAAAGGATCCCGAGTAGCTCTGGTGGTGAGGAGGGGGCGCTCTGGTGAATCGAGGTCAGAGGAGAGAGGCGGCCCTTGAATCCACCATAAGATGCAGCAACAAAAGAAGTCCCCCGTCGTCGAGATAGCAGAGTGGGAGAGGGGGAAACCGGAAGGGTGGCGAGAAGGATTTTCCTCCTTGTTGGAAAAAGTTTTCGTGGGGGATGTATGAGAGACGACAAAAAGTGATGGTTTTCAATATGGGTTTTAATTTCCTTGGAATGCATAAAAACAGAAAAATGGACACATCAGATTGTATTCTGTATGATACTGATTGTATCTGTTATATAGTAAAACATTTCGTTGCAAATATTGCTAAAAGATGTCGCCTAACTTAGTACATTTCTAGGCATTTTAAGCGTGAACGTTTTAAGAAAGTATGTTTTTTTCTTTTACTAAAACTTTTCATTTTTGACCAATATTATTATCATGATCATCACTGTCGTCGTCATCATTACCATCATCATCATCCTGATCTCAGATTTCGGGGCCCTGGCCAGCATTAGCCCAGGGCCCCGAAATCTCTTAATCTGGCCCTGCGCGCAAACGCCGATTTTTACGGCCTATTTTAGATCGAGCTTGGTTATTTCAGTGACCTTCTATTTTGGCCATCATTGTTGGTTCCAGAAATAGCTGCACCAGATAATAGCCGTACCGCGGTGTCCATAAAAACGCCTCACAACTCTTTCCACGATGTTGATCACTTTCGGGCACTCCTTGCCACCGCAGCAATCACCGGTAATTGCGGCGACGGTAAGAAGCTCGCCGTCCTCGCTGTCAGAAGAGCCGAGGAATTCATCGAGTGCCGCTGCGAGGCGTGTTCGTTTAGAGTAACTGTATATATAGTTACTATACAGTTACTCTATGTTCGTTTTCGCAAGGTCGCCATCTCGATAGACTGCGCGTCTGCTATTCCCGCCATCTCTTCGATTCCCGCTCCTGGCTGCAAGGCCTGATGGGACTGCACCCCGGCGCACCGTCGATTTTCTTGGTGCGCGTTAGGTTCCTGGTGCCTGGAACGCGTCTCCGACCAGTGTGTTTACCGTATCAAAAAAACAACAACAAAGGGCTCTCGATTTCCGCCTGATGACGCCATCGTGAACTGCTGTCTCCGGTCACGATCCTATCCGCGTCCCAACAGATGTGGCAGACGCCTGTTCTGCTGCAGGTCACTCTCCATGTGACAGTTCACGGAAGCTTAGGCAGTTAGAAGTTGGGACGCCGTGACGACAGCGACGCTCGCGTTCGGTCGTGCTACTCGCAGCTTCTCGTTAGCATTTCTACAACAAACCGCCAGGATCGCGACATGCGACAGCATGACACTTCGGGTTCTGTGACGTCATTTGTTGCTACTTCGGGGCCACTTTTGATGTAATGGCAGCATGGGACGCTAAACACACCGGTCGAAGACGCGCTCCATCCAGGCACCATAGTGCAACGAAGAGCCTCACCGGGAGGGTGCACTCCGTTCATCGAGGACGTCTGGTGCGCACTGGTGCACTTGATTGAAAACGACGGGGCGCATTTCGGTGCCCTGGTGCGCACCAGTGCGGATGATCGAGGATGCTAAAAGATTGAGTCGTTCTGTAGCTCGAGTTTCTCTGCCGCCTCCAAACCGTCCCGACCGGAAGTGTCGTGTTCTCCCGCGCGATCGACCCCGCTTTTTTGTGCGTGCCGCCTATCGAGCAAACGAGGCTTCACTTTCGAGTTTGAAGTTCTTTCAGGGCCCTTTCAGCTATCTCAATCTCTTTGAAGCGCTGCGAGGTGGAAGAGAACGCGCAGTGGATTTTTGTGAGCGACGTGGGGGGCCATGTCGCGCCGGTGCTGCGTAGAGGGCTGCCGCAGCGGAATCACAACCGAAACTAAGGTGCACAGGCACCAAACCCAGTTGTTTTGACCATAAAACGATTTTCTGTTCGAAGTTTGAGAGGTCACCGAAAAGAGAACTTGGACCGATTCCACGACTCTCCGATCATCCTCAGTGCCACTAGTGCTACATGTGCCGAGCACCACCATGTTTGTCGAGGAAGGATAAAAAGCCTATAGACGACATCAATTCCGGACTCAATGGCGTTAATAAAACATGTTTTAGGAATTCCGTTAATAAATATTACAGAAATGTCATTTACAAAGCATCTAAATTTTATAATTTATTACGTCACAAATAAAAAAAAGTGAGGAGGTGAGAAGAGGTAACAGAGAAACGCCAGAGATATAAAGGCGCGCGCGCGCGTGGGGAATATGTTTTCTGCGTTGTGGTATTTTCTTGCGTGTCAGTGGCTACGTGAACGCGATCGTAGTGCATCTAATCGAGCAGGAAGAAATCGCACGCAGCCTGTCTTCTTACTACTCCTCTCCTACCTATCTGCTACCAATCGAAATCGTCAAATCACAATTCGATGAGATACGGTCGCATCCGTAAATGCAGCCTATGACTACAACTTAAAATATTTTTGAGGTGTAAGTGCCCCCTTAACAGATTTTTTTTTTTTTTTTTTTCTAAGTAGTGAAAGCTACACTAATTCGATTTGTGCAGGTGAGTTATACCTAGAATTCCATGTTTTCAGTGTTTATTTATTGTGCGATTCGGAGGGCGTTTATTGGGGTTTTTACACAGAACATTCGGAGTTTACTGGAGTATATTTGTGTTAGATTTCCAATTTTTTGAAATTAGGAGTTTATTTTGCTGTGTTCCCAATTTTTAAAAATTAAAAAAAAAAAAAAAGTCCGGATACCATGACCCGTTGCCCTGAAGGAGCCTTCACGAGCTAAAAGGCAAGCCACTTTTGTTATTTTACGATAACGAAAGAGGGACATGGAAAACAAACAGATAACACAGACCTGTGTTGTCTGTCTTCCATGTGCCTCTTTTGTTATCGTAAATTAGAAACCAACACGCTCAACCATCCACATTCCACTTTTGTCGGTGGCTCGAGATTTCGAAGGAAACTGAAGTGGCATCTCCAGACCACTGGCCCTGTGCTCCTCTAAAGTTTATTTCTAAATACCCTCCATTTTGCTTGTTGTTTTTTCGTTCTGACCTCGAAATTCCGAGTTTTCCCAATAAATCCTCCTTAACGGAAAAGTTACCGGCGAGTGTTTTTCGGATTTTTTCGAATTTATCCAAAAATCAATTAACCCTAGCTTTACGGCCAGGAGAACATAATATAAGGGTAAATCGTCAAGATAAATCGAATAATTAACTAAAATGTATTAATAATCTTTTTAATAAGTGAGAATAGACATACGGTTCCAATTAGAAACTTATTGAGCCTCATCGAAAACCACTTAAGCAGTAATTTTTACAAATATTTTAAGCGCGTGGGAAGCGCTGTAGTGCAGTCAGATGACGCTCGTGTAACAGGTACAAGACTGGGGATCTGATAAGAGACGAAGAAGCCGCGGGCGCGTTATCGCACCGGTAGCCTTGCACCTGCTACACGAGTGGCAACGCCAGGACCCAACCGTGCTTCTCACGTGCTCCAAGTCTTCCTAATATTGACTGGTCTAATGGTTTTCGGTGACGCTCAGCAAGTTTCGAATTAAGGCCCTATGGCTATTTTCATTGATCAAAGCGTTAATTAACACGTTTTAGTGAATTAGCGGACTGATTATTACGATTAGCCCCTTATACCGTGTCCCCCTGGCCGTATACCTCACCTGCGCAAAACCGAATTAGTGTATCAAAATCAACTGATGAGCTAGTTTGATCTGCATTGTTAAAAATCAAAAGCGCAAACACCAAGTAAAAGAAAAGGGGGCAGGACTGAGCGCTATTGATTTTTGATTCGTTGGTGTTTGCGCTTTTGATTTTTAACAACGCATTTGGGTAGCTTTCACGGCTTTTTTTTTAAACAAATCTGTTTACCGTATTTACTCGCATATTGGTCGATACGTCGTATAGGTCGACCCCCTAACTTCGGGACCCCCGAAAAAAAAAAAAAAGTTGAAAAATATAATACCGGGATTCGCGTATTGGTCGACCCCCCAGTTTTGATGAGGCGATTTTTGAAAAACAGGTCGACCTATACGCGAGTAAATACGGTAGCTTGCAAAGAAACACTGTATTTCTAGTGCAAAAAGAAACACTGTATTTCTACGCTTAAATATTTTAAGTATAATTTTAACAATTCAAAGTGCACTTCTTGCTTTAGTGGCGTTTCGACTGCATGCACATATGAACTCTGCTGCTTTTTGCTGCGATGCATACACTCAAAATACATTTTAATGTATTCATAGTAAACTCAACATATAATTCCGTGCTTTCCGTACTACACTTTTTTCCGCGAAAATGCGGAATTAACATGCGTACAGTGTATTTCTCTTTTAAAGGTGGCAAACGGCTTGATCGAATCAGCATTATGCCGTCTTGTCAGCAATAATTATAAAACAATCTGGTGGTTATCCGTTCTGTTTATTATTAAGAAAAAAATCTCCGAGGGCGCGAGTTATATCTCTTATGTCGTTTAAATATTTCTTCCATGTGCACGAAACTTTGTTCACAGGTCGCCTGAAGAACAATCATATTACTGCCAAAAATACAGTTTAGACATTTTCTTAAAAAAATAATTGTATAATAATAAAATTTATTAACAAAATGCCGCGCCTTTCTTTTGTAACTTTTATTACCGCGTGCCAGAATCAATGTTATCGCAGCATCATTCAATGAGAAACGCCGATACACTTGGACAGAATGCAGCCAGGCTTATACTATCCAGAGATGCTCTAAATACACCAATCACTGATACTTTTTTTTTTTTTTTAAATCTTCATCAAGGTGTCGCACTTTGACTGCCAAACAGTTTCAACGAAAGAAGCAGCAGCCACCTTTCTGGCCGCCGTGACCTCATGGGAGCTTGAAACCCATACAAAAGACACGGTGTTTCTCTTCAGACAGGATGGTAGATTTATATGCGGACACTCCTGAAGCATTTTTGAAGCATGTTTGTTTCCTACATGTGTGTGCTTTGAACATGTCCAATGTCGAAGATGTCGAACATGACCAATGTGCTAGAACCGTCGTACAGCAAGAAACACGTCTCTGAGAGTAGAGAGTTTTAGGGAACCGTTTTTGCGTATCCCATACGGTACTATGGGCCCTTAGGTACGCACTACGCACATGGGATTTTTGTGCGTTAGCGCATGCGCAGTTCGTACCGGAGGGCCCATAGTACCGCATGGGATACGCAAAAAGGGTTCCTTAAAACTCTATTTTGTCCGGAGACGGTCTCCTGTATTATGGATTAGCAGTCTGACTGAGGATTGGAAAGCTGGTTCACACATTTGCGTACTTGTGGGATTGACTGCCTTTCAACCACTTGTTACAGCTTACAGCGTGGTTGAGTTGATAACAAACATATGATCGTCCGGTATTTCGTCTGCACTGCGGGGTGTTTCATCTGCATTGATGAAACGTTTTACGAGAGCGTATATAGTCCATTGAAAATACAGTAATAATGTCACCAAGTTACCCAAGAGGCTTGGGTGAAATGACTAAAAAATATTTTAGAGTCGAACAAAAATAGCGAAAAGAAAACTTTTCCCCGTGTCTTTTTGTTTAAATTTCAAAGTTTTTTTTAAATTATTTCACTTCAGACTTCTGTAGTGTTACAATATGAATGGTACAGAGCCTTGAAATCGCCCTATTTTCTGGCACAAAACACCGAAATATTTATCTTACCCCACCGCGTTCTTGCTGCAAATACTGTATATTGGCTAGAGAACTTCCGACGGTCAATTTGTAACAATTGTGATCAGTGACATGGGGAGCGGAAAACAGATAAAACTTTGTGACACTCTGTGATTGAATCTGTAGCTTTTTTTTACATATATCGTGGCAGTTCAAGCCTTTATCTATTGAAACTCAAGATAACTTTGACGTGTATAAAATATATTTTTCCTTTCTTTTATGATGACAGACATTATTAGCGAGGTTTCGCAGCGATTTTGCGGGTGTGTTCAGAGCATGCTCTGAACACACCCGCAGAATCGCTGCGAATCGCTTGTCGTGAAAATTTTAAGTGTGCAGGGTCGTCGTAAGATATGGCATCATGGGTCACGTGGTTCTTAATCTGTCACTTGACGTCACGTGACACTATGCCATTAGCGGACACATTTTCCCCATAAATTTAGAGGATAAACACCTGCTGAAAATTTCCGCTACATTTAGCGGCAAGGTTTTTCATTTAATTTCATTTGTATTTCCTTAAGGGCCTCTTGAGGGAGACCCTTATGGCTCAAAAACAAGACAACAAAACACTACAAAAAAAAAAAAAAACGAAGAAAAAGTTTGGAAACATTTATATATAAACAATATTCGAACTTTCTAGAAATCAGCTGTAAAAAAACATTTATGGTCACTGGTAATTGCCAAGCTTGTTAGCAAGCTATTCCAATCCGATATGAATAATGGCAGAGGTGAGTATTTGAATGTGTTGGTTTTCAAAAAAAAGATGGGTTCAACTTTACAGGGGTGGTCGAGACAAGAGGAAATATGATGGGCCGGGGAAATAAAGGTTTGGGGAGACCACGGGTTATAGTACAATCTCTGCATGAAAGAGAGCCGGTCTATTTTTCTACGAGTGTCGAGAGTTTGTAGGCACATGGACTGCTTTAAAGAAGAGATGCTATTCCTAGTGTAGTTACGAGTGATAAAACGAGTAGCACGATTTTGGACAGCTTCCAATTGATTAATTAAATAGCTTTGATGAGGGTTCCATATCAGTGATGCGTACTCCAGCTTAGTTCAGACTAGCGTAATATATGCTAAACGTTTAACAAAGGAGTTAGCGAGAAAAAGATGCCTTCTTATAAATCCTAATGTTTTGTTAGATTTAGAACAAATATAGTTGACGGGACTCTTCCATGATAAGTCTTCACAGAGGTGCACTCCTAAATGTTTAAACGTGGTCACCCGCTCAATGACGCCAGATAAAATAGAATATGAAAAACTGACTTCGTTTTGTGATCTTCAGAATTACATTATTTTAGATCTTTTCGTGTTGATCGTCATGAGCCATGAATGACACCAAGTTGTTCAAGCTTCTAGATCTTGTTGCAAGGTTATGCAGTCATCAATGGAAGCAATATTTCGATAAATCACAAGGTTGTCAGCATATAATCGGACGGTAGAGGATAATGAAGAAGCAATATCATTCACATAAATTAGAAAAAAGTAGTGGCCCTAGAACAGAACCCCGACGGACGCCAGATATGAATTTCAGGGGAGGGGAAGTGACATTATCGACGATTACAGATTAAGTACGATGTGACAGGAAAGCTTGAGTTCAGGAGACAATGTTACTGTTGACATTTAGATGTATGAGTTTGGATAATAATCTGGTAGGGGGGACCCAGTCGAAGGCTTTTGAAAAGTCTATGAAGATTGCGAATGCCGGTCGAATGGTTTGGAGAAGTCAATGAAAATGGCGTCGTCTGAATATTCGAATCGAAGCTTGAATAAATATTAGTAAGGAAGGCGGTTAGCTGGGTTTCTTACGAAATCCGTGCTGATGTTCAAAAAGAAGGTTATGAGAGTCAAGAAAGTTTATTATGTTTGAGTAAAGTATATGCATCATGAGCTTAGATGGAACACAGGTGAGAGAGATGGGACGGTAATTACTTCTTAGTTGGCGATCACCAGTTTTGTGAACAGGTATTACATTGGCTATTTTCCAGACTTAAAGTTGATATTTAATTTTTTCTTACGAAAAAAGTTTTTTTTTCTTAACTTAAATACAACAAGTAGTGCCTATTGACAAAGTTATTGCTAGATAAGGTGATATTCTGCATAATAATTGTATCGGTGTCGTTTTTGTGTGTTTACTTGCAATTTTAGTGTCTGCTTCCAGAAAGTGGCGTGACAACGAGGTTGGTAGCCAGCGCCAGCTGGCTACCAACCTCGTTGTCACGCCTCGCCACAGTAGCGCCTCGCCACAGTAGCCAGCGTACTCACGAATCACGCTACCAGAGTTTTGATTTTGAGACTTCGTCAGCGCACACCTGCAAGTGTGTTTACATTGTTAAAATAAAGGCAATCACTGCGTTCTTACTTTCTCTGGGAGTCGCCGTTTCGTGTGCGAAAACGAAGGCAACGGTTGCTGAGCCTTCACCAGAAGAGATAACAATATTGTAAATATGCATATTTTTCGATTTGAGTCACTTGACGTCAGCTTTGCATGAAAGTGTGCCTTCCATATTCACAACGTGCCGTTTTTAACCTTTAAAATTACGGTTTTTGGTGTTAGGACACACAGGGACGTTTAGGAAGATGGGGGTAGTTTGGAATGTCGGATGTGAAACGTTGAGCATGATAGATAGCCCTGTGTTTAGTTTTATGCAGATACATGAAAAATCGCGAAATAACGCGAACTAAAAAGCAATATTATTCTGGTTTGGCACACACTACTTGTGAGCCGGAAATAGCATTCTTATAATAATAATAATAATAATAATAATAATAATAATAATAATAATAATAATAATAATATTAATAATACTTTCATTTGTACAAACTGGAAGGGGCCCATGTGGTGGTGTGCGGCCCGGGCTAGGCAGATAATTGAAAACCCTTACGCAGAGCGCCTGCCAGCCCGCCACCACATGTGAACAAACAAAACCGAGGTATAAATGTACAGAATATACACACTACAGAAAGTGCGTAAAAAGGAAAGAAAAGGAGGGGTAAAACATGTATCACATTATGACGAGGATGCCAGCTGCATCCCATACATTTTGGCAAGTATACCCTGCCCCGTTTGACGGCAGTGGGCTGTGCACAGTGAGCGTAATTGTCAGTTGTCAGTCAATGTTTCAACTACCTCGTTTTATCAATGGAAAGGTCAAATGAAAATCACATTATGCAGAATGCACCGCATCATTTGTCACTTGCGCAATGGACTGCGCAAATTACTGGTCGATCTTCTGTTCTTAAGCATAAAATATTGACGAGAACCACACTCGCAAAAGCTCACAAACGCACAATTACCGTGTCGCCTACTCCACTCCTTGCCGTAACCGCTGGTTGCACTAAACTGTACGATGGTAACCGCGCGACGGCGCGGCGTCCATTAGCGATCCATGGCCTCGTCGCGTTCGTGGGCGCGCGCAAACATATGCCGAATTTTACAGCGGAGCTGTTAAGGGCTTGGTTCACCAGGATCGTGTCCGTGTATGTCGACACAAACCTATCTGGACAGCTACCGTCATCAATAAGCGACACCTGCAAACACACAACCAGTATGGTTTCCGCCGTCGCTCGTAGATGGCGGCAACCTTAGCAGCTATCATAGAATCGATAGTTGGGCGCGTTGGTGGGAATTCATCTTAGGAAACAGCGCGAAAAACAGGCGACGACGACGAAGCACACAGTGTATCGAGTACAGCTCCGCTGGTCTTCCTTCTTCACGAGAGTGGAAAGGCTGCCGAACTTTCGCCCGAACTTTCCCCGAACGTTTTTGCCGAACTTTCGCCCGAACTTTCCTTCTGAATTTCGGCATGTGCGGAACTCTGCCGAATCTAAAGTTCGGCAGATTCGGTCCATCACTAACTTTTACGGCACAGGTAGTAGACCCCCTAGCAACGACGCTCACGCCGGATTGGCTGCTCGGCAACGTGCGGGAACTTAAATCTCGGATTTGGACAGCGTGTTTATACGGGTGGTTATTATTTGAGTCCGTTCTCGTTTCGACCTTCTCACTTGGCCTTTCTTAAAACAACCATTCTCAAAAAGATATTCTCTCTTGAACCTGTCGCATCTGGTCCTTTCCCGTTTCGTCTTTCACATTCCAACCCTCCTCATTTGGGCCCGTTCTCGTTTTGCTTTTTTCACCTGGCCCTTTTCAAAACGAGCAATGCTATATGCACTCCGGAGTGCAGCTTGGCCGGAAATTGCTATATTCACTACGTTTGTCTCGTATAAATCGAATGATCACAACGAGTTTTCTAAGCGGTGGCATAGCGTAGGGGCAACAAAAAAAAAAAAAAAACAAAAAAAAGTGGCATAGCGTAAAAGTTAAGGTGTCCGCTTCGTACACAAGTGACCGCGGGTTCAAATCGCGGTGGGCCTACTTTTTTTTTTTTTTTTCTTGAACGTTGTTTTGTCGAGGCATTTGGCGATATTTATATTGCTTTTTTGCGATGAACACAAAAATAACCGAATGTTGTCGACGAAACTTATTGTTTCTTATTTACATTAACGACTTACCTACGTGTGTATCCTCTTCTATTAGCTTATTTGCCGACGACTGTGTGATATATCGTGAAGTTACTAATGAATCCGATTCACTCCTCCTCCAAAATGATTTGTGTGCTGTATCCCAATGGTGTGAATTGTGGCAGATGTCCCTTAACATTAACAAGTGCAAGTCTATGAGAGTTTCTCGTCGTCACACGTTTCTTCCACCTCTCTCAATTTGTAACACTCAACTTCAGTCTGTGACCTGTTACAAATACCTGGGTGTCTATATTACCTATAACATGTCATGGAAAACCCACATTGACCACATTATTGCTAACGCTAACTCTATGCTCGGTTTTCTAAAAAGAAATTTTACACTGGCCCCCGTTTCTTTGAAATTACTGCTTTATAACTCCCTGGTCCGGTCAAAATTAGAATACGCTGCTGCAATCTGGGATCCCGGTCACTCGACACTTATAACTAACCTGGAAGCCATGCAAAATCGCGGAGTTCGTTTCATACTTTCTAACTATCATCGTACAGCAAGCGTTTCCTCCATGAAACTCAGTTTATCCCTACCCTCTCTCTCTTTACGTCGCAAAATATCGCGCGTGTGCCTCTTTTACAAGATCTATCATTCTAACACGTCATTGAAAGATAAACTATTCCTTGAGCCCCCATTCATTTCTCCGCGTTTTGATCATCCATTCAAAGTTGGTGTCCCTCATTGTAACACATCAGCCTTTTTGAACGCGTTTATTCCAAAAACATCTCTTGAGTGGAACCACCTTCCCGCTTCGTTTGTTAATATACCTTCAATTGATTTATTTAAAAAAACCTTATCTGCTCACCTTTTGTCGTGATTGTCCTTTTGTTTATTTTTTGACCAGAGTGCTGTGTTTCGAGCTGTTGATGTTTATTCTCGGCTGTGTTTGCTCTCTTTTTGTACCCTTTTTTTTTCATTTTTTGGTTGCCCCACCCCCTCTGTAATGCCTTTTGGCCCTGAGGGTATTGTAATAAATAAATAAATAAATAAATAAACTTCGCAGACTTCGCAGATCGGGGACAGCGGGGCTTGGGTTGCCGGCTGGACGCCGCGAAGCTGCGTGTACTGGTTAACTTTTCTAATTAGCAGCCGCCTACTGTCGCCGCGAAGCGGCGTGAACGCAGGCGGGGGGCTGTGTTAACGAGCTCCCCAGTGATACACGCGCAGTTAGAAAAAGGGTGGCCCGAGCGGCATGAGCTCTCCGTGTAGTGCGTATGGCAATTTCCGTCCAAAGTGCACTACGTAGTGCATATAGCATCGCTCTTTCAAAACAGCCATTCTCAAAAATATCTCGCTTTGACCCGTCGCACTTGACTCTTTCTCTTACAAAATCGTTTTTTAAGGTAATATTATGACATTGATATAATTTGTGTGTGTGCGTGTGTGTGTGCCACACTACAGAAATACTCTCTCTGCTTAGGATTTTAGCAGTGCGTCGAGGTCGTCATGAAAAGCTACTAGCTGACAACAAAACAGACCAACTATTTATCGCAGCTCGATCATATTCCGAAAAGTCACGTTGTTTGAGGTCTCTCGACTTGGGACAATGCCACCACTTCTATAATGCAGTGGTTCTCAAAAGGAGGTCTGCGAAGACATCATAGGGGTCCGCGAAGCCCTGTCTCAACAGTCAGGCACGGCAATATTAGTTGTCTTTCTTCACGTTGAGAAGAACGTTCCAATTTTCGGGAGTAGTCTCGTGTGTAAGTCAATGAGGTAAGTCTACTTTACACTAACAATTAGTTATACCCACTTATTAAATCATTATCACGTTAACCTATACCTTTCTATTCACCTCACCCCGAACGGGGTCCCCCATCATCTCCACCTTTCTACAAGGCGTCCGCGAAACATCAATGGTTGAGAACCACTGCTATTATGTATGCTATTTCTGTTGGAACGAAGTTTCCAAATTAAATGTTCATCACTTTTTTTTCTCGTTTGCTGGGAGAAAGGGAAGCAGCGACGATGCACGATTCTCAGTGCGTACCTCTACACATAACATATATCTGATGGTATGTTGGGGGCCCAAGCAAGGCAAGGCTCATCAACAAAGCCGCGAAGGCATAACGACGTTAGAAGCATGCCGAACTAGTGCCATTCGGTCGTAGCGCGAACGGGCGAAATGAGAAAGGGTCCAGTTGCGAAAAACACGATTCGGATCTTATGAGAAGGTTCAAACGAGAAGGACCAAATGAGAATGGGTCGAAATGTGCAAGGTTCAAATGCGAATGGGACGTTTTGAGATACACCCGTTTATACAGCCCGCCCCCTCCCCCCCGCCTGCGTTCACGCCGCTTCGCGGCGACAGTGTGCGGCTGCTAATTACAAAACTATTAACCCACTTCCCCAGACTTAGTTAGAGCCACGGGCTTCGATGGCGACAGCCCCCCGGTCATCGGGACACCATTGCTCGGTTACAGGGTGCACGAATAACGACAGAAAGCGTCTAATACTGTCCGAGGACCTATGTATACCTTGGACGGAATCCGGCCAGTGCGGCTGCAATGTCTGTAAACTCCATCGCTTTCCACATGACCCCGATATCGGGCTGCTGCCGGGTTGCGTCCGTAAACCGAAAAGACGTTTCCTCAACGCCATCTTCTCGACTGGGCCCCGAACATCTTGTGAATGGAGCGCGCACCGAACGCTGTACCGCCGATGAACATGAGGTACGCTCGCAAGGTATGTTCAGGTTTTCTCGTGATAATTGCTGTCTCAGCTTGTAACTTTTTGGAACTGAATTTACCTTAATAGCGATATTTCGAAGTGGTGACACTTGCTCAATTCTTCATATACAACACTTAGTTGAAGGCAAATTTCCACCGCTGGACGTGGTTGGAAATTGTCGAACAGTTAGTGCTACCGGTTTTCCTGAATCGCGATCTTTTTCGCGATACCAGAGAGCCGTGAATCTATGCTGGCCGTCACAACGCAACTAGATTCTTCTTGTTTTAAAAATTAGTACACAATGTAGCTGGAAAGAAACCTTAAATTTCTTTTGATCAAAGTTGAAACATCCGAACTAAGGGAGTGGAAGGACGTGATTCATGCTTTCGCATTCACAACTCATAAGAAGTGCTTAGGTATACCTCAAGCCTTTTTCCCCCCCAGAACTCCGTCTTGTGTGATGTCATTTGTTGCTTCTTTGGGACCAATTTCTATGCATGGGCGCAACAGGAGGCTAAACACACCAGTAGGACACGCGTTTTTGGCACCTTCGTGCGGGGGCACCTGGGCTGTAGCCGTAGATCTTTTATAAAACGCCGCAAGGAACAGAGAATTCTGCCAAGTTCGCGCCGCGAGTCATTTTCATTCTTCGGCATTACAACTTTTCAGGTGAATTTGAGTAGCTTTAAGAGGGTGAATATTGACCTCTGAACACGCCTGAGGGAGTAAATTTCCTCAATGAAACCCGTTAATTTGGTAAAATATTAAGTCAGAGATAACCATAAAAGGATAAATTGATGCCTTGTGAAAAACCCCTATCGCTGAGGCGTCGTTTCTAGTCCAACTCTGTGTAAAAGTTTGCCGATACTCACGAAGTTTTTTTTTTTCCGTAGGCAATTGCAAGAACTAAGCTGAGCATAATAGGAGTGGTGAGGACAAACGAAAAATAATATCACGGTTCAAAGCACACCTTTAAAATATATTTAGTCAGCGAGTCCTCATTAACGTTTGACTTGATTAATCAATTCTAATTTGGTTCTTGTGTGTTCTTACTTGGGCAATGTGGTGCAGTATTTTAGGTTGTTAAATTATAAGGAGGTGGCATTGACTGCCCCTTCCCGTCATTCTGAAGCTGCTAAGAATCTTTGATCATTAATATTTAGTCACTGTTCAGAAGACAAGTGAAATATGATGCGAAACCAAATATCTTGGAGTCAGTTTTATAAAACACATTTTATTGGTTTTATTCTTTTAATTCTTGGGTGTCTTTCTTCTAGGATCACGTATGCAGTTCCCAGATAGACATATCTATATGCAGTGAAAATAAACAAACACTTGTGTTTTAGTGAATGAGAAAATTAGAAAATAATTTTGTACATAAACATAGAACAGTTCTTTGAAAAGAAGCACGGCATACTCATGAATGAAACACTTCTAAACGCTTCGCATATATCAAACTGTTATACAAAACTATTTGGAACAATATAGGTAAGATACGGTTAAAGTAGCATACTATACTTAATTTCTTCTAGGTATTTCTCATTTGGCAGTTGTCGCTAAAATTACGCTTAAGAAAGTGTAATACAAAATGAGTTATCTTAGCAAGGGACTAAAATGATAAGGATTTTAAAAGTTTAATTTTCGAAGTGGAAACTATTTATGAGAAGTGCTATACAAAGTTTAATATGTCATGATCGTCATCATGTTATGATACGTCGCAGTGTGGCTATTTTAGTTTTTGAAGCTTTCCCAATGGTTCATGCGTTAACGATATATTATTCAATATCAAATGGGTCACATAATGTGTCAAACACTGACTTTTCTAAATTTATTTATCAATACTGCAGATTCATTTGAGTTCGAAAAGGAGGTGCGCAACAGATGAACATTAAAAGACACGAAGAAAAAGCATCAATAACAGCGATATAACAACGCATAATCACAATATATGACCTAGCCTTTTGATTGTAGTTTACTTATCTTTTGAAAATGGTTATTGTGCAAGTAGCTGGGTTATAAGATACTCCCATAAACGCAGAATTTTGTTTCTTAAATGTTTTCTGGCAGAGCAGTTTTTATAATGACATACATGTCGAGATGAAGCTTCACAAATTCAAGCGTGAAAAAGTTGTTATAAATAAAAAGAATAAAGGGCACACGTTTATATAGGGTTGGAGTATATACAATTACCTTTTCTGTTTCACACTGTGTTCCATCAGCTGAATTTGTCACGTAGCCTTGTTCTGTTTGATCTGTTCCGTTGCAACACGTTACTTTGCAAGTGGCCTGATATTGATGTTTTAAATCTGACTCATTGCTTATCTATATAAAAAAAAACACAAACAAAAACATTACTTGAAGCGTGACATATAGTCTTGCTTTCAATTAAAACGTCAAGTGAACACATCCTTCGCATTTGACTCGACTAAGACATAAAGAACAAAAAAAAAAAGCGTTTTTTTTTTGTAGCGAGGACGGTCACTAGTAATAAGTTGGGCAAGTTAATTGAGCACAATAAAAAAAAAAAAAACTTCAAACAGCGCTAAAATCCAAGAACAAAGTAGACGAAACAAGTGTTGATAATATTTGTGGAGAAGAGCGATTTCACGAAAAAGACCGCTGTAATAATTGCGATGTGCTGCATGTTTTTCATGAGATGTTTAGACAGTCAGTGCATGTTTTGTTTACTTCTTCAACCTTGTACTTAGTTTGCACTCAAAGACTGTAAGTAAAGAAGAATTTATATTTACTTCTGGTATTCGTGCTCGGAGGAATGTACTTGAAAGAATATTTCTGAACTTCGCCAAAAACCACCCGACTGTATCGAGCACAGCAATTTCTTGAAAAATAACTTTTATACTTCTGCCATATTTTTTATTCCGCCTTCACTCCTTAAGGGCGGTTCAAACATACTCGGAATACGGAACCCGGGAGCCGGAACCCGTACTGACGTAATCACTTCCGGCTCCCGTTTACGGGCGCTGACGTCACGGTTTGGTTTGAACGGCGCGCGACACGGGTCTCCGCATACGGTAGCTGACGCCACGGCGGCTCCCCAGGCAACCAATCAGCGGCTGTCGTCAAGCCCGGTCGTCTCCCGGGCGGCCCGGGCAGCCCGGGTTGTGCCCAGGGTTGCCAGGTTGGGCTATAAATAGCCAAATTGGGCTAGTTTTATTTGCAGTTGGCGGGAGAAAATTGTAGTTGGCTATTTGGCTAGTATTGGGCTGTTTCTAACCTGTGCATTGGGCTATTTCTGACCTGTGCATTGGGCAATTTCTGATCTGTGCTGGAACCAAAATGCCTGAAAGCACTTGGGTTTATAGGTTCAAATGTGTTTTTTAGAGTAGATAGATAGTCTTTATTTGACCCTGGAGGGTCGCAGCACCACAGAAATGCCATTGGCCTGTACCTGAGGCCTGTGGTGCCGCATTGTAACAGGAACTTAACACAACAGTAACAAGGGCATTAACGGTAATTAATGTTTAACACAAAGTTCATATGTAGGGCTCCGTGTTTTCGGAGTTTATTTTTCGTGAAATTCGGAGGGTGTTTTTCGGAGTTTATTTTTTAGCGGAAATTCAGTGTTTATCGGAATTTATTTTTGTAAATCCCCAATTCTCCGAAATTCGGAGAATAATTTCGCAGCGTTTCTTATTAAAAATATTAAATAATAACCGAATGCAAACGTATGCCAGGTAAAAAATAAAACGCGCTTGTATCAATTAAGATTTCTTCAGTTGAATTTGGCGTTGGTGTCATTGGCAATACTAATTTGTCCCACGACAAAAGTTGCACACAAGTGTGGATTCGATAAACGTCGATACCTTAAAATCAATAAACTACCGGAGTTAGCCGCAAGGAAGCTCGTAGTCATCCCATAAATCTATTCCGCAGCCGCGCGAGGTGGAGTGCTTATGGATGTAATTCAGAAGTTTCAACTGCCCCTCTTCCCTATTTTATACAATCTCTATGGTCCATAGCTTTCACTGTTACCCCCAGAAACATACCCACTCCTTTCTCTAAATCGAAAATCCCTTGGCCCAAACTGGAAACCAAAAGAGTGGCTCATGTCGTGATACGAATGGTACGATGACCTGTTTCCCTGAACCAACCTTGACGAGACAAGCCGTAAGACCCCCTTTTAAAAACGGTCCGAGGCTTGAAAGATAATTATGGTGTCTTTTTCCCAGGACCATTCATCCTGCGGGGCTCAAATCGGGGGGGGGGGGGGGGGGGGGGGGGTGGCATGGGCACATAACAATTCGGAGTTCATCGGATAAATCCGAATTGACAAAAATTTTACCGGCATATGTTTTTCGGAGTTTTTCGGATTTATCCGAAAACACGGAGCCCTAGTCATATGGGATGATCCGTGTCAGTCCGAAAAGGAGGTGTCCGTCACTGCCGGAGGAAGTCTAATGCCTCCTTGCACCAGGCTTTCATGTCCTCTTTCTCTTGGGGGGCGCTTCAGTCCCTTAACCCTGATAAGTATGCGACAGCAAACAAATTCGTCTTCTTTTTGCGCGCCTTGTGCAATTGTCTACCTCCGAATTTTGTCCGAATGCAAGCATGTGTTGTTATTCCTCATCTCAACAAGTGACGGCGCGATTCCCTGCGGCCTTAACAGCTCCTGTTCTGCTCATTCTTTAGGTTGTTTCTTGTTTGGCTTGCACCTATACTTTGTGTTTAATTCTGCATAGTTCTCCCGTGACCTCATTCTGGTCATCACGCCCCGATAGTAGCGTCCCAATACAGTGGAAGGTATGTTGTCACGCGCTTGTACGAGCGTTTCAGGAAGTTCGCCGAACGTGCAAGGGACGCCATTTCTGGGGCATTTGTGGGATAAAAATGTATTATGTGACTTTTGTGCTCAAAATAAACGTTTCAAAAGATAAGTTTGTTTGTTTGTTTTTTAGAGCGCAGCTCTTAGGGGCCCGTTCCCGGCTTGAGCGGCGTCGCCGTCGGCGTTGGCGTCGCCGTCGCCGTCGGCGTCGGCGTCGCCGTCGCCGTCGGCGTCGCCGTCGCCGTCGGCGTCGGCGTCGGCGTCGGCGTAACCAAGGTCATCCCAAGGTCACGTGACCCCCAAGGTCACGTGACCCCTCCCAAGGTCATCTAGAGGTCACGTGACCCCAAGATGACCCCACGTGACCCTTTGAAGGTCACGTGACCCCCAAGTCACGTGACCCCTCTGAGGTCACGTGACCCCCGAGGTCACGTGGTCGCCTCCCCAAGGTCACGTGACCCCCGAGGTCACGTGACCCCCAAGGTCACGTGACCCCTTCCAAGGTCATCTCAAGGTCACGTGACCCCACGTGACCCCCCGAGGTCACGTGACCCCTCCAGGTCACGTGGGGGTCACCTTTGGGGTCACGTGGCCTTGAGGTCACCCCCAGGTCACGCCTCCCCGAGGTCACGTGACCCCCTCCCCGAAGTCACGTGACACCCCCCCGGAGCATATTAAAGAATGAGGGGAGGAGGAGGAGAAGGGGGAGGGGTCTACCCTCCCCTCAGTACCCTTCACTCCTCCTCCTCAAGAGCTGCGCTCCAATTCGGCGTTACAGGGATTTGTAAACGGCTTTCACTTTTTTTGGGCTATTTTTGGGCTATTTTTCTGGATCGACACTTGCTATTTTTGGGCTATATCCCGTAGACGTTTGGCGGGTTGGAGTTGAAACACCTGGCAACCCTGGAACTTGTGCCTGTAGCCCGGGCGCGCGACGCGCTCCGTCTAGAGCGGCACGGCGGCAACGGCGGCACCGCGGCACTCGCTTTGTTTCGTGATGGCGTCGTCTCGGCAGGATCCCGGCTACGAAGCTCGAATTGCCTCACTTATGAACCTTTGTGTAGTGAGGTGCGTCACAAATGCAAGAACTATCACCTGGCGTCGGCTGACTACTTCGCGGCTGCGTGTGAGCAGTACCTACGGTGCGTGAAGAAAAAGAAGAAGCGAAAGGCCGTCCGCGAGCTCCTGAAGCCTCGAAAAATGCTCGACGAGTATGCCACCATCGTGAGACTACAGTCCTTCAGTGTTGTGAGACAGATGTTCGAAGACCCCGACGGCCGGGAATTCTTTGAGTGCTTCCGAATGTCACGAGCAAGGTAGGGTGTGCTGCTTTTTATTTTGGATTATTTTCATGTTATATATCGAGTGGCGTTCCACATGGGCTCGCGCGTCGCTCGCAGGAATACTCACCTGGAGCGTGCGCTCCCGCAGTGAAAGCACGTTTATATCATTTTTAACGCGGCAGGATCACGAGAGCAGCTTTCGTAACAGTCACATGCTTGTCAAATTTTACTGCGTCTGTGCTATAAAAAAATAGCAATGGCATGCACATGTGCAGCTCGTACGACACACTCTCTTGGTCCACAAAATCTGGGCACGGTGTTGTGCTCCTTTGAGTGCATGTATGAGGGAAGCCCGTTGGGCTTCCTTGTCCTTTGTGCTAGCTAGGATGTGTGCTGAGAAGCTTTCTGCACGAAAGCTCGCGCTGCAGAACCCAGGGATCTTGGGTTCAATCCCCACCCCTGCCCGTTTCGATCTGGATGAGCATCGTACCAGCAGACCTTCGTGTTTCACTACTGCGTGACGGGTGTTAAAGACCCTAGGGTAGCGGTCTTTAACACAAGTGTCGGATGTACCTCGCACGCACAATGGTTGCAGCTAGGCACGTAGCCAGGATTTTGTTTCGGGGGGGAGGAGATTTTGTCGGTCGCAGAGTGCCCGAGGCTGGTAAAACATTGTGTATATATATATAAAAAAAAAGAAAATGAACAAATGAGTTGCTTCATTATAATTGTAGTGAACAAGCATGCCCTAAAAGCTGGAAGCTTAGCACATTTGCTTATTAACAACATCCCACTGCCTTTCCGGTCTCTTTGCAGCCAGCAAGCCAACCAGTGCCTGCCTCTACAAACGGCCACTCATATTTGCATTGAAGATGCCGTTTCATCGGGTTGCAACCACCTCCCATGTCTCCGAAACCGTGTCAATAAATTATTAAAAGACGTATCGAGTTCTTTCACTTGTCCCGGTCCTTGTGGTCGCTACGATACCTGTCGTAGATCCAGGGATACCGCTGAGCTAGCTGAACTAATCCATAGGCTTTCTCGGGTACGTCAAACGCAGCGGCACTCTTCTTTGCAGCTTGAGCGAGCTGCTTTCCTCGCGTCGGAGACGGGCAGGAAGTTCATCGCCGGAGCTTTCCTTGCAAGCAAGCACGGAGCGACTGAGGCATTCGCACGCGGAACCACGTGAACGCCGGTGGCAAGAAGGGCGGAGGAGGGAAGCGCGCCGCGCTGATTGGCCGCGGAGAAAATACGGAAACCTACGTTACGACCCGGGCAGGAGGAAGTTGAAAAAATTTCAACTCTTCAATTCGGGAGCCGGAAGCCGTAATTACGTCACCACCCGTACGGAGGGAGCGCTGACGTCCCTACGGGTTCCGGCGCCCGGGTTCGCAGTCCGGGTCTGTTTGAACCGGGCTTTACAGTTTTTATCTAGCTTTAATTATCTATTTTTCTTTTGAACAAAACGACCAGTCTTCATATAGGGTGATTTCAGATAAGATCGACCAAAGGGTGGCTGGTCGACATTTTTAAATCAACTGATGTTTTTATATGACATTGTCTAGTGTCTGGTATAAACGAATCCACACTTAGTTTTGACCAGAAAAAAAATTTGGAGACAAGAAAAATCGTAAGGCAGGGAGAGGTGGACAGTTGCAATAACGCGCACTGATGGAGGGGGCAAGTTTGAAAGTGAATAATTAAAACAATAAAATTAGGAGAATTTTAAAACTTTTTACAAACAAACTATAGGTACAACTTGCTTGTAATATAAAGTAATAATATTTATTAAAAATTTATTTAGTTTTCTAAAAATTGCCAAACATGCCTGCTCGAACGACAAATGGCAAACTTTGGAAATCTGTATCACAAGAAATAATTTAATAATTATTACATAACTTGCAGACATTATTTTACTAATATATGTCTATTATTGAAAAAAATAAATAAGGTATCTGAGTGACACAATAGTTACAATATATTCAAGGAAACATGGGAAAAAAATCAAACAAAGAAAAATTCCAATGCAAATAAAAAAAAAAACACCACCTTCGAATTTTTTAAAATTTGGGTACCCTTTTATACTCTATTTCGGCATTCATTTCTATTAAAAACATGTTGCATCATTGCACTGTGAAAGAAGAAACAACTCCCCAAAGTAGGGTCCTTTTTCAAAGCCTACACTTAGCAGTGTCGTATACAAGAAGTGACTCTGAGTTCCAGTTTCATGAAACTTGCACAAATCTTTTATATACATTTATTCAGATGAGGTCATTGATAAAAAGAGCGATCGGTCACACAGTAAAGGGGAGGAGAAACTATATACAGCATTTTACATAAGCGTACAAAGTGGTATCATATTAGAGACTAATGATTTGAGAAAAGATGATGCAGTGTGAAGTTGTACCTTCCGGTATATTTGACATCTAGAGTAAAATAAATAACTTTACTTCCACACACAAAAACAAAGATATAATAGTAAGATATTTAGGTTGGCTGTGTATTTACGATTACAAACAATTTCAGGTGACGGATGCCATAGTGCCTAACTGGAGCAGCTTCGATGCTCTCGGTGTATGAATGAATCGTGGCAAGCCGATATATTTTATCCTGCTCGAGGATAACATTTTGGGATTTTTTTTTATAGTGATCAGATAAAAATTATTAGTAACCACCAACAGAAACAGTAGGTTAAATACCCCGTGAAGAAAAATGTGATAAATAAGATGTCCCTGCATTCAAAATGAGCAGTCCTTGGGAAATCAAATTCGGCACTTTACGCTAAGGTTTTCCTCGCTGTACCCATTTAATAAAGTTGCTTCCAAGCAGATCCGACTGTCCGTGCTACATATACGTCACAGGTCCCTTCTGTTGATGACTTGCTGAGCCGCCACGCGTGCCAAGACTGAATACCAGGGAAGGCGCGCACCGTCAGCCACTCTTCTTTTTTTTGTTCACGATACCGAACAACCTCATTTTCGTCCAGATATACAAGATGCACGCCTTTCAGTGTCTTTGATAGAACGCTCACCATTGTCTTGGCCGTCTGAATTGCGCTTACTGAACGTTCTCTCAGGTTGTTCAGCGTGGCCTGGTGCTTCACGAGTCCGCCAACTCCGTCACATGCATTTTTCCCATGTCCAGATGCAGAAAATAACCACTGGGCTTGTGGGCAATCGTCCTTTGCAAATTGGTGAAGCTGGTAGCGATTCTTGAAATGACTGGCGGCGCCGTCACTTACGTACGTCACGTACGAGTATACCGCAACGTTGTCTTCAACCCACTCCTTCACTTTTTCTAGAGCCAAGCAAGCGTGAGCGGCGTCGTGACACAGGTCCTCACTGATGATGGCAAAGCTGTTTGTAGATTTTCTTGTCGTCACTACACATGTAAATATTGAAACTTGTTTTTTTTTTCCAGTGATATGCTTGCACTTCGTCAGGAAGCACGATGGTCCAGTTTTCAGCAAAGTCAAAATGAAAGACAATGCTCCCGCGTTGCATGCACTGTTTTTCATCGTAGATCGCTTTACCTTGCGTTTGCCGGATATGGTTGTGAAGTACCCAACTTCCAACCGTCACTTGGATGACTTTTAGGAAAGTCTCAGGTTCCAAAGTTTTTTTCACAAGGTCGCCGGACTCCCATGTTGCAAGCACAATCTCTTCATCCTCCGGGATATCAAGTTCCTGGAGTGTAAGAAACTGGCCTTTTGGGCAGTGATCACAGTCTCCTTGAAGGCACAGTTCTGTTGCTGGGTCGCACAGAAATGCCGAGTTCATTTCACCAGTGTTGAATGTTGAGCCTCTAACGTTCTCTAGAGCGGCAATACAAAGATAATAATTGGCGCAGCGCACACAAACGCACACTTCCTGGTGTGGAATACATTGGACCCATCTAGGGCGCAACGAATAAAATTTCGTTAGCCCAACGCCGAAATCGGGATGCTTGTCTTTGTATATACGGAAGACCTCTCGTATTGAGCGTGTCATGAAGCGCTTTGGCACGAACGTTTTCTCTCCGTTGAGCATGACAGAGATGACGTCCTTCTGGTTGGGACTTTGGCGCGAACATTGTAGCTCGTCTTTCGTGAAGTACTCTAGGGCAGCAGACAGGTTCTCAGGGCTCACCTTGCACCTCGTGTAAGGATCCGGCTCATACCACACGCCATGCTTTTCCTTGAGTTTTCGGGATTTACTGATGAGGTACATTGAGGCCTGTGGAATCATCTTTTGAACCTCATTCTTCGTCAGTGTTGACGGCAGGAGAGTAAGCAGTTGACAACGTTCCCGGAGAGAGGTGGCGGTTTCAAAGGCCTGCCGAAAGTTGTCCACCCACTCAGTGCATGTGGAGCATGTTGGTTCGGACGACCCCGATGGTGCGTCCCTGTCGTACGCAATACGTAGCCTTGAGCGTATATTCTTGACAGCAACCTGCTCCAGTTCTGTCTGCTTTCTCTTGACATAGGCAGGCCTGTCCCGACTTCTTACGACGCTTGGTTGTCTCAGCGGCGACACATCTGTAGGTAGTATGCTGCGATTTAGATCTTCAATTGCTTCTTCAGCTGGCACAAATATGTCAGGGCACTGCTCTGAGCTTCGCATCGAGATCTCCTTAGTGATGTGCATGAAGCAATGGTAGCACAGGTAGTCCGTCGCACTCACTTTGGTGGAACAGTCAGGCGGAAGAATTTGCTTCAACGAGTTTAGGTCCAACTCGCCAACACTTCGAAAATTCCGCTGCTTTGGTATAGTCTTTTTGTGTTTGCAAAATTAATCTGCACAAAACACTCGTTCGGAGCTCCAGGACGTCTTCATAATGTATACATAAATAATAGAAATTAAAACCCAACTGATGGCATATAATTGCCAAGTGAAAGAACTACTGGGTGCACAAGTGACAAGTCCGAGGCTGAGGAGCTCACTCACTGCAAACGTACATTTGAAAAGAGAGGTCACAACTGAGGCTGTCGGCAAAGCTTGATCCACGTCAAAGGAAGAAAGAGGGAAAGTCTCCAGACAAAAAATTGTGGTCAGCGGCCTTCGAAAAAGACTTTCCGGAATCGCACTGCCGTCCCTCCACGCGCTGATATGAAAGCACCCGAGCTTCTACCACGTGGTTCATGACACAGCCTGAGCCATGTCGGCGACCGGTTCGCGAGGGGTTGGCGGTGGGGTTACGTTGATGGTCACTCGGATTAGCCCTTGCTGTACTGAGCTACCGCCTGCAGTGCCTTATCGCCGGCTGGTGTCAACAACGAGAACACACACACCCTGTCTACACCAAAACTACAAGCGTTCACCGCACACGCGTCGCCGCCGCTTTTAAGCTTTTGTGAAATTGCTTTCTTTTGCCGCGGAGAACCGCCTTATCTTAACTACGCGCCTGAAATCCTTCCAGGCGGGCGTACACAATATCAAGCGTTTCGAGAAATGCCCGTGGAGTAGAACTATGGGAAAATTCGGAGCCCGCGATGTCGATATCGTCGCCGTTGTGTTAGTACGCCGTCGCGTACTGCAGTCCCCGTTGGGGGAGGGGGTGGGGGGCGGTCTTACTACGATAACATGGCGACAGCGTTTACACTCTATGTATTTACGCGAGGTTCAAGTATTTGGGGATAATGCTGCCGGTTGGTGTGCCCTTTGTGCCTGATATTATCGCCCGTGACGCCAGCGAGTAAGATGGCGACAGGCATGACTGCTCAGTAAACAGGCGTCGGCGGCCATGTTTTGCTGATTGAAGCGAACCCCCTTGTCCTTGACAGCGAGCGGGGAAATGCGAAAAAAAGATTGTATCGGCCGTTTTGCCAGAACTAGCGACGAGTGTCGTCTGCGGTTTCCGGCAACTATTTTGCCATAATCGTGAGCTTAGCGAGGAAATGGTTTTTGCTAGCCACAGAACACTACCACGCAGAAAGGGAATGCTTGAACATGTTTTTGTTCTGGATATATATCAGGGATATATATGAGAGAGAGAGAGAGATGAAGGTAGAGCGGAAGAGGGAATAGCATATAGTGTCGCAGGAGAATAAAGTAAACAAAGTTCCTAGTGGCCGATGGCTGCATGATCTTTTCTCGGATCACTAGTCCGTAATATGATACCTCTTTGTACACAGTAGTTTCTCCTTGATTTAAGTGTGTGAACGATTTCTTTAGTTATCATTGGCCTCATCTGAATAAAAATATATAAAAGATGTGTGTTGCTTTCATGAAACTGGAACTCAGAGTCAGTTCTTGTATAAAACACTGCTAAGTGTAGGCTTTGAAAAAGGACCCTACTTTGGGGAGTTGTATCTTCTTTCTCAATAAAATGATGCAACATGTTTTTAATGGAAATGAATGCCGAAATAGAGTATAACAGGTTACCTAAATTTAAAAAAAATCGAGGGTGGTGTTTTTTTTATTCGCATCGGAATTTTTATTTGTTTGATTTTTTTCCCATGTTTTACTAAATATATCCTAACTATTGTATCACACAGATACCTTATTTATTTTTTTCAATAATAGACATATATTAGTAAAATAATGTCTGCAAGTTATGTAATAATTATTAAATTATTTCTTGTGATACAGATTTCCAAAGTTTGCCATTTGTCGTTCGAGCAGGCATGTTTGTCAACTTTTAGAAAAATAAATATATTTTAAATAAATATGATTACTTTATATTACAAGCAAGCTACAGCCATAGTTTGCGCCTAAAACGTATTAGAGTTCTCCTAATGTTATCGCTTTAGTTATTCACTCTCAAACGGGCCCCCTCCATCAGTGCGCGTTAATGCAACTGTCCACCACCTCATGCCTTACGATTTTTCCTGTCCCCAAGTATTTTTTCTAGTCAAAACTAAGTTTGGATTCGTTCATACCAGACACTAGGCAATAACATATAAAAACATCAGTTGATTTGAAAATGTCGACTAGCCATCCTTTGGTCGATCTTATCTGAAATCACCCTATATTTTTTTTGCGTTGCCGAACACGTTGTTTTTTTTTTTGTTTTTTTTTTGTATCTTCACGTTCGAACGTCAACGGCCTATATTGATGGTCTAGGTGCCATTTAGACGGTAATTGAGATACCTAGTAGTTATAGGCCTGCAAACACTCGTAAATTTAAAAGAATTCCGGGAGAAATAAGCTTGGTGTAAACAGTACGGATTTTGTCATTTTACAATGACATGTGATCACCAGTGTAAACACTGATGGTCACCGACTTGTTATGCCTAATTTAAGGGTGCGTTATGTTTGCGACTTTGAGTTGCGACGTTCAGAGGCGCCTCAGCTTTCGTTCAAGCTTCTTTCGGCGCACGAGCTACGCCGTAACTGCAAATTGCGAGAAGCAGAATCGCACCATGTCAATCGGGTTGTAGCGTCCACGCTGCCCCGTTCACGCAAGTGGATCGTCGTTTACGCCATACCAGTAGAAGGGTGATGAGCTGGGCTAGTTGGTCAGCATTATACATGGTTAAAGTAAGCGAGCAACGTGAGGAAACTGTAGAAGAATACCTTTATTCTTCTACAGGTTCCTCGCGTTGCTCGCTGACTTTAACCATGTACTGCGCAATACCATACATTTCACGCGAAGTTTTGCGGTCTAACGAGCCCTGTCCACGTCGCGGAGGCCACTAAAGCAGTGAAACCTTTCTAGAAAGACGTGGAGTCAATAATGCCATCTCGAAATATACTCGTAGAACACGGGAACTCTAGGGGATGCCGTGCTTTTTGTGTACGCCCCATTCTCAAGGGTGGCACCGCTGGTGCCACCGTGGGCGTACCGCTGCTTTATTGCGCATGCAAAATATTTTACGCAGCACTGACGCAGAAACAAACAAGCAAAGAAAAAAAGTAAATGCACATTTAGGTAAAGTAATATTACCTCGCATTTTGTAATGCTGTTAGAATCTGATGAATAAACCTGACATTCGTCGGTTCCTTTTGCTGCGTAAAACTGGGCTGCAAGCAGGTTATCATTGTACATGGCTGGAGTTCCTGGGCCCTTCAGACATTTCTCATCGCTGTAAGAGAATAAGAAAATAATCGATCATTGTATGGAATTATCCTAGCATTAACATTTTGACGTGATCACAGAGAAATGTAGAGCAGACGCAGATTGGAGAGGAATTCGACGCGTGAGCGTTGGGCCGGTCGAGCTCGTGTTCAGTCAGAGCGTCGAAGGGCGCTCGGCGAGGGGCTCGGGGTCAATTGCAGAGTGCACGCCATCAAAGCGCAAGGATGTTACGTGAAGGTAAAGGAGGCTCTTTCTGAGATTTGGTTAGTCTAGGTGTTAGCTGAATGGATTGGATAAAACGTCGTGCAAACCGCGCCGTTTTAAGAAAAGAGAAGTGTTGCGTATTTGTTTAAATTTGTAAGAGAATGGTGTCTCCAACATTTATATCGTCATTCATGTTTGTTTATAAACTACAGATATTAGATAAACTTATGCGAAAATAGTATGGTAATTCAGTTTACCCTTTTCCGTTGTTTACTTTTGGCATATTTTGCGACTCAAAACTCAAAATGAAAAAAAAAGAAAAGAAAAATGCGGTGCGTAGAAGGCGCGAAACACGTGGAACAGCTAAATTCGGACGTTCTTGGATAATTTTCTGCACAGATTTAAAACTTACGGCTCTTACAGAGGGTCTGGGGAGTGTGATACGAGAGCATCTCATCGCGTCGCGGATACCGGTAATAGAATATAATATTACTTTCGCAGATGTATGATGGTCGTATAATTTATTTGAAAATTACTTAGATAACATTACAAATATGGCCGAGGTCCACGTAATAAGCAAGCAAGCTCGCAGACAGGTATGGCAGTATTCACGGTATAAGCTTTCTCAATCGCTTGATATCATAGAGGTATCCACGAACACACAGGTGCGTCTTATATTTTACGTTAAGTTTGATTGACACTGCCGCGGAAGCAGATGGCTTCTCCTTTTTGTACCGTGGGGGGGGGGGGGGGGGGGGGGGGGGGGGGGGCAAATGTAGCCGGGATCAATTTCTGGAGGGCGGGCCGTTCGTAAAACCAGCTTCTGCCGTTAAAAGCGTTTAGCGGCACCCCTTCCGAGCCAGTTTGCCGACGGGCGTCGTCTCCTATAGTTCTATCGGCATGTTGTGAATTTTTTTCCCAAGCGTTTTAAGACCATTCTTCGCTTTTTGCAATATCTGATTTGAAGAAACAGCATACGGCCGTGAATTTATGTTTTCTTGTATGGAAAGCGAAGCCAGAAACTCTTGTAATGCTTCAGACAGCTTACAAAGAACATCCTATCAAGAAATCGCAGGCTTACTAGTAGTTCGATCACTTCATGAATGGTGAATTATTGATCGACGACCAGTGAAACTTCTAGTGAAACTGTTAATCCGGCTGTTTTACCTGGGCGGTTGGCGACGCTTGTGCAACTCAGTGAACGCAAAAGCGACCCAATTTGCGGAAAATCAGGGAGAGGTGGTTCCATCTGGAGAAGGTCGCAGAACAGACTGCCCTGTTAGTGCAACAACGTTTTAACAAAAATGGCACGACACCGCTTCTCGATCCCACTTCGCCCCGTGTGACATTTTTATTCTCGTCCGTATGAAGAAGGTTCTCAAAGGAAAACGTTTTGTGGATGTGGAAGGTCCTTCAAATCAGATATTACAAGAAAACGAGGAATGATTTTAAAGCGCTTGGGGAAAAACATCACAACATGCCGCTAGAACTTTAGCACAAGACGCCGGTCGGTAAACCGACTCGGAAGAGGTAGAGTTCCTGTATAGGCGCCCTACGGAAGCAAGAGTTGCGCGTCTGTTCTCCACGAGCCGCAGCACCGCTATTCGCCTAATTCAGTCACGTGAGGATCAGGATCAACATGTTGTGCAGGAAAGACGGCTCTACGGGGATGAACACGCAACTCTGGCTCCCGTAGGGAGCCTATTAGCGGCGAGATGTTTCGGTGGCGCCCTCATATGGCTACCTTTCGTGACGTCATTACCTGGTGATCAACAAGTTTGATGGTGTTTGTAATTAGCTTGATGGAAGCTTGAAATCATTGCGCTCTCAAGGCAACACTACCAACACCGTCGAAATTGAAGTTCTTCCATTAATCTTATTTCCGTTGATGAGAAATCCTTTGCTGACGTCATAGTCAGCATTCGGCCAATCGTGGAAGGCCGACCACAACGACGCTTTCAATCGCGCACGTCGCCAATACAGGAACTCTAGGAAGTGTCGTCGCTAAGCGCTACTAGCGGCGGATGCTGGTACTAGGAATGGCCATCCAGAAATTCATTCTGATTACTTTTGAGTCCTCCCACGTATACTCGTCTGATTATTATTGCTTGCTAATGCTTCTGCTCGTAATCCTCTCGTTGGAAACACCAGCTTTTCCGTGTGCCAAGTGAAATGTTTCGGTAACCGCAGCCTCTCAAGCTTTCGCGTCCTATCTCATAGCGCTACATTCTGGCAAAATATGAGCTTTTGACAATGCGTGTTTATTCTTGTGACGCAATAAAGACGGTTTGAAATTCTCACCCGACGCCGAGTATTTCTTGTGCTTTGCTCGCTTACCTTTTTTTCTTGCAGAACTCAGAAATCCCTTCTTTGCTACAATTTGAAAGTTCAGAGCGGCTCCCACCGGTCATATTTGAAAGTAAGTAGCCACCTTGACTCTTACAGCCCGTTTCATCATCTTTCCTTGCTCCCAGTCTTAAAATAGATGACACAAACTCGTCAAACGCGATCAACCTTTCTTTCTCACATGAAGGATAAACTCTCAGGACCAGGTTGTACTTACATAAGCGCCAGCTGCAACGCCGCACTTCTAACGCCGTTGAACGTCTTACCGTCATCGTGGACAACACCCACACTGGAGTTTGTACAGAGTGACTCGGATGGAGGAAGTCCTGTAAGAATGCAAAGTGGTATTTGTGTTCTGGTAACACCCTCAAACAAGATAACGACAAACGATCATAAAAGCCACTTAATGAAAGAGATAATAGAAGCTGGCGTTAATATAAATACTCTAGGTTTCTGCTGCTTGAACTCGAGCGTTTAGATACCGATTCTTTCGCTAAATAAATGACGATGTATGACTTTCTGCAATGTGCTTCTGTTTCTTATGCATGTTTCCTTATTTTTGGCTAAGGTTAGGACTAAAAACAAAATTGCGGTGTTTTGTCGGCAGGAACATTACCAAGTCCCTTGCACGATAATCTGAAATAAAACTGTCAAAGTTACCATTAAAGTTTGCTCTGATATAGGCCTGTTAACACAATCTACAGGCAAGGGACTTAAAGCTTTGAAGGAAAACTGTTTAAAAGGCCCCCAGTATGTGTATACTATATTATTAAATTTTGGGTAATATCGCAGACTGAAGAAATAATATGTATCTAGTTTCTAGAGCACAATTTTTATATTGCTTTGACGGGTGTGCGAGATGCCAGACGAGGCGAACGAAAAATATTCTTATGTGCAAATGAATGCTCACCTTTCCACTCCTCGTTTGTGCCAACTTCCAGGTGTACACAATGGCTAAGACCAAGAAATATTCAGATTTGAATTACTATAATAAACAACTGTTGAGTGACAAAAGTAATCCCTGGTGAAGGGGAACAAGAGGGAGAAAGGACAAACACAAACCTCCAAACACAGCTAGGTGACCAGTGCACGACAGAAAAAATCCGCCTGGTTTGGGTATCGAACCCGGGACCTCTCCATATCCAGTGGAGCGCTCTACCAACTGAGCTAACCAGGGGTAAGACGCCTGTAGAGCAAACAGGTTTTATCTGATAAAACCTGTTTGCTGTACTGACGTCTAGTCCCTGGTTAGCTCAGTTGGTAAAGCTCTCCACTGGAAATGGAGAGGTCCCGGGTTTGATACCCGAACCAGGCGGATTCTTTCTGTCGTGCACTGGTCACCTAGCTGTGTTTGGAGATTTGTGTTTGTCGTTTGTCCCACTCGTTCCCCTTTTCGAGGGATTATTTTCGTAATTCTTGTCCAGGTCGCTTGCACCTTTGCACTTAATTGCATTATAATCAAAACTCATATGTTCCTGATATCGGCGTTGCAAGACTAAATCATATCTTGCGTTCCCCCGGTTGATATGACTTACGTATCCCGCTTCATGCAGCGAACTGTGCACACTTAACACCTGCTACCCCAAAATTTTCAAATGTTATTTTCGGAACGTTCTCTCAAAGTTTTCAGGACTATATTAAGTTGAGTCATTGTGGATAACGTGTTTTGAGACATTACTGACAATTTGTCAGTGCTCAAGTAAACTTTGCGATACATTCTGTCTCAGTTTATTTATACCAGCTTTCTTCTCCAACGTCGTAATATAATTTTATCGAAATCAGGTTAGAAAAGTGACTCTTGCAAAACTAATTTCAACTCCAGAAAGTAAACCAATGAAGCAAAATTGGATTTTAAATTTATTAACTCACACGCCCCAGGCTGGCAGCTATAGGTTGTTTGCACATGACGTCAATCCGCCATTTTGTTGTTAGTTTGCTTTTTCAAACAAATTTACTACATTGAAGGATTACATCGTAACCGGTTGAAATTATATCAGCGGTGCTCTACGCATTTGAGAAGGCATGTAAATTCTTGAAATGCTCGAGTTTGGCACGCCAGAGAAGTCGCAACAACAAAATGGTGGACGAAATTACGTCAGTGAAAACACCCTATACCGGGTGTTTGGGGGCGAGGATAAACTTTTTTTTTTTTTACCACAAAATGAACTACACGTCGATGATTGCGCATTATCCACCTAGATGTAGCGCTGCGGTTTGAGATCAGACGCCGGAGTTCCAGGGCTTACCGTTATCCGATTCAAAAGTCATAAAACATTTCCCAAATGTTCAATGAAAAAAAAGAAAAAAAAAGGGGTACGTTTTTGATAGCAGGCGCCATTCCTATGTATTCGCGGCTTTGTTGGCCGCCATTCTCTCAATGAAACTTTCCGAAAATCGATTTATAAGTTTTTAATATATTACAAAAGTTGTAATCGATTTTACAATCACGCTATAAAGTAACGGTAAGTTTTGGAACCTTGGCATCTGATTTCAACCGCTTCAACTATATTTGGGCCGATACAGAGCTCTCAGCGACGCATTGCGAATTTTTGCGGTTGGAAAAACAAGATTTTCTTTTCTTTTCAAACGTCCGGTATTTTTATGCTACGGAAACAGCCTCAAGTAAGTTAATTTCTAGATATAATCGTCAACCCCGTCAGAACAAAGCAGTGGTGACAAGCTCTTTTTTTTATAGCTATACCCCAAAAACTGCACGTCACACAGAATGTAACAGTGTATGATTAACACAATAAAGCGTACAAAATAGTTTCATAGAGAGAGAAAGAGAAAAAAATAAATAAGAGAATCCTCGAATGAGTGGTAATTTATCTTAGTCTTACCCAGTCACAAAAAAGACGACGTCCGCTCCCTCGTAAACGTTCCCCTGAGTTGCAACGTGGTATTTAAACTTTTTCATTGTTACCGATCCATTTCGGCAGGGCTTGTATGGTGTTATGGTTTTGTCAATTTCTTCAGACTCCTCTTGTTCCTCGTCTTCCTCATCGCTTGCGTCATTGCGTGACTCTACACTTTCTTCGTCTGTTATAGACATATACAAGTTACTCTAAAAATGTTATTAAGTTAAGTTACTGAGTATTAGCCTTATAAGTAATTTGAATTGAGTAGAAATTACTCAAATGGAGAGTAATTGAGTAAATAAATAAATAAATAAATAAATAAATTACCAACTGCCGTAAAAAGTAGCGAATTGCTTTTGAAGTTACTTTTGTATTTTTTATGCTAACAAGGAAGTACATAGGTTTTGATCCTTTAGCGAAATTCTGCTAGCCGAATATAAAGCGGCTTGTGTTTTCACAGAAATGCCTTAATAGCTGGTTTTGCCACCGCTTGCCTAATTGCTTTGCTCTTGTTTTTCTTTTTGGTCAATGATGCTCTGCGGATGTATATTTTCTCCTTTGAGCTTTAGCACCGCCTGAGCTTAATTATGCAGACAGTGTTTGCTTGTTTACAGTGTTGCGTAAAGTACGTCTCAAAACTACTTTTAAGTACAAAGTAAATGAGAGGTTATGTACTTCAAATTAAGTAGTAAGTACACCGGCCGCAATGTATACTTGAACCAAATTAGTATAGATACAATGTGCTTGCAAAGTAAAGTAGCAGTACTTTTTTAACACAATCTTTCAGAATGCCCTTTCATCACATACATAGCGTTTTTTCTTTTCAACTGGTATGCATTTCTCCAGAGGTAATTGGAGGTGCATCAGTTATTTTTTTTTTCGAAAATGGTGGCAAATAATATGTCACCACAGAATAATTGTTTTATTCTCGCTCAAGAACTTTTTAACAAAATCAACTTATAAGACACTGTTATGTTCACTTCAGTTTCGATATAACTTTCTTCCTTCATTCTTGTCGTTCCTTCTATTTTTTTGTTCTTCTTTACTGTGGGCTGTTCTTTCTAGGCGTGCAATCTGTAGCAGCGTCTCCCGAACACCTGCGACGCTGTCGAACGGCACGCGCCAAGAGCACCCGCTCTGCTGCACGCGCTCCACTCTTTGCTTCGTTGTTTTCTTCTCTTTTTCTGCTCCGATAATTAAGAACAGTTCTATCATCCGCTCTGTCGTAGTGAGCGTCCTTGAGGCGAATGCGAGAGGAACCTATTTGTATCGGTCCTATTGGCGACGTGAGTGATCGAAAGCGTCGCTGTGGTCGGCCTACCACAATTGGCTGAATGCTGACTATGACGTCAACAAAGGATGTTTCATCGACGGAAATAAGAGGAAAGTAAGAACTTCAATTTTGACGGTGTTGGAAGTGTTGATTTGAGAGCGCTATGATTTCAGGCTTTTACCCTGCACATTACAAATACCATCGAACTTGTTGTTCACAAGGTAATGACGTCACGAAAGGTAACCAAACGATGGCGCCACCGAAACATCTCGCCGCTAATAGGAGGTATTCATTGGACGCTATATTTGAGGGCGATGTTTAGAGCGCATGCTCAGAACGAGCTCACATTAATAGCCTGCTAAGACCGGCAACCTTGATGGTGCTAAATGCAGGCTCCGAAAGAACTGCGGAAGCTCGCCGTCAGCACGCGCTCAGCAGCAGCGCACACGGATATGGCCGCCAGTGAATACTCCCTATAGCCGCCGTTACTTCACTCAGAAAAATGACCAGATGACGTCTCGAAAGACAACACAAATGAAAATTTTAGGGGTGTCGAACCTTTCAGATTTTTAGCCCCCTCCCCCCTAGCCTACGCCACATCTTTCCCCCTCTTTGCAAATATCAGCTGATCTGACATATCTCTTTTGTGCAGGAACGTTTGTTTATAAGCAAACCTACCACTAAAATTCGAAAGTAATTTGCAATTTGAGTAAAAGTTACTCCGAAAAGTAAGTGAATTAAACTACTAATCCCCGAAATCCAAATGTAATTGAAAGGTACAAAACTACCCAGAAAAGCAGTTAAACTACAGTAACTTGAGTAGTGTAGGTGAACTACGTACAAGTCTGGTCTGTTGTGGTTTCCTCGCTTACTTCGTCCTCGTCTGGTTCATGATCCATATCCTAAAAAAAAAAACAAAAAAAAACACGAAAATAATAATTTTTGGACGGATGATCTGCAACTTTCTGTAGCAGGTTTTTCGCGAAACAGGTTTCCAGCAACAGGGTTTAAAGCGGATACATCCATTTTACCGAAGCTCAGTTTGGCGAACGCCGGTTTACAGACCCCCGTTTATCGAATCCCTTCATAGATTAACTCATATCAGAGAAAATGGCGACGAGCCTGCTTTCAACAAATTTGTATTTATAAAAAAAAAACAAAAAAAACAACTAAATTTACCAAGCTCGGCTACTCATTTTAAGGTTGGCACGTTGGGTCGCTTTGTCTTTGCCGACGGTGAAGCCGAGCTGCAGTCAGCGAACCAGTTGCATAGAGAAAGGGTGAAAAAAATTATAATTTTTTAAAATAAAATGAACTGGATTTTTTTATTTAAATTATTCGATTTATTTTGTATAAATCGCATTAATTTGATTTAAATCCCTAGCTGGAAGTTAGTGACTTATTATCACTGCATGTATCACACGCAAGATTGATTTTTCAGTACGTCCGATCACTGATAACAATGCAGAATAAAAAAAACTACTGTAAATTTGATGTATAGCTTAACTACTTTACATTTCTGTAATTCCCCATATTACAACAGCTTGCTTTTTTTAGTTAGCTAAAAAGCTTTCTTTAGTTTTCTTGGTCGTTCTGATTTGCTTGCAATAAGACATTACTTTCCTCATTTTTGTTCCCGTCTTTCGCGTTCTGATTTGGCTTGCAATAGAACGTTAGGTAGCTGACGAAAGAAGTGGAAGGCAGAAAGAAAGCTCAATGCTCCGATTTGATCAGAATACACTGCTTTCTGTTCGTGCTCAGCCTGATATAAATCTTTATTTCTTGACGTTTTTAATATTATTTTAGTTCAAAACTAGTACAAAGCACGGAGAGCGAAAGCTGGCACTGCAGAGCCCAGGATCCTGAGTTCAATCCCCACCCCTGCCCGTTTCGATCTCGATGAGCATCGTACCGGCGTGCGGTCGTCTATCACTACTGCATGGTACACTTTAAAGACCCCAGGATAGCGGCTGTACTGCACTGGCTAAATGTCTCATCTACAGCTGGGAGACTCGTCACCCGTTGAGGCAGACCACCGTTCTAGGCTGTAGAAATATAAACACAACCCAATTTTTTTCTCCGACTACGATTGTCTGCAAAACCAGACTGGAAGTGGTGGTAGCTGTTCTCAGCAGAGAAGCGCGTAAGAAGAACCTTGGAAAAAATTCTGTATATGATGGATAAGGCAGTAATGCGTCTAAAGGCTAAGGCATCTGATGCGTTAGCCACTTTAGGAATGAAACTGGACGAGACACTTTAAGCTCGCCTGGGATGTTCCTAAATTAAAGCCAGTTATTAAAAAAAAAACAACTTCAGCTAGAACAACTCGGTGAATCTTACGTATTTCAGACAAGGAAAGGCCATCCGGCCCCGATGCCGTATCTGACGAAAAATATGAAAGTGATGAGGTAATTTCTTATGCAGAAAAGAACTACACCTCTACAGTCGTTTAAAGACTGCAAGCTAAGCACTCACTCACGGGCTGTGACTCACTCGAAAACAGTGAATAAAAAGTAGAGTGCAGGCGCCCTAGGAGACAAGAACCTAACGTCTTTCCCATAAGGAGTTCGTCAGCCACTACTTTTGGACCTAACTTGTAAAGTCTCATGTGCTCTTTAAACGTTAAATAACCTATTTGTTTATTTTTTAATTCGCCAGCAAGTGGAACTGACTAAGGTGAACGTTAAACATGTTTTCGATGATGGACATTGAGCACTTCCATGAGGTTACGCAAGTCCTCGTAATCGAAATGAGTTACTGTTAAAGCTGATATGAAATCTTCCACTATACAGAAAAAATCCGCAGACTGCTGGCGGAACTCGTCTGTGAATAACTCCATAAGCGACGTTGAAGGTGGACTATCCTCGTGATAAGCTGTGTGATAACAGGGTGTCAACCTCTCTTTTAATTCTCTCTCTCTCTCTCTCTCAAATTTCCTTATATCTTATGGTTTCCTTGCCTGATTGATACTCAGGCAAGACTCCTATATCTTCGGTAGTCCATACCTGATAAACCTCGACTGTTCTTCAGGCCCTGAGCACCTACACAGGTGACTTGAGGAGGTCAAGGCGTGATCTCTCGAAACTCGAACAGCGATTTGCCCGCACCATCAGTGCATCCGCGTCCCTCTTTGTTCAAGCGCCTGGCCTATGTAATCCCTTGCCAGGTGCTGCTCGCCAGGCCCCTTTTGTGGACGAATTCAAAGACCTGGTGCGGAATCACCAGTAGCCCAATCTCTTCACTGCATTGTAAAGATCTCACCCCTGCCTATATAATGAGCATTATCTGCCCAGATTTCAGCCTTTTGATTGCCTCAGGCTCTTGGCCTTACGGAAGTTTGAGTCAATAAAAACTTTTGAACCTTTGAACATTTGCTCTGATACACAAAACAAGGTGTGCACGCCAAGGGCCCGCACCTTGGTGGTCAACGGTGTGCGTGCAGCGTCGCCCAGCGGCCACACAAGGAAACTTCCTTGTTTTTTTGTTTTTTTCTTCTCTATCACTTTTTATGTCTTTGGGCAGTAACGTTTGTCTTTATGCAAACCGAATTTCCCGAGAAATATGGGGTACTTTAGATTACTCGAATCGTCGGCTGGGGAGTGCGTGATGCCCCAACGTATTCCCCAACTTCAACGTTGGCTGAGACTTGCTCGAAGATGTGCCGCCAAGAAAAAGGGCACATCATATTATAATAATGCAATTAATGCAAAGGTGCAAGCGAGCTGGTGCAAGCAAGTTATCGTTGGCACAGAATTTACTTACTTTTTCTGGGCCTTCAGTAGCCGCGTGCAACGTCAGTTTTATTTCAAGCTTTTCGATGTCTTGGAACCACAACTCTACCTAGAAATCAAGATATTTGCAATCACTCACATATACTTATGCTGGTTCGATCGAATAAAAGCGAAAACAAGAACATCGGGGTTAATTTATTTACACTTTACCCACGCATTCGAACAAATAACTTCAGGTTATTACCACTAGACAAGAAAAGTTAACAAAAACTCGTAACGTCTACTTTCTGTTTCTGTAATTGTCTCCATGAAATTTTTCAGAAGACGGATGGCTGATTGAAGATTAATTTTATTAATTGTGCATTGTAGAAAGGAGTATTTTTTTGGTATATTGACGCTCGTAGTGGGCAGATCAGATGTCGTCAACCGCTCCGTCCCCATAAAGAACCTATCTAAAGTGCATTGTTTTATATCAACTGAGTGTAGTTCTATGCAACAAACTTATTTTGCTCTATGCTACTAATTCAAGGTATTGCTGGCCACCAGTGATATTGTTAGGTATCGGAAGCTGCTCAGCGCACATTAGTAAAGCTTTTCATGAGATTAGCGTACTTGTGGTTGTATTTTAAACTGCATTAAGCTAACAATTTGGGCCAGTTATTTCATGATCACCTAAAAAAGCACAAAAAATACAAGGACGAGGAAGTAGACAAATCTATATATATGTATTTACTTTGTATTTTGTATTTTACTTGGCTACTTTTTCGCTGCTTACTGACGCACGCGTTTTTCTACTCTAGCTGAACGCAAACGTGCATGAGATACGAACTGATATCAGTGCGTCGTTACGAAGCCTTGTCTTTTGACGTTGTCGAGTTGTTGTGCTTAATTCCTTGTTCTGGAGGCTCGTTAATATAGACCCCTTTCGAAAGTCTGCCCTCTATTGGAAGCTGAGGAATCCCTGAATGATGACCGACACCGATGACGCAGCGCAACCACCGCTACGCAAGGATGGATGCAGACACGCAGTACCAACACCTCCTAGACAGCTTTAAAGCCATGTGACGTCACGTCCGGGGTTCCCGCACAAGCGCTGTTGGATGCAAGTGCCGCGCCAGCGTTCGCGGGGAACTATGATAGGAAACGAGCCCCACGCGAACGCTGACGTGGCACTCGCATCCAATCAGCGTCCGTGCGGGACCCCCGAAGTAACGTCATGTGACGTAACGCGCAGGCTTTGCTGTTTATACTTCGTTTCACCTTAGGTCCGAGCGCGACTTATGTTATATGAGCCGAAGGGCCAATCAAACAGCGAAAGAGGCACAACGTCATGGCGTGCTCTCTGCAGTTGATAGGACCAGCCGGCATTCGCCGTCTCTCCATGCGTGCTCCTCCGCCGGCTTGTCTTATCAAGCGCAGAAAGCACGCCATGACGCTGCGCTTTTTGCTCTGTTTGATTGGTCCTTTGGCTCATAACACCGGCCGCGCTCGTACCTAAGGTGAAACGAAGTATAGGAGGTGTTGGCAGTACCAAATGCGCAATGTCACTGCGCCCGTTGTTTTCCAGTGCGTACGTTATCATTGGCTAAACCAATCAAGCGCAAGCGTCCAGCGAGACCTTATGGACTTGATTTGTGCGTTTGGGTTTGCGTTTTTTCTAGTTTCAGATATGCACGTTCATCGATGTAGACTAGCTGCTCCACCATTGTGCAGTGGTTCCGACCTTCTAAGATCCGGCACGTGACTTTCGAAAAGGGTCTATTGACATTGCATGAACTGCCTGTATCTCTGAAGAACGAAGGCGACGTTGATAGACCACGTCTAAGTTCTCTCGCCAACTATTTTATTTTTAGCAGCTCTCGTGGAAATATCTGGGTGGTGTTGCACAAACACGGTGTCACGCGACTCGACGTCACGCCAACCCATTAAACTACATGACCATGATCATGGTGTCACTTGACCAGCAGTGTTGAGTCATGGCGTCGCGTCACGTAACGTTAAATGTGACGTAACAGTGTCATCTTGCGTCATAATGTCATGTCATGGTGTCACGTGACAACCGTGATGCCGATAACGTTAGGTGAACACTGTCTCAAAAAATGTAGTGGTACACAGTCCACTCAAATTTAGCAGAGGCCCGTTCACACATTCGCGTGTGCTTTGGACCGAGTTCTTCTGGTTTCTCACGACGCAAGAACACACAGGCACGCTGGAGCCATCTCCAGCGTGCCTGAGTGACATGCTAGGTTCCTAGCATGTCACTCAATTTTGTTTTTAGCTTTATGACTCTTATTTGTGTGCCTGGAAATAAATTTTCTAAACCGAAACAAACATGTGAACATGACGTCGAGGAACACTGTCGGTGTCGGTAGGATTTTGTTGACTCTCAGCGCGGTTCCCGCGGTTGGATATTGGGTACTTGCGCGATACCACAATGATACGGTACTACCGGTTTGTAAATTTCACCAGGACCCGCCGGAATCCATGTTGGAGGCATTCGTCGCTGTTGTGCTATGTTTTGTGTGCTTTGAGGCCGTGTTTGCACTGTATTCTGTCCGCTCACTTGAGGCTTAAAATAGTCGGTTGCGCCCTAATTAATTTTTCCAGCCGTAAAAGTCGGCGAAAACGGAGCTACGTCCAGCAGTATTTTTTTTTCTTGTAGAATTCCGGAAATCGTTAGAAACCACAACAAGGCGACGCTGGAGCAATCGGTTTTCCGGCGTGATGAATGACCCCGACGAATATGCCGGCACAACCTCGACCAGGCGGGTAAAGACGGGAGCAGAACGCTGCAAATCCTCGGCACAAACATCTCCGGTCCCGAGACAAAAAACGAGAAAGAAAGTGAGAAAAGAGCAGAGAAAGAAAGCAGACGAAGAGTTAGGTTTCCTCTTTTCGCCTCGAAAGGTTGAAGTTGCTCGAGCGCTTGTCAACTTCATTTAATTCTGTCGATCCGTGATTCTGGTCGGTGTTTTTTTTTTGTTTTTTTTTTCCAAAGTAAGAAAGAAAATGACAAGGTACAAACCTTACGGGAGATGTTTTTCTGCTTCTTTGTGCATATAAAGGCGTCGCCGGCGATATGGGCTCATCGAGACCGGCAACTTGGGCCGCTGATGTCCTCTCCCCGCCTTTCCGACGCGGCCAAATGCATGGGACCTTTCACTCTAGATTATTATACGATCTCCCCAGAAAAACTTCGCAGCCAAAGTAAAGGTTTGTGGACTGCACTTTGTGTCAGGTGAGGAACCTCTTTGCGATTGACTAGGGCAAGAAAATATTCTTAGATGCGGTTATACAAAGACGGATCTACACTCTACTGTACTACTACTAAGACGCCGAATGTCTCCAACATGGGCCCAAGGCAGTGATAGCAGACAACAATGTGGGTTTCCATTTCGAGTCCAACCGGAAGTGACGTCAGGTGCAAGATGCCTTTCATGCGCGGCGGTCTGTGAACTCGAAAAATGAACGACAACGTCGCGCTCCCAGAACGTGTTGCTCCCGTTCAGCGACCTCACGCCGACGGAACGGGAGATGCTTCTCAGGACGCGAAACTCGGGATTGGCACCTTTACGAGGGCACCCCAGGCTTGTCGACGAGACCTCGGTCGCCGCCTCTAAAGGGGTGTCCAAACAGGACACTACAAAACTCTCCCGACCCTCCGCCCGTTTCGCCGACGCCGCCGCAACGCCAAGAGCGCGTCATTCGTTTGAGGCAATCGCCTGACGAGAAGCCCGTTGTCGCCATGCTTCAACGTCACGCAGATCTTTAGTTCACGTTTCTGACGTCGTTTCGGGGGTCTCTGGCTTCGTTCGGTGCGATTATTACCCTACCTGTTTAATTGATTGGTGCAGCACCCAAACGTCTGTTCGACGTAGAACTTGGTCAACAGCGTCCGAGACCGGGCCCTGACTCCCACTCCAATCCTCAAATAAAACTTCCAAATTGCCTTCATGACCTTTTTATGCTGTCGCGGTGAATCTAGTCATTGAGTGTTTTAATAAATTATAATAACGAATCGAGATCTTTGTTATAGATATGGGATTTTTTTAAAATAGTAATTATGGGTAAGGCAACGCAATCAATGAGAAATATAAAACTAACGTACGATGTTTAGAAACGTAGTAAAGTAGTCGAGGTATCTTCCATTTTCTCTGAACTTCGAAATATTTTCGAATTTTCGGTCGTAGACGATTTGTACAGCCAGATTCAGCTTGGTTTCTAGAAGAGACGTGTAAACAACATTGAAAGTGAATTCGTAAGAACGCAGAGCAGGTGTTGCTTCCGACCGGAAGTTTGAGACTGAAGGGAATAAAATGAAAGGGTAGACGACATAAAAGAAAAACAAGTACAGTAAAAAAAAAAAAAAGTGAAACGTTTGAAAATGAAGATAAGAACAGTCAGAAATGAATAAAACACAATATTTCACCCGATAGGCGTAATTGACCAGCACCCTTTGTGCTTTCCGTGTGCTTCCGAATCAATTGTGATTGAGTTTGAGATTTCTATGCTTTCCATTATGTGCTAATTTTTATTCAGATTATACTGTAAAGATAAACGACTTCATTTCTTGTCTCTTTTTTTTTTTACTTGAAAAATGTCGCGAAAGTTTTATCCCGTGAACATAGCACCTCCACGGTCACGAGTTACGGCATGTCACTCCAAACCCCTAAATTTCGTGGTCGCAAAATATTCCCAAAACACGCTGTACTAAATTCGCGCAGTATTGAGCCCGCGAAAATTAAGAAGTGTACACTATTCAGTGTGGGATTCTGGGTACGTATCTACATCAATCTTCCTGGATTTTCTCTGCACTCCCCGGCGGCAGTCATGTATTACCGTTTATTTTTGATTCCTTATGTTTTTGGCATCATAACATTATAACATCAAACCTTATCTAAAGAGCTGGGACGGAACTATATCTTCTGGTTGCAACGGAACCTTATTGAAGTGCCTTTGGTGCAGGCATGGATTTGTTACAATTGCCTCTTTAAAAAAAAGACAAAAAAGAAAAACGATATTTGGGTTTCTTATTTTTACCACGTTAGCTGTTATGCGCCTTTCGGGTGAAATTTGCCAGCGTTGGTACGCAAAATACCCGCTATCGCTCTTCATGGTCGTCACCCCTCGCACAACCAAGTCGTCTATTGAAGAAAATGATAACACTTCCCCTCCCCCCCCCCCCCCCCCCCCAAACCAAAAAAAAGGAGAGAGAAAAAAAAAAGAAACATTGTCATTCTGACTCAGTCCTACTCCTTAGTCCGAGGAGTAGGACTGGCAAGCGCGCCGTGTTGAGCAAAGTTCCTAGACGGAGGGCCGCAAAGACACGAGAGCTGCAGCACCCAGATAATCGCCAGTGAAAAATTCGGGCGTATTTTACGCCTCTAATAACACCAATCTCCGACAAATATTCTAAAAAAAAAAAAAAAAGGATCCTAAAGAGAAAATTTTAAAACAATTTGTAACAAATTGCAAGACAATTCTGTTACACGTGAATACTTGCGGTATCGCTTCCGAACTTTACCGAGCCCGGCGCCTACGCTCACGCCGCTTTTCATCACATAACACCTGACATATAAACTTGATAGCAGTTTCTGGAATGAAGACACTGCCGCTAGTCTGTTTATTTTTTTTATTTACTTTTTCTCGCCTACCTCTGTGGTCACGTGGCCTTCCCTATCAGCCAATCTGCATCAGGCTTAGCGGCTTCACCTTTATCTCGGCCTCCGCCCCCCCCCCCCCCCCCCCCCTTCAATTTCGGGCTTCATCGAAATCTGAACACCCGACTGACTCGACAGAGAACGTTTCACGCTAAAAGCAAATCTCATCAAGCACTTCTCTCAACAAAGCAGCAGCTGTCACTGTCAATAGCAGCACGTACACTTTGTATGGTGGTTTACAAAGTTGTGTAGCGAATAGCTTTTCACAAGACTATGATTTAAGAACGCAATTGGCAATTGGTATCTCAGGCACAGCTTTGCTGTGCCTGAGATACCGCCTGTTCAGGTTTCATCCGAATACACCGGTTTCATCCCAATACAACTCTAAGGATGCCACACCACGATTTTAATTGATCGATTTACCTGAAATTACAATTTTTCATGACTTAAATAGTTTCGTCTTAACAACTTGGAGGATCTGGTTCAGATCGCAAAGAGCTCAGTCAAAATATCCTCTTCGTGTGGAACAAATATGGTTTGGCGGCAGGTTCCTGTTTATTACTAGGGCTGGGCGTCGATTAAAAAGTTTTACCCGATTCATCTCCACCCTTTAATTGATGCATTATTCGGTTAATTGGTTTCATTAATTCCCACGCGTAATAGTTTTAAGAAGTAAAAATTAAATGTTTTGCCTTTGCTGAATGTGCAACAAACTGCGCGTACAATTTCGGATTTTAAATCAACCTTCATGTGTGGTAGAGGTTCATTGATATTCCCCGGCAATAGCGAAATCCTCGGATTGATCACAATCGTACCGTCCGCTCAAAACGGACACCTGCACGATGTTGAAGTGGATGGGCCACGTGTAACCTTCTCCACTTGTTTGGAGTTACAAATATCGCCCCTAGAGTTTACTTGAGGTGGTGAAAACTCCAAAAGTTTGCCTTCATACAGGTGTATTTGTCCACGTCTGCGTGGTAAAAGCGTTGAACTTTGACGTTTTTTGTTAATCGCGATTAAAGCATTAATCGATGAATCGGTGGGTTAATCCCTCAAGTGGCCAGTCATTTTTAATACGCCCTTTTTAATTCTGTGGGCGACTTTATTTACAACTTTCTTGCAGCCAAGACATTGTTTTTTGACATTTAATTCAAGTTAACACTATAATAGTACTTGGATTTATATTAATTTAGATAAATGCAACACTTCTGCTCGCTAGCTACATATTTTGTTATTATAGGTTTTTAAGTATTTTTGTGAAAAACATATTTTATGAGCACGCTCTATGCACTATAATAAAGCTCAGGTTTATAGATCCGCATTCATAGTTCTTTGATTTCATAATATTAACACTAACTATTTGTTTGGTTACATCAATTAAGAACTAGGCAAAATTACTCTGCGTACAGCAAGGTTGCAATCTTGAAAAGGTATATATACATATTAAAACTAAGCTTTTTACATTTTGCCCCCCCCCCCCCCCAAAAAAAAAAAAAAGAAAAAAAAAAGAAAAGAAATTAGTTCGTTACTTAATATTTCACAATGTAGCACTTCACATTTCTGTTTGCTTTTGGACGGGGGGATCGGTGGCCGAGTGGGCCACTCGGTCACCGATTGAACCCAGGGATCCCTGCCCGTTTCGATCTGGATGAGCATCGTACCGGCGTGTGGTCGTGCATCACTACTGCGTGATGCCCCTTAAATACCCCAGGCTAGCGGTTGTACTGCACTGGCTAAATTTCTCATATACAGCTGGGAGACAAGTTGCCCATTGAGGCAGACTAAGTTCTAGGCTGTATAAACATACACACACCGTCATTTTTCTTTTTTTTTTCTTTTGGCTTTGAGCTTTTAAGTGTTAGTTATATTCGGCACAGGGAGCTATCGTAAGTATTTTCAAAAACGTAAAGACTCACTTCCCGTGCACCCAAAAAAATCTAACCGAACTATAAAAAATACAGTTTTTTTTTTAGTGTTGATTAGTAAGGTAGAAATATTGTATATAATACCATTCTCACTGGGTAGTCTAAATTTTAGCTTGAAAACAACTCAACATATCCATGATTTTGAGAAGCATATTCTTCCCAAAACCAGGCGATTCTACTTTTAACTAATCTCTGAAGTCACGCGAGGAGGTTTCTTAATATTATATGACCATCTACACAAGAATCCAAGACTAAACTCACCTTGCGATCGGCTCTCTAAGTTAAAACCTTGTGCCACTACGAACTGGCTTACGGTTACTGACAACACAAAAATATTAATTGCCATAGCCACGGGGTTCATTCTTGAGGTAACCGAAAATAAGTTTGTGTAAGCAGACACTTTTGGTGGAAACTAAGTATGTTTCGACAATTATTTCACAACATTCGCAAGTGCTCTAGCCCTGATACCTATATATGCTTTGCCGCAGCTGTGCGTGGGCGTCGCCTTAACCAACCTTCAGCTTTTGTTTCCTCTTATTCTGTTTACTTCATCGCATCACAAACATAGCATGACCACGTTATGCCATTTTCGATTGTACTGTGTGCTTCTCTCCAGCTTTGACCTTTGTGGAGGCTCATGAGCGCCCGTTTCAGTGGCTCGGATTCTCGGCAAGACAACAGAAGTTCAGCACTGGAGGCTGTGATCTGACACGTGTGTTAAGCGTCTATAGAATTCGAGCAGTTATCATATAAGGCAAATAGTAATAAAAATTGCATATAAAGTTATTGCACATCCGTTTTTGCTTACACGGAAGCTTTAGTAATTGTTTGAGTAGCTACGTCATTCATATGATACCGGTTGGAAAGGCCAGAATGCAGTGAACACGAGGAATAAGCGTTTTATTTTTCTACTTTTCTCCGAGGCTCACGTCGGTCAAGCACTCTGGAGATATCTCTACTTCCTGTATTGCTGACGCACGAAGAAATTTATTCAATCTGACCTTTTGCGGAGTACGCTATACTAAGCGGATTGTGCAACACCTGCAGCTCACAAATTACGCCACGAAAAGTTAATTGCAGAATTTCCAAGTTTGGAACACGTTAATAGTGGGCACTTAACAAAGAAAGCGATTGCGCGGTATTTTATTGTATATACAGTTATTTGTAAAATTCGTGCGCAGAAAGAAGTCGCGGTTAATTAATTTTATGTTTCAATTTAGGATCTGGGTTATGCGGCGTAAAACATAGAACCTTCAAATTTCCCGTTTTCCGTTCACTTTTGGACTTCGCAGTTTCTTCGGAACTCCAAAAACTAGCCTACATGAAACTGCCCTCTCACTCGGTATTAACAGCAGAGTAGGCGCTATGCGTGTTTTAGGCCAATCGCGTCTCCGGTTAGGGTCACGTGACTATAGTCTCCCAGCTGGTGATAAGGCCGAGCACGGGAGTTGCCTGAAGGCCAAGGCCACATATCATCCACTGGACTGTCAACTTTGGAACTAACTTACAAGAGAATACATGTGGCATATCCTCTCGTGTTTATTGGTGGCATAAGTCCCTTAATAATAAGCCTTTTGTCAGCGCACTCCTGTTCTGACCTTAAGGCAGCTCCTGCTTTTTTACTCCTTGTCTCTTACCCTAAGCTGAAAGCGTGGTAGAAGGTGAGCGCTCGTCGGACCAACCAACCGTCTGCTTTTTATCGTGATGCTTAAAACCTGAGACTTGGAAGGAAACCTGAAGTCAGGCGCGGGTAACGGAAGGAGCGTGATCACGTGGTAAAAGATTGACGGATAACGTACAAGCGGTTCTCAATCCCGGAGACAGGACGTCGTCATGTCTATTTTTTTTCCCTTCTACGTTTTGATGTTTCTCTTCTAACCCAGCCTCAGGCTAATACAACATGGTTAATATTTACCAGCTGGCCTGCTCCCTTGCTATATTTTCCCTGCACCCTTACTATATTTTGCTGAAAGCGTTTCGCGTGTGTTGCGGCCTGCCGTGGATTTCGTTGTTAAATTATATATCGTCCGCGACAACGTACTGAAATTGTACCAAAGCTACAGCGTCCGAACTGGCCTATGCGCGTATCGCTAAGAATAAATTTCTTCAAAGAAGCCCCCCGGAAAAAAATTCGTGATGCGTTTAGTGTTTGGTTCAGAAAATGGCAGCTTGTGCCATTTCGTGTTAAATCTTCACGGAGCCCTTACTTTTCGTTTTTGTGTTTTTGTAGTTGTTGCGCAGTGCCCGCGTCGTCATAGACCTAGGATTACATCTTTGAAATCCGAATATTTTATCGTAAGTGCATTGCAACCTACCTGCTGAAGGACGGTTGACCGCCCTTCAACGGGTACTCTTCCGGACTACCTGTAGAATTACCCCGGCTCTTAATTGTTAGCTTTGCAATTTTCTCAGTTGTAAAACAGCTTAGTAGTGTCTCTTCACATTTCACAGCTCGCTTGCACTTTTGTTCTTATCTACGGAAGAGGCTGTGTGTAATAAAATTCTAGGAGATTTAAATCAATTGTGTCTGTTTTAGCAGCAGATTGCTGAGTAAAATTTAGCTATGCTCGTCCTAAGCACCTCATGAGTGCCTAGGGCGACCATTGTATTACCTCTGTAGCAGCATCCTATAAAATGTTCACTGTGGGCGCCCTAGGCTCTTCAGAAGAGCCTGCTCTAAAAATATGCCACGGACATCCTATCGCCTTCGTAGCAACATCCCATACGGTTATCCTTCTTACAACTGGACTTCATCTGATGTTAGAACTGCCATAGGCCTAGGGTAACCCTAGGCTCTTTTTCTAGAGGACGTCCTTAGCAGTCAATACATAGATCTAGAATGTCTGTAGAATGTATGTTGGCATATTTTCTCTAGGGGACGCCGGATGATGATAGGAAGCCATTACCCTTACAAAAATCTGTAGTTAAATTCTTTTGAATTTTTGTTGAAAATTTTCTGGAGTCCTATTGAATTTCTTTTTAAATTTTTTTGATGTTTTTTAGACTTTCTTTTGACAACTTATTTAACTCCTAGTTAAAATTGGCCACTTAAATTTTTTAGAATTCCTTCTTACATACATTCTTTTGAATTCCTTCTTACATACATTCTTTTGAATTTCTTCTTACATAAATTTTGTTGAATTCCTTTTGACAAAACCGCAGATTAACGTCTAAAAAAAACACTAAATTTTTTAATATATTTTTTAATTTCGTTAGGAAATAGTGTCTTTTTGATACATACACCCACAAATAAGCAATGTAAACAAACACAAACACTATGAAGCACTCAACACCACAAACACAGTACTGTTGACAGCACCAGAGCCTTATATAGCCTACATATTGAAGGTAATCATTTGGCCGGTGACCACTTCAGCACTTACTAAGTTTCCAAGTCTCCGGTCTCCTTATCGAAAGTCTGTCAAAGGAAAGGCAGTGTTTCGAAGATCGTGGACTCTATCTCTTACTAAAAAGCATTGATACAACTAGTAATAATTTCTTGTAGTCGCTAAAACAACATCCACAAAAACGGCTGATAGAACAAATGTTTATCGCTTCTCTGCATAGCTCCACTCGGGACGAAGCCAGTCAAGGCGGTAGCTCCACTTTAATATAGCTATTTTGCTCTTCTTTACTAGTTGAATAGGGTCAATAATGCAACGATTGTCATTTACGAAGTGAGAACGGCAGGGCGTGTTTCTCGAACGCCTGCCCTCCAGCACGCGCCCCTTGCCTTCCTTCGTGCTTTGACTGCGCAGTCGAGCTCGAGGGGCGCGAGACGTCGAAGAGTTGTCAAGGATAGAAGGCTCGCGCTGGAGGCAGGAGAACGGAAGCTCCTCCCTATGGTTCTCAACTTGTCAGAGACTATTAAGAAACTTAGTGACTTTTGACATTTAGTCAAGATGTATTATGTTCAATAAAAAGTCAACAGAAAGTCTGTAGCTTTTCTTTTGACACTGGCTACAGAAAGTCGACTGAATAATTTAAACACGAAGTAAATAGAACGTCTGCAGTATTTCTGATAACACTTTCAACAGGAAGTCAACAGAAAAAAGATCCAACGTAGAGTTAATAGAAAGTCAATAGAAAATCATAAAAAAGTTTCAACACAAAATCAACAAATTTTTTGTTGACCATGTCAACAGGAGGTCAGTCGAAATAAAGTAATCAAAGTGAACAAGAAGTCAACACATTTTCAATAAAAAGAAAAAAAAACATCCGTCATATCGGACCCCGCACACGACCGCAGACCAAATAAAAGAATAAAAAAATGTCTCTTTTTATAAAATATTATAAAGAAATAATGTCAATAGGTTTTATTTTTATTTTTTTAGAAAATAACCTACAAAAACGTTGTTACAACTTCTTTTATTTTTTTATAAATACGTCTACAAAACAAAATCAATTGTTTTCCCTTTTGAATTTTTTTAGAAAATAATCTACAGAAAAACGTCTTTACAAGTTCTTTTTAATTTTTTTATAAATAAGTCTACAAAACAATATCTATTGTTTTTCCTTTTGAATTTTTTTAGAAAATATCCTATAGAAAAACGTCTTTACAAGTTCTTTTTAATTTTTTTATAAATAAGTCTACAAAAAAATTCAATATTTTTTCTTTTGAAAGTTTTTTGACATTAGTCAAAACAAAGTGCGTTTCTAAAGAAATTCAGTAGGATCGCGGAAAGTCCATAAGAAGTCTAAAAAAATTAAAAAGAATGTTGAGACCCATTTTTGTAAGGGTAGCGCTCATGACATTGTACGAAAGCTGCTTCATTGCGCAGTTGCTACACCGCTGACGTACTCTGGATGTACAGAGAGTACAGGGAGTTCCCGAGAAACGAGAGCAGTGTTTTTCAGCCTAGAACAACAAGCAATGCGTCGCGGAAATCTGGGACTCCGTGAGAATGTGAAGCTAGCGGTTGGGATATAATACGAACGTTTGAGAAGATGACGTGGCCTGGTTTGAAAGATGATTGAATAAAACAAAAATTCTTAATGAGCCGACGTCCGCCTAAGTGTAATACCACGAAAACATGGTATTGTGAACGCGCGTGGGATTTATATCTGTGGAAAACAATTTCCAGTAAGATATATATATATTTTTCTTTCTTGCTGACAAGTTAGTTTCACTGAGATAGATGCTACAGGCGGCCCCGTTGTAATTTGTTGTTATGACGAAGTTAGGCTTAGGTGGACGTCGGCTAATAAAGAAAGTTTCTTTTTTCTCAATTATCTTTTGATCCAGGTAATGCCATGTTGTCAAACTTTCGCATTCTAACCCAACTGCTAGCGTCACATTCTCACCGAGTTGGAGCATTCTGCGATGTATAGTTTATTTACCCGGGCCGAAAAACACGGTTCTCTTTCCCGGGAACTCATACGTCAAGTGTGTAGCATTTTTTTATCTTTCGCAGACACGGCGGTCTTTGTTAAAGTATTTTTGCCCGATCCTAAAGAAATCTGCTTGACTAAAAAATTAAGAAACAGCGTGTCATTGCTTTGGGAATGTGCGTTGGTGCGCCATAGAACGATATTAGGCCGGACAACTGAAATCACAGATGCAATATCAGCAGAATACAGCGACAACCTTTATTCGGCGAATGCAAACGGGGAAAAAAGCAACTCGAAGTCGTGGCTTGACAAGCTTCTGCCTCCATCACAAAAGCAAACAACGCGATTATACACAATATTAGAAATAATAATAAGCGTGAAACACTTGACCAAAATTAATGCGCCTAGCGTATACCGCCACCCACGCTATGACCTGGCCCACTGCCGTGCCGTCCCGTCCTCAGTGACAGTTGCTATGGTTACGCTGCTTGTCGGCGCGATGCGAAGCGATTTTTGCTTACATGTGTTTCAGGCGCCACTGTAGGGAATGAGGCGGCGGAATGCTCGTGACATTAGACAACGAGTGTTCCGCTGGAGCTCGGGGCACCCACGAGAGAATAATACCCAATTCACACGGCAGAGTAAAGGTACCTTTAGCTTAGGTCCCTCAGCTGAAGGTACCTGTAGTAAACGGCGTTCTTGATCACACGATAAATAAACGAAGCACTTTAGGTTGATGTCGATTGCATTCCTGCGAAACCGCGAGAGGAGCACGTGAGAAATAGTCATTCCTCGAAATCGGTTTGACGAGCAGTTTTTGATTATTGTCTGTGAAATATCATATTTAAAATCTAAATATTATTTGTGTTTGCTTTCTCGGCACTTATTTTTTTTTTCTTTAAGTCTAAGGGCGCACCTAAATGAGTTTTGCTTTAAAACAACCGACCCGTCTGGTCACACTGGCCCTATATCATCTGCGTTTACGAGTTTCCATTGCGAGGTGGGCGACCTTTTCTTTTTAGCATATTAATTTTTCCGTAAAGTTCTCACTGAAGTGGCCTAAATAGTGCCCGGCAGAAACCAACGTTATTAGATTAGCTCAGTTATGGAACTGCTCATAGACGCTGCATGCACGAACAGTACCCCCCCCCCCCCCCCTCACTCACCACGAATCGCCAAGCGTCGCTCGACGCGCCGCCAGACGGCTGCTTTGGTAACTGAATCAAGAGACGTACATTTCAACGTTACTAGAATCGTAAAAACCAACGAAAAAAAAACTCTTTTTGTAGTAACTTTTATTGGAGTTGAGTACGAAATGGGGGGCGCGTGATGTTTTCTAAAATCTTTAGTTTACAAGGTTTTGCGTCACAATAGTATATTTTTCATTCAACCATGCCTCAGCGGTAATTTCAGGTAGCGCGTCCCGACCTAGGTTCATCTTAAAGGAGCTGTGCAACAATTTTTGTACTGTGCACGAATACCGCTTAAAACGGATCCCTAACGTTAATGACCTATGAAACACGCGTTCGTTTTTCACCCCACGCAATAGAAGTCTCAGAAAAAAAGTTAAGAAAAACGAGCAGCGTTCACCCCCTCAACTCGCAGCCAGAACAAGCGGCCACGTGATCTGGAGCCGACTATATGCCGCCAGTGTTGATCATAGCCACGCGCTGGGGTTGGCAAATCGCAGGACACGCGCTGAGTTCCAGACATTGTTATGGCTCGGCTGTTGTCGTTGCAGCGATTGGACACTGGTCGCAACCCGAATTTTTCGAGCTAGCAATTGTCACGAGCCCAAGTCGAGTGCCCACGCAATGCTCGGGTCCAATCTATGAACCGCATTCAAATATCGTCACTTGGGTGTACTGCGATCCCCGAATTACGTCATCAAATTTTGCAAAGGAGAGATTGAATGAGAATGATCGCTTTTGTCCTTGAAATTACACAAAGGAGTTTCTTGGCCAATGGCGTTGCGTGTGAGTATCCTCGAGTCCCAGGTGTGCCAGTAAGCTCGTGTAGAGAGAAAAACATTCCAATTGAATATCGTTGCACAGCTCCTTTAACTTCGGGGTGAATTCGCGGCACGTCCGCTGGGGAGACGGGGGTGGCATCCCTGTAACCCTTTCCACTGTATCTGTTTCGGCTTCGAAATGGCCGATTGAAGCCAAAATAGATGTTAGCTGCGGTTCCTCGAGTGACCGCTGCAGGGTAAATGGCGGCGTTGTGATCGCCATTTGGCGCTTCAGCTGGGCTCTTCGGAACGCATAGTTATGAAACGAAAATATGGATGGCGCTTCGAACGACGCTTGGTGGATTGAAGTGAGTGATGGGGGGTACCCCCCTCCGCGGGAGTTCCACAACTGAGGTAATCTAATAACGTTGGCAGAAACGAAGCACGTCAGAGTCTTACGGTTACCTCAGTCACGCCATCGAAAGGGAGGGACGACGACGAGGATAAAAGGTCCTAGGCGGGAGAGACGAACGACTCGTCTAAAACCTCGAAAATGAGCTCGCCGGGGTCCATCGTGTTCGGGTTCGTAGCAGACATTGTTTTCAACGTGTCGGAGCTGCTACTTGCTAGCTGGAGTATACGTTTCTCGTTAATGTATTATTCCATGGCATTTGTGTTCATAATCATTAAATAATTTGCTACTTATATATATTCAATTTGTTATAATGCACTAATAAGGATATATTTATATAGCTGTGATTTTTATTCTGAGTTCGTGGGTCCGCAGCTACTCCCTGTAGCTGTAAAGGGAGCTTGGCGAGCTCCTTTAACACAGGACCTCTTTTACCACTCATTCACATAGGAAGCGGATCCGCGTTCGCAAAGTGGTTGCGAACGCGGTTGTATAGAAGTTTTACACACGCGCCAGATTGAGCCGCCATAGCTTACCTTGTCTTGTCTCACCGAGATGCGGAGCCACTTTAGCGGGTGTTGACGACCCTCCATAAAGGCCTATACTAGGGAGAAACACACATCAACACTTAAAATGGCAATAACATGTCCTGATTTCGGAATGATGAAGGGAAGCGAACGGAAAGAGGAAACAAAAACTGAAGGTCGGTTATGGCGGCGCCCATGCACAGCTGCCTGAAAGCGTCTCTAAAGATCCAGTACAATCTCACGCGCACTTGATGACATAACGTGCGTGTGAAGTTGGACTGGATCTTTATAGACGCTTTGCAGCAGCTGTGCATGGACGCCGCCATAACTGACCTTCAGTTTTTGTTTCCTCTTATTTCGTTTATTTCACTTCATCATTACCATAGCAGGCCAGGTTATTGCCAGATTAGATTCAACTGTGTCCTTTTCTAATGCACCGGCCTTTGTAGAGGATCGTCAACTACCGTATCAGTTGCTCGGCATCTCGGTAAGACAAGAGAAGGTCAGCAATGGCGGCCGTAATTTGGCGCGTGTGTAAAGCGTCTATACAACCGCGTTCGCAACCGCTTTGCGAACGCGGATCCACTTCCAGTGTGAATGAGCGGTTAGTGAAAAGGACCTTTATGCGCCGTGCGATTGCGATCTCCAGCTCCCTTTACTGCAGGTACCTGTGCCAAAGGTACCTTTACGCTGCCGTGTGAATAATGTATAAGAAGCGGAAATAAATGATAGGCTTTCGGTTGAACATGACAACTGGGGAAGTGATCCGATATATGGATAATCGAGCAGATGAGTAAGTTTCCAGCGCCTTTTTCATTGAGCAGATGGCTCCGCCATGCAGCGTGAGCAGTTGGCGGCCCAGTCGTGAAAGACTTGTAAATAATCTTTTGCTGACTGCTGTTGCGAAAAGTCCCTACCGTGTGCATCAAGGCTTTGTTGTACTCTGACGTTGATCATGGCCAACGCGGCGTAGCGCAGCGCACAGTGCACACTGATTGGTCGCAAATACCGAGTTCCTGCTCGCCCGCCAATGAAAGGCGCACGTCCTACGCTGCGCTCGCTGAATGCGCTGGACATCGTAGTATTCCCAGCTCTCAGGACAGGGGCGCACTGGTGCCTATCAAAATAAAGCCTCTTCATGTTTCAAAAGTAGCGCAAAGTGCGCCGATGCACGAGACACATGAAACGTGCAGCCCTTGGGAAGATCATGGCGGACAGCAAAGCACTGAGCTAGATTTCATACGCCATGTTCTTCACAGAAGTGGTGCGCGGCACGTACCTTGAGCATGTCCACACTAGAGCCTAGTCCACACCAATGAATGATGGCTTTCATTGGGATGATCGTCGTAGGACAGCAGTACGAGGCTGGGTCTCATGCGTAAGTAGTTCTAGTTTTGCTATTTACGAGCAGTATTAGAACATTACTTTATATTTTACGTCAGAAACGTGTAGACAACTGTCTGCACGTCTCTGAAGTAAAAAATGTAAAATATAAGATTCTCAAGAGTCTTTATATAGAAGCCTATCATCCAGGAGCTAGGGAGCGCGATTCTCACACCACGGTACCGGCATTGCTGAACGTTGCGAATAATAGAGTACGTGCATCGTCTTCGTTGTCGTCACAGTTCATTTGTAGGACAGTACCAGGAACCGGTAATTATTTTAGGTAGTATGGGGACTTCATTGGCTAACAGAGCCTAGCTGGGTCAACATCTTTGTTCTAATTCATAGATGAATTAAGTGGGGTTCACGAGTTTTATTAACACCTTCGCGTTTCGCTTTATGACCCCCGCTATCTTACCTAAGCCACGGTGCGAGGTATATATAGGTGTGGACACCGCATGGGTTGCACCTGGAATGTTGGACCACACCAGACGTGCGGCATTCAAGGAAGGTCAATTAGGACTAACATTCATGTGGCAAGGAGCATGCTTGAGTGTTCAAAGGATGGAAATGGCCAAGTGGGCATGTTACAAATAGACTTACAAAAAGCTTTTGATCGGGTGCGGCATGATATATTACTACAAATCTTATCCTGGGCCAACATACCCGTGCCACACGGGCAACTCGAATGGCATTTGAACGATCGGCCAATCAGCGCGCGACACTCCGAGCGTGGGGCGTTCCACGCGCGACAGATCGCGAGCTGATTCGTCAATCACACGAATGTCATTCGTTGTAAATGGCATTCGAGTTGCCCGTGTGGCACGGGTATTAGAGCAGATAATAATAGACGGGTTCAGAATGACCTACGCCAACTGTCACAGTAAGCTAATTGTAAATAAAACATTGTCACGTAACATTTCCGTCCGAGTGAACAAGTGTAATGCGTTGTGCGGGTGTATATTTGGAAATGTGGAGGTTAGAGGACGCGATGCAACAATTTTTGTACTTTGCGAAAATACCGCTTAGAACGGATCCCTGACGTTAAGGACCTATGAATCACGCGTTCGTTTTTAACCTCACGCAATAGAAGTCCCAGAAAAAAAAATAAAAAAAAACGAGCAGCGTTCCGCGCAGCCAGAACAAGCGGCCACGTGATCTGGAGCCGATTATATGCCGCCAATGTTGATCATAGCCACGCGCTGGGGTTGGCAAAGCACAGGACACGCGCTGAGTTCCAGACATTGTTATGGCTCGGCTATTGCCGTCGTAGCAGCGACTGGACGCGGGCCACTACCCGAATGCTTCTAGAGCTAGTAATTATCACGAGCCCAAATCGAGTGCCACGCAATGTTCGGTTCCTATCTATGAACCGAATTCAAATATCGTCATTGGGGTGTACTGCGATCCCCACGTTACGTCATCAAATTTTGCAAAGGAGAGATTGAATGAAAATTATCCCTTTTGTCCTTGAAATTACACCGCAACAAAGGAGTTTCTTGGCCGGTGGCGTTGCGTGCGAGTAGCCTTGTGTCCCGCTAGTGCCAGTAAGCTCGTGTAAAGTGAAAAACATTCGACTTGAATATCGTTGCCTCGCTCCTTTAAGATGCTGGCGTACGCGGATGACGTAGCTATTTTTTGCCGCAATAAGAAAAGTGTCGCACTGACTAAATTGCTCATATACAGCAAGTGACTCGTCGCAACTTTGAAATAGCTGACCAACTATACACGCTGTATAAATATCTACACAACCACAACTATTTTATTGTGAGGCAACTGCGTCTACATCTACGGAAATACGCCACAGCCTTCTTAAGTGTCCTCCTCTAGGCGCCGTTTTCGACGTCGTCCGAAACGTCTTTCTCTGGGCATCGTTCTTCAAATCGTCCTAGACGTCGTCCTTGACTTGCTTTCGCCTTCCTGCACGTAAGTAGTCTTAAGTGTAGTCGTATAGTGTTCTGTTTGTTTGGTTCAGCGATGGTAGAACGCGTACAGAAACATAACGAACACCATGATGATGCGCTTGTTACGTTGTCTGACTGGTCCCATCAGGTATACTCCGTGTCACTATAAAGGTCTGTTCACACGATGCATCTTTTAGGCGCGCAACAGTTTCGCGACACTCAAGTTTCGCGAAATGTGCTCGTTCACACGTACCGCTTCACGTGCAATAACGATGACGTTTAGACTCGCGAAAATAGTTTGGGTGTTGACCATAAAGTGGCGCTTCAGTTGAAAGCCAACATCATCATCATCACCATTAGCCATTCAACGTCGTGTTCTCCATCTCCCGCCACATTCTAAGAGTCAAAACGCAGGCGAGCTGGTGAACAATCATAATTAAGAAATAAAACCTTAAGACAAGGAAACAAAAAGGGACATACATACCACCGTCTTAAAACCAGCACAGCAGACAGCTGTCATTTACTTCCATTTACTTAATTTACTCTTAAATTGTCATTTACTAGTTGTTGAATTGTCATTTACTGCCATTTACTTTATTTACTGTTGAATATGTATAATTTGGATGGAGGTTGACAAAGAAGAAGACTGTTGTGGAAGTAAATGAGAGCTGTACGCTGTGCTGGTTTTAAGACGGTACTGTGTACGTCCCTTTTTGTTTCCTTGTCTCAAGGTTTTATTTCTTAATTATGACTAAAAATAGACGCCAATTATCATCATCACCAATTACGTCTTCGTCCATCGCTGGATTTTTTTCAGATATGCTACTCACTTTTCCTTCAGTGGTGCTTGACGTGCTTGCGGAAGCGCCGGCAGTATCCATCGTTCGTGGTTTCGGTTTTTTTCGGATTTGGCTCGGCTACAACACCGGCAGTGAAGTGGTCTTCTCAAACAGCTCGCTCCCCCCTTAAAGGCCACGTGAGAGCGTTTCTGAGCGGCCATTGGCGGCGCCCTCGTATGGTTACCTTGTGGGCAACCTGGCGATTCCAAGCGGTTGGCCCAGGCTGCCCCTCCGACAATCATAAGTGGTCATCTTGACCACGAGGGGGCCAAGGGCAACTGGCCACGCGAGCGGCGCTCCGCCGCTGATAAAAGGCCGTCGCAGCGGATGCGCGGGGGCTGTTGGGATCGCGGCGCAGGCGATAGCGGTCATTAAATGTTTACGTGTTGTTGAACTGGTGTGCTGTGTCATTCTCCGAGACGGGTAGCAGCAAGGGAAATCCCACAACCTTCCGTGACGTCATTCCCTTGCGAACAACAAGTTCGATGGTGTTTGTAATTGGCATGGCGGAAGCTTGAAATCATAGCGTTCTTGAACCAACACCCTCTACCAACACTGTCAACACCGTCAAAGCTGAAGTCCTCACGTTCCTCTTATTTCCGTCCATGAGAACTCCTTCGCTGACGTCATAGTCAGCATTCAGCCAATTGTGGAAGGCCGATCACTGCGACGCTTTCGATCGCGCACGTCGCTAATAGCTGCGTGTAGTGCAGGCGAAGGCAACGCCAGGCGAAGAGATAAAGGGCGCACACTAGGAAGGTGGGACGCGAGAGGAGGGCAATGGATGGTGAGGGGAGAAAAGGAGAGCATTGGGAAAGCTAGAGAGAAGAGGTTTTTGTCCTCCTCCCCAGCCTTCCTACTCCTTTCTCCCCTCGCCTGTCTTTGACTTCGCCTGCACGGTACGCACCTATAGGGGGCATTCACTCAACGCCATATTTGATGGCGCTGTTTAGAGCGCATGCTCAGAACCAGCTCAGGTTAATAGGTTGCCAATGTACGGGGCCGAGGGCTGGTCACACCGTGGGGCTGGTCAAGCCTCCTTTGAAGCTTTTACCCTTTGCTCCACCATGCTTCATGGAAAATAAACTATTATTATTATTACAAGGCAGGCAATCTTGATGGTGTGGAATGCACATTGCAAAATAACTGTGGAAGCTTAACATCAGCACGCGCTCAGCATTCGCGCACACAGCTATGGCCGCCAGTGAATACTTCCTATAGGGAGTATTCAATGGCGGCCATAGCCGTGTGTGCGACTGCTGAGCGCGTGTTCATGGCGAGCTTCCACAGTTCTTTTGCAACGTGCATTCCGCACCATCAAGAGTGCCGGTCTTAGCAGCCTATTGTTGTGAGCTCGTTCTGAGCATGCGCTCTAAACAGCACCCACAAATATGGCGTCCAGTGAATATTCCCTATAGTAGACACGAGCTTCTGCGACGTTTCGTCGACGACGTATTTTCTTTTACCAAGAGCGTAAAGCAAGCGCGTAACTCAATAAAAGGCATGCCCCCCCCCCCCCCCCCCCTCTTCCCCACCAGGCGAGACGCAAAACGTTTGTCGCGAAGACAGCAGACTTCTGTTCGACGAAACATCGAAAGGTTGGCAAGGTGTGTGGTTGAAACTAACGCGGGAAGTTTTCTTAATGAAACGAAACGATCTGTAGATACTACGAACTACTTTCTTTTAATTTATCGTATTCGACAGTGTATTATTGTATTATTCTGTCCACCCCTCATTTTGGACGCGTTGCAATGCAAGCGTGACGTTTTGCATTGCTTAATGTCACAACTCAGACTGCGTTTTTTGGTCTAAACATATGTTTCGGCATCGTCATTAGCTGAGCTGCCTCCGTAACTTACGTTGATTGGCTCTCCGAGTGTTTTGCGGGAAAGTGGACGCACGGGCTTTTTTTTAGTGTTGAAAGCATAGACTTCGTAAAAACATTGAGAAAAAATACACAAAGAACAGTTTTAAGAAAAACTTATAAAGTTCCGATTTAGTCCCATCGAGTCCTGGCGTTTGCACATCGACAAATCGCCTACCGCTTGCTCTATTTCATCCAAAGAAATCGGCTGTTCCAGAATTGTTTTCTTGTCTTCTGATAACTGGGGCATCTCGGATACCAAGCTGCCGACAGTGTGTAAATTCTTCTGTTGTACTTTGTCGCTAAAAAGGTCACTGCAATATTCAACGAAGCTTTCCTCGATTTCTTTTGTGGTAATGCCGTTGCTACGCTCGATCTTGGTTATTTGCTGCAAAGCAACATGTCTCTTTTCATCGGAAAAAGCGTGCTTCGTGGGTTGTTCCAGTAGACAATGCTGCGACTGTGATTGCACGACGGCACCTTGATAGCGTCTATTGTTAATATCTTCAAGTCGGGCTTTTATAAAATAAATATCATCTATACCGTTTCCGGGATTTTCGAATTCGGCGATACGAAGAATCTGCAGCTTACGCCGCAAAATGTCTTCTGCTCGCACAGCGAACATTATTTCCGTTGACCTTTCTATCGCTGTCATCTTCACTTCTTCCTTGAAGAATTCTCATTCTTCGAAAGCGTTGCGATGTTTCTCTTCCTTTACTTTTGTTAGTCGCTCTTTTTTGGTTCTAGCATACTGTGAGTCATTACATGGTGCATTATTCTACCAGAAAACACTTAATAGTGACTAATCGCTGTGTTTTTCTCCTGGGACGCCGTCCTTCCATTCCAGACTGTGTACACAGACCCCTCGGCGTGAAACGCGACAGGAAAGCGAAAATTTTAACACTCAAACACAGTTCTAGCGAGTTCCTCTGGTGTCCGCCTGTCCCTGGTGGTCTGGTGGGGGGCGGGGCGTCTCGACGTACCGTACTCGCTTGATGACCTCTGGAAGCGGTCGTTTCTGCGTCGGGCAACGGTCCTCGACACCCGGCGTGTCGTCAATACACCACTTGCTTCATTGGCTCGCAGAATCCATGTCTTCGCTGTCGTTTTGGTTAGGGCCCTTCTGGTGGTTGCGTTCCTCGTTCTTTGCGCCTGCCGGTTCCACTGCCGCCTCGTCGGACACCTTGGGTATGAAGGCGGGCTCACGACCAGGCTCCTCAAGCGGTCCTTTCTCGCTGTTGCTTGTCGTCGCTGTCGCAGGGGCAACGTCACCCTCTTTAGTCGCCGTTAGAATGGTGCCATCAGTGGCGCGCTCCGCCTCGTCAGCGTTCATGTCGAAGATGTCCGCGCTTTCCAGTGCAATCTTTTCGACCGCGCTCGCGTACGTTTTCACGCAGTCGTTCGCCTGATGCCCGATGCGGCGGCACTTTGTGCACTTGGGAACGCGGCACTTTCGTCGTATGTGTCCGGTGCGACGGCGTCGCAAACATAGCGTGGCGCGTCCAAGACTGACGATGAAGGGCGTTGCCGCCGAAAAGCGCTGCTGATGTGGCATAGTCTCCACAGTCGCGCCTTCCTTGAGCTTCATTCGGATGACTGGTTGTCGATTCTATGCCTTCGAAACCCTCAGCTAGCCAGGTCTCCCTAGCGATATCATTAACCTTGCTGCAGGGCTCCAGTGCTCGGCGTACTGCGTCATCGGGACGTGATATGACACCCAGTGGAGCCTGAGGCGAACCTCGTTGTTGTCGGGGTCCACAATGAAGCATCTCAGGCCTTTCGCTTTGAACTCGCGACAATCCAGCAGTCGACGCTTTCTCTCAGCGGTCTTGAGCGTCACAAGCCATGCATCGTTCATTTGGATTCTTCAGCAGTTCGTGCTTGAAATCGTTGATGCGATACGGTCGTCCTTTTAGGTCACAGTGCAAGATAACTGAATTTAAAGCAGCAATTCCTGCAGGCATTGGCGGGCATTAACGGGAGAAAAAGTTGATACTCGTCATTTGACGAAGACAAAAAACTTATACAATGTGTAGCGCAAACTAGCCCAACAGTTAATTTTGATTAAAAAACTACGGCCGGCAAGGGCCGTTGTTGACGCTCTAGAGAAGCTCATGACCATGCGACCGAACGGTGCGAGCACCGGAAGGAGAATTCATACCATGTGCAGTAACTGTAATGATTTTAAATTATTCTACTTCCTCGTCTAAGCCAAGCAGATGGCGCCACTGTGCGCCCTGGAAATAAAATAAAAAAATAAAAGGGATTGTGCGAGAGATTCTGCCTGAAAGACCGTCGTGAGGTTCGTGTCTGATTAGTCTGACTCCCCCGTCCGGAATGGATCCGCTGGACTCGACCGGCTACCGCCGACAGGGCTTCCAATGAGGTGAGCTGGCTTGGATCAAGCTGCCCTAGGCTGCGTTAAGATGTACACTCGGCGCAGCGACGTATGCCATATAGAAGATGCACCTCATAAAATACAAAACTGCGACGAGGATGGGATGTTTTCTTAAATATATTCAATTCAAGTATCGTTCCGTCTTTTGGGCAGTGGCCGTTGCTGTAAGCTTTTTTTAGGCTTTCATTAAACTGTCATCATAATGGCTATGGCGGCACTTCCCCCTCCTGCGCCTTTCCTTGCTGTCCCCGGTTTGCCGTTGCAGGCTTGACCGTCTTGGAAGCAAACGTTCCTGTCGTTTCTTGACGCTTCTGGGTTAGACGACGTTGCGCCGAAGCGCAAGAAGCAGATTCTCTTTTCGTTGCTAGGCGTCGAGTCAGCGGATTGTGACCGTTTTTCGTCTTGATGCTGAGGCGGTTGCTGAAGGCGTAAATGAATTCGACGCTTTTGTGAGCGCGGTAGAGAAACACTTCGAGTTTTCGGGGTGCATCGTGCTGGAGCGGAAGAAGTTGCGTGCTCGAGTTCAAGGTTCGTTTTGCGGGTGCTGTCAACACTCTTGATGAGCATTTTTGCGAAACGTCCTTGGAAGGACTCGAGTCGAAGCGGGCGCAAGATCGCATTCTCTCTGAGTGTGTGGGCACCGACGTGCCAACTCTTCAGCGCGCAGTTCAGCTAGCAAGGGAGTTTGAACAACTGGCGCGGGTTTCTGACGAGTTTAATCAACGGCTAATGCCTGCTATCCCAACGACGAACGTGCCTGTCGAGTACATAGAGGTACCAGGTCCCTTGAGCAGAGCCAGCCCACGAAGGCCTCGGCAAGTTGGCCATCACAACTACCCACCTGGATTCCCTTGGCCATCCCCGGCGGTTGTTTCTGGGATTTTCCATAGGCCATCGACGGCCAGTCATGTACCACGCGCCTTAGTTCGAATAAGTCAACCACCGCAGCGCGAACCTCCTCCCTATCGTCTCAAGGAGTGGGAAAGTGGCGGCGACACCTGCTGGTTCTGCCGCCGGCGCTACCATCTTAGGGAGGTATGCCCTACGCTCCATTCGCAGTGTTTTCGCTGCAGCAAAGATGGAGCACTTCGCCGTTGTCTGCCGGAGCCTTCAATTTCCTCCGACGTTCTTCCCGCGAGATCAACGCCCGGCGTTGCGTTTCCGTCCCGGGCAAGAGGCCGCAACGCGGCGCGACAGTACAGCAGTCGAGAATCACCGAATAGTCCAGTCGAGGCCGCTGCAGAGGAGGACTACAACGCCTTCTACGATCACCAGAACAGCATAACAGCCATGGACAACACTGTCCCCGTATCAACAACGGAACAACGCACCTTCTATCGAAGCCGCATGAACGCTTTCATTGCGGACGTTAAGGTAAATGAACTTCACTTACGCCTACTCATTGACACGGGTTCCCATGTCTCCATTCTAAGCGAGAAGATCTTTTGTTAACTTGATCCTGATTGCCAGATCCTGCTGCATACGCCCCCCAAGAGACTTGTGCATTACATGCAAGGGACAATACCTATATATATCTTGGGGTGTTTTGTTTTGGGCAGACGGGTTTCAAAGACAGATTGGCAACCCTCGAGTTTTACGTTTTTTTAAGCGGATGTTCCTTGCTTGGTATCGACGCTGTTCAAGAGCTCATGATTACTTTGTTGTGTGCCGAAAATGAATGTGCACATGTTGATGCAGCTGACAAGGAGCGACCTGTCCAGCGAGATGTGAGGCCCGTTGACGCCCAGCGGCGCAGCCCATTCACATCATCGTCGCGCCGCCAGCAGTCAAGTGTCCAGGATCCGTTCGGGACTCCCTCGTCGGGTACAACGTTCCCCACCCATGTCCGTCATCGGCAAGTGATGCAACGGGTCAAAAATATGTCGGGAACCCTGGCTACCTGTCATCGGCCAAGCCGGTCTACTTCCCGTCGAGTTCAACTCAGCCTATACAAGTGAGCCATTATGAACACAACTCAAGTATACTTCAGCATCTGAATGCACAAATGTACATTCTGACGCAAGTCCTTCTGGTGTCCCTCTGCGTGACAAGTCGAAGCTGCCTCCAGGGTTTGAAGATTTTGAGTCTTTGTTCGGTCCCAAGTTGGGGTTGGTAAAAAACCACACCCACTCAGTCAAGGTGCGGCACAGCGTGTTGCCTGTACAGTCTAAACTTCTCCGAATTCCGTTCACGCTGCGAGATGCCGTCTCTCAGATCTTTAAGCTCGAGCGCCAAGGCGTCATCGAGCGCATCGACGCGTCAGAATCGGTGTCCCCCATTGTTATAGTAAAAAAGCCAGATAATAGTTTCCGGATGTGTGTGGAGTTGCGCGCTCCCAACCAAGCTGTTGTTATAGATTATTTTCCTCTTCCGTACTTTTGAGCTCCTTATGAGGGGCCGCACATCTTTCGAAGTTGGAGCTTGCATCCGCTTATCACCAGGTCCGACTCGACCCTGCTAGTCCTGACCTGACGGCGTTTGTCACTCACGAAGGACTTTTTTGGTCCAAATGGCTTTGTTTTGGTCTGGCGTCCGCGCCCGCTGCTTTTCAGAAATTGATGCACAAGCGGCTGAAGAGGTGTAAGGAAGTACAATTTTACTTAGACGAGGTCATTGTGTATGGAGCGTTTCAGCAAGAGCATGACGATAACCTGCACCACGTACTTGCGTGCACTTCCCAGGCAGGAATGAAACTGAAATCACCGCACCATGAGACTTGTCACAGGACTCCCCAATTATACAGCCCTGGAAGACCTAAAGAATAATGCAGGAATGAACCAGATCCAAGACCGGGCGGAGGTGCAGAGCATAACGCACTTTTAAAGGCTTGAGAGAACGAACCATGGCAGAAAACTACTTGAAATCATTGGCTACGAGTCAGAGGGGAGACTTTCATTGGAAAACTCAGCACCACCGTGGCAAGACACAAACATCGTTGATCATCGACCCCTGCCCAGGGCGCCTAACCAAGGACGCAGAGCACGGGCGGCAACACAACACGCTAAATGGTGCGACAAACACGCGCACGAAGAGGAAATCAGATACACGGACGCATCTAAGACAGAAATAACCACGGCCACGGCTTGGAGCGACCCCAAGAAGTCCATAAGTCCATCGCTAGAAGTTGTCCCGGTTGTTACCTCGCCATCGGCCAGAACAGGATAGTTTGGAAGCAGTGCATAACTTTTCCTCGAAGCGTCTATCGGACAACCACATGAGCTTATTGTCGAAGGGCCTGAATTTCGCAATTGTCCCACGGAAAGTGCCCAAACGTGATATCATCGTGGTGGTTGAGGAGAAGTTGCGGCATATCCAGGATACAACTGGGGTAAACTGGGCTCGTAGCCGAATTGTAAGTGTCCTGGCGAATGCAAAAACCACTCGCACGAACCTTACCGCTGGGGAACGCACGGCGCTAAATGATCTCAAATCAGATAAATCTATCGTTATCCTCTCGACAGATAAGGGAAAGGGTACTGTGTTTCTAGATCGAAAGGATTATGCGGAGAAAATGTTCAGCATCTTGAACGATCCCTCGCACTTTATGAAGCTGAACCGTGACCCGACAGCAAAATCAGAGCGCAGCTCGTTGAGCATTTACGGGTACTACGTAACAAAGGACGCTTGGATCAAACGTTGTACCGCCGACTGTTTTCTTCGGACGGGGCCACTCCCACCGTCTGTGGCCTACCTAAGGTGCATAAGAGGGCTGCCCTCTCCGTCCTATCGTATCTTTTGATGGTTCACCAACTTACAATCTGTCGAAGTTCTTGGGTGAAGTGCTGAAGCCGTTAACTGAGGACAACTCTAGGCCGGTTAGAAACTCTTGCGATTTTGTAACCCAAGTCCCTACGCAGCAGCTTGATGATGACGATGTGGTGGTGTCTTTTGATGTTATCTCATTGTTTACAAATGTCCCCATTGGCCTAGGGACATTTGTAATGTCCTCAGGCCATTGGCGTGAGGACATTGGACCCAGGCCATTGACGTGAGGGCGGTGAGTGCGTGAGGGGCCTGGGGACAATTGAAATGTCCCCCGATAGCCCCCAGGCCCCATTGGCCTGGGGGCTATCGATTATGTAGAGGCGCGTTTGAAAGAAGATTGTAATTTGGAGAGTCGTACGTCCTTACTTGTGGAGGATACAGTAATTTTGTTGCGGTTTGGCTTGAATCAAACCTACTTCAGTTTCGCCAACACGATTTACCACCAAATCGAAGGGTGTCCTATGGGAAGTCCTGTTTCTGTTACCGTAGCAAACTTAATGATGAAACATGGTTGAAACACGGGTGCTGAACTCAGTGCCCTATCCGGTGAAAATGTATTGTAGGTACGTAGATGGGCACTTTTGTAATTTTGAAAATAAGTAACCTGGATGATTTCCACGTGGCGCTGAACAGCGTACACCACGCCATTCAGTTCACGTACGAAACAGAGAGAGAGATAATGTGTTGCCTTCCTTGGATGTGCTGGTACGCCGGGCCAGTAATGGCAGTGTGGAAACGACGGTGTACCGTAAGCAGTGTGACACCGGAAATTTTTTGTCCTTTGACTCGCATCACCTGACCGAACACAAACGGTCCGTTGTAAGAAGCTTTTTATCACGTTGTGAGGCAGTGTGCTCTTACAAGCAGCTACGGTTGCAAGAGGTAGAAAATGTGGTTGGTGCGTTAGAGCGGCGCCATTATCCCAGGACGTTTATTAACGATACGCAGAGGCGAATGCAGAGGGGAAGGGGGAGTGAGACACGAGTGCGGGCAACGTCTATTGTATCTATTCCCTATGTACAGGGCGTGTCAGATGCTGTTCGGAGAGCTTTGCGCCCGCTGGGCGTACAAACTGTTTTTAAACCACATTATACCTTGGCGAATGTGTTCCCGAAACCGAAGGACCGTCCCTCTGCAAACGATCAGAGTGGGGTCGTATAGAAAGTGCAGTGCGGGGATTGTGACGCGACTTACATCGGCGAAACAGGCAGAAAAAGGGCAACGAGATTGAAAGAACACAAAAGGGACGTTGCCAAGGCCACCCATGCCACGCGGTTCAAGACGGAACTTGTCGAACACTGCTGGACGACAGGACACAGTTTCTACCCGGACAATGCGACGACACTGGCCCGAGAACAAAGCTGGGGGCAAAGAAAATTCGTCGAGTCCTGGTTCATTCGTCGTGATGCATCGGTGTGCGACACCAACCGTGGCCCCCTGCCGGACCTTTACGGGGATGTGTGTGATAAGTAGACTGGTCGACCTCACCTCATTTGTGTCAGTGTATACTGAAGATGCCACCTGCATAGGTGGCGAAACGTCTGTACCTTTTGTTATTAATTTGTTATGTTGAGTCGGAGTAAACCTTTTCAATCGAGACTGACAAGGCGGCGAGATTCGGGCTGTGGCACCCGGAATAATAAACAAACTCTTACCCAAACCAAATCCCCGTTGCGAAGCCGGTTAACATTAGAAGTCAATTCTTTTCGCGGCGGATTCAAATAACGGACGTGAACATCACGTTTCTCTGTTGATTCGTCTGCTGTAACGCTAGGACTACAGCGCTTTGGACGCCTCACCAGCGACAGGTGCCACCTTGTTTCGATAGTCACTGACGTCACGTCAGCGTCGCGTTGTGATTGGTTGCCGCTTTGCCGGTTCGTGAAAGTGGTTGGGAGAAATCGGTCCCGAAGCGGTTGGCAAAAACGCGCTCCAACTGCTCGATCCTAGCCACTTTGCGGTTGAGAACGTGCGGATCCGCTTCGCATTTGCGGATCCACCTCCAGTGTGAACGCGCAATTACGGCCCTTACGCCCCTCACGCACTCATGGCCCTCACGCCACTCACCGCCCTCACGCCCCTCACTGACTCATGGCCAGTGTTGTACACGTTACTAAAAAAAAGTAATCGATTACAATTACTATTACTCTTGGCTAAAAAGTATTCGATTAGATTACTTGATTACTCAACGGCAAAAGTAATTGGACATTACTTAAAGAAGTAATCGTTACTTTTCCGGTTACTTTATTGTGTGAAGACACATCTTTAGCGCTCATAACAATGAACTACTTCCAACCTATATTTCACATTTGCACAAGTATTGAAGAAAAACTGGCTCCCTCTTCGTGGTCGTTCCACCTTCACAATACGGACACAAGCATAAAATTCGTTTGAAGACGTTTAATGATTTGGGCGTTCGCCAGAGTGTGTGTGTGTGTGGGGGGGGGGGGGGGGGGGGGGAGCGGAGGGGGTTCTAGATCTTGTTAAGCTTGAGCAAGGGATGTCGCTCAAAGTTTGCGTCGCTTTTTTATTATTCACATGTGGATGAGCTCGCATGTTATACAAAAGAGCAGCAGCTCCAGGATTTGAAACGGATCATGTGTAGTATCCATTAGCGGTAGAGATCGCCCCGACCACTTCTCAACTCGAAACATTGCTTGTCACAAAGACGACGTAGGGGAAATGGGTAATATTTCAACTGTTTTTGCTATATTTTGCATCCGCTTTAGGAATTCATCGGTTGTGGCTCTCCTACGGGCTGCGAGTAGGTACCATAAGCAAGATTTTTTTTTATTTCTGTGTGTGCTTGCGTGAGGGGGCTAATTTGAACGAAGGACTCACAAAGCTACATTCTGCTTCCTCAAACTTCGCCCTGAATGGCCTTTGTCACGCACTGTGGCCTCCCTGGGGCTTCCCACTCCCAGTCCCAACTTGAAAAAAAAAACAAAAAAAAAAACGGACATTCCACAGATACTGTACATAAAAAAGACATTGACCTCGTTTCCTACAGCTCCGCAAAAATCTTTTTTTTTTCGTTCGAAAAAAAAAGAAAAATTTTATTTTTGTTATTTCATAAAATAAAGGGTGTGCCCGGGGGGGGGGGGGAGGGGGGCGTCCCGTGGACAGATTGTAACGGTTACAAGTAACTTTATTACTTCAAAAAGTAATCAGATTACTCTTGTGATTACTGCCTAATAAAAGTAATCAACTGATTACAAAGTTACTCCAAAAAGTAATCGATTACAAGTAATATGATTACTTGTAATGCGTACGGTACAAGTCTGGTCATGGCCCTCACGCCTCTCACGCACTCACGGCCCTCACACACTCATGGCCCTCGCGCCCCTCCAGAGGTCGGCATTTTAGGTCGCCCTCACTCACCCTCACCCGCACACACTCACCCTAGCCTCTCACTCACCCTCACAGCTACACTCACCTTCAGCCCCTCACTCACCCTCATCCTCACAGTCACACTCACATTCAGCCCTTCACTCACCCTCAATGAACCTCCCGGCCCTTACGCCCCTCACTGCCCTCACGCACTCATACCCCTCACGCCCCTCACGCACTCATTTCCCTCACACCACTCACCGCCCTCACGCCCCTCACTCACTCATGGCCCTCACGCCCCTCACGCACTCACCGCCCTCACGGCCCTCACGCACTCATAGAACTCACGCACTCACTGCCTCACGCACTCATACCCCTCACGCCCCTCACGCATTCATGGCCGTCACGCCACTCAGGCCCGCTTGAGATGGAGCAATTTCGCCGAGAAACTTGACGTTGCAACACCTGCAACACGGGTCGCCTGCGTTCACACGCAGGAACCAATTGCTGCAATTTGCCATCATCATCATGTAATTTTTTTCTTGCACTATTTAGACACAATTACGCGCTATAAACGTGTTTTTACGCATTTAAATCTCGTTGAGAATAATGCATCTTTCTGAAACAGTTTATTTCCAAAAAAAAACGATCAATTTCAAACCAGAACCAAGTGTTTTGTTGTAATCATCACCGGTATAAGGTATCACGTGAAAATATCGCGTCCCTGATTGGCCTTGAGCCGCTTCAAACGTCTTCGAATTGCACCGAGTTGCTCGCTTGTTTCGAGCAGGACCCGATCTCAGCAATTTGTGTCGTACTGGGGAACGCTAGGGGACAGTGATGGCCTGGAGCTGAGCCAATTGGTTAGACATGCCTACTTGAATAAAAGCTGAACGTTAGGAAAAGCAACGGAGAGAAGAGAACAAAGAACCACACTCCTTTTCCTCAACCTTATCCTAAAAGGTATCTTCTTCTTCATCAGTCAGAGCTTAGATTTTAGACACAAACTTCCTTTTTCTCCACCGCCATAAACACCAAAATTGCTGAGAAAGTTGCTCCGTCTGAAGGGGGCCTCACGCACTCACCGCCCTCACGCCCCTCACGCACTCATGGCTCTCACACCCCTCACGCACTCACCGCCCTCCCGGCCCTCACACCCCTCACGCCCCTCACGCTTTCATGCCACTCACACACTCACCGCCCTCACACCCCTCACGCACTCGTGGCCCTCACACCCCTCAAGCATTCACGGCCCTTATGGCCCTCACGCCCCTCACACACTCACCGCCCTTACGCCCCTCACGCACTCCTGACCCTCACACCCCTCACGCACTCACCGCCCTCACACCCCTCATGCACTCATGGCCCTCACACCGTTCACCGCCCTCACGCCCCTCACGCACTCATGGCCCTCACACCCCTCGTGCACTCGCCGCCCTCACGGCCCTCACAGCCCTCACGGCCCTCACTCACCCTCACATTCATGAATTTTCCTGGTTCAGAAACTCACTCACCCTCACCTCACCTGTGAAGATGAGGGTGAGTGAGGGCCCTCATGAGTCATGAGTGAGGTTTGCCGAGGTATGATTCGCCGGTGTGAACGCGCCTTTAGACGACTCGGGAGATGCGATGTTTTTTTTTAATTTTTTTTTTAGTTGGCTGCAACAATAAACACTTAAGGTTTAACTAAAGAAAACATGTAGTGTTAATTTCTATAGCGATCAAACTGAGAACATATTTTTACCCTCAGGAGCACAGGGGCAATACGCGTGCGCTTTTCACATTGGGTCTATTTGTCACGCTTTGAAGAGCGCATTGCATTAATTGTTTTCATTTCGTATAGCTGCTTTCTTAGCATTGTGAATTTGGGCTGTTTTGCTGTTTTATTTCCCAACGTGGGAATTAGTTTCTTCGGGATTGGGTCAATCCTGGGTAAAAATTTATTTCCCAAACTTATCTAATGGCGAATTCCACTGGTCGTTTTGGAGCGCGCCGGGATCGACTTTTCTGGAGCGAGCCTATTTCACTGGGCGATCGGGATTGAGACCGACATGTTTCACTGGTCGTTTTGGATTAGCTCCCGCTCCAGATCTTGATCTGGATCCGATGGCGAATTCCACGGGGCGTTTTGGAGCGCGCCGGGATCAGTTGACCAGATCCGGAATGGAGCTCACAATCCGAACGGGGTCGCGCCGGCGATGGATCCCCATGTGGAACATGACCACTGCTCCGGGATCGGCATTTGCCTTCATGTCATTCGACTGCCGGGGAATCCCCTTTCCGCGGCCGCCGCGGTCGTTTTGAAGACGTTTTCGCCATCGCGGTGCTAACACGTGTTCAACAACAGTCGGGCAACATGTTGCTGCCGCCCGGCAAGAGTGTTGCCCGATTTGTTGTCCGACAACCCTGTCAAACCGTGCTGACGGCGAGGACAGCACGGGGAACGCTCCGCCATCTTGATTGTTTACCTTCGTTCGTGTGCGGCGCGGAATCGCTGGAAATGTGACTCTACAAAGCGCTAGTGCGTCCGAAGGGCCGGGAATTACTACGGTACGACATCAACCAGTGGCTGTAATTAGAAAACTTGACACGGGGAGTATTTTCCGCTCTTTATTTTATCAAGATGTTCTTCATTCGCTGACAATGCAGATAGCCCTAACCGAGGAAATTGACATCGCTGATATATGTCCGTATAAAGTGTTTCTGTACGGTTCTTTCATGCAATTCCTATTTCTACTGTGAAATTGCGTTAGCACCGGCAGTACCCCAAACCGTCTTTTGTAACGTGGTGTTGAGCTGAACTGACAGTGCTTCAAAACTGCGACACCGGCACCATCGGCCTTCATAACAATCGGTGGAATAAATAGTTTTCAACGCTGTCTACTTGTCTACCGCCTGCTATGTGATCAATTCATTCCCCCAAAACGTCCTGTTTTTTTTTTTTTTTTTTTTTAAACAAATCAGGTGTCTGGTAGCGGCTGGTTCCAAGTTCCAAGCATCAACGTTTTCGAGATCGCGGCGCTAACACGTGTTCGACGCACGAGCGGCAGGAATGGCTCAGGAGCGTCTAGCAAAGATTGCCGGAATGCCCGTAGCGCGGCAAAACCCTTCTCTTCTTTTCTCCTTCCTGGAAAATGAACCGGCTGTCGAGCCAAGGGGTAAGCAAGCGGCCATTACCATTTCTTCTGAGGCGAGATCAAGCGAGATGCCTGCGAGAAAGGAAGTCACGTGTGTGCGCCGAGGGCTGACCCGGCTGGCTTCCGGTTGAATCCGCCGAAATCGGGGGAGCGACTTTTCTCGGATCCAGATCGAGATCTGGAGCGGGAGCTAATCCAAAACGACCAGTGGAACAAGTTTGTCTCGATCCCGATCGCCCAAATAGGCTCGCTCCGGGAAGATTGATCCTGGCGCGCTCCAAAACGACCCGTGGAATTCGCCACGAGAACAGTCGCTCCCACGATTTCGGAGCCCTCGGCGCACACACGTGACTTCCTTTCTCGTGGAGCATCTCGCCTGATCTCGCCCATCTCGCCTCAGAAGAAGAAGAAGCACGTCACGGGCTGGGCTCCTAGATTGTCTCGACATCAGAAGAATTTCTAATGGCCGCTTGCTTACCCATTGGCTCGACAGCCGGTTCGTTTTCCAGGAAGGAGAAGAGAAGGTATTTGCCGGCGCTACGGGCATTTCGGCAATCGTTGCTAGAAGCGCCTGAGCCATTCCTGCGACTTGTGCGTCGAACACGTGCTAGCTCCGCGTAGCGAAAACGTCTTCGAAACGACCGCGGCGGCTGCGAAAAGGGGATTCCCGGGCAGTTGAATGACTGGAAGGCATTCGCCGATCCCGGAGCAGTGGTCATGTTCCACTGAGGAGCCGTAGGCGGCGCGACCCCGTTCGGATCTTGTGCTCCAATCCGGATCTGGTCAACTGATCCCGGCGCGCTCCAAAACGCCCAGTGGAATTCGCCATAAGAGGGGCTGCTCCTATTCAGCTCATGACACCCGCTTGTGACAAATCCGGAAAAGGCAATTCTAAATCCGCTAGAACGCCCGAAGCGTGGGAAAAGAATATATAGCATTTCAACTCCTCTGCCAATAAACGATCAGCGTTTAGTCGAACCATAGAGTTAGCATAATCTACGCTGGAGGTTCAAGTGGCGCTAGTGTGCTGACGCAAAATGAAGCAGACAGCAACCAGTCGAAAATTGACTTCCGGTAATGCATTTCTATGGGAAAAGGTAAGTGCATTTTCTCCTTGCGCTCGATCATAAGAACAAATATCCCAAATAATTCGTACGTATTAGGTAACTTGGAACATTTCTCAGTCAGGCCGACGAAATAATTGGTCAGTTACGGCGTTTTTCTTTCAAATTCATCGCATTAAAGGAGCTGTGCAACGATATTCAATTGGAATGCTTTTCTCTCTACACGAGCTTACTGGCACACCTGGGACTCAAGAATACTCACACGCAACGCCATTGGCCAAGAAACTTCTTTGTTGCGGTGTAATTTCAAGGACAAAAGCGATCATTTTCATTCAATCTCTCCTTTGCAAATTTTGATGACGTAACTCGGGGATCGCAGTACACCCAAGTGACGATATTTGAATGCGGTTCATAGATTGGACCCCAGCATTGCGTGGGCACTCGACTTGGGCTCGTGACAATTGCTAGCTCGAGAAGCATTCGGGTTGTGACCCGTGTCCAATGGCTGCAGCGACGACAACAGCCGAGCCATAACAATGTCTGGAACTCAGCGCGTGTCCTGCGCTTTGCCAACCCCAGCGTGTGGCTATGATCAACACTGGCGGCATATAATCGGCTCCAGATCACGTGGTCGCTTGTTCTGGCTGCGAGTTGAGAGGGTGAACGCTGCTCGTTTTTCTTAAATTTTTTTCTGGGACTTCTACCGGGTGAAACAAGGAGACGGTAGGCTCTTTAAATCAACCGGAAAATTCGGTTTCTTAACCTATCGCGCTACGACTTTGTGCAGCGTTGCCCACAGATGGTGCATTTTTTTTGTAAAATTTGCAAAGAGCGGACTTACCTGAGGAAAAAGTAAAGAAAGAAAAAGGCTTAGCTCCTATGGAAACGCAGCGACGCCACCGGTCTGCAATCAACACGGCGCCGTTTTGCACGGTAGACAAGAGATGGCGCAACGAACGCCGCCAACGAACGAGCATACGGGCGCCGAGAGCCGGCCGAGGTATTCCTCAAAGGCTCTTTAGCAGACGATCTTTTCGACTCAAAAGCGGCGCGCGTTCCGCAGGCGGCGACAGTCGCAGAAACAAAGAAGACAGGCGCGGTAACAAGGAACTGCAGTTCCTTGTCTGCTAAATACGCCGGCTCTCGGCGTCGTCTGCTCGTTCGTTGGCGGCAGTTGGCGTCGCGACCGCTTGCGCCATCTCCTGTCTACCGTGCAAAACGGCGCCGTGTTGATTGCAGACCGGTGGCGTCGCTGTGTTTCCATAGGAGCTAAGCCTTTTTCTTTCTTTACTTTTTCCTCAGGTAAGTCCGCTCTTTGCAAATTTTACGAAAAAAATGCACCATGTGTGGGCAATGCTGCACAAAGTCGTAGCGCGATAGGTTAAGAAACCGAATTTTCCGGTCGATTTAAAGAGCCTACCGTCTCCTTGTTTCACCCGGTATTGTGTGGGGTGAAAAACGAACGCGTGTTTCATAGGTCATTAACGTTAGGGATCCGTTTTAAGCGGTATTTGTGCACAGTACAAAAATTGTTGCACAGCTCCTTTAAACACTGTGCTGAAACGGCTTCGCAGGTGTATTTATGTGCACTGTCGGACACTGTTAGCGCGAACACGACGTCGGCGCTTTTCAACATGAGGGACGTGCCAAACGGAAGAAGGACGCCTGGAAAACAAAGGGAGACAGCAAGAACTACGCAGTAACATTGGATCAGTAACTACCCGTGCATGTAGGATCAGAATAAATTGAAGGCCACGCAATATAATCGACTTTAAATAAGTAGCACCGCTTTTTTCTTTCTGCTCCGAGCGAAGCTGCTTGTTTTAAGTTCAAAATATCACACGCACGCTCGAAATCGTCGAGAACAAGTGCCCGATAAAAGCTGCCGGCAGAGAAAACAATACAAAGAGACACTTTTCATAGCCCATGTATTTTATTCTCTACGTTTTGAATGTTTTTATACGCTCATGCACGACGGGGTCATTTTCGTATAGTGACAGGACTGGCATATTATCAATATATAAGCGACACCGAAATGCTGGTGAGCCTTGAAAACGCTCTATATTCCTTTCGACTGTAATTTTGCTTTGGATCGTTGCTTGTTTTTACACACCTGCTGCGGAACACACGTTTGGGACTGAAATCTAGCAAAGTTTAACGTCGTTCACTGATGAAGAAAAATGCGTTAACTAAAGCAATTATACCTTTACAGTGTTAATCAAAGTACATACTATTCGGTACGACCCAAATGACTAAAGTGTTTCGTGTTATTTTCCGGCGAAGAGACAAAATGCACGCGCGTTTTCCTACAGGAATGCACAGGAGCACCGCAAAAGTAGACTGGCTGCTGTCTGCTTCAATTTGCGTCGCGAAAATCGCATAGACACTGGCGCTAGTTGAGCCTCTAGCGTTCATTATAATAACTCTATGAGTCGAACATTGATTTGTGTGTCAAAAGTCAAAAAGTGAAGGTCTTCCTTTTACCTTTGAGAAAGAAAACGAGTCTCTGTAACAAAGGCTATTTATCGAGAGTCGGGCTGGTGGCGTCATCTCCCGGCAGGCGCCCCAAGACTCAATTGAAAGCAAACGGCGCCGACGTCTGCTTTCTGGCGCGCCATCCCCAGATGGCGCCACAACCTTGGTCCTCGGACTACCCATCGTCTGCTTCGGAGCGCGTCTTCGAAAATGCCAAATTTGTTGTAATCTCAAGAAGAACGGCTACAGGAGCAGTTTTATCCACCGTACTGCCCGTCGTACAAACAGAAGTCACCAGCACCTGCAGCCACAACTAAGTACGCGGTTTCGGCTTACCACACGCATCAGCCAGCTAGGGGGGATCCAGATGACTCATAAACCAGTAACAACGGGAACGGCATATGCCACCACCAAAAGACCGCCCCCTTTCCCCCCCACCCCCCTTTAAGACAGAGCGCAGGGTGTTGTTTATAGGATCCAGTGCGCAGAATGTCCAACCGGTAAAACCAAGAACTTTCACGAGAGCATCCGATAACACCAAAACGACGTTCGCAATTTCGACTACGAGCGCAGCGCGGTTGATGAGCACTGCGACGTCAAGGACCATCTACAGGGTGATTCAAGGAGAGGCCAGGCTCTTTAAATCGACCGCAAAATTCGGTTTCTTAACCTATGGCGCTACGATTTTGTGGAGCGTTGCCCACAGATGGTGCTTTTTTTTTTTTTTGTAAAATTTGCAAAGAGCGAACTTACCCGAGGAAAAAGTAAAGAAAGAAAAAGGCTTCGCTCCTATAGAAACGCAGCGAAGCCACCGGTCTTCAAACAACACGGCGCCGTTTCGCACGGGAGACAAGAGATGGCGCAAGCGGTCGCGACGCCAACTGCCGCCAACGAACGAGCAAACGACGCCGAGAGCCGGCGTGCCTGTTTTTGTTTCTGCGACTCTCGCCACCTGCGGAACGCGCGCCGCTTTTGAGTCGAAAGATTGTCTGCTAAAGACGCCGGCTCTCGGCGCCGTATGCGCGTTCGTTGGTGGCGTTCGTTGCGCCATCTCTTGTCTCCCGTGCCAAACGGCACCGTGTTGTATGAAGACCGGTGGCGTCGCTGCGTTTCAATAGGAGATAAGCCTTTTTTTTTCTTTACTTTTTCCTCAGGTAAATTCGCTCTCTGCAAATTTTACAAAAAAATAAATGAAAATTCACAATTTGTGGGCAACGCTGCACAAAGTCGTAGCGCGATAGGTTAAGAAACCGAATTTTGCGGTCAATTTAAAGAACCTGACCTCTCCTTGAATCACCCTGTATTGATTTCAAGAGCAACCGCCTTAAAAGATCCCCCCCCGTTAAAGAGAGAGCGCGAGGTGCGGTTTATAGGATCCCATGCGCAGATTGCCAGCCAAATATACATCGGCGAAACCAAGAACTTTCACGAGAGCATCCGACAACCCCAAAACGACCCAAGCAGCATACATGGTCCTCCGGACATCCTCAGGATGCCCCGACATTCCAGGGATGTCCCGTGGATGTGTATATGACATCTGTGTTGCTAGAGGACGTTCGCAACTTCGACCATGAGCGCAGCGCGGTTGCTGAACACTCCGACGTCAAAGACCACCTATTGACTTCAAAAGCACCCGCATTCTCGACGTTGAAACAAACAACCGACATCGACTTTTCTTGTAGTCGTGGCACGTACAAACTATGCCAGAAAACATAAATATCTCTCTCGGTGCTTTACCATCCGCGTACGTCCACGGGCTTTGAGACATGACCAACTCAAAGAGAAATGCAACATCCTAAAAGAAGACGAAAAAGAAAACACTGCTCTTCAACGGCTATTGTCACAGTCACTCCAGAAGAAGAGCCGAGTAGGCATCGAAACGTAGGGTTCCCAAAAGAGCGTTTCAAAAGCCCACGCTATCGCCTTTCCGCCATTGCTTGATCAGATACAACGTTACTAGACCGACTCAGATGAGATGCTCCGCATTAGCCGCGCATCGGAAAGCCGGCTCCCTCCGTTCGCGCAAGCGTGGTGGCGCTGTCGTCGCAGCCCGCCCTGTCCGCAAGGCCGACCACGTTCTGGGCAAGCTTGGAACGCTGGAGTTTGATTGCGAAATCACGCGGTCGGCGCAATTGGTCGGCGGCACGTGGTCGGCGGCCCTTGCGCACTTCTCTTTAAAAAATGGAGCCTGCAAGTAGATTCTGCTGCAGCCACATGATTGAAAATATGCACATTTACGATTTATTCGATTTTTAGACGGATAGGATCGGATAGGATCATAGGTGTCCAGCGTTGGGTCGTGTTCCCGAGTGCGATTCCCTGCTCGTGTAATATTAAAGTAAAGCTGAATTTATCTCATGGTTGATGTCCCCCATATTAGTCGACCAGCATCCAGCGTCTAGGACCATGCGCTGTCAGCGTCGTATCCAGTTCTCGATAAACGCTCCTACATAATTTTCTACAGGAAAACGAACAAAATATGTTTTGCGCCTTTTATTTGTTGCCACAACAAATCTTCGGCAAAGTAAAATTATTAATGAATGTTGTGCAACGTTCATTTCTTTTTCCATAAAAAGATCGCGACCAGAACCGAAATAGCCAAGGCTGAAAATACCTGTAGTTAGGGATCATAGGAGCTGAGCTTTCTTGTTTGCCACTGCCTTGGTGAATATTGCGTAAAATAAGGTTCGCGTTAAAACAAAGAAACTGAATAGTTGAGCAGGGAAGGTTTCGCAGTGGCCTTTTCACCCCAGCCTTCCTATGTCGCATTCTCAGGACCTCAGTGAGGTAGCACAAATAGTCGTTATTTTGGCCTGAAATAAAAAAAAAAAAATAAAAAAATGTCCACCCTTCTTTTTGCTAAAAAAACAAAAAAACAAACAAACAAACAAAAAACGCTTTTTTATTTTTGTTTTTATTAGAAAAATAATTATCTATGCATTGCCGAAAGCTCATTTTTCGTCGAAAGGTAGAGCTGAAGGTCCCAACCAGATACCAAAGTTTCAGCACGAACCGATATTTTATTCAAAAATTATAAGAGCTTTTCTGAAAATTTGAATGGGAAAATGGAACCTATTTTTGCCCGTTTTAAGTTTCTGGGGCCATAGAGCTGTATATATTCTAGAGCTCCGTGGGCCACCATTTTCCCATTGACATTTTCAGAAAATCCCTCATAACGTTTTGAATAAAATACCGGTTCGTGCTGAAAATTCGGCATCTTTTTCGGACCTCTAGCGCTACCTTCGGGTGGAGAATGAGCGGTCGACGATGCGTAGGTTACTTTTGCGGCGAAAAAAAAAAAAAAAAAAAAGAAAACCCTGTAAATATTTTTAGGGGCCACCCTAGATCAGCGTCGTGAGATCAATAAAACAACATTATCATGAATTTATTTTCCGCACAGCTGCAACGTTAAGAAAATAGTAGTTAACATAAAGCGAGTTTAAATTAATTCGCTCAACAAAAACACCTCAAATAGCATGTTGTTGTATCAGGCACACAAATCCACTCGTTTCACATAGACATCGAGATTGTCTCACAATCCGTGCACCGTTGCCGCGCAGCTGTAGCAGGTACGGTAAAATAACGGCTCTAATATCTACCACACGTTTTCACGTAAATGCCCGAAGTATACACAATGATTCCGCGCTGATCTGCTGATGGGAAGTGATGTCTTAAAATTCCTATTCACACGTCTCCGAAATTGCACGCACACTCGAGGGACCGAGGTAGTCAGTCAGAAAAGAACACACGAGAGGAATAACTCAGCCGTTTTTACCACCTCAGATGTTCTAGTAGTAGGCCTCGACGTAGCCGAATACGAAACGAAAACAGCTCGCTTCCTTCAAAGGACGAAGACGTCTTCAAATTGAAATATTTTCCTAATGCGGCTTTGGAATATGTGCAGCAGTTCATGCTTGAACTTCTGACACAAACACAAATCACCAAAAGACTCCCGACCGCCCGCTGTGTTCGCCCCCACAACGGTCTCCCTGTGTTTCTTACACCTCCCCTCATCCCCCTTCCCCCCTTTTCCCATCGCCTCCCCAAGTCGAGCTCTGAGCGGCGAGCCGCCCCAGTAAATCTGTAGTGTCAAGTCGAAAGCTGTGTCGTCTGTTTCGTCCTCTTGTGTGTTTCTTTCGTTTTAAGTCAATGTAGATTACCAACACGCTCAAGTCTATAATAAGAAGAAGGAAGTTCCACGGTATTTCAGTCCGGAAACATTCTCTTAGTTGCTTGCCTTGGTGCCGAATGTCGAAAACTGCCGAAGCTATGAAGGGCCGGCGGTCGTGAATTTACCTCAAAAGTCCCAGGAAAAGTCTCAATCCGGGCATTATCACACAAACCGCAGTCGTTGGTAATGCACTTTATAAACAGAGCGGCGCTATGTGGCAGGGAATGGCAGCGCGTCGCTTTTTTTCTCGGAGCTTGTCAACTTAGCCTATCCAGTAACATTCATAACATAGGTATACATAGGGCTCTTGCACGAGACCACGACGCAACGCTACTTCCGGTTAGGAAATCTCGCCGGAACCAGCCGGAGACAATGATTTTTTTTTTTTTTTTATTTACAAAGGAAAACCTGCAGCGCCGAAACTTCGGCCTTATAGCAGGTACAGCCCAGGGATTAATACGCTCAATAAAGGACTAAAAAACAGAACACTTGGGTATACAGCTTCGGTTGTCGAGAAAGAGAATATACAAACGTTAAAAATAAATAACCACTACAAATCTCTAGAACACTGTATTGCAAGCATTCGTCGCTGTTATGCTGTTTTGTGCAGTTTGGGACCTTGTTCACGGTTTAGTTTGTCCGCTCACTTACGGTTTAAAATGATCAGTTGCGCCGTAATTAATTGTTCCAGCCGTAAACGACGCCGACAAAATGGAGCTACAGCCAGCAGTATTGTTTTCGTAATGCGTTAGCCCTGGTTCATGCACTGACCCTGAACTGATTTGGAGCACGGGTATTCAAAGTTGGCAACGTCCTCACGGGATGGCACCACAGCCCCACTGGTTGTGGTGCCATCCTGTGGCACTAGAGGAAGACTGGAGGATTGGTGGAGGAAGATCCACATCGGAGAGCCGACCTGCACACCCTAGGCTTGGGAATGAACTTGGTTCAGGCCCGCCCGGTTCAAAGGGAATAGCCACATCATCATCATCATCTGTAAAAACTGGCTAGGAAACGCCGTTTGCAAGCGCGGACAGATGGTGGGGGTCGGGTGCATATTTCAAGGGGCTAGAGCCGATTGGACGCATAACAAAGAAGGCCGTAGTGGATTGGGTGGTTATAGGGAGCGACGCTGTGACGTAACACCTAGCAACTGAAGATCACCAGCGACGTTCCCATCCGCCTATTTTGGCACCACCCATTGGGGGAAAAGCGGTTGTATCACTGCAGGGCGCGTGTTAACCCACCCCGGTCGCCCGCTCACGACGCATCGCGGCGAAACTCTGCGGATGGCTCATTACAAAATAATAACCCACCTCATAAAATATTAGCGCGAAAGACAAAGGACAAGGGAAGACAGGACAGGAGAAGCGAGTGTCCTGTTATGTAGAAGGGTGGTGAGCTGGCCTAGTTAGTAAGCATTATACATAATTAAAGTCAGCGAACGACGTTATGAAACTGTAGAAGAATGCAGGAGGCAGGATAGACGCATATAGACGCAGCGTGTATATTGTCTTCTGCATGCTTCTACAGTTTCCTCACGTTGTTCGCTGACTTTAACCATGTGCTGTCATGCCCTCTATTGTCCTTGGTCTTTCGCACTAATATTTCATGATGCTCAACAAACTAGGCCACCAACTTATTTTAATAAAATGCTTAGATGGGCCAGTTGGTACATCATGGGAAATAAGCGCCGAAAGAACACGGACCAAGAGGCATGGATAACGTAAATGCAACAATTCTAAAAAACACGAAAGACTTGGTGGGCGTGTTATTAGCTAAAATATTTTCGCAATCTCTTTCTTGTAGTCTTCTGCCTGATGACTGGAAAGTGGCAAAGATTGTCCCGATTTTCAAAAATGGTGACAAATACTCCCCATTTAACTATCGACCCATCTCCCTAACAAGCGTATCATGCAAACTAATGGTGCATATCATCTACACTAACATCATTCAATTTATGTCAGACAACTGTTTTATCAACCCATCCCAGCACGGCTTTCGAAAAGATTTTTCATGTGAAACTCAACTTGCATCGTTTACTAATGACATACATGTTAACCTTGATTCAAACATTCAGACTAACGCTATCTTCCTGGACTTAGCCAAAGCGTTTGATAAGGTTCCTCATAGACGACTCATATACAAGCTTTCTAAACTCAACTTAGATTCCTCGATTCTGAACTGGATCATTAACTTTTTAACTAACAGACAGCAACTTGTTACCGCTAACCAGTCATCATCTTCTTTTGCTCCAGTCATTTCCGGTGTTCCTCAAGGATCGGTCCTCGGACCCCTTCTATTTTTAATTTACATTAATGACATGCCTATATCAATAACATCGCATGTTCGTCTTTTCGCTGACGACTGTGTCATCTATCGCCAAGTGACTAACCCACCAGATCACGTACTCATCCAAGATGACCTCAACCGCATCCAAGCATGGTGCAATACATGGCAGATGTGTCTCAACGTCAATAAGTGCAAGCTTGTGTCGTTTACACGTCGCTCTAAACCCTCTATCTTTTCCTACTCCCTTAACAGCGTTCCTTTGGAAAAAACTAATTCTTACAAGTATCTCGGAGTTCATCTTACATCCGATCTTTCCTGGGCTACTCATATCAGTCACAACATATCTTCTGCTAATCACTCTCTAGGTTTTTTAAGAAGCAATTTGAAAACTGGAATACGCATCTGCTATCTGGGATCCGCACCAAGCCTACCTCATCAATAACATCGAATCAGTTCAGCGTCGAGCATTACGTTTTATTTACTCAGATTATTCTTCTTTTACTAGCGTCACATCTCTTCGAACCCGTGCCAATCTCCCCCTCCTCTCTGAACGCCGCCGTTTAGCTAGGTTATCTCTTTTTCACAAATGTTTTTTATAGCCCGTGCCTCCGATTATCATACATCGTTCTTTCTGTACGCCGCAACCGTCGCACGGGTCACAATCTTGATGTACAGAGTCCAAAGGCAAGAACCACCACATTTCAGAACTCATTTTTTTTCACGTACAGCCTCTGATTGGAACGGGCTCTCCCAGAACATTGTAACTACTCATGACTCATTAGAATTTAAAGAATTAATACGTGCAATCGCGTTCTAGGTATTTTTTTGTTTTTTTTTTGTTTTTTTTTTTGTTTGCATACTAATTGTCTTGACGTTTTTGTTTTATTTTATTTTATATGCATAATTTGCTTTTGTGACATTTGTACCCTTTTGTTGATGTTTATTGTATGCCACCTCTTATGTAATACCCCCTACGGGAGACCTTAAGGTATATAAATAAATAAATAAATAAATGAATACTACTCTTGGTCCATGTTCTTTCGGCGCTTATTTACCATTATTTTATTAACACCGCTTGGGCTACCCGAATATGCCGCCCCGCGACGCCCTGCCGGCAGCTGAAGTAATACCGTGGTACGCCCTAGCTCCACTGTCCCCCACTGTACCTCGGTTGCTAGGTGTTACGTCACGCGGCTGGGGTTCGGGTGCGTGCTTTGGACCTCCTTGGATCCCCTGCCCCGGCTCTGGAGACCCGTGGTCGCACACGAGCTGCGGTTTTGTTCTTCGGCCTGCCATGCCCTTCTTGACGCGCAGTCGTCTTACCATGTCACCGGGCCGTAAGCGCAGGGTGTATGCACATCCAAATGGCTCTGTCGTTTCACGCTCATCATGCGCGCGTCCTTCATGTACGCACTGAGTGACCGGATCTGCTTGCACCTGGAAGAAGAGAGGTTTCTAATTGTAACGGATTTTTAACGTTCTAACGCATTCTAACGCATTTCTAACGCTTTTCTTTGAGAATCAGCGTGGTGGCTGTAGAGATTTCGGCCCATTTTTTCTTCCCTAATCTCATTCCGAGGTTTGACATTAGATGGATACTGTGTGCCATTGGCTCGATTCGTGTTCTGTAGGAAAGTGAACTCGCAGTGAACTCGGAGCGTAGAGGGTGTGAAGGGAGGTATCCTCACTTTTAAGTCCGTCAGTGAGGGAAAACGGTGTGGTTCAAGAGACGCTTTGAGGGCATGGTAGCGCTTTTAGAAGCGTACGAGAGGGGAGAACCGGACACTTTCCCCTCCCGTCCGTGTCTAAATGCGCTGCCATGTTATCAAAGTTTCAGCACCAACTCGCCCAACAATCATCATGGATTGAGAGACTCGCCATGTTGCTTTCCCATCGAAAAAAAAAAAAGCCGGAAAAAGTACGACGTTTTTTATTCTGTTAGTAAAGATGCCGACAAGGCCGTTTAAGGAGGAAACAGCCCCGAAGGGTGATGATGCGGACGGAAGTTTAGCCCGCATAGAGTACGCAGGAAGTGGGAAACTTTTTCAAGTCGTCAAGTAAGCGGCATTTAACTTAGAGTGTACTCACCTTATAGTTTGTTTTACCTTAGGTGAGTGTACAGTCGAAAAATTGAACATATACAACCACAAACACACAATAAAAGCGCAAGTCACAGGACATGCACTTGGTTCGTTTAGTCGACGAAAGACCAAGCACAAGAAGATGAACGAATGCCATGATGTCGCGCTTTGACGTGTTTTGGTTCCATTGGCTCGTAGCAGCGGCTGCTTTTTTAATTAAGGCGAAACAAAGTATTGAGATTGCTCGTCAACCGCGCATGTTGGGTGATGCGTTGGCGGATTGATCGCCGACATCGTCTCAATTTCCAGGCAATGTCGGCAATGTCAGGGGCTAAAAGTTGCGAGAAAACATTGCCAAATTGTAGAATGGCGGCTACTATGATAAGACAGCACCAGGGTCTTTTACTCCTGATGAGATCATTTAATTATCATGTCTGATGCACGCCTCCGTGCCGCCTCTCACCAGCACGCGCGTGTCGAGCTTCTCCGCTTTGCACCGGAGTGTTAGGTGCAGCGGTTGACTTGGGTGAGCGCCTGGGTTATTTCGCCTGGGTTAGCTCGATAGGCTCAGTAATTACGCTCAGTACTATTCCATGTTTACACTTTTTGGTATTGGTGGTAGGTTAATCTTCAATTAAAAAAAAAAAAACGATCCAAGATAGGAAAATGAGGGTCTCTATTTGAATACATGGCAGTCAAGGTTGTTCCCGTCCAGCTGTTGATCGGAAGAACAGCGAACTTAAAGAGGCTCTAAAATGAAAAAAAAGAGATGTTTTTTTTTTTAATAATATGGTTGAGACACGCGTGTAAAAAAATAATTAAAAAAAAATAGAGCAATATTGACGGCGCGTGACATGATTTAGATGGCAGTCACCTCCTTTCCACTTGTTTTCTCTCTCGGCATTTCGAGCGCGTGGAGGAGAGGTGACTCGGCTTCGCCTTTACAACCGAGATGGTCATTTTGAAATGACCCGTGACGTCATGAACTTGTTACGCAGGATTTCAAATAAATCTCTCGCCGTCAATATTGCTCTAATTTTTTTTCGCGTACAATTTATTTTATTACACGCGTGTCCCAACAAGACTGTTCAAAAACATTTTTTTTTCTTTTCAGGCATTTTTTCAAGGAGCAGTGTCACTTGCAGAAGTGAATGTTTTCAGAATATTTCGGGGTGATTGTTTGGCAGTTCATAATATTAAAGTATTGAGTTTGTGGAAGGGTTGCCTTGCTGCATGCCCATGCCGGAGGAATAACACGAAGCCGAGGGTTTCCACAACAAGAAACTACGTTTATTAGTATAACAGGAATGGTTAGGTTGGCTGCGTGTTGGTGAACGCAGCCATGGCGTTCACCTACACGCATCCGTGCTCTCGGTCCGCCCTACCTGTTTCATGGGCGCGTCCCCTTTTTATGTCCTCTCACGCCTAGTCTTCATGCGCTATTGCACGCTTCGGGTGTTGATTTTGGGCGGTCGGTAGCGGCCCCTGGGCACGGTGGCAGACCCTCCCCCCCTCCCCCCCTTCCTGAGCGTACGGCATGTCAATGACCATATCGTCATCGTCGTCGTTGTTGTTGTTGTGATGGTTGTCGTCGCAGGAAGTGTGGACGGCGGCGCTGTATGAGCGCTATGGCGCGTTCCAGGTCGAGGTCCCCGAGACGATTTATGCGCGCGATGCCGGTCCGCGTCTTCCAACTCCCCGTACAGAGTACATCGGAAGGAGGCCGCCCGGCATATCTCAGGAACCCCACAGCGTGGACGAAAGAGGCGCGTCTCCTCCAAAGTGTAATGCGCGGCCGGCTCGGTGGGGTGGCGTTCCTCCAACGTTTGTACCCGGAACGTTTCAGGTACTGCAGCAGAGGGGCCGGCGCGCTCTGGCCTGGTGTGGTCACTCCAGCTCAAGTCCGATCCCCTACCTTGAAGGCGCCCCAACGAGTACTGTCCAAGTCGCTACCGACCTTCGCGGCCGTTCCCGGCATCACCGGCAGAGACCGTTTCCGCTGGCCCTGGCACGTCTTGCCCACTGGCCGCGGTTCCGTGGGGTTGACCTGGCCGGTTGCCGCCCTCGGTGACTAGAACCGCCACGTGACTGAGACCCCTGGCGTCCAGATGGACGGGTCTGGTGGTGGCGTTGACTGTGATCTATCTTCGTGGATCAGAAGAAGGCATTGTCATTGGTTACTTTCGTGTGTAATCACTCGTTTTATAATGCATAAAAAATATAAGGGATCTGGGGTGGGCACACAACCGCGCAATATCCTCCCCCCCCTACCCCCCTTTCAGAAAGGCGATCAGATCCGTAGGATATTATACGAGGTGCAACGATCGAATCTTGAAAGAAAGTAGAAAAGAAAAATAATCTTGTCCACCGCTACATGACTTTTCTCTCAGCCGTCACCGACGACACAGGTTGTACCGCCTATGTGGTGGTAAGGGGGGTCCAGGACAAGGCCGTCGTCGGCCTCGATCCGATCCTGCGAAAAACCATCTTCCGGGATGTGGAATTGCTTAAGGTCGGTGGGATGTGTTGGTCCTGTGGACTCACCACTGGTATGGCGAATTAGCGTGTATTTAAGCGGGGAAAGCTTTTTGCCTACACAGAATAGACCATCCCCTCTGTTGGTCACTGATGCCGTAAAGCTTTTCGCCGCGTCACTAAGGGAGTGAGGGCGCCTGAGTATCAAGTTTCCCACCTCGAACTGTACGTTCTGGCGTCTCTGGTTGTACTGGTCGGACTGCTGCAGTCTACCAACGTCGAGGTTCTCCCGGGCTTCTTTGAGAATGTTAGAGAAACGCTTTCGCGGGTCGTCTGCGAACTTCGTGTAGCTGCGTTCCTGTGCCCTGACCTCTGTCGAACAAAGTCTGTTTGTGAGAGACAAGCAAGCTCTCTGCAAAAATTGAGCTGGGCAGGGGTGGTGCCAGTTGACCGGTTAACCGTGGTGCGTGTGGCGAAGAACATTTCTGGGCCTTCGCCACACGCACCACGGTATTTCCGTATGAGCATTTCCGTATGAGCAACAAGCATCATCTTAAGGTTTTGATTTATTATTTCGGTTATAACTGCCTGTCAATGATACAGCTAAGTCCGTTTATGTTAAATTCCCACAACCGCGCATGCATCGACAAACAGTTTCTCATAAAATATGTCGCATTATCAAAAATTAAACTTGCCGGGAAACCGAAACGTGCGAAAACTTGAAGCAGACAGTCCCATATATTTTTTTTGCGAGTTAAATTTTGGTAAAGGGAGCAATTTTACCCAGTTGGTAAAATGATTTGTTACTACGAGCAAGTACTGGTTTCCGCACGGGCCACGTGGAAATGGAGCCATGACGTCGCATCAAGAGATCAGCCAAGGGCTCTGGTTCACGAGCGGTTGAATGAAACCTGGCGGTTGACCAGGCTTCATGCCACGGGGCGTCAGTTTCTGGAATGATAGACAACTACTCGCGTACATCAGTACATCTTGCCGCATGCAGGGCCAAGTCGCAATCTGGGACAACTTATCGTAAGTTTTGCTCCCACTGCTGTGTCCGGCTAGGGCAGCGTTGCGCATGTATCTGATGAAGGACTTACGTAACTTCCGAGGTATCACTGCTCGAAACACGTACCTACTCAGGTCGTCATCGATCTGAGAGATGTAGCGCAACAGGAGTCCGTCACCCAGCAAGAAGTAGGAGTCGAACTGTTCATCACCATTTGTGTACCGGGCTGGTCGCCGCCTGGCAGGTAGTCACTTGTTGGCTGAGCCCATCATCGTGCTGGGTCTTGAAAAGATCCTCTCTTCAGACCAGTGTTCCCTACCGTGGGTCAGGTAGTCCCTGTGTTGCATTAACGACTACAACCAGGCCTAAAATTTTCTGCAAAAGCTTTTCAGGAAAAGTAGCGCGGGGAAGTGCCTCAGCAATCTGGTTCGTAGTAGCCGGCCTACACACAATAGTGTAGTCGGATTGTGGTAGCTTAAGTGCCCAACGAGCGAGGAAACCAGCAATGTTCTCAAGTCTGTTCAACCATAACAACGCTAAATAATTACAATAAATTTGAAATGTAGCGCCATCTAAATACATGTCAAATCGCTTTAACGCATACGCTATGGCAAACCATTCTCTTTTATTTTATTTCAACACTGTAGTTTCGCTGTACGGAACTGAGAGTTTGACTTGCGAAAGCAACCGTCCAAAGTATACCATCATGTTACTTCACCAGAGCAGCTCCGCTTGCATCTGTCTGCAAAACAAATGGTTGGTTTAGGTCGGGAAGGTGCAGACGCGTGTTTTTTGTCACTGCCTTTAAAAAGGATATGAATACGCTTTGTTTATGTTTGCTCCAACACCATTTGACGCCTTCTCGAAGAAAGCGATTAAGCGGCTGAAAAATCTCCAAGCACCAGGAGGGAAATGCCTATTGAATGCAATCATTCCGAAATATCGTTGTAAACTTCTTACGTAATCGAGGCATAAGTACTCAGTGCCCGCAATGTATCTTCGTTGGGACGGAGCGTGCCGCTATGTACAACAAATCTGAGGAGGTTAATTTTTGGGCTTGGCCAATTGATCTTTCCCCGGGTGGATTGTTAGGTTCGCGTTCCGCATCCGCTCAAGCACGATAGTCAAGTGCTTGAGATGATCATCGAAAGTACGCGAGAAAACAAGAGCGCCGTTCATGTATGTCATCGCGAATTCGTACTTTGCGTTTCCGAGCACGACGTTCATAAAGCGCTGAAAGTTCGCTGGCGAGTGGGACAAGCCAAATAGCATGCGGGTGAACTCGTACAGTCCCCTGTGGCAAATAAAACCGGTTTTCTGCCTGTCTAAGAGATGAACCTCGATCTGAAGGAATCCACGGCTGCAATCGAACGTGGTTAAGACCGTCGCGTTACCGAGCGCGTACATTACGGACATAATGCTGGGAAAAGGGTAACTGTCCCGTACTGACACTTCGTTAAGCCGTCTGTAATCTACGCAGAGCCTGGCAGCTCCATCTTTTTTCGGAGCGAGAACGAGAGGGAACACTTAAGGCCTCTTTGACTCACGTACTGCGCCGGGTGTCAAGCATATTTTGAAGAGCTGCGTCCAGGTGTTTTTTTTTGTGCGCACTGATCGGGCGTGGATAGCACCTCCAAGGCGGTGTGTCACCAGTTTCAATGCGGGGCAGCAGGATGTCTGTCTTTCCTGGTCGCTTTGTGAACATAGGAAAGAACGGCCGCAGGACGTCTTTCAGCTGTCTCTTTTCGAGGCCATTGCCCAGGCACTTGTGCAGGGTAGCGGAGATTTCGGATGGTAAGGGCTGGGTGAAGTCGGCTGGGAGGGTTGGCCTAGAGTGCCTTCATGTGCGCTTCGCATAGAGTGATGCCAACTGCCTGTTTCCCTTTCCCCCGCCGCCATTTTGTTCCTCATTGTTTCCCCGTGCGTTTCCCGTGCGCCGGAAAGTGGCCTTTGTGGCCATCAGTCCCCCCATCCAAGGGGGGAAATGCTAATCCTCCCTCCGTGGGTTCCACAACGCTGCTCCGAACTTGTGAGATAAGATGCTTGTTTCCGGGAGGGTTATAAGCCCCACGGATTATCGCCGAGACCAAAATGGCTGCTGGTTTGTCGGTGAGTGGTGTTACAAAGGGTGGCACCACCCTAGCAAAGCGCACATGAAGGCTCCGTAGGTTGGCCCAGTGGTGCATTCTATATCGTCTGGTGAACGGAGTCAGGTTCGCCTGGTTTTCCAGACGACCAGGGAGGTCGAGCGCCATGTTTTCGCCTGCAATAAAATCTCTACCCAAGATCGCAGGTACGGCGAGTCCCGGCAGATAAAGAAAGTGCTGAAGCCGTTTCTTCTCATTAAATCAAATTTTTAGCCTTATGGCTCCGCCCGCCGCTTTTGTTGGACCGGAGGCTAGCTGCAGACGTTTGTCTGACAAACGAAATTTTCTTTTTTTTCTTTTTTACATAGTTCATTGGCAGCGTCTCACATAAATAAAATAGCAGCCCCAGTATTCAAAAGCGCCTCAAAAACAAAACCGAGCAAAAAAAAAAAAAAAAAACTTTGATAGGACGTTTAGTGATTTATACAGCGTAAGGTCGGTCTGCCAGGATGGGGCGACACTGGTTTACACTCTAGATAAGAAATTTTGCCAGTGCAGTACGACTGTTAACCTGGGGCCTTTAACGCGCATCACGCAGTAGTGATGCACGACCGCAGGCCGGTACGATGCTCATCCAGATCGAAACAGGCAGGGGTGGGGATCGAGCCCAGAATTTCTGGCCTCTGCAGCGCGAGCTTTCGCTCCACGTGCTCTGAGCTGTTGTCCGCCAGACCGTTGGTGTGCGCTAAGCGTCTTTCCACGCTTAGCGCGTCTTTCCGCGCTAAGCGTGGAAAGACGCGCCGAGTGCGGAAAGAACGGAAACATTTCTGATCCCCAACAAATTAAACATTTCCGATTCCTTTCATCTCGTTTCCACTGTTTTCCTACAAGTCGCACAATAGTTGTATTTCAGCTCAAGCTACTGGTAGGAACGAAAAACTCCAGCGTTTTGCTTTTCAAGGACCATTTAAATTTTGAGTTGGCTGGTAGAGACGACTATATTGCGTGCAAATTTTACCGCGTTCATTTTCATCCATTTATGAATCTTGTGAAAATGCCGACTATCATTATGTTTTGTATGAAAAGGCCCCTATTATAAATATGACGAAGTGCTTGCTACAGGGACTTAGGCCAGCATTGAAAATGTCCCCGTATACTCGTATACTGTAAACGACTTTATTTTCGTGAGCTCGATATTTCGCGAATTTTTCGAAGTGCCGTTTTTATATTGATTTATTGATAACCGATCTGCTACCACGTGGCTTTTCAGGTTATGAATAATCTGAACTTCCGACAATGCTCAGTTTAATTTTGCAATGCGGTAAAAGCGGATAGTATTTTTCCAAACATGCAGTCGTATATGTTTTCTTTCTTTTTTTGTTTTGTTTCGCTACTTACTTTTTGTCCTCAAGGAACTTTGCGATCGCCATTTTGCTACACTCAGAAAGTTCGGAGCGGCTTCCACCGCGGTCATATTGGAAAGTAAGTAGCCATCCCTAGGATCAGTTTCTGAACAGCTTTGTTCAGTATATTTTTTTTGCTACTAGCCTTAAAACCGGGGACACAAACATGTCATGCGCGGTTCACAGCTGGGCGTTTCAGATAAGATTGAAAAACCATGTCCGGTGACCATTTTTAAGTTTGATGAGAAATATATTTTGCTTGCTTGATTCCCAGAAAATTAAAACCAATCTTTGTTTTGTAAAGAAAAAAACTATATGAAAAAGAGGTGCAAGCACCCTCTGAGTCACGTGCGCGTTTTGCATATCGCGCGATGTTGCCATTTCGGGGGCTTCCCCCCAAAAAACTGTTCTGGCTACGGGTTTAGAAATATTTACTGACAAATTAGGCATAAAAACGATTGTAAAAAAGTATTAATCCCCAACTATCACGGTTGTTATTTTGAGAAACAAAATCGCAAATACGGCACAATGCGCAATAACACCCTGGATTAAAGATTTGTTTTCTTCTTATCCATGAAAGCTAAGGTCTTCAAACTTTGCCAGCGTGTTACCCTGTATATAGCTCACCTTTGCATGAAATATTATTGTCCTAACAAACGGGAGAAGTTACAAGAATCGCTCACACATGGACATTTACGTAAATATGCAGTATCTCGAAAATCATTTTAAAACAAAAAGACCATCTATAATATTCTTTAATCTCTCCGAAATCAACGTTGATAATATGTACTAACAGAATCTGCAAAAACATAATGCAATATGTTTGTGGCTTTGAACTTATAAAGCGAGAAATATGGCCAAATCGACGCTAACGCGGTTGCCATAAATGGGGTGTGCACATACCCGTTCTTCACAATTCCATTATTATTAAAAAAAGCGTACAAATGCTACGGGGTAGTCAGGAAAAGACAAATTGGCAGCAGAGAGGCGGACGGTAGTTTTGAAGGAACAATGCCTCATACATTATCGTACAACCGACCCAAAAATGCCCATGGGCCGGAGCGATCGAGGGGTGCCACTTTGTGCCATGCTTCGCGGTGCCTGTTTCAACAGCCGGCGTGTAGCGTCCCCGTCCACGTGACGTAAAGGAAGCAACCGGAGCGACTTTCTAAACCAATCAGCCTACAACCTCGGCGGTAAAATGATATAGAATCAGTTTCTGTACAGCTTTGTTCAGCATATTTCTCCACTCCTAGCCTTAAAGCCGGGGACATAAACATCTCAAGCGCGGTTCACAGCTGCGGGTTTTCAGATAAGATAAAAAAAAAAAAATAAGAAAAACCTGCGCCGCCTGTGAGCGCCAATAGATTTGACGCCTTCAAAAGCCACACAACGCAAAAAAAAAAAATAAAGATGCTGAAAAAAAAAAGGAATTTCGATTGTGTGATATTGTTTGTTTTGGGCGTTTTCAGATAGGATCGAACGACCATGTCCGGTTGACATTTTTTTTTAACAAAAGATATATTTTACTTGCGCAACCGCAAAAACATATTCAAATGTTTTTTCGCGGAAAACAAAATTTTTCTTGAGGAAAAAAACGCACAAAGTCACTGTCGGTATACGCTCACATTTTTGCGACTTTTTTGCGAACCGTCCCTTTGAATATTTATAAAAGAACTGTTGTCGCCTTAGGTTTAATATTTTTGTGCAGAGACTCTAAATAAGATAAAAGGAGGTAAACATGTCTTATCGATTACTAAGCGATTCAGAGCTTTATAGATCCGGATCTTAAAAGGCTGGATATTCAATTTGTTTAACGTGATTTGTACGCGTTTGTTCAATATTCGCATAAATTATCATTGAACGTAAAAACGATAACCTTTCTAAAAAAAAAGACTCAAATGTAGACAGGTTACTGATTTTGCAAGAACAGGAAAATTAGTTTGACATTAAGGCCATCTTAATTTTTCTTCTACTTTTCACAGATCTGTCCGATTAGCCCTTCAAAAATGCTTTGCCATATTTTCGTATTCTTGAATTTACAGAACGCTAAATATACAGAATTGCCGTAACGGGAGTAGAGAAAGATAGGAGGACATCGCCGATTTTAAACAAGGGCGAGGAAGGGGTGAAAAAATGCGGCAATTTCTTGAAGAGAAAGCACTCTGACAGGAGTTCGTGATAAATAAGAATTCATGCAAAAAATTACAGGTGAGATTGAAGCACAAGGGGTAATCGGAGGTGCATCAGTTTTTGTTTTTTTTTTCGAAAATGGCGGCAAATATTGGATTAGGTCAAGTCGCCACATATTAGTTGCTTTACTCTTGCTGATGAAGTATTTAACAATAAACCCATAAGGCACTTCTTTGTATCGGTCTTACTGCCGCTATTACTCACTCAAAGAAATGACCAGATTACGTTTCATTAGACGATAGTGCTTTTTCACAAGACGATACTCCATTTTTTGTTTTCGAATTTGGGGAATGTACTTTAAAGTCGGGAGTTGATAAAGTTGAGGCTTGGGCGAGTTGGTACATACTTCGGAATTAAAAAAACAGCGCGGAAAGACGAGGACCAGACAAAGAAGTGACACGGACGTAGCGCTGTACACGGACGCAGCGCTACGTCCGTGTCACTTCTTTGTCTGGTCCTCGTCTTTCCGCGCTGTTTTTTAATTCGAAAGTTGAACTTTCCGCGGAAAGTAACACAATAAGCACTTTGGTAAAGTACAAGTACATACTTACGTAATGTACTTCAAGTAAAGTACAAGGTTTATAGACCTTCTTAAAATAGTACGTTAAGTACCATGTACTTAATGTACTCTCCAACACTGCTTGTTTATAATTTTTCTTTCTGTAAAAACGGTTGGGGAATTTACTGAGGTTTCTCGAACCATCTTCGAATCTTGGAAGACCTTTATATTCTGAGTTTTAGAAGGAAAGACAACGCAAAAAGGTCACCTTTACGTTGCCCGTTAGGAGGCGATTCTTGAAGTACGGCACGAACAACGGGAGCACCAGATGAGCTTCAGTGCGGGTGCTGCATTTTGTTGCTTCCTTTGAGTGAGGATACATGTGTACACCCGTAGTGGGCGAGAGTTTCTACGTTTTGAAGAAGCGGGAACAAGCGCTTTCATGAAATGCGTCAAGACTCCTTCAGCTTCGAGACGCAAACGAACGCCAGTCTTAGGCTCTAATCCCGAAGTTACTCGTCCTCAGTTGCAAAGTATCTGTCTGCTCTCCGCGCTTCGTAGCAGGGTTGTTGCAATGGGTGCAGTGGGGGGCTCGTGAAAATGTTTGGGGGTTTCAGACCCTCCAAACCATTCTCCCCCCCCCCCCCTTTCCTGCCTACACCAGATGCGTACCCTTCTTTGCAAATATCAGCTGATCTTCCCAAATCGTATATTTTTTGGCAGGAATGTTTCTTGGTAGGCAAATCTACCATTAAAATTGAAAAGTTATTTGTAATTTGAGTAGAAGTTAATTGGAAAAAGTAAGTAACGTAAACTACTAATTACTGAATTAGAAATGTAATTGAAAGTTACTAAGCTACTCAGAAAAGTAGTTAAACTACAGTAACTTGAGTGGCGCAGTTGAACTACGTACAAGTCTGGTACACATTGACCCGGTTTCTGGAAGTCCTGTAAAAATGCAAAGCAATATTTGTGTTCTGGTAACCTCCTCATGCAAAACAACGACAAAACCGATTGGTACCCGGCTCCCCTTGGTTCCGGTGGGTCGTCCACGATGCACACGTCGTCGCTCCAGGGGGGGTCAAGCTCAGGGAGAGGGGGAAGGGTTTTGATATCCGAGACGATCATCTCTAGGATTTGTCGTCCGGAGGCTGAGTGTTGGAGTCGCTTGAGATGAGCTCGTGCTCTCTCCTCTACGGTTTCTCGAGCCGTGTCGAGCTTCGTGTGTGACTTGAGCTTGTCTAGCGGAGTATATCGGGGGAGGCCAGTGAAAATTCGAGCTGCGTTGTAGGTAAGGATTTCCAGTTTTTTCCACTGTGTGTTGGTAAGTCGGTAGTGGGGGCACCGTAGCAACTTCCTCGTCAGCGCCTCCTCTGGTGCCGCTAATCCTTCTAATGACGTTTAGTGCTGCCTGGCACTGTTGGGTGACCATTGTTAGCCAAACCTCTGCGGTACCATCCTCGTGAAATCGAAGTCCTAGGATGCGTACCTCAGGCGCTGATCTGATCGGTTGGCCAGCTAGAGTCAAGTGAAGAGTTGAGCTGATGTTCGCGTCCCTCTTCCGCCTAGGGGATGTGACTACGCCTAGGGGCACGTTGTGTTATCAGGCGAGGCGGTTAATCCTATGCTTTGTAGCTGACTTGTCACGATGTTGATCCCCCATTGGAGGATGCGTTGTTGTTGCAGAACGTCGCCGCGCACTGTACAGAAATAAACGTCGTCCGCATAGATGGTGAGGTATAGGTTGGATACCTGTTGCAGTCAACTGGGGAGACGCGCCATGGCCAAAATGAAGATGAGTGGGGACAGGACTGATCCTTGTGGAATTCCTACTTTGTTCGGTCTTGGCGCTGCCTGGTGTTTGCCGATCCGAACCGCGAAGGTGCGAGTCTCGAGGAAAAACTTCATGAAATTTAGGGCGCGGCCTTCAATGCCGAGGGCGCGCGCCTCTTGGACAATTGCCCAGTGTGGGACGCTGTCGAAGGCTTTTTTGACATCGATCGCCGACGACAGTTCTGATCTTAAATTTCTGTGAAATGGGCTTTGGTATGAGATGTTTGGAGAGTAGGATGAGGCTTTCCTGCTTGCTCAGGCCAGTTCTGAATCCTGTCTGCGTCGGATGAAGGGCTTTCATCCGCTCCAGATGCCAGGAGAGGCGACCAAGTAGCATTCTCTCCACTAGCTTGCAGGCGCAGGAGGTGAGACAGATTGGACGAAAGTTGGCTACGTTGGTCGGTTTCTTGCCGTGCTTAGGAATTGGAATAACAGTGGAGTGTGTTCACTGCACTGGAATGATGTTTGTGCGCCATAATTCTTCAATGTCTTAAAGAGGCCGAGTTTTTGCGGCTTCGGGAAGGCTTCAGAGCATGGCGGTGGTGATTCCGTCCGGATCTGGAGAGTCGTTCGGCTTTCCGAGGTGCAAAGCCTCCTCCATTTCTCCTCTGGTGAAAGGTTGGTTAATAGGGTCCTTCTCGTTGACTTTTACCTTTTTGTATGGGGCTCCCACAGCCGGCGGGGTGCTGGTCACCGCTGGCTGGGGGAAGAGCGTGTCTCCAGCCTTTTGCGCCAGTGTTTCAACCGTCTTGTTTGTCGGGAGTGCGAGCGTGAGGGTAGCTGCGCGATCCCTTGTTTTGCGCAGCATGGCTCTGCTGTCTGCCCATAGTTTTCGAGCGGATGTTTTTTCCGAGAGCGAGGCACTGAATTCCAGCCACTTTTGCCGATCGAGCTGAACCGCATATTTCCGGGCAGCTACCGTGGCTTTTGCGACCTCCCTCAGGGCTCTCGGGTTTTTCGGGCCTCTTCTGTAGCGTTGTAGAGCCCTCAGCCGCCGAGCCCAGAGATTCAACAGGTGAATGTCCGGGGGGGGGGGGGGGGGGGGGGGGGGGTGTTGAGTTTTATTTGTTTCTTCGTGGTCGCGGCCAGGAGGGTCTCCTTCATGGACTCGCAGACCGTTGGTGCTGTGCTGCTTTGGAATTGGTTACGGTATAGATCACAGTTCACGACATGTGCGAACCGTTTCCCCAGGCTTGGAGGCCGCCGATCCGTTGAGAGCCAGGACTATCCTGATGAGCAGGTGACCGCTCCAGCGAGCGTTGGCCTCCGGCTCCCTGGTGTGGTTGGCGTGTGGACTGTGTCCAGGTGAGATCTGGGAAGGTGTGTTTCTTCTGAGCGTTGCAGCTCAGCTGTGTTTTCATGCCTGCGGTGTTTATCAGGCTGTAGCGGGGGTAGGTCATCTCATCCAAATGATTTTGGCCTGCCGAGGCGTCCTGGGCGTAGCCCCATGCTGTGTGATGGAGGCTGAAGTCTCCCCCGACTCCCCGACTATCTTCTGCTTTTTCGGGTAAAGGCCGTCGAGGTGCGCAATCCATTCGAAGTCCCTGGGTTCCTTGACGGAAGCCCGAGGTCGGTGATACGTGGACACTGGGATGACAGGAATGTCTTGCTGGGTGGTTCGGACGGCTACCACTTCCTGATGTTCCGTGCACCATTGTTGAAGGTCGATCTTGTGCTGCCGCCAGTGTGTCTTGAGGTAGACCATGGCTTGTCCTTCACGGCCTCCGAACTGGCCAACCCTAACGGACGGTATCGAGGGATTTGCGTAGGACGTATGGCCCGTCAGCTTGACGGTGGTGCAATATACTCCCTGCAGGGCGTTCCTCTGGTTTGTTATGATGCTTGGCTTTGAGTTCTCCGGCATGTAGCCGCACATCTCAGCAGTTCCACTGAGTAACGCTTACGTTTATGCTGGGGGGTCAGGATTGTTCTGCACGGCAGTGCCCATCTGAGCAGCGATGGCCGTGAAGAGCTGGAACAGCAAGGCAGGGTCGATGGTATACGTCGTTGTAGGAGGAGTGAGCTGGAGCGCGGGCCGTTGACCGCCTCCCGCTTCTTGCGCTACTCTTGTCGGATGAGCTCTGGGTTGTCCTGAGACCCCGGAGAAGTGGCGCGCCGTAGCTCCGCCTTTTAAATTCTGCGGACAATATCGAGTCTCCTTGGGCAGTATTTGTGTGTAGCCAGGTGTCCATTTTTTCAGCACATTTAGCAGAAAGCGATGGGGGAAGGGCAGGTCACGTTTCCTTGGTCGTCCATGGTCTCTTCGGTGGGCTTGCCGCACGTGGAGCAGACCTGGGGCTTAGGACAGGTTGCCGGCTTGTGGCCGATCTTATGACAGTTGTTGCAGGTCACAGCTCGTGCCCTGTACGGGTATACCTGCAGTACGCTAGTCCTGTACCAGACGTGTCTGGGTAGATGGGTTCCCTGTAAGGTGATGAGTGCAGTATTGCCTTCCCTGCTCATCGGCCAAGCTGGTACAACCACTGATCCCTCAGTCTCCAGGTCTGCCATCAGTGAAACATTGTGTTCTGCCTGGTCGATGCCATAGATGACACCACGGATTTGGTTGTCGCCGACTGGCTCGTACGTCTGGATGGGTAGAGGGTGTTTCCCAGCGGTATGGATTTCGGTAACGCCAAGCAGGGTTTGGGCGGTGGCCTGGGAGTTTAGAATGGCGGTTTTTGTGTTAGTGTTCTTGATGGTTTTAATCAGGGTGGCCAGTTCCGCTTATTATAAGCAGATTTGGGCTTCTTTTTTCACCGAGTCGCTGGTAGATTTTTCTAGTCGCTTGTCGCGTTTTTTGGGCTTATTCGGGGTTTTCCTGCAAATATTGTTATTTTAGTGCTCGTCGCGTGCTCACTGACAGCGCATTTGTCGTCAAAAAAGCGAAAAACAGCATGACCGTTTGGCGTAGTGGCGCAAGCTACCGACCGTCACAAAATACAAAACTATTACTATTCATTCACAAATGTTTAAGCACCTTGCCCATCTTACCAGTCGGCAGTTGCGGTCGTCGTGTCTAGTTGCCATTGTATTCTGCGCAAAATGGCTTCGAAGTGGTCGAAGTATGGCAAACGACATTGTGAAGAGTGGGAAAAGGAAACACAGCTTAAGGACTGGCTATGCCCAGTCACCAGAGACGATAAAAATGCAGCGTGCAAGTACTGCAAGTGCGAGATCCGCGCTCATCATGGCGACCTCGTTCAGCACATAGCAACAGAAAAACACGTGAGGAACTCTCGGCCACTTTCCAGTGCACGTTTGACTACCATGGGCTTCAACAAGTCGTCGCCTCCAAGAACGATACCAAAACTGGAGCTCAAGCTATAACATATTACTCAGCGTGCCATGCCACTATATGGCGAACGGTAACATGGCACGCTTATTTCGTATTCGAGCGAGTTCGCCTTCGTATTTGAGCCAGTTCTCTTTGTCGTTTTATTATTAACAAACTGTTTTCAAGAATGTGCACATTTAATGAACTTCCGCTTGTTTTGGGCTTCTTCACGAAGGTCACGCCGCTTTTTTTTGGGCTTAATTGGGAACGACTATTCGCTTATTCGCTCGGCCCCATCTGGCCACCCTGGTTTTAATGAAGACCGCGCTCGGTGTGAGCTTGACGGAGGCGGTGATGGCCTCCATTACCCCTCTTTTTGGGAGAGTTGTGACGTGTGTCTTGGTCTTTGGGCGCAATGTGACTATGTGGCGTTCTTGCGTCATGGGTGAAGGCGGGGAGTCTCCGGCGCGCGTGTTGGATTTTGAGCTAAGGCCGCTTTTTTCGAAAGCTTCGTCACCCATGGGTAGGACGAGTTGTGAACGTTGTTGGTGACTACTTCTCTGTTAGCTGTGAAGGTGAACAGGATTTTGGGCAGCTATTACCGCCGACGGGGTCATTTCTAACGTCCTCGTTTTCATGTCTTGGTCACCGGGCGCGCGGTGATAAATCGTGGCGTCGGCGTTTTTGAGTTTTTTCTCTGGTGGTTTTCGTGGTGAGATGGTGGTGGTTTGCCCCGCGTTACACTCTAAGAAAAAAGGGAGGAGAAAGGTAGCAAAAGCGACTGTTCCTCCTTGTTGCGGACAAGTTGCCCAGAGAAGGGAGGAACGACAGTTCAGATGAAAGGAGGAGAGTGAGTTCCTCCTTGTTCAGTTGGCGCAGGGGTAGAACATCGCGCTACTGACCAAGTGGTCAACGGTTCGATCCCCAGGAAAGTGGTTTTCTTTTTTTTTCCTTTTTTTTGTAAAGTTTTTCTTTTATTTTTGTTTACCAAAACACACATAAACAAACCCAGACCGATGAAAGGAAAATTAAAGTCCTTATTATTCTCCGAGACGTTTTCCTCCTCCAGGCAGACCGGAGAAAGCTTTCGCCCTCCCGACCCATCTTCTTTCGGTTTCGTTTTTCGAGCACATCGCGCACGTTGTTTAATAAATTAATGTTGAGTTGATTGAGCTTCAGCGGCAGCGAAGGCCGCCTGTAATTCCGTCTTCTAGTCCAAACGTGCAGAACATTTCGGTTGCATTGACGTTTTTACCACTAATTTTATCAAATGAGCTAACGAAGCCGCTAGAAACAGCGAAGTTCCGGAGCAGTGCCAGCAGTGCTACATACACTGGGTAAGACGGCCGTCTCCAATTTGCGGGACACACGCGGAACTACAGCAGCGAAACCACGAGGAACTGTGTCGAAGTTTTCGACGTTATGGAAATCGTGGGAACTGCGTCCAAGGAAGGCAGGTTTTCCTGCCGGCTGCCTGGGTGCCTTTCGTGCTGAGTTCGGTTCCGTTGTCCCGTGCCGAGTGCCAACCGGCGTTCAACGTGATTCTTCTGCGTGTCAGCAACATCGTCAACGTGGTTCTGTATTTCTTCGTGTCAGCGACATCGTGATGGCAGTGTTGTGGGTTGTGAACAGAAGACTGGAATTATCGCCGATGTGACCGTGTGTTCGCGTATCAGTGGCGTAACAACAAGATGAGATGACGTAAACTGTCGGGCATTGATGCCGCTGGTCGGGCCGTTATCGGAGGGGCCGGGGTGTCGCAGGATGACATTCCGCTTTACATTAAAGAGTTTAAAACCACTTGAGGGATTAGGTGCAGTCGATCGACGTGTGGATGTGGTCTGAACGGTAAGCTCCTATCGTACAGTGGCCAATGTGACTGTCGGTCCCCGAGAGCGATTGCGCTCTGGGGAAAAGACAACACTACGAAAGTATGACGGAAAGTACGTATATTTATAATGGAAGTTTAGTATAAAAAAAAAAGACAGGCAAAATCGAAAAAAAAAAACGCTATCCTTTATTTTACTGTTTAAATATATTACGGTTCCTGTAGAAACTGCCCTCTAAGTGGCGCGCTGGGATGAGCGCTAGAAGTTTTCGAGCTCGCAACGGCGCAGCTCCGTACACTTAACAGTTGTCGGAAGTCGCGGCTTTGACTGCATTCAAGTTGATCGAAAAGCGATTTCTGTGCCCGTGAAGCATCACTTCCAGCTGAGTGGATATCCGCTCTACAGAGATTAATTCAAGACGGCAATTGCAGCTTTGCGCGAACAGCACAAATAGAAAAACGAACACTACAATATAAATACTGGCTACGAAGGGCCATGCGGGAAAACAAACTCATGGCTTGGAACCACATTGGAGCGGCTCGATTTATTGGCTTTCAAATAATTATGGCATGATTGAGCGTCTTCTTTTTAATAAGAGATTCATCCCCTGAACCATTAAAAATAGCCTCAGATGTATGACATTGCTGGAAAAAAATGAACATGTTCAGAATATTTTTTTTTGCTTAGGGAGTCACCGAAAAATTCCGCACGTTCAAAACGACCACTATAAAAGACGGAAACGCAGGGTTCGCTAGTACTGATCGGGGTAGTGTGCTTTTGTATTGATGTTTGTATGTGCGATGCCTGTGTATGCGTTCAATATATGTTGACCTGATGTTTGTAGTGTGCGCAACGTGTCTACATGTGTTAGAGATTCCGAAGAAAAGGAAACGCAATTGTGGCGTAAGAAAATAAAAATATTTTTTTGTAAAACATGAATTGGGCAGTACCTAGCGCCACCTAGCCTAGCTACGTGTGATTACTCTGCTTGACCCTGCCATCTGGTGGCAACATAGAGATCATATACTAAATCTAGAGGAAAAGGTCCGCCGTTTTCCCATCCATTCTGGCTGCCGCTAGCGGCGGACCATGCAGGCAGACCCTCTGGGTCCCAAACACGGTTACATCATCAGAGGAGTTTCGTGAACTTCAACAATCCACGAACTTACCGGTGGAAAAATACTCGCGTTCCTTTCGAAGGTTTCTTTTTGCATAGCGCGCAGATGTACGGCCTCGCGTTAACGCTAAACTAAACCATATACCCGGCTTCGCTGGTGGGGCGCGGCTGGGCGCGGTTGAGGAATACGAAACTGCGCAACCACCAGATTTCCGAGATTTCGACAGAAGGGAAGTTAATGCAGCGTAATGACTTTATTGCTTTTTATAAGCGTTAGAATAGCTCAGAATTTAGTTTACAACGTTAAATTATCACCGTTTATATTGCTGAGAGTTTACACTCTTCGCGTTTACCGCGTTTACCATGGCAACGTTGCTTTCTTTCTCTCGTGTTCTGTCGCTCTCTTTCGCGATCGTTCACTCGGGACCCAGGATGTCGGCGCACGGGATTTGCCACTCCTTTTCACCCACCTTTACCCCCCTGGGTGGCAAGCGATTTAACATCCTTTTACGCTACGCGGCTACGCCATAATTTCGTGTTACCGTGCTGAGATAAGCCAAGAGGTTGCTTCGGATTTGCTTTTTTTTTTGAGAGCGGCGTTTGGTTTTGCGGGCGAATGATTTTCACTCCTCCGTGATGTGCGGTTGACGCTACGGTTGACGAAGGAATTGTGGCTCGAGGAATAGCAAAGGTAGGACATAAAGTGCGCGAACTGAGTGCCGGTTGTCTCCGTTGAACATCGCAGTGCTGACGATGAGAAGACTGAGTGACTGCATGCTTTCAAAACGTAAGTTTCTTTACCTGCAGGGGTAAAGAAACTTCGGAAATAAATACAGTTCGCGGAAAGCTCGTGTTACGTTTTTATTTCCTGCTCCTCTCGCTTCGTGCATTAGACTTAGTGTTCTCGTTAAGCCTTACCGAGCTCGATTTGCTCGATTCGTGGCCGCCATAATGAGATGCAGTCGACGGAGGAACTTTTCCTCCCCTGCTTAAGGGACGAAAGTTTCTCCCTTTCTGAAGGAACATATGTGTCAAGAGCGTTCCTCCCTTTAGGGAGGACTATACTGACCCTTTTTTCTAAGAGTGTAGGCTTGGGAGTGCACGAGGCCTGATTCGATGCATCCTCAGTCAGGCCGGGTTTCGAGCTGTGTTTCAAACGGACCTCGGAAACAGCCGTCTCGGGGCCGGCGTGTATGCCTGCCTGAGACACTTGTTCGAGGTATCGACCAAACATCGATTTGCAGGAGTTGAGCATGCCTTGCGGCAGGGCCTGGGCGGGCTGGCGCTGGGATGCTGTCATGGCGGTGGATAAGGCCGGCTTTGGAGCTGGCCGGAATCATGGTAAAAAGGCCGTGCTGATGGGCGTCGCAAGTCCTGGTTGAGCCGGTGGCTCGGCCAAAGACTGGCGTAGAACTGCAGCAAATGCGGCTGCAAATTTGTCGACCATGATCAACTTGCGGGCGCTGGGTTGGATTTCGGAGCTTTGAAAGGACACGTCCTTGCTTGTGGCGATCAAGCGCGCGCCCTCGTCTGTAGTGGTTACCTCACTTACTTCGTCCTCGTCTGGCTCATGGTCTATATCCGAAAACAGATACTATAAAAATTTGGTCAGATACTTTTCAACTTTTCGTAGCAGGTTTTATGTGAAACAGGTTCCAGCGATGGGGTTTTTAAACGAAGGAAAATACAGCAATATAACGAGGCATAATCACAATATACTACCCAGCCTTTTTATTAGACAGTTTTAGTGTAGCGTTGCTGGACCTTACGTACGCAATACGCAATAGTATAGCGTAAGCGTACGCTAAAAATGACCTGCTCGGATCGAATTTAGTTGTGCGTTTCGTTTTCGAGTGAACACCGCGCATGATCTTGGTTAAATTTGCTAGAGCCGTAGAATTCCGCGTGCTTATAGCGCAACCATGCTCCTGGAAAGAAATATTGAAAATAAAAACGTGTCCAATCATTTTATATAAAATTAAACCAAGCCACAGCTGCCTCGTAAAGCGCGCTTTTCTGCGGGGTACAGAGGCTACGAGTACGAGTGCGTCGCCAAATTCGATCACGGAGCCTCCGTCACTCGTCCCGTGGAAGCGGCACCTTTTATCAATGCTATCGGGGAATGAAATTCATGACCCTGATGTCCAGTGCATAGCGGGAACTTCGGAAATTTCTTTTAGAGTCGTTCGTCCGTCGGCGATGAACTGGGGGAATAGGCTTAGCGTTGAGCAGATCGCAGCGTCGACGCACATTCCGAGCGGCGAACATTTTCACTGTGCACTCCTTCAGCTGCACGGCGATCTGATTCGACCACGGTAGGTACCAGAAAGAATCGCCGAGCTGAACACCACGCAATTTCACGTAACAGAACTTCGAAAACATCACGTCGCCCTTGCAGCGCCAGTCGAGGTAACCGCCATCTTGAAACTGGCGCTCTCGTTGGGTCCCAGATCTCTCGAGAGCTTCCCGCAAGGCCCGCTAGCCAGGAACGCAAAATCCCCAGCGTTGCGTGCATACGCAATACGCTAGCCACTTTATCGCGTTTTGCGCATGCGCACTCATGACCCGCAATTTCCTTGCGTACGCAAAGCTATAGCGTACGGTCCCCTTAAACTGTCGATTGTATTTTACTTAGCTTTTAAAAATGGTTATTGTGCACGCAGGTGGATTGTAGAATACTCGCATAAACGCTGATCTCTTTTATTCAATTGCTGACTGCCAGTTGCAGTGAGTTTTTGTAATGAAATACAGTCGAGACGGAGCTTCACAGATTCAAACGTCAAGATGATGTTATATGCGATAAAATACCGCACGTGCCTTCTATCGTTCTGCAATTTGTTGATTTAGTGTTATTCAATGACGCCCAGAAAGATTCTAAATGAAACCATGTCCTTGAAGTACTCTGGCAATTTCTTCATAATCCCCGATTTGCTTGAAATTTTGCTAAACTCGCCAACTAACAGTGCTTAAAGGGGTACTCCGCCGATTTTTGAGCTACCTCAACTAACTATATTTTCTGACTCCCCGGCCTTTACCCTTTCTGGTATGCTATTTAGTATCGTGAAATTCATAATAGTTATTGCGAAATCGGCAAATGAAAATAATGCAAAAACAAACATTCAAATATACCCGCCCTTTTCAGGGCCGTGACGTCAGAGGAAGGTTAAGCTTGCCAGTCGGGCGAGCAGTCTAAAAAATAGAATATGCCAATCATTTGTTCCATGCTGGAGCGTGGGGACTGAAGCGAGCTTCCAAAGCATTCATTTAACACCATGAAACTGCTTCGAATCAGTTGGGAACAAATTCTACAGTCCAAAGAGTGAACCCCAGCACTTCCACTGACGTCACTTTTTCATTGTTGCCAGTAGAGACTTTCAGTTTGAAAAACACGGTGAGGACCAAATAACCTAATATTTGGGATACTATTTTGGCGATGTTGTTTGGCGAGTTTAGCAAAATTTCAAGCAAATCGGGGACCATGAAGAAATCGGCGGAGTACCCCTTTAAATATCATCGCAATTATTAGTCTAAATTTTTTTTTCGAGAAGGTATTGAATTTACAATTTTGGTCCTCACCGTGTTGCTCAAACTGAGTCTCTACTGGCCACAACGAAAAGGTGACGTCAGAGGAGGGCAGGGTTCACTCTTTGGACTATAGAATTTGTTCCCAATTTAGTCAAAGCAGTTTCATGGTGTCAAATGAAGGCTTTTGAAGTTCGCTCCAGTACTCGCGCTCCAGCACAGAACAAATGATTGGCATATTCTATTTTTCAGACTGCTCGCTCGACTGGCAAGCCTGCCCTCCACTGACGTGACGGTACTGAAAAGTGCGGGTATATTTGAATGTTGGTTTTTTGCATCATTTTCATTTGCCGATTTCACAATAACTATTATGAATTACGAGATACTAAAAATAGCATACCGGAAAGGGTAAAGGCCGGCGAGTCAGAACATATAGTTACTTGAGGCAGCTCAAAGAATAGCCGGAATACCCCTTTAAACTCAATATTAAAAGGAAATAATTGCACGAAAATAATTAACAACTTAATTATTTCGAACTTTAATATTCTTTTTTGAAATAGGCCCCTGGCCTAGGACAAAAGCGACACAGGCCTTTTTTGGTATGATGCGCAGTTTTTGCAATATCAAATTTGTCCACCTTTTGTGAAACACCCTGTATATCTAGTCATCGACTCTACATTAACGTTTGACTTGGTTAATCAATTCTAAATTGTTTTTTTTTTCTGTTCTTACTTGGGCAATATCCTGCAATCTTTTAGGTTGTTTAGTGATAAGTATGTGACAATGATTGCCCCTTCCCGCCGCTCTTAAGCTATCTAGGACAATTGAGATTTAGTCACTGTTCAGAAGACAAATGAAACATGCTGCGAAACCGAATATCTTGGGGTCAGTTTTTTAAAACACGTTTTATTTGTTTTCACTTCTTTTAGTCTTGAGTGTCTTACTTCTAGGATCACGTATGCAGTTTCCAAAGAGACATATCTATACGCAGTGAGAAAAATATAAACATTTGTGTTTTAATACATGAGAAAATTATTTAGAAAATGAATATTGCATAAGCATGGAACAGTTCTTCCAAAAGAAGCACGGCATACTTTAGACTTAAATATTGCACGGGTGAAATGCTCCTAGCATATATCCAACTGTTATGCATAACTATTTGGAAAAAATATATAATATAGGTAAAAGTTTAGGTAAAGTAACGTACTATACTGAAATGTTTTGACGTATTGCTGATTTGGCAGTTAAAAGTAAACTTACGCTTAAGAAAGTGAAATATAAAATGCGATGTCTTATTGAGGGACTAAATTGGATAAAGCTTTTACAAGTGAAATTTCGAAGACAACTGGTAACTATTTATAAAAAGTGCTTCAAAAAGAAAATATGGTAAGGGTACAGCGGAGCCTGTGAATATTAACCATGCTGAATTAACCTGAGACTGGGGTAGAAAGAAAACGTAGAAGATACAGAAAATAAAGAGGACGACGTCGTCCTGTCTATTTTCTGTCTCTTCTACATTTTGATGTTTCTTCTCTACCCCAGTCTTAGGTTAATCCAACATGGCTTTACGAAGTTTTATATCAGTGTTTTCACAATGTCGTAATGTGCCAGTTTTGTTTTCTGAAGCTTTCGTCATGGTTCATGCGTTAATGATATATTGTTCAGTATCAAAATGTTCAGTGCGCAAGACTGACTTTTCTCAATTAATTTATCAATACTGCAAAATCATTTTTGAGTCCGAAAAGCACTGCACAACATAACACACACACACACACACACATACAAAATAATAAACCACAGCAACATAACAAGGCACAATCACAATATATCACCAAACGTTTTACTGTATTTTACTTAGCTTTTAAAAATTATTATTCTACACGGAGGTGGGCTGAAGAATTCTAGTATACAGACTGACCTTTTTCTTTTTTCAATTGCTGACTGCCAGTTGCAGTGAGTTTTTATAATAAAATACAGTCAAGACGGAGCTTCACAGATGTTATGAAACAAAAAATTTAAAGGGCACACGCCCATATAGGGGCTGGGTATATACAATTACGTTTCCAGTTTGGCACTGTGTTCCATCAGCTGAATTTGTAGTGTAGCTTCGATCCGTTTCGCTCGTTTTGGGACAACATGTTACTTTGCAAGTGTTCCAATTTTGACTTTTAAGATCTGACACTTCGCTGGGCTGTAAAAAAAAAAAACAAAAAACAGACTACCTGATGCGTAATACATTGTCTTTATTTAAATTTAAATAGAATGTTCAAGCATCTTTCGCTTTTGATTCAACTGAGACAATTCGAGAACTGAACGAGCGCATCTTATTCTTTCTTTCTTAGCAAGGATGGTCACTATACTCTATTTCACCTTATGATGCACCGCGGGAAAGACTACAAGCGCGAGCTCCTTGCTCTAGGGCATAACTTGGCGCCACAAGCTCTCGTGTTTGAAGGCAGCTGCCAACGCTATGAGCTCGTGCTTCTAGCCTTCGCTGCGGTACTACATAAGGTGAAACGGAGCATAGTAATAATTTGGGCAAGTTGATTGAGGACTGAGAAAAGCTATAACAACGCTAAGATACCAGAGAAAAGTGGATGAAAGAAGTGTCGATTATCAAGTGAATATTTGTGGAAAAGAGCAACTTCACCTAAACCACGGCAATACTGGCGATGTGCTGGATGTTTTTCATGAAATGTTTAGTTGACAGTCAGTGCATATCTTTTTCAGTTCTTCACCTTTGCTTTTTTATTTTTTGTTTACTTCTAGTCTTCATTCAAAAATTGCAGGCACAGGAGAAGTTATATTTACTTCTGGTACTCGTGCTTGGGGAAATTACTTGAAATGGACATCTTTGAATTTCATCCAAGCCACCCGAGTGTATCGAGCACAGGCTTATAGAAATGCGACGAAGAAAACCATGAAAATTCTTGATTAATAGCTTGTATACCTCTGATTATATTTTTATTTTTTCTTGACTCGTTTTGCAATTTTTATCTACCTTTATTTTTTTTTTCTTTCGAGGATGGAAATTTGTCGGCTCCGCCGGGCTATCCGGCCTTCCTTATTTTTAACAAATCAACCAGTCTTCCTCACTTTTTATCCCAGTGATGTAAAGATATTTAGCGGCGGCTATTTGCAACGTAGGCACAGTGTCCTCGAAGGGTTCTAGTAGGAAATGTAGCGCGAACTCCGTAAGGCCTTCGAAGCGGATGCCGCTGTGTGGCGCTGGCGTAGTTTCCCCGAGCATTAGCGCTGGCAAGATGGGGGCGTCAGCTACATGCTCGCGGCCCTATCTAGAGATGTTTTTACTAGAGCACGCAATTGTATTCACCATTTATTAGCTCTCCGGTCTACAGACTTAACGAAAGAGTGTTTCGAATGCTTGGAAGATGTCATGCAGTGGCGATGTGTTTTTTGTGTTCAACACGACACAAGTAGCAAGCTTGAAACACTACACGCCTCTGCCGCTAAAACAAAAATATACTACAGGTGAATTTTCAGTCAGCTCAGTCTACACTCGAATGTAGTTCCAAAGATTCGCATAAGGTGCTAAGATAGAAAATTGGGCGTTATATGAGTTATGAGCGATGTCCGGAAATTTTCAATGAAAAAATGGCCCGCTCCAAGCAGAAAGAGACGCTGAAGGTTCGGTGATGGGTAATTCTTTATTGTAGCGAGAAAAACACGGTTGGTATTTCTCTCCAGTTTACTTCTGCCCGATATATTAAAAGAACAGATCCACCAATATAACTTCAGTTTCATATACTTTACTGGCGGACTGGCATGCAAGTTGGGGAGAGAAATCCAAGCTATGCCTGGTTTCCTTAGCTGCTCTTCGTATATGGTGAAGTTGCTTAACGTTTGTGTTCTGAAATTCTTCTTCTTCTATTGACCGGAACCGTAACTCAAATGAAAACATTTACTTCTTTTGCGATAGCAAAAAAACAACAACGAATTTCATTACATGCGTTGATATAATTGTACCACGCCGGGGTGGGTAATAAAAATCAAAAGATAATTTAAATCTTGATTTAAATCATTAGTTAAATTGGAATACTTTAGATATAAGAATTTAAGTCGCACCGTTTCGGCTTTAAGCAATTAAATCAGACACTTTTACCCAAAACATTACTGAAAATATATTTTTTTTATTTTACCGTTCGCCTATTCGTGTGCTTCCCATGGGTATTTATTTTTAGTTGAAGTAAATAATGATCAAGCAGGAAATGTTTATATCAGACAGCCATTAGACAAACACACACACACACACACACACACACACACACACACACACACACACACACACACACACACACACACACACACACACACACACACACACACACAAACACACACACACACACATCTATTGATAAAAAATGTCTCTAATTTCTATCTGAAGAGATTTAATTCACGCTAGTTTTATTCAAATTGAAAATCTGATATATTTAATTGAAAATATCCCCATTTTCTCCCCCTGACCAAAAATTACATTTGTTTCAAATTAGCAATAAATGGTGCTAAAAACACGTCAAAAAAAAAAAAAAATAAGGGGGAAAGGCTCGACAATTTCGCTTTCCAACAATTAGAGAAAATGGCTAAACACTACATGAACATAACGCTGAGACAGGAAAATGCCTGGCATGCACCATAAAAAAAAAAAAAAAACTTGCTTAAAAATTTTAACACGATGAGCTGCATCCGACTGTATGCAACATATAAAACCGAAAGAAGTGAGAAAAAAGGTTACGTCAAACAAACACCGAAAATGTAAAAAAAAAGGGGGTTACCTAAGCACTTCTTATGAGTTGTGAATGCGAAAGCAAGAATGTCGTTTTCCCGCTCCCTTAGTTCGTCTGCGGTGTACTGGCGTGGAGGGCTAGATTTCGCTACTGCCGAAATTGCGGCCGCCGGCGATGTACAAGGTGTCACAAAAAATATTTACAGAGTTTTTTTTACCGCAAAGATAAACTAGGCATCGCCGAACGCTCATCCTCCGCCCAAAGGTAGAGCTAGAGGTCACAACCAGATGCCAAAGTCTCAGCCCGATCCAATACTTTATTCAAGAATTATAAGTGCTTTTCTTGAAATTTCTATGGGGAAATGGAGCCCATGACGTGGGATACTAAAAATATTTGGGACGTAGTTAATAGTGCAATAAATCATGGTTCAAGGAGTTGTGTATTTCCTGACGTAGTTGAGAAGGATACGGTGAACATTTTAATGACTATTTACAAATATAGGGCCTATCTTGGCTGCTCAACTGCCACACGTGTACCACTCCCCAAATTCACTGAAAGTTTTTACAAATAGTTTTGTCATGCAGAACACAGAAATGTATGAATTTATGTTAACAGTTGAAACCTTAGCGAAAATAAAGCGTCTGAACTCGACACTATTCCCGTAAAAGTATTTAAAGACAATATAGATATTTTAAGTGCTAATCTCTTACATCTGTTCAATCATTCCTAAGAGAGCGGAACTTATCCCAATGATATTAAGATTTTCAAAGTAGTGCCCATTTTCAAGGATGGGGATTCATCCGACCAATCAAGTTATAGACCAATCTCGATTTTAAGTGTAATTAATACAACCTCTGAGAAAATACTTTGCAATCGCTTTCAGGAATTTATAAATAAGTACGACATTCTTTTTCCTAACCAACATGGATTTAGGTCAAATAGATCTACTTCCACCGCAGTTCTAGCTATGACTCAACTCCTTAACAAGGCGCTCAACGACAAGAAGATTGTTATAGTTGTCTATCTAGATATAAAAAAGGCATTCGATACAGTTAATCATACTATCTTATTGAATAAGTTTATAATTATAGATTTAGATGCAAAATATCTAAACTACTTTGTAGCTATCTTTCGGACCGAAGACTGTGCGTAATAATCGATGACTTTATTTCCTTCCTAAAAAGTGAGCAAACTAATGTTCCGCAGGGTTCAGTCCTCAGACCTATTTTATTCTCTCTTTATGTAAATGATTTCTCGTCTATCCTTAAGTACTCAGACTCACTAATGTTCGCTGATGACACAGCTTTAATTTTATAGGTGATAGTGTCAATGAAGTACAGCCTAAAGGAATTGAAGGATTAATTAGGGTTCTAAATTGGTTCACAAGTAATCAACTCAACCTTAACCAGCTAAAAACCAAGTATACACTATTTCATTCTAGGCAAAGAAAAATAAACTACAATAAATTGGCTTTATACCTGGACAATACAAAATTACTCACACACACACACACACGTACACACAAAACATTTACCTTTGTGGATAATTGTTTTAGATTACGTGATTCGCAAGGCACATACTTGATACATTTTTCTGATGTTTCAAATGACATCAAAAGTGTCCCCTCACAATCTCTTAAAATAAATGTCATGTTAAGTAAAAATACATTTTTGGTTCCTGCCAATCACTTCGAATGTTCTCTATCCACCCCCATAACGCAGTTCTCAAATTCCTCACTCACTTTACCTCCAGCAATAAAACTTTTAAGGTAACAATTTTCTGTGCTTGTGAAAATTAGGATAGGCTTATATATTTACAAATACAATGGACATGTTCTGTTAATTGATTAATGCACGTTCAAACAAAATAAGACACTCTGAATAGTGATGCATACAATTCATTGTAGTATTGAAAATTTTGGAGTGTTATGCACAAAACGTTACTTGGCGCGAACAATGTATACTGAATATAGCATGAAGGCAAGGTAATATTACCTCGCATTTTTCAACCTCCTGAGTGTCTGTTGAAGAAACCTGACATTCATTCGTGTCCTTTGCTTTGTAATACTCATTTGCAAGCATATTTTCGTTGTGCTTTGCAGGAGTTGGTGTCCTATTCCAACATTTATTTTTTCTGTAATAAAATAAGATAGTGATTTGTGTAATGTGTAAAGCGTAAAGCTGGGTGTACTTGATACGACGTCATGCGAGCCATGCCATCATTTGAAAGGACAGGTTGTACGATTTTAATGTTGATTTATGAAGTATATACAAAATATGCACACTTTCTGGAAAAAATCATATGGACTTGATGTATGCGTGTTCTTCGCTCACGCCGCATTTCGTGATTCATAAATCAAGACGGCGGCATGTGGATCACACCATTCACGCGGAAAAGCACGATTTCCGACTTCCTCGAAGAATAATGTTACGTGCGTATTTAAAATAAATGCCGAATTTCAGTTTTTAGTGAGTGCCGGAGGAATATATTACAGGATAATTTTAGATAATGGGTACTCTTACGTCATACGGGCTGACTGTATTTTAGTGGGACCAGAGCTAAAAAAGGGAACTTCTGTTAGGGTTTTTTTAAACTCTGGGGCTAAACTAAGAATCGCAGAAACCAGAAGCAAAGAAAAAAAAAATCCAAATCGGTTTATTAGTTAGCTAACTAATTGAAGAAGAGAGCTTTTTAAAATCTTCTACTTTTTGGGTTTATTATGGTTGGAAAATCGGCTCTCGATCTCAAAATATTATATAGCTGTGACATAGCATTTAGATTAAAAGTTGTGCGCATTACGGGACGACAAATTTAATTATTGTAGACGGTTTTAAGCCGAAACTATGCTGGAAAAGCGTCGACGTGACGTCCATCTCTCCTCTCTGCGCCGGCTCCGCAACCCACGCGAGCGCGCCCAGAGTGACGTCAGCTGTGCTACGCAATCCCAGAGCGGAAAGGTAAAGGTCACGGGCGCGCTTTGTGGATTTGAAGTCCGCCCACTACGAATGTTTTATTGAAAAATTTACGTCAGGGCTAGCCCGATACCACCTAGAAGAAAGGGCCTGCGCATGACGTTTCGTTAGTAGATCCCCGACCCGCCCCAAGCGGTAAACAGGTTGAAGCTTGACGAGAGTAAAGGCCACGTGCGGCTGCGACTGCTAAGCGCGAGCGTTGGTGCGAGCTGACAGCGAGCTGACAGCGAGCTTCCACAGTTCATTTGAAACGTGCATGCGACACCCTCAAGATTGCCGGTCTTAGCAGCCTATTAATGTGAGCTCGTTCTGAGCATGACCGTTGAAGGGGTCTAGTGAGGAACGGAAGGGAGGCACGCGCTCGCCAGCTGAGCAGCGTTCGATTTCGAATACTGGCCGTTCCGTCTCTGCTAAGCCTCCTCCCCTTGTAAAGCGTTTTCTAATAAATTCTGGGCCCCGGTCCCTCGTTTTCGGGGCCAGCTGACTCAACGACCACCGCCACCCTCCCCAGCCTGGGAGCGGGATTTTCCCGCTTCCGGAAGGACAGTAGACCCCCACGGACTTTTGCAACTCGACACTTCTGGCAAGATCCAGAACCCACCAAGAAGAAAGAGCATGGCGAGTCCAGACGACCCTTACCTGCCCGAAAGCAACCCCAAGGGGACACCTGCTAAGAAGGTAGGACTCGTTTCCACTGTACCGGACGAGGAACTGCAAGCTTACTCTGCGTATAAGCAAGAACTCCCGAATCTTACGGAATACATGAAGAACAAGGCAGCTTTCCTTGAAATTCAAGTAAACCAGGCTGCTATTGCCGAGTATGTGCAGAACCGAGCAGTTACTGTCGAGTATGAGCAGAACAAGGCTGCAATTATTGAGCAGTGAGTACATGGAGAACAAAGCCACTTTCCAAGAATACAAGCGCCAAAACTCGACGGGAAACTCGTCGGCTGGTGTTAGCGAAGTTCTCTCAGGCAGTTCCAGCGCCGGAGCGAGTCAATAACACATAGCGTCCATGTACGAAGGTGGGGAGCAAGAAACAGGTGCGGCTAGATCGTGGTATCAAATGCGCAGACCCGGCAAAAGTCAGAGATACTACGAGATAAGCGACTCTACACCATCAACACCAAATTACACAGTCGTCTTAAAACCCATCTGTAGATAAGACGTCTTCAACATCGTCACTAGAAACATTAGAGACGCCATCACTCGAACAAGCGTTGACGACAAAGAATGTTCCGTTCATGTCAACGAGAAATCGAATATGACTGCCATCACAACCAGGAATCAGCAGGCGGTTGATAAGCTCCTCACGATTTGAACCATTGAGCAGAAAATAAAGGCGCTGGAAATGAAGCCCTACGTCGCCAGGTCGAGTGCCCAAACGAAATGGGTCATCTACCTCAGGGGACACGATAACGACGAAACTCCGGAGTCACTGATGAAAGAGCTAGAGTGCAGAACTCACCAAATTTCGGTAGCAGGATTATCGGCCAATCTGAAAGAATTGTGCTCATTACTTTCGAGAGTCAGACCCTTCCAAGATATGTACGCTATGCCTGTGAGTCCTTCAAGGTGTCGTCATACAGGCCCAGACCCTTCGCCTCCCACAAGTGCCACACGCTGGGCCATAAGGCCGACATCTGCCCTGAGGATGCCGCCAGTTGCGGCGGCTGTGGCCACGAGCACGACCCTGCCGCGGGATGCAAGCTCCAACCTAAATGCATTAACTGTGGTGGTGATCATGTAGCAACGAGCAATGACTACCCTCTACGCAAGATTCTCGTCAGAAGGCAACATCAACCCAGTTCGCGACGACAGCCGCGGCGCGACGCTGAGAGGGAATTCCTAAACCAACAAGGCTCCAAGAGCCCTAGACCCCAATTCGAAAAGCCGGCTGCTCCTCCTCCCCCACCACTGACGTCCCAGTTTCAATTTCCTGCACTGAAGCCAAAACACGAAAACCCCAACGCATGGAGCGACCCTCTGAGGATCTCGGAACCCACTGGGCCTCTTATCACCAGGGCAGAATTTGAGGACTTTGAGGCAAGGTTCACGAAACTCGAAAATAAGGTAGGTCATCTTTGCGGACTCGTCTACGCTCTAGCCAACCCACATGGACGCTAACGCCGACATTGTAGACATCCCGGAGAGGCATTTGTGAAAGCGAAAGAAACGACATAAGATATGGTTCCTGCAGTGGAACTGAAGGGGCCTGCATTCCAAGCTTGCGGTGCTCAAGCTCAGACTCGAACTTCTCTGAGAGGAAGCCCCTTACGGAATTCTGCTACAGGAGGCCTACGTCAAGGATGTCAAGGTCCGCAATTATAATATCTACTCTCAACCACGCATGTTAAGACTGGGCGAAGTTCGATGCACAACGCTTACTCTTGTCAGGAAATCAATTCCGCAAGTAGAACTCGACATGGTTTCCTACTTCGGTGGCAACCGCGAAGTTGTTTCGGTGTGACTCAAGCTAGAATTTATAATTGTGGACGTGATCAACGTGTACATTAGACCCGGGGTGAATGAAAACGACTTCTTGTGGTTGCGCAGAACAGTGAACACAAGGACGTCCACCGTCGTTGCTGGAGACTTCAACGCAGTGCACAATAGGTGGGGGTATGAAATCACAAACACGAGAGGCAAATAACTCAAGGCCACGTCCGAAGCACTCCGCTTACAACTATACAACGACAAAGGGGCTCACACCAGACTCTTTCAGCACGATTTCGAAACGGACACATCATCCGATCTTCCAAGAACCTCAAAGTTAGGTGGAAGACGCTGCCTGACCCCATGGGAAGTGATCACCCCCCGATCCGCATAGACCTCCCGCTACGAGAGTCTTCCAAGAGACCCGTCACCTTCATCAAGTGGGATGCCTTTCATGCCAACATGGACAGCCACAGAGATTTTCCGCTTGATCACAGAATCGTGGAAGCGGTAAATTATTCCAAGACCACGTACCGAGTCAAGGAGGATACACCGACGCCGGATAATCCCCTCACGAATATCTGGGCTTGAGACTGTCGGCTCTAATGACATACAGGACAAATAGGACACTCAGACGCAAGGTCAAGCTGAACCTGGCAACCGCCAGGGCCAAACGCTACACTCTGGAACTCTTCCGCAACCAATGGAGGGGACTGTGCAACTCATTCAATGAGAGGACTGGCCTGCGCCGGGCCTGGCGGACTTACAAGGGCCTTGCGGTGAAAACCAAGGCTCACAACACTGGCAGCAACTTAGCCCTGCGGATCGGAGTGTCGGAAGTTGACCTAGTCAACGAAGCCGGTAGTTTCTTCTTCCCACAACAATCCCCGCCACCAGGAACTGAGATCTACACTCCGGTTTTGGTCAACATTGAGGAACCGGAGAACGCCCCCTTCACGCTGGATGAACTCATCGAAGCTCTAGAGTTTGCCAAGACCCACACGGCACCTGGCCCAGACGGCATCTCTGGCACCGCCCTTCAGAACCTGCCAACGGAGGACATGAAAGAACTCCTGCAGATGTACAACGACGCGTGGGATTGCGGCAAGATCCCGGCCGACTGGAAGAAATCGACAGTCCTTCTCATACCCAAGCCCGCAAAACCACCTACCTCCGTGCAAAATTTGAGACCCATCTCGCTAACTTTGAACGTATGTAAAATCTTCGAGCGCATGGTTCAGGCCCGCCTTTCGTGGATCCTCGAAACCCGAGATGCGCTTTACCCCATGCAGACCGTCTTCAGGCCGGGATTGTCCACGCAGGACAGCCTCGCCATGCTTCACCACGACCTCTTCATTAAACCACAGTTCAAGGCGCAACCCCGCACTGTCATCGCCATAGATGTGAAAAAGGCCTTTGATATATACCACATAAGTGGGTCATCGAGGCGGCTCAAAAAAGGGGCATTCGGGGAAAGCTCCTCAACCTCATTAAGACGTTTCTCAATGACAAATTCTTCCAAGTCGTCTTTAGCAGCACCAGAAGCCAGTGGAAGCACAATAACGTAGGAGTCCCGCAGGGCGCGGTAATTTCCCCCGCGCTGTTTATTATGGCAATGGCGGATCTGGCTTTCACCCTGCAAGATGTTTCGGACGTCAGTTGTACCATTTATGCCGATGACGTCACACTCTGGACTACCAAGGGCCTTGCCAAAACCCAGCAGCGGGGTATGTAGCGCGCCCTTGACGTTACCAACGCATTCGCAATGCAGTCCGGGCTTACTCTCTCCACCGAGGAGACTGCGTATATGGTCGTTTCCAAGACACGACGCAAGTCCAGGCACCCCATTTGTCTCCAACTGAACGGCGCCAACATTGAGTCTACTGACGCCCTAAAGATTCTTGGCGTCACCTTCGACCGATGTGGATGCGTGTCAAGTTGTCTCAAACACACCAAAGTTCAGTGGAGCAAAGGCGTCAACCTTCTCGGGAAAATTACTAGCAGGGCTTATTTATGCCCAAGAGGATTTTCTGAAGAAACTCGTCAGGTCCCTTCCGTTGTCCAAGGTTGTCTACGGTCTGAATTACCTGCGCCTGACCAAGACCCAAGAAGCAGCGCTGGTCGTACTCAACAGAAAGGCAATGAGAATCATTACAGGCTTACCCAAGTTTACACCGGTTGAACAGCTTGAAGCTGCCGCACAGATCAATAATCTTGCGTGACATTGCCAAGGAGATGGTCTTTGGGCAGGAAAATCGCCTATACATATCTCCACCGGGCAGAATCTTTCTCACCAAACTCGAGAAACATGAGCTTCTCGTAAAACAGCAGCAATGCCAACTTTATCTCCGCCATGGGAGAACGAGCTTGTCGTCGCGATCAAACCAGTACCTAAGAATCAAGAAAAAGAACACAAAGGAAGGCGCAAGCACGCGGCTGACAAGCACGTCGAAGAGATCACTTTACTGACCAGCGCCGATGTCATGTATTCACCACATTCGGTGGGAGTTGATACCACGAGGGCGCCACAGTATTTGGTGCCCCAGTAGACTTCCGGTAGTGTATTTATTTATTCTTCAGCAACGCACAGCAGTCGGGTAAGAAGAATTTCCTTCAGAGAAGTTTCTGTAGTATCTTTGTAAGAACATTAGTGCATTGTACAAAGTAGTGCAAATAACAAAAGGCGGAGAGACAAAAAGAAAAGAAGAGGAAAACCGGAAGCGCGCTGGGGTCCGCCGATAGGGGGTGGTAGTGAGCTTGTTTGCAAACAAACATCGGTGAATACAGATGCTGCCAGAGACGGCGCGGGCCGCTCAGCGATTGCATGGCACTCTGTCTCCAGAAACACCATATGGAGTGGCATCACGCACAAAACCACCAGCCCGAAAACGACAGTGCTATTAGCGCTGATTCACACCATCCAAAAAGCGGATCATACGCTACCCGGAACAGTCACTGAAGCACGCATCTTCCCCGATTCCAGTGAAGCTCTCCAAGAATGTGGCTGGGGCAACAGCAGAAATCCAGTGGTAAAACAAATCAAGAGCATAATTATTGAATCTCGTCCGCGAGTCAACATTGTGCTTTCGTGGGTCCCCGGACACGAAAGTGTCCCGGGGAACGAGAGGGCGAACGAGGCCCCGAGGGCGCAGCTACATGCAGGTTTTATGCCCTCACCTAGCCACGGTCCCCCCCCCCCCCCCCCCCCCCCCTCGTGGAAGCTTATATGAGCGATCGCTAGTTGATCATCTCAAAGAACTCCGTAAGAAAGGTAGGCTTAGTGACCAGTTGTACCGTCGCCTTTTTTCCTCCGATGATAGCACGCCTAAACTTTATGGTCTCCCAAAGGTACATAAGCCGGAATGCCCCCTTCGTCCCATTGTATCTTTTATTGGCTCCCCCACGTACGATTTGTCAAAGTATCTGAGAATTGCTAACACCCCTGACAAGGAACAATAACTTTGGTGTAAAAAATTCCCAAGAGTTTGTACAATTGATTCGCGCTCAAACTCTTCTTCCACACAAAAGCATGATTTCGTTTGACGTTGTTTCCCTTTTCACGAATGTTCCCAACGATCTTGCAGTTGATGTCGCCCGACAACGCTTACTTGATGACCGAACGCTCTCTACTCGCACGTCTCTGCATGTAGATGATATCATTTTGCTTTTGCGTTTTTGTCTGAACCAATGTTTCTTTGCCTTCCGTGGAGAGGTGTACCATCAAGTGAATGGCTGTCCAATGGGAAGCCCTGTCTCTGTCACTGCCGCTAACCTTGTAATGGAGTATATCGAAGAGAAAGTCTTCGGTGAGATTGTATTTCCTGTCAAGTTTTATCGTAGGTATCTTGATGACACTTTCGTTATCCTAGACAAGAATTTTGTTGATGATTTTCACCAATGCTTAAACGGCGTCCACCCCGCGATTAAGTTTACCTACGAGCCTGAACAAAATAACATGTTGTCCTTCTTAGATGTGTGTGTGATCAGAACTACGAGCCGAACAACAGGATGGAAACCAAGGTGTATCGTAAACCATGTGACAGTGGTAATTTTCTAGATTTTCTTTCGCACCACCCTGTACAGCATAAGAAGTCTGTTGTACGAACTTTTGTTCACAGGTCAAACACTGTGCCCTCTAACGCGACCTATTGCGCTAATGAGCTCGCACGTGTACAAGAGTCTCTGCAAAAGCGAAACTACCCCGGGCGCTTTGTAGATGAGGTAATCAACCAGACGAAACGAAAAACGCACTCCAATGCAGCCGACAAAGAACGTAATGTCTTGTGCATTCTGTACGTTAAGGGAGTGTCGGAGTCGCTAAGCCGCGCCCTAAAACTTGTAGGTATTCGAACTGTGTATAAACCGTACCGAACTATAGCAAGTATTGTGTCTAAGCCAAAGGACCCCACCCCTGCGGATACGGAGAAAGGCATTGTGTACAAGATCCCCTGCCAGGACTGCGGCCCTTCGTACATTGGGGAGACCGGACGCAAGAAGATAACCAGGATGAAAGAACACCAACGTGACGTCAAGTATTCCACGAATACTTGACGTCCACGCGTGGTCGACCAGCTCCGTCTCAAGACGGAGCTGCTCGACCACGCGTGGACCACAGGACACACCTTTGACTTCACAGCCGCGACGACCTTGGCGAAGGAGGATAGGTGGGGCCCCCGCAAACTACTTGAGTCATGGTTCATCCGCGGAGATAAGACGGCGTGCAACAAGAACCGTGGCCCCCTCTCGGAAGCTTATATGGACCTTCCCGATAAATAGGACTGCGTTGACCCTAGCTTTCTCATTCCTGTGTATGTACTGATGATGCCTCCCGCATGGGAGGCGTAACGTTTAATGAAGTTGTTTTTCTTGTTATGTGAGGTCGGTGTTCTTATTTTAATCAAGAAGACCCGGGCCTCCCACCTGACATTGAAGAGATCAGAAAAGAGAAGAGGGCTGCCAGGAAGCTCAGGCTCGGCGCCCTTCTCCCTCCCGATGGAGACCCTGTTCCTCCTGGTTACAGCAGGTGGGAACGGGTCTGCATACCCAGGCTTCAAACGAAGACGGCAATTACTCCCATCTGACTGGCTAGGTTTTACCGCCCGTCCGCACCCGAAGACGTCGGCCCTGATCCGCTCTGCAGGCACTGCGGGATTCCAGCTACGTGCGTCTATCTCGTCTGGACGTGCGAGGGGGTTGCAGGGCATCGTAACAACGCCACAAACTCACTCCTTGAAGAGGCAAGACCAGCTACGTACGAGGACTGGACTCGCCCCAGGCTTGAGAACCCGTACCGCAAACACATTCTCGATTCCCTGATTAGTTTCCTCCGATCACCGGGGATCGCCTGTTACATTTAGCCTCCTCCCCCTACCCTTCTCATAATCCTTTTCCCCCGTCACGATTGGATGATTTATCAAAAGATCGTGATGTACCCCTTCCTTCAATAAATACGTTTTCTCACTCACTCATGACCACTGAAGCAGGCGATGGAACCGACGACGTCGCGGAAGATGTAGCAGACGATGGTGCTCATCCGGGCCACCTAGGGGGCACTGAGAGGATCTACTACTGATGACGTTTACAGGAGGAAACGCGCAGGCCTTGTCTTCCAGGTGGTATTGGCTAGACCCTAATTAGGACGAGCGTCAAATTTTCAGGGATAACGTAGGCATGCGCACATGCAACCAACATCCGCAAAAAGTGTCTGCCGTTTGTTGCCAATGCTCCCCATGATTCTGTAAGGGACAAACTGAAAACGGTAGGGCGCGTCTCATGAACGCCCGTCCACCAGCGTCAGCTCCATGCCGCCGTGCCTATCCTCTTATGCGCCGTGCCATATGGCCGTGCTTTGGCTGCGCACGCGCGATAGAGGAGCAGGAGATACCAAAGAGTTATCGAGGGTAGGAACATTTGGTAGAACGTTCGTGCTTGAGGTAGAAAAACTGAAGCCCTTTCCGCTGTTCTCAACATCTTAGTGACTTAAGTTGCTCCCTCTCTTAAATCTAGGCTTCCTTGGCCTGCCGTCGACATGCGCCATCTGGGAGATGTAGCGGAAAATGTGCGCAATACGCATGCTTCAGCTGATCAACGGTGTTCTGTCTCTAAATGACAGCGCAAGTATGGGGTTACACTCAAACACACGTCACCACCGGCCACAAAAGCCATCACACCTAGTAACACAATCACCGCAGACAAAACACTCACACAGCGCTGTAGTTGCTCCCTCTCGTAAATCTAGGCTCTTTTTTCCTCTTTTTCGCTCGCACCTCTTTTTCGCTCGCACGTCTTTTTCGCTCGCAACTGTCTACACCAGTAACCATTAATTTTCAATTTTCGGCGTCGGATCTTGGCGAATTTCGAGCTTTCACCCAAATGCAGTTTAGTTCTGCAATGCGATAAAGTCGGTTTGTTTTCCTCTCCCGAAGCCCTGTAGGTTTTCTGTTTCCTTTACTTACCTTTGTTTCTGGAAGAACCTCGAGATCGCGTTCTTGGTACACAAGAAGAGTTCGTAGAGGCTTTCACTGGTCATATTTGCAAGTAAGTATCCTTCCTTATCACTACAGTTCGTTTCGGCATCTTCATTTGCGCCCAGCCTTGAAACGGATAACACAGACATGTTGAAGGCGGCTCACAATTGTTTCTTAAACAGATACGGAAACAAAATGTTTGCCTCTTATTTTTTTTTTGTCTAAATGTGGTCTTCGTTGTGCCGGCAGCCCAGAAACTGTAGCCTACACTAGTGTTTCTAAACTGCAAGCAAAAAAGTAAAAAAAAAAAAAAAAATTAAAACGAAATAATAGATTTCAAATTTGTGCCTGGTGACAGTCTGAAAAGCTCCTTTGGAATGCCGCCACGCCATAAGTTCTTAAGAAGCAGCGCCAGTGTGCGGCAATATGGCTCGCCCGTTGAGTTTCATAGTTTTCAATGTGACTTGGGGGAAGGATGCTAACGCGTTTACTATACTCCGTTCACACATAAGCTGAGACTGCACCCAACGCTACAAGCGCGAGCCAGCTCGCGCTCCTGGCTTTGGGACATGCATCTCAAGCGCGAGCGCTCGTTCTGCGGAAGAACGCTTCAAAGCAGCGACCTCAAGCTCTGTGGAGTCACACGCAATCTAGGTATAGCCCATAGGCAGAGCCGTATATGTAGAGAGTTTTGCCATTCGTTGGGAAGTTTAGGAGACAAATGAGGTGGCGCCATTGGCCGAAAGCGGGCTGGGCGTGTTTCAGGGCGTCTTTAGAAATTCGAATGTGACCAACCAGAAGCCGGAAATAATACCCTGGCGGTGGTCGCGAGAAACAAACTTGATAAGTGCATTGGAGTAACTCTCGGTGACTGAAAATATGGTGCACCTGATGTTCAATCACGGTCATCCAAAATCATGGTGAAGAGTGCGACTAGCGGAACGATCGACAAAATCCGTACGCCAAGCGTTGAGGGCCGTGAGTCTGCCGTCCGAGGGGTCACACTCTGTCCGAGCAGGACAGAGTTGAGCGGCCGCATTTGTTTCTTACATCTTTCTGCATGATCATGATCGAAAAATTACGCGCACCCTATTTTCAACCATTAAGAGTTACTACACCCTTACGCCCTTATTAAATGCATATACCAACATATACCTTTGATTAAAACAGTTTCTCGCTACCACCGCTAGGGGTATTCTTTTAGGCTTCTGGTTGGCCAAGAGAGCGTGTCAAGTCCACTTTCTGCGTCTGGTGCACGCCCTAACTCTGCCCGCGCCTCCCATTGACCGAACTCTCTGTATACACGGCTCTGCCCATAGGGCGTACAGTCCTCGGACATTACTACTAGGCGAGACTGTCATGCGTTGACGCCACGACGCGACAAGGCTCAGAACTGCATTGACGTCACGAGCGCGATACGCATTGCACTTCTCGCTGGCCAACTTCGAAAGGGGGGGTAGAGAGCTCGCACTCAGGTGATTTAGTTTCCGTACCCCTTTAAGAGACAAGCAAATGTTCAGATTGAAATTGCGCTTACATAAGTGCCAACTGCAAAGCCGCGCTTCTTGTGCCGTTAAACGTCTTGCCGTCATCGTGGACAACACCCACGGCAGATGCCGGGCATATTGGCCCGGTTTTTGGAAGTCCTGCACAAAAGCACAACAATAAATTTTCTTGGCAGCCCCCTCGAAAAAAAAAAAAAAAGAAAAGAAAAGAAAAGAAACTAGAAGGTCATCTCACGTTTATTTTCGCATCGTGCTTCTTGAATTTAGGGGTGTAGAGACATTGTTTTACCAGATTAAGTGGAGTTTACTGTTGTTCTATAATATTCTTTTATTTTGTATGTTTTTTGTCCGTTCATTTCAACTTTAAGGATACTAGCAATTTGCAGCACCTCGTCGAAAGTTCGGTTTGACAGCATAGCAACTGCCAAGCCTTCAAGGTCAAGATTTATTTTCCTTATAAATTCTTCTACTAAACTAGCTTTGGGCTGGGTTCGAAATCTTAAAAAAAGCGTATAATGAAGCTCAAGATTGTACACAAAATATTCAAATACTGCAGAAAACAACAAGAACAACATTTATTTTCTTCACAAATGCTTCTATACTTCGTTTCAGCTTCGGTCCGAGCGCGGCCGATGTTATGAGCCAAAAGGCCAATCAAAAAGAGCAAAGAGCGCAACGTCATGGCGTGCTCTCTGCGCTTGATAGGACTAGCCGGCGGAAGAGCACGCACAGAGAGACGGCGAATACAGGCTGGTCCTATCAACTGCTGAGAGCACGCCATGACGTTGTGCCTTTTCCGCTGTTTGATTGGCCCTTCGGCTCATAACATCGGCCGCGCTCGGACGGAAGCTGAAACGAAGTATAGTGCACCAATTAAGTGTTAATGTATTTCAGTCAGTAAATATATGATAATTCAAACATTCGAATATTCGCATATTTGAAAGAACAAGAACACGGTTTCCTTTTCTTACACTTTCTTCTACTAAACCAGATAGGGCTCCATTGGAAAGCCTAAAACATAGTGTATAATTGACCTCCAGCCAGTATAGAGCAGTGTCTGCTCTGTTCCGTGGGCGCCGCCATGTTTGCTTATGCTGACGTCATGACACAGAAGGGGGGCTGCGTTTTTTGAAAGACTCAGTTTCTTTTAGAAACCTTTGCCCATATCGTATACGTCGTTTCAGCCTAGGTCCGAGCGCGGCCGATGTTATGAGCCGAAGGGCCAATCAAACAGCGAAAGAGGCACAACGTCATGGTGTGCTCTCTGCAGTTGATAGGACCAGCCGGTATTCGCCGTCTCTCTGTGCGTGCTCCTCCGCCGGCTAGTCCTATCAAGCGCAGAGAGCAGGCCATGACGTTACGATTTTTGCGCTGTTTGATTGGCCCTTCGGCTCATAGCATCGTCCGCGCTCGGACATAAGGTGAAACGAAGTATAGTGCAAGAACGTAAGAAATGCACAGTCACGAAGCTCCAAGAACCACACCGACACCATGGGTGTTTTAATAAGCAAAAATATTGTTTTATGCGCAGCCCCCCTCTTTACAAGAGCCTGCGTTTGAGATTATTGGTTCCCATTTTTATCGCTGGGGCCTATAGGATATCGGACACTGGTCTATAAATATAGAATATTCGAGATAAAGACAGCCCCGTGAAATTTCTTTTCTTTCTCGCTTTGATAGTTATTAACAACTAGCTTAAGAAATCCAGGTCGTGTTGAGTCCCGGACATTCTATTATCTCTCCGCAGCCAATGAAATTACGGCATGAGCCCATAGAAGCGCTTTGTTGCCACGATAAGAACATAATAAGCAACGCCCTGCGTTTTTTAAAGATGCAACTGACTAAAGCGCATAATTGTTTTTTTAGTGTTTACGGGTCTGCGAAGCTTACCAGCAGGTAACCAAACAATATTAAACTATACAAGTGATCGCTCACCTTCCCATTTTTTATTGACGTCAGCTTCAAGATTGATACATAGGCTAAGGAAGAAAAAGTTATCCAAATTTGAATAACAGAGAATGTACAATGTAGAATAAGAAGTGTGGAACCTTGAAACCTCTACCAGGGCATATTTAGTAGGATTCCAAGATTGGTGACGACAAGATATAGTGTTTTTGTTCCAATATACCAACAAAAAGTAATATATGTATATATATATATATATATATATATATATATATATATATATATATATATATGAGATCGGTTGGGTGAGTTACACATCTAGTCCACTCGGCAAAACCTTCGCCACTTCATTTATTGTATAATTTGCAATTCGATGTGGTACATTTTCGAAAGTTAGTACTTTTTACATTTATCTTTGAGCTTCTGGAACTTTTTTTGAAGTTAGTTCAATGTGTATTAAGTGTATTAAAAATCATCGACAACTCTGTATTTTTGAAGTAGTTTGCTCGCCTGCCATGTTTTTTTTTCAACTTCGTATTAGTATTTTCTCGAAAGGTTGGAAAAGTAACTCTCGTATAACCAGTTGAAATACCACGAAGTAAAATAAATTAAGTAAAATCAGTCTTTAAATTTGTTAACACAACTACTGCAACTATCTCCATGCGGCGAGAGTTGCTACTGCCTTAAGAAGCTTATTTCTAGACACAATTGCGAGCTCATCAAAACAAACTAGATTGTACATGCATTTCGTTATGGTTACTCGAAAATTACAGTTTATAGCTTAATTTACGAAGATATAATATCTGCAATAAAAAGTATGTACATAAATTTGAAAGTGAGAGGTAAAAATTGTTGTATAAAATATTTCAATGGGCGATAATTTTATTAATCTTACCCTGTCACAAAAATGACAACGTCCGCCCCCTTGTAGGCATCCTGAGTTTCAACGTGGTATCTAAATTTCTTCGTTGTTACCGATCTATTCCGGCAAGGTTGGAATGGCGTCTTGGACTTGTCAAAGTCTTCCTCCTGGCTTGATTCGTCGCTCATTGTTTTTTCAACAGTTTCTTCGTCCCCATCTGGCTCGTTGTCTATATCCTTTAACAAAGATAATAAAATGTTGGCATGACAATCTGCTACTGTTCACGCTAGAGTTTCCGGAACAATATACCCCCAACACCAGTATTTCAGGATACAAGTTGCACCAGGTTACGATAATTAGGTAGGCGACCCAAACATGCAAAGAGACGCCACGAGATGTCTTGGGAATGCAACAAACGAGGGCACTGGTTGACGCCACCAACAGAAAACCTTTACGATAATGCCTAGGGGCCAGTGAAGGGACAATGGTGTTCAATCGAGTTGAAATAACTGTATATGCTCCTCTTGCGCAGCCCAACATCGCAACAGTTCGAAATTTGTCTCTCCAACGTTGTAAAAACAACAAAATTCCAGATATCTACTCGGAACACACAATGCCCGAGAGTTCAAGCGTCTAGCTTGTCATACACTAAAAAATATGCCTGCGCGTCTGCTTATGCGCCAAACACTCGAAGGGCCAATCCCTGCGATATACGAGATCAGCTCAGCGAATGAGACGGAGGAGGAGGAAATAACTGTTGAGTCCAAAAAAGAGGCCTATTCAGGGTCCTGCAAAAATCGTCAAAACTGAAGCGACACGCCACCTGCCACTGGTTTTTTCCCGCGGCTCGTTGACCTCGCTACCGCCGTCGCCTCGGCTGGAAGGCCAAAGAGGTCTGGCTTCGGGTGGATTTGGGAAATTCCTGTGTCGAAGCGTGCGTTTCGCTTCCCGCAGGGAAAGGGAATGGCACCTTCTTGTCAATCCTTTTCCCGTTTTTGCGACTTGCAAAACGGCGGATGCCTTGAGCGATTGACTGACAGGCAAGAAAACGTGTGAGTGGCCCTCCGGACTCACGTGATTTGCAGATCAAGGCCGCCGTGGAGGGCACGGGCGAGATTAGACGGGGGTAACTTTCCCCCGGCAATATAAAAAAGGCCGGAAGCGGAGCGCCGAACGATTTTGTCGGAGTCGTGTCGCCTGACAATTTTTGTAGTGTCCTGTTTGGACAGGCCTTTAGACGGCGGCCATTATGTCTTGGCTCTTGGCGCAGGTGGCAAATCTGTTTAGACATCGAAATTAAGCCGGGGCTGTGGCGTTGCAGAATGCAAGCATGACGCTTTGCATTGCGTAACGACATAGCGCAGACTTCCCTTTTAGGTCTAAACGGATGTTCCGCCTCATCATTCGCTGAGGTAATTTCGTAGATCGCAAAGATTGGGCCTTTGATTGTTTTGCGTGTGAGTAGATGCGCAGGCATTTTTTAGAGTGTACTTAAGTGCAACATCTACATTTCACGAGCGCAAAGTGAAACCTACGTGTATATATACGTATGTCCCGCCCCAAAATCAGCGCTCCGCAAGACGGCTTCCCCTCAAGAAAGAAGTAAAACTTGGCGCATGTGACCCCATCTCTACCAATGAGGATTTGGCGGTGAAAGGAAGGGGAAAACGATACATGGCTCGGCCATTTAGCTACTCTCAATTGTGTCAGAACTCCATATGTACAAAAAGTGACAGAAGATGGCGCTGGCATGCAAATCATGGCGGCGTCACTTGGTTAATGCCTAATGTCGATTGTTTTGTCAGTGAAGGAAGTTCAGAAGAAACTGTCTGTCATTGCGATTTGGTGATGACCACCATGAATCGATCCTCCATGTATGCTGCTGAACAGATTGAATCAGGTGGCGGCTTCGCCCATCTAGCCAGTGTTTTAATTAAACTTCACCCCTTAACCCATACCTAAGAGACAAAACATTAAGAATAGGCATTCGTGCGTGTTTGAGGCACGTACCATGGCGGCCGAGGTGATGTAGCGCCGCCGGGCGGCCACGCTAGAAAACTGTTTTTTTGGCATCCCCCTGTAACATCTGTTTTGTTTTTGGACGACGGTGTTTGATCTTATTCAAGTCCAACTTCTCGAGAATTATACGGGACTTTAGATACTCTAATTGTCGGATTATGAACCCATAACTAGGTGATGGGGTGGCTTCAACACTGTCTCAGACTTGTCAAAAGCTATGACTCTACAAGATGGCACAAGGCATACTTACATTTAGTGGGCCTTCAGTAGCAGCGTGCAGCGTCAGTTTGATGTTTGGTAGTTGAAAACTTCGGAACCACAACTCTACCTAGAAATCAAGGTATCTGCAATTCTGTAGATTTTGACTTGTGCTGGTTCACTCGAATCAACGTCGAGATCAAACGATCGCCAAAGCATTATTTCTGAGGAACTAGATGGAAGCATGCACTCGGCTTAAGTTATTTACACTCAAAGCTTGCCTACCTGTTTAGTCAAACAACTTGCTAGTAAAAACGATAAAGTAAGTAGGCAGGTGAGCTGGTTGATGTTACACATTTTTGAAAACCGGAGACGAATTTTGAGACTTTTTTTTTGTTGTCCCTTTCTTCGTCTGTCGTCTCCGGTTTTCAAAAATGTTAGTAAAAGGCATAAAAAAATAAGCAATATATTGTAACAACAACATCCTCCTTGTGGTAACGATATCAGAGAGCGTTTTAGAAAGACAGCAAATTAATTGAAAAGTGTTATATTTAACTAAGCTTTATCTTTAAGTCTTCTATCAAAATTTAATGTTTTCTTTCGCCAAGAAGAAAACGCACGACACTAAACGTCCCTCCCCCCCCCCCCCCCCCGCCCCTTAAGAAGTAATATTTTTAATATAAAAAAAATAACTACGCACTGTCGAACAACTTTCTTCCCAATCTAACGCTAGCAGTGAACCAAATGCTATACTCTCAGAACGAACCGTTATCTTACTCAGAAGTGATGAGCGATCTTCTGAAATTTTCTTTGGAAAATGGTGGCCTACAAAGACCACGAATTGATGAGGCTGAATAGCAGTGACTACCGCTAACAGACCCCACTTTCTATTGAAAGTTTAAGAAAAGCACCTATAATTTTTAATAAAGATAATAGTTCTGAAACGTCGGTCGTCTGCAAGCCGCTAGCGGAACGTTTGGTGGTGTTTTTTTGTTTTTTTTTTCAGAGGAGGGGGGGTGTCGTACATTTTAATTACTGACAAAATGAGATAGGCAGAGAGGTCCTTCAATTGTTCTACCTCCAGCGCGAGCGTCCTGCCATAGCCTTTTCTATACTAAAAAAGCCTGGCAGATCGCAACGAGAAGCGTCACCGAAATTGAAAAGATTAAGCGCAGACAACGGATGTGAGGAGAGCCAAGTGACGGGCGCCAGGCTGCGGCGAGACGGCGAAACACAGTTCTCCCGAGCGATGGAATGTCCGCTCGTGCTCCTCGCGTTACTCGCGCTACGTACCGCTTCTTTTCTCGTCGGGTTTGAAAACCATTTGTCGAGTCCTCGCCGCTGCAAAAGCTGTGCGCTGACGTCCAGGTTCCCCTGAGAAATGCTGTGTTACCAGATCCTCGCGCTCTATATCTGCGACCGGGCACTCTATGCCTCCGTCGTAAACTGCCAGGATTGTGAATATAGAGGAGGCTATGCTTCGACAATGCTTTGGCGACTCGTGAGCATCGAGCATGCACGGGCGGCCCAAGCGCGTCGGAAGGCAATGAGCACGCGCTGCAGGCCGGGCGTTCGAAAGAGACGCCCTACCGTTTCTCATCTTGTCAGTGACAATACAGTCAACTGAATACTTTAATAAAACATAACGAATCGAGGTTTATCTTATAGAAATATCTTCATTGTGATTGGGTGGATCAGCGCATGCCATAATAACCGTAGAACCAACGTACGATGTTTAGAAACGTAGTGAAGTAGTCGAGGTATCTTCCAGATTCATCTCTGAATTTAGAGATCGCTTCAAAATATCGGTCGTAGACGATATGTACAGCCAGGTTCACTGTAGAGAGACATGCAAACAACAGTGAAACTTCAGTGATAAGAAAACCGAGATCGACACGGTGGCAGAAAAACAACAACAGGAAGTTCAGAAAAGGATGATATAAAAGAGACCACAAGTGCAGAATATCGGAAGGATCTACAGCCAGCCTAAAGCAAAACCAATACCAACTCCACTGCCCCCACCAAATGTTTACACAAAAGCTTCAATTAAGAAGTAATTTTAGTGCGTTACTTGTGCTGTTGAACAAATTGTGAATACATTTGAGACTTCTTAGCGGAGCGTCTTGTTCACTTAATTTTGCTTCGCCACTATTAAAACCCGCAAATGTCTTAACTGGCCAAGAAGAGGTTCTTAATGATTGGCAATTCATCAGTTCCAAGCAAACAAGGCCCTAACTACGCACGTTCAACGCCACCTAAAGAAGGCCATTTTTGGGCCGCAGATTGGGTTCGAGTACTGTGACACCGTTCGGGCCGAAACTCGTGTAGTCACGGACTGGTCACGAGTCTCGGCCGTACGATGACGCGGCACTCGTATCTGATGTGTGCCCAGCGTTGGCCTTCTTTAGGTGACACCGAAAATTCCTCCCACCCCTAAAGCCACAGTCACACAGCTTATACAGGGTGCGGCCGTAAAAACTTTCACATTTGGCACGCCTAGCAAAAATCGAATTTCAAACATACATACCTGAAATTGGGCACACAAACGTCGTTTATTCCAAAGTTTTTTGCCTATTTTTTTCAGACGTCAACTCTGCAGTAGCGAATTATTAGAAAGATAACAAAAATGGTAGACGTGCATTTCCTATGGCCTATAACCGCCCGTTCGCAGTCTGCTATCTGGTTCGCGACGTTGCTCCCAGGTGGCGCACTGAACGCAAAAACGCGGGAAACGCCGCAAGAAAGGCTGGTGTCGGGCGAGATAATCGCGATAAAAAGTGATCTGAACGAAATATATGAACGATTGTTGAAATTACCTGTTTCAAGTCAAGTTCTGACAGATCGTCATGCAAGCAAGAGGACACCATGATGCGACGAGATCATTTATTTAAAGCTGCTCGTCTTGTTGAAAATTGCGGGTCGCTCTCGAAGACAGCAAGCACTGCTTCAATGAGCTCCTCATTCTTCAGCAGGCTTTCACGTTCAGTGACTGGATTTTTCTTTTTAAAGTCTTCTCCGCTCACAAAACAATCCGCCCAACTCAAAACAGTCGGGCGTGAAGGCGGGCGTTTATGAAATGCAGTGCGAAATTTTCGTTGTGCTGTGGCCACCGAGTTCCGCTCCACGTACCACTTGACTGCCTGGGCACACCCACTTGCCGAGTATTGCGGCATCGCAGGGCGGCGCGAAAAATATTTTGATAATAACTGCAGAGGATAGTGCAATAAAAACAATTAATTGGAACAATCAAGATTCCTCAGCAGCGGCAATCTTGATTCTAAAGTTGAGCTTTCACTGGGAACGGACCCGTCAACAGATAAGCAGACGAAAAAGGAAGACACACGTTCGTCTGCTTTAGAACATATTTTTATTAAACGAGGGTGTCCGCCAGTTTCTAAATTTTAAGTAAAAGGGCATAATCGTTCACATATTTCGGTAAAATCACTTTTTATCGCGATTATCTCGCCCGACACCAGCCTTTCGTGCGGCGTTTCCCGAGGTTTTTGCATTCAGTACGCCATCTGGGAGCGGCGTCGCGAATTAGATAGCAGACGGCGAACGGGCGGGTATAGGCCATAGGAAATGCACGTCTGCCATTTTTGTTATCTTTCTAATAATTCGCTACTCCAGAGTTGACGTCTGAAAAAAATAGGCAAAAAACTTTGGAATAAACGACGTTCGTGTGCCCAATTTTAGGTATGTACGTTTGAAATTCGTTTTTTGCTAGGCCTGCCAAATGTGAAAGTTTTTACGGCCGCACCCTGTACATTATACTAAAAGAGTCTGCGTACAGATTCGAACACGAGTCACCGTCGGATTCGCACTTCGAATGCCGCATGGCAATGAGTTCCAGAGGAAAACTTGGCATGCGGCATTCGAACCACGAATATGGAGTGACTCGCGTTCGCAGACTGCTTTTTTGTATGATGTATGAGCAGTGTGACCCCAGCTTAATTTGTCTCATGCGCATTTAGACGAAGCTAAGCCTGACTCGAAGCTAACCTAAAGCCGGGAGCTATCATTTCTGGCTGTAATAAAATGGAACTATGATGGCATAATTACGTACCAGCGCCCAGGTAGACAGTTACTCAAAATCCAAACACACAAAAAAATACCACAGAGCGCTGAACTATCTAGTGATTTCTATTTCAAACTTCCTCTTCTTTGACCCCAAGGAATAGGTTGCCAAGGAAGAAGAGGGAAAAGACAAGGAAAAGGGAGAAAAGGCGAACGAAAAAGAAAACGAAAAATAGAGATGAATAGAAAAAGCAAAATAGCGGAGAAAGAAGAAGCTACCGACAAGATCGGACGCGATTTTCTGAGCTACCCGAACAAAATGACCAGCACCGAGCTGCCAAATTCGGGCTCATTATTCGGCCTTCCTCGAGGGGTTTTCTCACCAGGAGGACCAGAAGAAAGGCCCACTCAGAGCCGTTTATACTGAGAGAGTTTGGCCGATGGGCGGAGCTTGTTGGCCGCTAGAACAAGCGGATTTCGCGATAACACAATATGGCGTTACTTCTTTGTCTTGTTCATTCCTGAGAAATCGCGTAGAGTTCCTATGAGTCAGATCCACAATATGGCGGACGGAAGTAGCCATCCCCCGGTTGCCAGACTACGCTGCTGTGGTTGTCAGACTGTTAAAATCTCCTTAAGAAGGCCAAACTCTCTCAGTATAAACGGCTCTGGGCCCACTACTTCGAGCAACGTTCCAGCCACCGATGTAAGCGGTCAGCCCGAAGCCATGGACACGAAGATTGCGAGCAACGCCGAAACCGCCCCTATCGAGGCGGGACCGGCAAGTCTTGCCACTCCGACACTGAAAAAGCCAACAATGGAGTGCCCCGCCGTTGTATGCTTCGGTGAGCCCTCCACGATTCCAAACACGGCTTTTTCAGTTGAACAAGCTGTAAGGTCCCTTCTCGCGAGTATCCCGAGGGAGAACCTTTTAGACATATTCAAGGACATACTTGGAGAAACCCATGAAATTGTGCCAACCAAAGCGAAGAAGAAATCGGCTTCAAAGAAAGCTCCGATAAACCCTCTAGGTACAAAACAAACGCAAGAAGCGCCGGCCGCAGCCGGCACCACGCCCATACCAGACACAACGCCGCATGCAGTGGAGAACAAGCGCGCCAGTTCGATACCTGCGGGGACACTCGCACCACCACCGAACGCGGTCAGCGAGATGCCACCTGCTACACGAGAGGAACCTGAGGACACGGTTGGTTGGACCCAGGTGACGTATAAGAAGAAAAGGAAACGGGTCCGAGGGGACCCGACACAGCAAACTTCCGAGGAAGCCAAGTCAACCCGGCGCTGGCAGTACGAGTATAAGATCCGTTTGACGCGTTCACAAATCTCGATCAAGCCCCTACTTCCACTACTCAAAATGCACCTCACGGGCACTCACATCTCTACGGCCTTCACAATGCATCTCATAGAAAAGGCTAACACGATTTCGGTCCGCACAGATTCGAAAGAGTTAGCCGAGACTCTTGAGAAGATCACAGAGATCGGCACTGAAGAGAAAGGCAAGATACCCATACAAGTCTTCAGGACTTATGGGAGTACACACAGCAAGGGTGTCATTTATGACATATATCCCAAGGAAGAGGACCCGCAAGACGACGTTCTCAATTCGGAAATTGAGTCAGAAAAGCCTCACGTGGTAGCCGCTCGAAGACTAGGCAAGTCAAACACGGCGGTCCTCACGTTCGATGGAGAGAAAACGCCTCGATCTGTTCTTTACGGCAAGAGGTACATGCGGGTATTCCCGTTCAAACCGAAAGCAGTAACCTGCGGGCACTGCCACCGTCTAGGACACAAGTTCGATATATGCCCGAATACGGCAGTGTGCCCTATATGCGGAACCGACCATCCAAGACCAACGGACCCGACCCAGGGACCTGGATGTACCGACACTACACCCTACTGCCAGGGATGTAAAAAGAAGGGCCACCTCGGAACCGACCGCAAATGCCCCACATGGCAGGAAACCAACAAAAGGATGCGGAAAGACATCAATAGTTTCAGAGAACAGCACAAGCTGCAACAGCAACAACAGGAGATATGAAATAGACCAGTCAAGACCCCGGTACCGCCCAGTGAGAACCTGTGGGCCAATAAGGTCAAGCAGGGTCTCTCGCCACCACCGTTACCATCGCCAACGGCAGAAGCACAAGAATTGCGCAACACGTGCAACTTCCTCAAGGCAGAGCTAAACAGACTCAACACCATCGTTCAGTCTCTACAGGAGGAAAACAAGAAGTATAAAGAATACGCCAATCATCAACGGGCACTCGCAGCCCAATTCTTTGTGGAAAAATGATTAAGGTACTCCAGTGGAACAGTCAGGGGCTTCGCAAACGGGCGGCGGAGCTTCGGATACGACTCCTGGACAAGCCCGATGAACGTCCCGACGTAATGCTACTTCAGGAAACTAACACGTCAAGCATCAACTTTAGCGGCTACACAGCCTACTCCGGCCCATCAATCACATCCAAGCGCCCAGGTTACTCGGCTTCTCCACCGGGAAAAGCTATTGTCTACGCAAGGAGCGACTGGTATCAACACCAGGTCGACCTTACTCCATACTGTGATGAACACCAAGAAGTGGTTGCAGTTCGCGCAACGGTTCAGCAGACGAACCACATTTTTGTGTCCATCTACTACAGACCGCTTAGAGACAAGACGCATACAAGGAACCAGGGATGGATCGCTCATCTGCACGATGTATACCCCCGAGAGCAGAAACACTACGGCGGAGACTTCAACCTCCAACACCAAACGTGGGGCTACGCACAGTCTTCGAACGGAGCGGAAGATCTAATAGCTGAGATGCAAACATTTCGTTTGCAATTGGCAAACAAGAAAGGAACCAAGACAAGACTGGGAGGAGCCGGACAGAAGGACACGACACCAGATCTATCATGGACGACAAATCAGTACATACAGCATCAAAAATGGAAGTGTCTCCCAGACCCATGGGGCAGCGATCACTTCCCCATTATCTTTGAGTTCTCGCCCACAAAGAAGGTAAAGAACATGACGAAGAAACGAGTGGCCAAGACCGTTCACTGGGACAGGTTCAGGGACGTCCTTAGCGAAGACAAATCAGAAGAGTCCAGCTTCGAGAGCCTCCTCAACAGCGCCCTGCAGGCAGCCACAATCAAGACAAACGTTGAAGAAGACGCTCCTAACCCTGATATTTTCCTTCTCAACCTCTGGGCCAAGCGACTGAAAGCGGTGCAGAAGTACCGAAAGGGGTACAAAACCCCACTAGGCAGGCAAGCTATTACTAGAGCGACGGTGGAAGCAAAGGTGTACGCCCAAAAACTAGACTCACGCCGCTGGCTAGATTAGAGCACTTCACTTTCCGACAAGACCTCGATCACGAAGCTCTAAGCTACGAGTCGAGCCTTGCTCGGAAAAAAGAAGACTAAAGGAGCGACGCAGACACTAGCTCTCAAACTGAACAAGTCTGAGGAACAGTTGGCCAGAATGTCGGGAGATCTCTTCTTTCCTCAACCTGACCTAACCGGCTGCGACCCCCCTTACTATCAAGAAATTCTGGCTCCCGATCACGAGATGGACCGTCTCTTTACGCGCGGAGAACTCGAGTGTGCCTTGAATCAAGGGAAGTTGCACACGGCACCGGGATCAGACAAAATCACTATGGCTATGCTACAAAACCTCCCAGACAACACGAAAGAACAACTCCTAGTCATGATCAACCAGATCTGGGAAACTGGCAAACTTCCCCAGCAGTGGAAGCACTCCCTCGTCATTCCAATTCCCAAGCCGGGCAAAGACAAAGGTGCACTCTCCAGCTACAGGCCAATCTCTCTAACGTCATGCACATGCAAGTTGATGGAACGAATGGTACTTGCAAGAATCGTATGGCATCTGGAATCTACGGACGCCTTCCACCCCGCCCAGACAGGGTTTCGACCGAGTCTCGGAACGCAAGAAAGCCTCGCCCTCATATCGGCCATATCGGCTGATCAACTCCAACCGCGCAACCATCAGAACAATTGTGGCGATTGATGTCAAGAAAGCTTTTGACTCGGTCCCACACGCATCAGTCATCAACGAAGCCCGAAGACTCGGCATAGTCGGAAGGCCGCTGAACTTTGTCAAGAACTTCCTTGAAGGGAGAACGTTCTCGGTACGCTGCGGCTCGCACGACAGCGAACCGAGAGTGAACCGAGTCGGAGTCCCACAAGGCTCCGTGCTGTCACCAACGCTCTTTAATATCGCGATGGCAGCCCTGCCTCACGAACTTGCAAAGATCCCCAACTTGGGCTTCACCGTGTACGCGGATGACGTCTCGATATGGACCAAGAACGACGACATTGCAAGACAGCAAGACACTCTACAAGCTGGCCTAGATACAATCGAAGCCCACCTATGCAGGGTGAAAATGCAAGCCTCTCCGGAGAAAACCAACTACACCGTAATCGCACCGAAAAGACACCGTCTCGCCAAGATTGCAGAACAACTAAACCTCGTTCTTGCAGGCAAGCGAATCGAGCCATCCACGTCTGTCAAGATATTAGGGATCACTATTGAGGAGACCGGTAAGGCAGACATCTGGCTCCAGGACACACTTAAACATTGCAACTCTGCCCTTAATGCCATTCGGCGCATCTGTAGCGCAAGGGGTGGAGCGTCAGAAGAAATTGCCAGAAGAATGGTTAAAGCTTTAGTAGTTTCGCGTGTCTGCTATGGGGCTCGACACTACTGGCTGACCAAGGCGCAATGGCAGAAGCTCGAAGCTCTGAACAACCAAGCAAAAAGAATAATCACGGGCCTGCACAAGTTCTGCCCCCTGGGCAAGCTGAACGAACACGCTCAGATTAACTCCCTACACGAAACCGTTGTTGCCCGCACGGTCGCGCACGGGGAGAGACTTAAGCACACACGACAAGGGAGAAGGATCCTGGAACTCCTATTAAGATGTACCGGAGACCTACCCAAGCTACCACAGGAACTCCCGCCATGGGAAGATCACGCAGAAATCACAGACAACAAGCCAAGCACGCGGAAGGGCGACAAAAAGCAACAAGACCGCCTCGCTAGGGCACACATCAAGATGACGGAGGCGTGGGAAGAAGGAACGAACGGGATCGTGGCTGCATACACGGACACTGCTTCGATAGACGGCCCAGTCACTCTAAAGACCGCGGCTGTTATCTTTCCAACACTAGGCACAAGCGCAACCAAGAACCTTCCAGCCCGCACCTCGGTCAAAGGGGGAGAACTTGCAGCAGTCCGCCTTGCCCTCGAGACGGCCCTTGCATTACCTGAACCACCACCAGAGCATATCCGGATATTTACGGACTCTCAGGAAGTGGTAAAAGAATGCAGAAAATCAAGAAGCCCTAGCGTAGACGTGCGTAATATCAAGAAACTCGCCTCACTGCTACTAGCAAGAGGCACGACTACGAGAATAGCCTGGGTTCCAGCACACGCAGGAATACCCGGCAACGAAGAGGTGCATCGACTCGCCCGCGCGTCCCTTCTCGCTCCCCGTGAACGAGACGATACACCTTCACTGCAAGACCACGACCACGGCAACGCTCCCGTCCGCGATCGGGCACCGGCTAGTCGAGCACGAGAGGAAGACTGCAACGATGGAGGGTACGATCCAGGAGAGGAACGTGCCCAAATCAAGCAAGAATACCAATCAACACTCTGGGAGAAACTTCCCCCAACACGAAACCCTCCTCTGCCAACAGGGTTTGGAAGAAGGGCCAAGGTCCTCCTGACCAGGGTCAGAACAGACACAACATTAACACCAGCGCGCATAGCATCTTGGAGCCGCGGGAAGAGATCCGGCACCTGCACCAAGTGCAATATGGGTGCCAAGGCGGACACTTTTCACTTGTTGTGGGAATGCCGCAAATACAAGATCACCAGGTCGAAGCACCGACCGAGTAACGTCGCCTCTCTGGAAGGTTGGACACACCCGCCAGGCGAAGAGGACAAGAGAAGCATCCTCCGAAGTCTCATAGATTTCATCTACGAGGCGAACCTGGATATCTTTATTTAGCCTAGTTTAATATTTTCTTTTTTTGCCAGCGTCCAGACCTCGCAGCCGCCGACGCACTCCCCCATCCCTTACCCTTATTTTATGGCCAATAAACGCTTTCTGAACTGAACTGAAGCAAAATAGAAGACAAAGAAAAGGAACATAAAGGAGAATGATACTAATACTGCCGAGCCCAAGAGTTACAAAAAATAATTGTTAAATAATATCAGAAGTAAACAAAAAGAAAGAAACCAGTAGTTATACTGGATTACTGTCGAAAACACCTTCTGTCTAAATATTACAGTACTTTCTCCGATAAAACTAAGGACGGAGTGCTAACACACTGGGCTTCCCGTCTTGCGGAGAACATTGCAAGAAGGGAAGCCCAGTGCGTTAGTACTACGTCCTTAGCTTTATCGAAGAACTATATTATTTAGACAGAAAGAGTTTTCGACAGTAAGCCGGTATAACCACTAGTTTATTTCTTTGTGTTTACTTCTGTTATTATTTAACAATTAATTTTGTAAGTCTTGGACTTTTTGCATCACACAAACTATTTACGCCAAGAGTGTAGTCGACAGTAGACCAGCATATCACCTGGTTTATATATACGTTCGTGATTAATTTTGTAATTATTTTTGTAATTTTTGTAACTCTTGGACTCGGCTGTATTATTATTATTCTCCTTTATTTTCCTTTTATTTGTCTTCTATTTTTCTTTTTCTATTCATCTCTGTTTTTGTTTTCTTTTTATTTCGCATTTTCTCCCTCTGCCTTGTCTTTCCCCTTTTCTTCCTTGGGAACCTATTTCTTGGGGTCGAAGAAGAGGAAGTTTCAAATACAAATCAGGTGATGGTTCCGCCCTGTGGGGTATTTTTCTGTGTGTTTGGATTTTGAGTAGCTGTCTACCTGTGCGCTGGTTCGTAATTATGCCTTACCAACTCGCCCAATCTGCAGTATTGATAATATGGCGTAATTTTGCTTCCAGTTCGAGCCTGAGGTTAAGCTCATACATTCGAACACATAGTGTGTAAGAATATCTCGAATTATATCGAAAGTACTTCTTTACTCTGTCCACAACAACACGGTTTTCGTCGTCCTTTTCCAACCACTACGGAGCTTCTGGAGTTTACTCATGACATTGCTTCCTTATTAGATAAAAGAGCACACGTGGACGCTATATTTGTCGACTATTCGAAGGCGTTTGATAAAGTGTCACACCCCAAGCTTTTTTTAAAGTTAAAATAATTCTTAAAAACTCTCTCCTGCTCGATTGGATTTCTGATTATTTGAATTGCAGGTCGCAGTTTTGTTTCACTTGCAAATGCCTTCTTTTTGGAAGTTTCGCTCAGCTCAGGTGTACCTCAGGGATCAGTGTTAGGGCCTCTTTTATTTATTTTAAATATAAATTATACATACGAGTTCAAATTCGTCTTTATGCAGATGACTGCATTCTTTATAATAACATTTCGTCTCTTAGTGATCAACTGTTACATTTGTAAATACTTTGTCCGATTTTTTTAACTGGAGCAAGAGATGGCAAATGAATATTAAGTTTGATAAGACTGTGTTTATAATACTTACGCATCAGAAATCTTCTTTAGTTATTAGCTATGGCATCGATGATGTAATTTGAAATGAAGTTAAAGAATTCAAATATTTATGTGTTTTCTTCACGTCCAACCTCAAATGGGATAAGCACGTCGACTTAGTTTGCTCTCGCGCTCTTAAAATATTAGGTTATATTAAACGGAATCTTAAGCGCTCTACTAAAGATGCTAAACATTGTGTTTATTAGACCCTTGTTAGTCCCATTTTGGAGTATGAATCTGTTGTTTGGGATCCTTATTTTAAGGAAGACATTAATCTTATTGAGTCTATCCAGTCCAAGGCTGTTAGGTATATTTTGAATAGGTATGACCGTAATGTCTAACCCTGCTCGGATTTTTTTATCTCTGGGGCTGGAGCCTTTGTCTAGAAGGCGAACAATTGATAAAATTAAAATGTTACACAAAATTGTTAATGAGGACTGTGATATTGAGCGAAGTAAATATATTTTATTCTCTACTAGCACACGCAACAGACGATCTCATTCATTAAATATTGTTCCTTTTCAGTCTCATACTGACTTCTTTAAATTTTCGTTTTTCCCACGTAGTATTGAATTTACTCTTCCTTATGGGGATTTTATTAGCACAGTTCTGCTTATGTCTTCTCACTAAAACATGACGTAATCGGTTTTCATTTCTGTTACGTTCAAGGGCGTGTTGTATTGTTTGGCTGCTATTTTGTTTTTGAATTTATACCACCCCTGCAATGATCTTATAGAGGTCGCAGTATGTGTAAATAAATTAATTATAAATACTTGACTTGCCTCTTGAAAGGCCGGTTTTATATTTTCACTTTTTCCCTACCCCCTATTGAAAAAGTTCAATAACGACGTGCTTATTGAAGTGATCGTTTTCCAACAAATGTTTATTGCAGTTGCTGTAATGCAATAAAAGTTGATTGGCAAACGATAAACCCAACGTACCGCGATACAATTCGATGTTGTAACACAACATCGCAATACAATAAGAAACTATCGGTATTGGACACAGCATCGAACACGATATACGATACGAGGTTACCGTTGTTGGGACCCAAATCGAACGCGATACGTGACAATGTCGATTCGCACGATAAGATAATGAGAGTGAACAGGTTTCACAAGTCATGTGCATGTAGTTGCTTCTTACGCGCACAATTAACGACATTGACCCACCTTTCTGGGTAATCCTACATCGTACACAAAATCCATGAACACATGCAAGCACATTTCACCCACCACTCTTCGTCGCCTGTTTCGCGAGATTTAAACACTGTGAAAAAACGACGTGAAATATACGTGCATTTGCGCCATCAAACGATACGTTGCAGCCTCGTTTTTTGAGAAAATAAGTTCCCATCGTCATCCCTCGCGCGCGCCAGCTCGCGCTTCACCAACGGAGCTGAGCAGAGAGCCTGCCAAGCATTCGCCGTAGCCGAGCCTTGCCGAGCATGCGCAGTGGGCGCCCCTCGTTGCGCGATCGACGGATCGACGCAGCCAACGCAGCGACGCAGCCTCCAGCTCTGTGGCTTTGTTGACAGTTCGTTGCGCTCATGGGCGTATCAACCGGGGGTGGGGGGCAAGGAGGGCGCTTGCCCCTCCAGTTCTCAGAGTGGGAGCGGGCAAAGCATGTGTTTTGCCCCCCCCCCCCCCCCCCCGAAACGGCCACCACTGGGCAGGGCAAACACTGTCCGGCGGCGCCCAAGGGATACCAAGAGCACCGCTTCCCAAACCTTAGGGGGAGGGGGGGGGGGGGTCTGGTTTGGCCCCCCCCCCCCCCCCCCCCCCACACACACACACACTCAAAAACAAGTCGGTACGCCTCTGGTTGCGCTCTTTGCTGGTGGGTTCCAGGCGAAACCAGCACACTTTCAATCGCTTCGAAAGGTACGTATACACGACTTTATTACTTGCAGAATTGAGTGGTTTGGTATACACGGATCAAAGTAAACACCGAAAAATAGAAAGCAAACATGCAATAGACCTTATTCATTATTAGCGCCATCTCTCGGCGGCCACGGGTACTATCAGAGGTTCGGAGCCATCTTTGAGGCTTCGCCTCCCCGCCGCCCGCCGCAGTACAAACCCCTCTCCCCGCGTTGCGTTCGTGCATGTTCCTGCGTTTTTGTTTTTTTTTTGTATATTGACGGTGTTAGTTGCTCGAGAATAACTTGCGAATATTAAGCCCAAGTTTGTTTTCAGCGGTTTCACTTAGAATCTCTTTTTTATAAAAATGAGCTTCCTTCCAGCACCAGAGCAGGCCGACTCACGCACTTGTTTTAGGATCGTGCGTTAAGTTGCCTGATCAGCCGATTATGCCTGTTCGCACAAAGACGATTTATAGGATATATTTAGCAGAGCCGTCAGCTAGTGTGTGGCAGTTTGTTTTTATTTGGGATTTGCGGCTGCGGGTCTAAATAATCCGAGGAGTTCTTCACCCAGTGCGCATTTATCCAGCGTGTACAGACCCGAATTGCAGAATTCTATGATTGCGCCGTTGAACATTAAATTTTGGTTTCCGTTGTCTTAACCTTAGGAATATTGAAGATACGATTACACACACACACACACACAAACACGCACACGCACACGCACACGCACACACACACACACACACACACACACACACACACACACACACACACACACAAGACACGAAAATAAATATATTATATCGATTTTTATTTCGTTTTTGGGGAGATCATCGAATGGTAGCTCAAAACATCATTATAAGGAGTGCGCGTGATAAATCCCGAATTTACAATAATAGTATAAAAAAAAAAGTTGAAGATCTATACTAGCATGCTCACCAAAGCGTATGTGAGGCACAAAAGCGTAGAAGGAAATGACCGGCGTATCGCGGCAATGCAAGTATACGAAATATAACGTATGAAAAAAAAAAAAAAGATTTTACGGAAAGTTGGAACATTTTTCTTTTATAATCATAATAATAATACTAAAAAATAAACTCAGTACTAGCGCTTATATACTCCTTGGCCCCTTGAGAGAAAGTGCATGAATAAATGTCAGCGACATTTTAATGTGCTCCTCCTGGTAGCGCGGTTACATAGAGTTCAATTTCATGCTTACTCGCAATAGGATATGACCAGTGCTCATAAAAGTGGCTGCTTGCAGTATTGGCTCCAAATAAAAAAGCTTCTCCCGCAGCGCGAGCCCGATTGTTTGGGAAGCGAGCAAGCGCGACTATTGAACTGGCCAACAGGTCCACGTTAGCAGACAAGAAGAGCCCGCTTCTATGCTTTCGTCTACATCTCGAAAATGTTTCTCGAAATGTAAGAGTCGCGTGATAATAATGATACAGCGTAAAGTAAGCGAGCGTTCACCTTTGCTTTTTGGCACCCTTGTCTTTATCATTCATGTGTTAAACGAAGTTGTTAAGTTGCCAAGCTCTTCTGTACTTTGCATCAGCCTTCAATCGAATGTAAGCCTTACTTAAGCGGAAAAAAAAAAACAAAAAACCTCGAACCAGTGTATTTGAGTGATGTTGACTGGACCTCGCCGTTCCTCTGCGCGAGCGAAGCTACGATGCTAGCCAACATCGCGCTCCCAAAAAAATCACATACAATAATAGATGCTCGCTGTTGTTACATGCAAATATCATAGCCCTTCATGCCATTGTGGAAAGTGTCATATATTAAAAGCGGTTTAAAATCCTCGTAAAACCACAGAACACTAACGCGCGGGTGGTTCTTGTTGGGAGCATGAATAGTGCAGGAAAGCGCTACGGTTATTAAAACGTTGGCTACAATACCTTCAACTTGAAAAGAAAACAATACGATTCGAATCTTTACATCGGTTGTTTTTCATTTTATTTCCTCGTTGAATACAATAGCGGAACAAAGCAGTCGTGCGGTCGCTGCGCGTCGCTTTCACGCGCCGCAACCGGCCACAGCGCTTTGCCAGTCGCCTCAAAGATGGCGTCGGAAGGAAGGTTGGCGCCACCTCCGATAGATGGCGCGCGAATCTGAATAAGGCGGATTTTAAAATCGCAGCCTATTTGAACGCATCTGTCCCCTGTTGAAAGGCTCTAGCTGTGCTCTGTTGCAGGCGTAAGGTATCATTTCGACTGCGTGTACTTTAACCTAACGTCAATCAGTGTTCACACTCGGCTAGCTTCGCTATCTTGTTATCTCAAGTGCGAAATGAGGTTGACCCAGGCCGCCGCGTCTCTTTTGGATATTCCGCCTCCAGCCCTCTAGCTTCCGGCGTGCTTGACGCCGCAACTGTTCGACGCATTGGATGCGCGGGCTCGTTCAAAGAGGCGTTGTTTGAAGCTCACGAGTCGCCAAAGTGTTACCGGAGCTTCTCTTTACAAAAGTCGCGATGGACGCTCGGATCTGAGCTCGTACTCTTTTCCTCTGGGGTAGACCATGAGTGTCGACCACTGATCTGTGGTGCCGACTGGCGCCGAACGGAAGTTGAGAAACGCTAGCGAGTGAGTCAGATTTTCGTGACGCCGCCCAACTGCCCTGCTATCGGCTGCGCAGAACGAATGGTGTGAAGACAACAGCACGCGTTTTCTTATCTTCCTGTCTGCCATGGTTTACCTCTGTCAATGCAAAGTGAATCGCGACTGTACCTTGGGTGACTCCCGATTACTGTGCCTAGATTGTAGATTTTCTCACTAAAACGGAGCCTCTTTGGTGTGATTTTATTCTGATGATCGTTAAATCTTGCTTTTTCATCTTAGATACACACTTCTAGATAACCTTCTACACATTTCACTCCTTGTGCAACATGTCGCTGGTGTCGTGTGTCTCGCGGCACGATGAAGGAAGTGACAGCCAACCAAGTAGTTCCCAGCGGAACAACCCCCAGCCTTTATTCCACGCGTATATATCGCCAACCGCCTTATCACTGATAAGCGGAGAGCGAGGCGAGTCACGTACGCAGGTCAGATAGTGAATGACAGTCAGTGATGGTACAGCAATATTATGATGATGCGGTCAGGATGACACCACAGCTGGTGCTTGAGACAAGCAAACTGGAAGTCACTGTTTGTTCACTCCTTGCTGCACCTATTTCATGTTTAACATCAGGTATCTGAAGGAGGCACCATGCACCCTGGAGGTTGTTCAAAGTACCTCAACATACTATATTAGAGTGCCATTTTGTGTGTTGTCGTTTCATACAAAACCAAATTGCACTTCGTAATATGCCCTATAACTGTTCACTAAAATTAAAGTTACAATAACTCGGCCAACGTGGCCGAAACATTCCTTGTATAATATTTCCGTGAGTCATTTTGGATGTTGACAAATTGTCTCATGAATAATGACTGTTATGCACACATGTTTCTCCTACTTTTCGTGCAGGTACTTCCGTTAGATAAACCCCAGCAAAGGCAGCAAGACAGCAGCGACGCAGCTGGAGGCTGCGTCGCTGCGTTGGCTGCTTCAAGACAGAATGAAGGGTCACACCAAGGACAACGGCATTCCTGCTCGAGTTCCGAGTTTTGTCAGCAAACTTCACTGAACATAATAGTAAATTCCCTTTCCTTAACTTTTCCCTCTAAAATGTGTGATTTTTGCGTTCTCTTTTGTAAAAAGGTAGTACAACGTTTAAACAACGGAACGTTCCCAATGGTCCCAATACCAGACAATAGGCACAGCCGTATAAGAAGAGAGTTTGACCAGTCTATGACCTCGCTGCCGTAACCCGAGTGAGCCAATCAACCCGCGGTGCAGAGTGAGAGGAGTGAGCGCATGCGCATAATCTCCCAGCTGCTCCCAGCTGAGCCGAGAGGGCCGCCATTTTCATTCATTCGCCCGGCGGAATTTATAACGGAATGCATGAAATCGATATCCAAATTTCGGATCTCTCTTTTTATTTGGCACGCTCTGGCAAGAAATGATATAATGTTATACCTAGCTGGCTTAAAAAGCTAAAGACTGAAGTTTCTCCGCGTTTGAACGCAAATTTCTATTCAAGGAAAAAAAAAATAAAAGCCATTTACAATTCCCTGTAACACTGAACTCGAGCGCAGCTCTTGAGGAGGAGGACGGAAGGGTACTGAGGGGGGGGTATACCCCTCCTCCCCCCTCTTCACCTCGTGATCCTGCCTGCTACTCCTCCTCCCCCGCCTTCTCCCTTTGCCTCCTCCTCCTCTCCTCATCCTTCAACCTCCTCCCCTCGTCTCTTCCTCCTTCCTCCTTCCCTCCTCCTCAAGGGGTGGGGGGTCACCTGACTTGGGGGGTCACGTGACTTCGGGGGATCACGTAACCTCGGGGGGGGGGGGGGGGGGGTCACCCGACTTGGGGGTCGCGTGACCTCGGGGGTGCGACCACGCCGCTCAAGCCGGAAACGGGCGAGGTCACGTCCCCGCCCCCCGACGTCACGTGACCTCGGTGGGGGGATCACGTGACCTCACGGTTACGCCGACGCCGCTCAAGCCGGAAACGGGCGCGTAAGAGCTGCGCTCTAAAAGAAAAAAGGCCTGTAGCAGAAGATGCGTAGCCTCAACAGTGCTCGGCGCCGACAGGGTTGCATCAAAATGGCGGTCCTATCCTCTTTGCTTCATTCTCTCTCTTTCGCTCCTTCAGCGCTCTCCTACCTTTCCTTCACTTTTCTGCTCTCCACCGCCTTCGTCGACATTCCCACTAGCCAGACTCTCTTAATATATGACTGAGAATAGGGTGTCTTAGGGAACTGAATTAAAGGGCCGTGGAGCTCTGGGTTCACGCCCACCTAGAAACACCGTCTTGTTTGTTTTAGAGCGCAGCTCTTAGGCGCCCGTTTCCGGCTTGAGCGGCGTCACCGTCGGCGTCAGCGTCGGCGTCGGCCTAACCGCGCGTTGTATGTAACGCGCATGCAAAGCTTGCATGCAACGCGTTGCGTGCAAGCGGCGTGAACAAGTGTTGCATGCAAGCCACGCGTTGAATGCAATGCGCATGCGAAGCTTGCATGCAATAACGTAACCGCGCGTTGCATTATGGGTAGTTACCCATAATGACGTCACGAGGGTTGTCTTTGTGAGGGTTACGAGGGTTAAGAGGGTTACTCTCACGAGGGTTACGAGGGTTGCCCTCACGAGAATCGCGAGGGTTACCCTCACGAGGGTCACGAGCGTTACCCTCACGAGTGTTGCGAGGGTTCATTACTCTCAAAAGGGTTACCCTCACGAGGGTCACGAGGGTTACTCTCACGAGGGTCACGAGGGTTACTCTCACGAGAGTCACGAGGGTTGTGAGAGTTACCCTCACGTAACCCCCCCTGAGGTCCCGTAACCCTTCTAAGGTCACCTGACGTCAGGGAGTCAATTACCCCTGAGTACCGTTCCATCCTCCTCCTCAAGAGCTGCGTTCTAGCCCGGCGTTACAGGGATTTGTAAACGGCTTTCATTTTTTGTTTAGTATATATATATATATACATATCTACACCTTTTTTGTTTTAACGTATAGACGCGTAATTTACACACTAATTACCCCCATTCAGAAGCGCTCTTATTCACACTCTCTGGCTCCCTAGTGCTTGTAATAGCATCTTGGGGAGCTATTGCAAGCTTTGCAAAGGGAGTGGCATATTCCCACGCTTCGCAGGCTATAAAGCTGTGGCTTGCGAAGCTCTATACTCCGTTTCACCTTCTGTTTTACCACAGAGAAGGCTAGAAGCGCGAGCTCTTAGAGTTGGGAGCTGTTCTTAATGCACGAGAGCTTGTGCCGCCGAGATGTGCCCTGGAGCAAGGAGCTGGCGCCTGTAGCCTTTCCTGCGGTACATCATAAGGTGAAACAGGGTATAGCAGGTCGCACCTCGCTCACTGGCTCCATCACGAAGCACAGGTGCTGCATGAGTTGTGCCACACCGTAGGACCATATACGGTCAGGTCGCAGCTCCTGGGACTATTCGTCACTGTACTCAGCTACGGTACGATGGCATGGTCGGCATGAAGCAGGGGTGGAATTTGGAAATGCTGATGTTCTTCACATTTGAAATACATTTTTTATTACTTTTTTGTCGAGTTGTCAACCTTTTAAGGATGAAAAAGCAAGCCGCTACAGCAAGAAAAGAAAATTTAAAACCGCCCTCACCGAGAACTTATTACGAGCGCTAGGAAGCCGCAGAGTATAATTAAAACACTTTTAAAGGTGCATTATCGTATAAATTATGTAGTCGTGCCTTAGAAATAGCAAAAAGCAAGTTAAATATAATAAATAAGGATGAAAATATACACCAAAAGGACTTAAACCAGAACGACACAGTCTGTAAGTTCAAAATTTGAGACCTCAAACCACTCGGCCACCACCCCAATATTATTTCCAGGTCATTTATTAAGGTATATGAATTTCGTTTGCAGCTTTCGGCTGCAGGAAAGATTGCCTTATTGTCATTTACTTGACTATTCCCACCAAATATGACAAGTGACCAAGAATAGAACCTCGTTTGTCGGCCGAGGCACTGTGCTTGCATTAAAGTGAACAAGCCTGGCTTGCTGGGCTTAAATTTTGTTTCATCACCCGTGTAGGATTCTGTTATCACTCATCAAAAGAAAAAAAAAAAAAACTGACTAAGTCTTACTTGTTCTGGTGTGCAGGCATCCTTGGCAGTAAACTCTTGGGCAACATATACATCTTTTTGCGAAGAGGAGGAGGAAACTTTATTGGTCTTCCGATATCAGGTATTGGGGGTGGTGGAGGCCCGGGAGGTGGTCAGGACTGCCTGACTCCTCCGTGTCGCATATCTGCTCCCAGAGGTGAGAGGAGGGAAGAGGGGGCTATGGGTCTGCGGGACATTCGCCAAGGGAATGGTGAGTGTCGAGTGCCCCGTAGGCAGGACAGGCGGGGGTGGTAAATAGGAATGGGTGAGTGTGTATTAGTTGTGTTCGGTGGGGGAAAGTGTGTGTTTGTAGGAGGCGCAGCATGTGTGCTTCCTCCTGGGAGAGTTGTGGGTGCGGGGGTGGGTATTGGCTACGGAGGAGGCGGCAGTGCAGGTTAATATTCCTGTATTGCAGGAGGGAGGTAGGCTTGCCTTCAGGGGATTAGTGTGCAGTCGTAGTTGAAATGGCGGCTCGGTCGATAAGTTCGCCACCACGATCGTGCACCACCTCATTAGCGCCTACGCCAGTGTGGGCTGGTGTCAACAGCAGGGTCACGGTGTCGGATGGAGGGTTAGTGTTGAGAATTTGGAATGCCATAGGTGAGATATTGCTGCGAATAAAGTTGCGGATGGCCTGCTGAGAGTCAAATAAGACGATTTTGGGGCGGGACTCTGGGCGAGCGCAAGGGCAATGGCCGCTTTTTCTGCCGTAGTTGTGTTCGCAGTGAGGATGGTGGCCGCCGTGATGTTTGGTGGTGGGTGTTGGCCCAGGACAGTTACACAGTGTGCAGGTTTGTGAGGCTAGGGTGTGGCATCAGTGTATAGGGTGCATGGTGATGGTGGGTATACTGTATAAACGACTTATTTTTCGCGGGCTCAATATTTCACGATTTAGCTCAAAGCTGAAGTTTTGGGATCATTCGCGGGTTCTAATTTTCGCGACGCGGTGGGATCTCAATATAGATTCCAATGTGTATACATTTTACCCGAATTGTTCGCGGGATGTATTTTTCGCGAATTCTAGGCGATTTGCGAAATTCGCGAAAATTAAGTCCTCGCGAAAATTAAGTCGGTTACAGTAGTTTGGAGTGGGTGTTGGCTCGTGCTAGTCGCCGGGCTACATGGAAAGTTGGGTGCATGTGGCGAGGGATTGGGTGGACTCGGATGCGGTTACGTATGTGTGGTGGAATGTGGCGGGTTAGTTGGGACATGTGGTGGGCGTCTAGGTGTTCGCGTATTGTTTTGTTTATCCCATGGTCGAGCAGGCGCTGAGTTCGGGCGTGAGGGGGGAGTAGGAGTGCATGTCTATATGTCTTCCTGAGGAGCGCATCAGGGGAGGGCTTGCACCGCCGCGTGTAATTCTGCAAAGGTGACGGGGGCGTCGAGCTGTGGGTTGGGGTTGCCAGTGTATTCTAGAGGACCAACAGGGTGTGATGAGGGAGGTGGTATGTATATGGAGCGGAGGGTGTCGCATAGGGCGGTGGGTGAGAGTTGAGTGTCCGCTATAATTAGTGTGGTTTGGTGGCGAGATTGGGTCTTAGTAGTGCGCGGATCGACTAGGGCTCGGAGGATGTGCCAGACTTTCTTAGTGGAGAGCTGACCTCGCATTTCGTCGCAAGTGTTGTTCCGGTGGTCCCTGGCTGATGTCAGTGCGTGCGTCTCTATCTTACTGCTGAGGGTTTGTAGCTTGAGGCGAAGGTTGCGTCGGTGTTTATGTTTCCGCCAGCGCCGCGCTAGCCTGGTGTAGGCCTCCCAGAGGTTACGGAGGTGGCTATCTACATATTCCGCTAGGGGAGCAGGGTCGATAGTTTTGGTTGCAGCCTGTTTAGCTGAGAGAAGGCCGGTCATTCATTGTTCTAGGGTGGAGTCACAGGTGGTGGTGGGTGGGAGTGGGCATTCGGTACGGAAAATATCCCAATCTGTGTTTTGGTGGTAAAAGTGGGGGGGGCGGGGGTTGTGGAGATGCCTTTGAGGGTAAGACACGTGCTGATGATGTAGTGATCGCTGCCAAGTGTGTGTGGTGTTGTGGAAGTGTGATGGGTGAGTTGGTGAGTTGTCCGGTGCTAAAGGTGAGGTCGGGAGTGGTATCGCGCTGGGCACTGTTGCCAATGCGTGCGGGGGAGGAAAAGTCGTTGTGGAGTGTGAGGTGCAGGGAGTGGGTAAGTTCAGAAAGTAGGCGGCCTTTGCGAGTGGTATAAGAGTAGCCCCACTTTATGTTAGAGGCGTTAAAGTCACCTACAATTATTAGAGGGTCGCGTTTAGTGAGAGCGAGGGCCTGCTGAAGGATGTATTTGAAGGATATGTGTTTGGATTTAGGGGGGCTATAGATATTAAGAACGTGCAGGCGTGTGACAGAAGATTTGGGAAGGTGAAGTGTGGTGAGTATGTGCGGGATCGGTGAGGCGAAAGTTTGGTGCTGGGAGGGCAATATTGCGATGTACAAGGGTGGCTATCTGGGGGAAATCCAATGGGGAATGAGATGCATTGTCTTTGAGCTTGGGTGAGTGGTATGTTTCTTGTAGCGCTATGAGCATGGGGAGGTTGTGTATGGATGCAGTGTGTGCTTGGAGGTTGGCTTTTTTATTTCGAAAATCGCGGTAGTTTCATTGCCAGATGCATTGTGGGTTAGAGTTCCGGGTCATTTTTAGGGGGTTATAGGTTGGGGGGGGGGGGGGGTGATAGTTAGGTCAGCAAGGTGCATCCATTGAAGGACTTCTTGATGTAGGGAGTGTACCGATTCCTGGATTGAATTGATTTCGGCAGAGATGTGTTGGCGGTGGTCATTGAAAGCCGTTTCTATTTCGGCGCGTAGGGTGGCTATTTCTACATTGCCTGAGAATGTGGGGTGAGGGTCAGTAGTGGGGGGCAGTGCTCGTTTCTTATTCGGGGGGGGGGGGGGGGGGGGATGGTTAGTTGATCGGGTGACGGAGCTGGAGGTTTGTGGGTGGTTTGGAGTTGTTGTTTAGGGAGGCGGTTTTCCGCTTGTAGGTGTTCATTATCTGCGTGAACGAGGGTAATAGTGGTACGCAGTTGCTGCATTTCCTGGCAAATTTGCCGCATTTTGTCCTGCCATGTGGAGGGCGGGGGTCGGGGTGGGTGAATTGGGGGAGTTAAGAGCAGAGCTGCGTGTACCTGGCCCTGAGCGACTCTGCTGTAGGTGAGTTCGGGTGTTGTGAACGTCGTGGTGATGCGGTCAGGGCCGGTCCCGGAAGTGGTGGTGGGTATGTTGGGTAGGATTTTCGGTAGAATGCGCGGAGGCTGCAAGTGTTTTGGACATCCCGCTGCACCTGTCAGGTGATCTTGTCCCCAGAAGATGCAGCGAGGCTGGCAGGGGTGATTTGGTGTGGGGCCCAGTGTACCACAAATAGTACAATGGGGTTTCGGTGAAGGTTTGGGACAGACATCTCGCCTGTGGCCAGCCATCGTAGTAAGGACTACTTACTACGATGAAGTTTGAACGGCTATTTATCCGTACTTGGTCTTCAGCGAAGTCTGTTATCTTGGTTTGGTGGAAGATGCAGTCGGCTAGCAGGGCTGCATTAATTTTGCTGAGGTCTAGACCGCCCTGAGGACGAATGACAGCCTTGAAGTCACCAGGTGGGAGCGGGTCTTTTTGTGGGGTGGTAGGTTTCTTGCGATAATGTCGGCGTTTTTGTATGGGCTTGGTGAGGTCAGCAACGGGTGTGGTGGAGGCTGAAGTAGCGGTTGTTGCTGCAATGCGGGAGCGGATTGTCTTTCATACTTGTTCACGCAGGATATCGGGATCAATTTCTTCCCCTTCAACCATGTATACGACACCCGTTGGCGTGATTAGGATGTAGTTGTTAGCCGGAGAAGTTCGGAGCTGCTGCGGCGGCGAGTTGGGGGCAGGCGACGGCGAAGAGTTTGAAGTTCCCGCTTCGGCGGCTGGTTGGGAGGCGCTCTTGTCGGTGCGTTGAGTGGATCGAACCGCAGTTGCGCAGGTGGTTCTGCCTCTATCGCTATGGGCCGACGTCGAGGCGGCGGCCACCTCGCCGGGCGAAGGCAACGTTAGGCTTAGCGAGGAGTGCCGGCGTGGTCGGTGGTGATTCGGTGATAATTCACGTACCCGGTATCGGTGGGCGAAGATGTTGGCACCAATGTGGTCCTGGTGACGTATAGGAACACTTTCGTATAAATTCAATTGGTTTGGTTGCGATGGTACAAGGCTCTAACCAGGTGGAAGCGGAGCCCATGCGGAGCACGTCCAGCCGGGAAACGAATCTCTACTTCCCTTTAGCGAAGACGCATTGAATGAATAAATGAACTTTATTGCAGGTATGGGTTCCAGAACACCCAAGTGGAGCCCCTAGTCCGGGCCCCATACGTAGTGGCCACCAACTCCGCATGGTCCACCAGCCATTGCTGGCCGGTGACCGTGTCATCGGTCAGCCGCTCCTCCCAGAAGGTGGGGGAGGGGCTGGGAAAAAGCCAGACAGAGGGAATGGCTTGGCATTGCCAGATCATATGAAGAAGGGTGGGACGATCGGCGCAGTGCGTGCACTCAGGCGGACCGCGGGAGGGGTACACGTAAGAGTAGAAAAGCGGCGTCGGGAAGGTGTTGGTTTGGAGTTGCCGCCATAGGACGTTCTGTCTGCGAGTAAGGGAAGGCTGAGGAGGAAAATAATGTTGTCGAGCGAAGTGTAGCTCAGCTAGGTGAGTTGAGTATGAAAAAGGGGCTGGTTAAATGGTGGCGGAGTCCTCTCCGGTTGCCCGGTTTGATAGGTTTTGGGTGAGTGCATGAGCGCACTCATTAGCGGGAATGGTTGCGTGCCCAGACATCCAGACCAACCGGAAAATGTGGGAGGTAGAGGATAGAAAAGAGTCGAGTAGGAACGCAGTCGAGGGATGTGGGCTGTTGTAAAGGAAGTGGCGATCGGCCGTCTGGGAGTCAGACAGAATGTGAGTGTTTGTGGAAAAGGAGGGAGTGGAGGTTGAAAGCATTGCCCTGGCAACCGCGCGCTCCTCCAGGAGGGGCACGTCGGTGAGACCACGTTCCGTGGCAGCGTGGACCGGCCTGAGATCACAACCTGAGATCACGTTCCGTGACTCCCCGCGTGCATCCTGCGGACTGGCGTCCGTAAAAAGGGCACAAACGGTATCTCAGCCTTCGGGATACGCGCGTCGGAGGTAGCACGAGCGATGGTCATGCCGGGCCGAGTGACAGGTAGGATGCATATGGCGGGGAATAGGAGCCACAATAAGTTTGACACGGGCCGCGGGGGAGAAACCCGCAGCTGTAAGGGAAGCAGTACACGGTGGGAAACCAAAGGTGGCAAGGAGGCTCTGTCCTTGAGCCGTCTAGCGCAAGTGTTTCTACTGGCAGCCTGATTCGCTTCTATAAGTTTCTCCAGGGTGTTGGCCACCCCAAGCCGCTCTAGGCAAACGGTCGCTGTGCGAACGGGGAGACCGAGTGCCGGTTTCTTCGCCTTCCGTAGTAGGATACACATATATTTGTGTTCGGTCTGGGTGAGATTGTGGCAAGGTAGGTGGTAGAGTAAGCGTGTATGAATCAATGCCTAGGCAAGGCGTAAGGCATCTGCCTTTTTAAGACGATTTCGGTGGTAAGAGACGTGGCGTAGCCTGTGCATTATTTGGTTGCACTGAATGGTGAGTTGATGAAGCGTTTGTGTTGCCTTAGCGTTGGATTGCAACGTAAAGCCAAGCACCCGTATGGCCGATTTACGCGGGACGGGTTTGTCATCTTGTGTGATAGAAAGGGGACAATCGGTTTGTCCGCGAGTGTGTTTTGTCACGACTGGTAACTCCGACTTAGTGGGGGAGCATGTGAGGCCTCCACGCCGGGTATATTACTCGATGGTAGTGGCAGCTTCTTGTAATTGAGCTTTGATGTGTCCGAGGGAGCCTGTCGTTACCCAGACAGTAATATCATCCGCATAAAGTGCATGACGGACATCCGAGATCTTATCCACATGGGAAGGGAGACCTCGCATAACAAGGTTGAACAGGAGGGAAGAGAGTACAGAGCCTTGCGGAGTGCCACGGCTCGCCACCGGTGCGGAAGGGGAGCGAAGGTGACTTTTATGGCTCGAATACTTCCTCATTAACCGTTCTCAGTTCGTTTCAGCTAACAGCCTCACATCTCCCCCAAGTGGCGTCCACTCCGGCGTGCCCCAAGGCTCTGTGCTTGGCCCTCTCCTTTTTCTTATCTACATTAATGACCTCTCTTCTTGTGTTTCTTCCCATATTCATTTGTTTGCAGATGATTGTGTAATTTTCCGGGAAATTTTATGTGATAACGATATAACCACTCTTCAATCTGACCTTAACGCCATCTCTGTATGGTGCAAAACATGGTGCATGGAACTAAACATTAACAAATGTAAACTTATGCGTGTCTCTAGAAAAAATATTAACTCGCCCGTCTACTCTCTTAATAATGTGCCTTTGGACGCCGTATCTTCTTATAAATACCTTGGTGTCCACATTTCATCTAACCTAACTTGGAGCGTTCACACCTCGTACGTCATTAATAACGCTAACCGCATGCTGGGTTATCTTCGACGTAACTTTGCTAAAGCACCTTCATCCCTAAAACTACTACTCTACAAGGTCCTCATTCGCTCTAAACTCGAATATTCCGTTTCGGTTTGGGATCCAAGCCACGAAAACTTGATACACTCACTTGAAATGGTTCAAAATAATTCTGTTCGTTTCATATTGTCTAACTATAATATAACTGCAAGCATCAGTACAATGAAATCTAACCTTGATCTGCCATCCCTAACATCCCGCCGCAAAATCTCTCGTCTTTGTCTCTTTCACAAACTGTTTCTTCATCCCTCCTTGCGCGCCGAACATATTTTACCCCCCCAATACATCTCATCTAGATTAGATCATGTTCATAAAGTCGGGATTCCATCGTGTAGAACTAATGCTTTTTTTCAGTCATTCTTTCCTCGCACATCAGTGGAGTGGAATGGCCTTCCCGCCCCGACAGCAACAATCAAAGATCCCCAGCAGTTCAAGAACGCCATAGCTAACATTGTATAAATAAGAGTCAATTTACTGTACTAATAACCACTGCATTTTTTAACTTTATACTTATACATTGTACCCACTCCCCTCTCTAATGCCTTTGGCCCTGAGGGTATCTGAAATAAATAAATAAATAAATAAATAAATAAATAACAAGGTAGGCAGATCTGTCGCGGAGGAAATTGCAGATGTAATTGTACACCTTCGCTCCGCAGCCAGTGGCAGCCAACTGTTCAAGGACCAGGTTGTGGGACAGGTTGTCGAATGCCCTTTTAACGTCTGCGGCAAGGACAGCGTTATATTGGGCAGTGCTGGGAGCGTCCAGAATATCGTGTTTGAGGCGGAGCAGTACACCCTGAGTGGAAATACGACTGCGGTAGCCATAGACGGTGTGGGAAAGGGTGGAGGTGTCGGCGAAAAAATTGTGTAGGCCAAGCTATAGAACCTTCTCGAGCAGTTTGTCCAGAAATAAGGTAAGGGAAATCGGACGCAAGTTCTCCAAGTAAGCGGGGTTTGCCTGGCTTTGGAATCAGAACGACTGTGGCTTCCTTCCATTCCTTGGGGAGAGTACCTGACTCCCACGCCTCATTTAAGTAGGTAGTAAGTTGTGTGGTACCACAATCAGAGAGGTTCTACAGAAGAGAGTAGCGAATCTTGTCAGGACCAGGGGACGTGTTGTTGCGAATGTCAGTGAGTCCAGCGCGAATCTCAATACCCGTGATGGGCGTGTTAAGATAAGGAAGATTGTGGAGGGGGCAGGAACCCGTGCAGGGGGGTCCGCGTAGCGTGGAGTGTCAGGACGAGGAAGGTAACGCTGTCGTAACTGTGCGAGGAATTGGGAGTCTGTTAGGTTAGTGGAATGGAGCAGTTTGTAAATGCCCTTGGCCCTGTCGGATTCGGCTTGCCCTGGTTGTGTTAGATGACGGAGTAGGGATCATGTTCGTGCAGTACCGAGCGTACCATTGAGCTTGTAGCAGAGCGTATACCAGTTTTGACCAGTGAGGTTGGCAGCATAGGTAGCTGCCTCTATAGTGAGTTGTGCAATACGTAGTTTGAGCTTCCGGTTGTGGCGTTGACGTCGCCACCCTTTGGTTAGACCGCGGCGCGCTTCCTACAGGTGAAGAAGGTGGGCGTCTATATCTGGTGCTTCGGGAGTGGTGGTAAGGGTGCGCGTGCGTTGGTCTAACCGGGTTTGCAGTGTCTGCACCCAATCAGTTAGTGTATCGGGTGATGTAGAAGAGGAAGATGCGCGGAAGGCAGGTCAGTCCGTGATGCGGATTTTGCGTGCGTCCCGCGCGAAGTATTTAGTGTTGATATGGGTGACAAGAAAGGAATGGTCACTGCCGAGCTGTTCCTCAGGGTTGTGCCAGGTGCAGGGTTTTGTTCCACGGTACAGGGTGAGGTCAGGACACGTGTCCCGTGCAACGCTGGTCCCAAGACGTGTAGGTGTCGATGAATCAGTAAGTAGATTGATATTGTGTTGTTGGATCAAAGTGAGAAGCTTGCGCCCCTTAGGTGTGTCGCGAGGGTAGCCCTAAGTGGGATGAGGAGCGTTGAAGTCGCCTTCAATGAATATTGCGCAATTTTTACGCCGTGCGGCTTCAAACAGCGTATAAAACCGTGGGCAGCGGTGTTGGGGGCGGCAATAGACATTGAGTAGGCGTAGATGTTGGGTATTACGCTTCCGGGGGGAGTCGGGAGGAGTTCAAGTATGACATGTGGAACGGCCTGGTTGTCTGAAGTGAAGTCGACCGCGGTGTGAACGCGTTTGACTAGGGTGGCCAGAAGGTGGTCCTATTTGGGATCGTCATGTGCCATACGTGTCACATATCCAGGAAGATTAGGAAGGGTGCGAGGTTCCTGTAGAAAGATGATGTCGGGCTGGGAAGCGTGTGATTGAAGATACTCTATGAGGCTGTCGCGCTTTTTTCGGAGGCTACAATTCCACTCCCACACCGCAAGTTCTGATGAGCAGTGTGGCGCGGCAGTTGGCATTTACAATGATCTAATAAGGGGAAGTGCCATTTGAAGAAGTGTAATTTTGCTACGGGCCCATTCTGCGTCAATAGATTCCAAAAGATTGCCAATTATGTTTGAGGCTGCTTAACGCATCGGGATCCGTTCCTTGCTTGAAGATGTGTCTGTTGAAACGGACGGAGTTTTACGCTTTGGTGTACTTCGCTTTCTTGGATCGGCGGGTGTGTTTTCTGACGTTGTCGAATCTTCGAGTCGCATTAGGTCACGTGAAATAGGCCCTTGCTTAGTCGGAGGTGCCTCTGGTAGTGCAGCATATGTAGGACTCTCTGGCGCCTGGTTTTCGGTCATGGTAGCCAAGGTGTCCTGCGCTTTTAGAGAAGGCCCTTCGTTTTTTTCTGGGCAGCTCACGCCATTCGGATTCATGAACTGCAGTTCTGGCAGTGCGGAAATCGACTGCGTGCTGTCTGGCGTAATTTTTTGGCTTTTTTTCCTTGTGGCATTTTGAACAGGATGGTGATGTAGCCGAGTGTGGGTCACCGCAGTTAATGCACTTTTCTTGAACAGAGCAAAAGTCTGTCCTCGTGCGTGGAATTTCTTTGAATTGTGAAACTGCATGCCGGACATGAACGAGGTTAACGTAGCTTGGCAACGTCGATCCACAGAAGACCTTCTGAACTTTTGCCTAGTCGTCGAAGTCGAGCAACACTGTTTTCAGGGGACCTTAAGTTGTTGGCGATTTCTTCGTCAGTCAGCGTGATGTCTACGTCCCTGATTACACCTGTGGCGCAATGTCTGGGAAGAGGCTCATACGCTCTGACTTTGATTCCACAGAGCACCGTGCAGAGTAGCAGCCCTCGCTTCGTGTGTCCGTTTCTTACGTCAACGGCAATGAGATACAGGCGGTTGTTAAGCCTGATTTCCAAGATACATGCAAGGAACATCTTTTCCAGAGAAAGGGACAGGTTTAGGTTGTTGTTGTTGTTGGATACGTTTTATTCATATTTAGAAGGGGTACGACGCGACCGGTTTCATGCCTTGTCGTGAAGGGGAAGGGAATAAGGATGCAGGAATGGGAGAGGGGGTGCGAGGGCGGGAGGGGGAGAGGGCTTACAGAAGGCTGGCCAGACCGGCCGTCCTCACGTAAGCCAAGAGTGAGTTGAAGACGCGCCTCTTGACGTCTGTGGGGCCTGTCGGTGCCGTCCAGGCCTCGAACGTCATTCCTGGCGGTGGACCGAGCTGCGCGAGTGCTATGTCCCTTTCCTTTCGCCTTGCCGGGCACTCCCAGAGCAGGTGGCGTAGGGTGGCGAGATGCGCTGAAGACTGGGTGTTAATGGAAGTATCGGGGATTAGCCCGGCGGTTTGACTGGCTTGAGGTGGCGATGTAGAAGTCGAACTACACCGGTCGCATATTGCATACTCTGGCGAACGTAGCCCGAAGCGGGCCAGGCGATACGGTGTCCATGCACAGCCGGTTGTGATTCGGCGTAGCCGGACCTCGGCCGCCCGCGGGTATCCCCTAGGGATGGAGGTCGGGCACTCAGGCAGCCGGGTGGACAGGCGCCGCTTAGTTTTGGTGCGCGGGTGCTGTGGCGGTGAAGGGCCTGTGCTAGCGTCGAAGCCAGACGGCGCATCCAAGGGTCTCTGAAGCGGCTGACCGGCCGAGGGGAGAGACAAGAACGCCCTTGCCAGCCGGTGCGCCGCTTCATTGCCCTCTATGCCCGCGTGGCCCGGAACCCAAGCGACCCTGATGTGTGCGGCCGATCCCAGGACCAACTCGAGTCCCGCTACAGCCGCCCGGATGGAGCAGACCGTTGGAGAGCGAGGGGGGGCCGAAGAAACACATGCCTTGACCGCTTCCGCAGAGTCTGTGTGCAGGATGATCTCGGTGGGAGATAGCCCTCTGGTGGCGGTGTCGCGGAGCGCCAGTTCCGCTCCCAGCAGGATCGCCCGGAGCTCAGCCCCCAGCGAGTCAAGGCCCGGTGGAAGCCGGACACCAGTGGTCGATCCCAAGGACAGGCAACAGGCTGCTGCGGCAGTAGATCCGGATTCGGAATCCGCGGCCGCGTCACAGTAATATCTGCGTACTTCGGGGCCGTCGGCGTTGACGTCACGTTCGTGCGCCGCAGCTTGGGATCGTCGGCGGCCCGGATGGCCGCCTCCAGCATGGGATGGCAGCATGGGATGACAAGAACAGATTTTTTCGGTTGCGCACCAGTCACTTAGCTGTGTTTGGAGATTTGTGTTTGTCCTTTGTCCCTCTTGTTCCTTTTCTCCAGGGATTATTTTAGTCATTGTTGTCCAGCTCGCTTGCACCTTTGCATTTAATTGCATTATAATCATAACCTTAAATTGCAAGCTTCCCCCTTGTTGGTGTTGGACTGGTGGCAGTTGATAAAACCTGTTTGCTCTACTGACGTACAACCCCTTGTTAGCTACGTTGGTAGAGCGCTCCACCTGTAATGGGGATGTCCCGGGTTCGATACCCGGACCAGGCGGATTTTTTCGGTCGGGCACCAGTCACCTAGCTCTGTTTGGAGATTTTTGTTTGTCCTTTGTCCCTCTTGTTCCCCTTCTCCAGGGATTATTTTCGTCATTCTTGTCCAGCTCGCTTGCACCTTTGCATTTAATTGCATTATAATCATAACCTTAAATTGCAAGCTTCCCCCTTGTTGGTGTTGGACTGGTGGCAGTTGATAAAACCTGTTTGCTCTACCGACGTACAACCCCTGGTTAGCTCAGAAGGTAGAGCGCTCCACCTGTAATGGAGGTCCCGGGTTCGATACCTGGACCAGGCAGACTTTTTCGGTCGCTCACCAGCCACCTAGCTGTGTTTGGAGATTTGTGTTTGTCCTTTGTCCCTCTTGTTCACCTTCGCCACGGATTAGTTTCGTCACTACTTCCTGCTTTTCGCGGTCTTGTATCAGGCGTTTGTGTCTCTGTCCGGCCGAAGCATCTGTGTTAGACTAAGACTGGGTTTTTTCGGATATGTGCAGGTATTCTTCGCAGCAAAGGGCTGCCAATCAGAAAGACGGGTTTTTTTTTCGGCTACCAAGAGCAAGTATTTTTAAAGTGAGCTATTGCCCGCCTATATGAGTGTTTGATGCTGTTTCCTACTACACATAGGAAACAGCATTCCTCTTGAATGCTGTTTCCTATGTGTAGTGGTCTTGCATTAGTATCTTGTTGTCTCTTTTCCGCAAAAACACCCAACTTCTACTAAGACCGCGTTCTTTCTTATACATGCATGTATTGGTGGCAAACACCAGCCAATCAAGGCCAGAAGTTTGCTCTATGCCGCTCATGGCAATTGTTTTCAAGTTGAGTGTTTGATGCCTATCTGAGTTGTGTATTTCATTCCTCAGAGACACTATTTCCTGTTTAATAGTGGTCTTATGTCAGGCTTTTGTGTCTGGCCAAAGCGTCTGTATTAGATTAAGACTGGGTTCTTTCGGATATGTGAAGCAATTCTTGGCAGGAAGTGACTGCCAATCAGGTACACGAGTTTTTTCTCGGCCAATAAGAGCAAGTATTCTCAAGGTTAGCTATAGCCCGCCTATAAGAGTGTCAGCATTCGTCAAGGAGCGCGAAATCAAAGCCCGGGGGTTCGCCATTGCAAAAGTGTTGACTCGGTATCGCATAGGGAGGAAGCTTTACAAAAGTATCCACTTGCCTCAACAAGTGGAACCAAAACTAAAAACGTGGGTGCATTAAAAAAATATTGTCAGGCCGAGTTAACTCGGGGGCAGCAGGGGGCAAACAGGCCACGGTACGAGTATATTTGGTTCAGGCTTTTGTAGGAGTGGGCGATGACTCGGTGTTTTCTTAAAAAAATCTATATTGTTTTCTGAAAGGGTGGTTACCGAATATTTAGGGATAGTCATTAAGTCAGGATGTTACGGTCAATATTTTATCGACGTGCCTGGATTCATGTGTCTTGTCCCCCTAGTGAGGGCACTCTCTTGTAGGTTTGAATTTGAAATCTCTGTTGCGTTATGTCCCCCAATCCAAAACGAAAATATGACACCGTCTTGCGCACACACTAATTGGATACCTTTTGGACACCTTTCTTGCAGTACCTCAGATGACAGCTGGGTCTGTAACTTAGTTGTTTCAAGAATTACGTGAGCGTTTCATATCCTGCTACTCCATTGTGAAATAAGGGTAATGAATTCAAATGAGCATGTGGGTATTTTGTTGTTTACTTCGTGGTGAACGACAGACTAAACCTTGATCGGAGTTTTCTAACATACTTTTAATGTGCTCGATTGTGTACGTGTGCATTCTGCACTAATGGACGAAAACTTTTGTAAATAATCGGGAAACTGTCTTGAAAATGTAGTTTAGATATTACTACCTAGCGACTCTAATTCTTTGCATAAACCCTGATTGTTAACCTTTTTCCACAGTTCCCATGATTCCACCGCAAGTTAGCCTCGTCCTGTTGAAAGGTAAGTTGCATTTTGAGCACAAAACTGCAGACTCTAATTACCTAACAATCTCTTCTAGTTTCTTTGATCTTCACCTTTTACTGCATATTCGATATATTTTTTACTTGAGTCCAGTGCTTCTCTTATGAGTTGACAGTTCGACTCTTTTTCTAACTTGACAAACAAAAGAAACAAGAACCTCGACATTTCTAAGAGATGTGGCTCGGAACGGAATTTCAACATTAAGGGTTACCAGTATTGATAATCTCAGAACGTGCTGACTGGGTTTACCAATATTGTAACCAATGCCTATTGGCTACAATATTGGTAATCGCAATTGCCACGTACGTACTGGAAATGCCATTTTCCATAATTCGCTAAAAACCATAAAATACACTTATTGGGTACAGTAATTGATTGGCCACCAAGAGCACTTATTGTATCCCAAATACAATTAACTATATTGTATTGGATTTACAATTTCTATAATACGATATCTAATTGGGCTTTTTCAATAGGGCCGGTAGACCTTTTCACGACCACGGAATAAAAACGCCGCAAGTGCCAAGATCAACATTTTTTTTAAACTTAGCCAGCGATCACGGCACCTTGGGAACCTTGGAACCCATCCTGGATTTGTGGCTGGTTTAATTAATTTTATACCAGTTTCGTCCGAGTTTGACTCCAGGGATGCCACTCACGATGTTATTTTTTTATATTTTAGTAATGTGATTTTTGCGCGTGCGCAATTTTTTTTTTGGTAGGGCCGGAATACCAAGAAAAAAATAAAAAATAAAAAAAATTAATTGATTATTTACAAAAGCTGAATATCTGAAGACGTGGATACCACATGCTTAGTTAAAAGGTCTTGTTAATCGCGCAATAGACTTTGTGGTATTTTTTGCTGCCATTAGTCCTACACAAAAGAACAACTAGACTTACCTTCTGGTATACTCGATGGCATCGACTCTCGTGCCCATACGAGCTGACTCGCAGTTACTAGCAATGTCAAAATAGTAATTGTCATACCAACCGGGCTCATTTCTGAGGCAACTTAAATTAATTAAGCTCGCGTATTATACTGTTTTCTGACGACTAGAAGCTGCGAGTGCAAGCGCTGTGTCGGGAAACGCTGTGATGATCCTCTTCGTTGATTCTCAAACTTGTAGCTTACTGTTGCGTCTATAAAACTGCCACGTAGAACGCAGAAAAAAGACTCCACATGAGTGTTTCAACTTGCAACTGAGTCTCTCATTGGTTTAGGTGCTGCACCGCTATGCATCCGGATGTAAATGCTAGGACGAATTGAACTTAAGTTGAATTTTAGGTGAACTTTCTTTCACGAGGCTCACCGCAATGAAATACTCTGACAGGTGCTCTGCCTCTTGGATTTCTCAAGGGGAGAATGTACGACCATTCATGACCCTGTAGATGACGTCAGGAAAGGTTTGCTTCCTGAAATATGATGCTTTTGCTAGCCTCGGAGTGCGTGCAGTCACCGACCTACGAAAACAATAGACTGCGGAAGCTAAAGTGTACAGCAAGATTTATAAAAAAGCGTTGGCGGATTTTGATGCCAAGTGGGCTTAGTGAACTGACGGCTTAACAGTGCGCGTGGCAAGTCCTGATCCCTTTATTATCAGTCCACAGCCGATAAAATTGTGACATTAGCTGTTAATAGCGTAAAAAGCATAAAGTGTGAACGTAATAAACCACGTCCTGCATTTCTTAAGGGAGGGGGCTGGTCTTTAAATGGTAAAAAGTTGGGGAAAAGTCATTTATGAGAAAATGGCGTTTCTGATTTTTAGACATGCCCACCAAGCTTTGTACAAAATATTATTGCTATATCTAATCTTCAAATATGAAAGAAAATACGAAGTCTTAATTTTCTATAAACATTCAATATAAATGCACAATCTTTTCTGTCACAAGTAGCGATGCCTTACAGGCGTCTTTTTAATTTGTCTTGGACAATATTAACACGTTTGGTGCCATTTTAATTGGGAAGAATTGAGCTGCGCGGTGATTCTAATTTTAATTTTATAGTCTTACAACTCAAGAGCTCTATCCAATTAATTAGTTTCTTAAATAACGAGAAAGCATGTCTTTTACGGAATAATTCCAACAGTTTTTTTAGTAACATAACCCCTCGGATTAGATATAATATAGCATCAACGCGCAAATTACACCTTTGTAAATGCAGTTGCATCAAACATTTTAATAATTTACGAATCATTTTTAACGACCCGTAGAAAATGGCCTAATTAAATTAGACTGATCTCCCATAATATAACTCGGGATTTAGTAAATACATTCAATATCTGATAGCATGTTTGAAATAGGTGCAAGATGTGTGATCTCAACGTATAATATTATAAGTATTTTTTTTAATAAATAAGAAAATTATTCTAAAGCCCAACATCCCCCTAATAAGCTATCAGCCAGTACAGAAGTCATTGCAACGAGGCAAGGTCTGACGCGATTGAATATAGTGCAATAAACTGACAATTAGCCTGCGCGACTTGGCAATTATGTCAGCATTGTAGTTTTAAGCATTGCCACGGGGAAACAAAATCGCTATTCGAATTTTGATTAAAATTAAACTTGTCTCGATCATTCTGACACACCAGGGGAGCTCGGAGAGTGGCGTGCATGCGTCATCTGCCCGTTGTGATTCCTGAAGCTGCAATCACGCTACATTGTACGAGAGACACGGACTTTCTCCGCAGACACGATTACAGAAATATCTGCGGATACGCCTCAGAAATGTCCGAAGCATGCTTTGCTTCATATACGCTTCGAACGTGGCTGCAGGCAGAGTTTGTATCACCGATGTTACGTTCATACGAGGAAGAGACACGCCTCAGACATCATCTGCAGACTGTCTTTTGTATGATGTGTTAGCACAGTTCGACCGCGGCTTTATGCATAGTTAATGAATGTTTCGGATGGTCACGGTGACGCGTTGCACGCACGACACACTCATGCGATCTTCGAGTTTGTTCGGCTGATTGAGACAAGCTCAAATTTGATTCAGGCGAGGTCGTGAGATTACGTGTGGGAGAGCTACACTGCGTCATTCGGGAGCCAGCTGCGTATGCTTACGGGAGCCTGCTACTACAGTGTACTGCTACTGCAGGTTTCTGCGAGTCGTCATAGTCCGGCTGCTTGCGCTCTCGTTTGCCTCGTCCTCGTGGCGTAGGGCTGAGAAATGCGTCTGGCTACGGATTGCACGATCCGTAGCCAGAGTTAATTCCCTCTGTGCCACTTGCTAAATCATGCTAATTACAAATAATTGAGTTTAATTCTGATAACACAGAAATAATTAGGAGGAAGATTACCTCTGTGCTTTTTTGTGCTTACGCATAGCCTGCTGTGGGCTTTGAATCCTTTGTGCTGTCTCGGCCTGCGTAAAACTGTTTTGCGTTACATTTCGCACTAAATCGAGCCCTTAAACGCGTTCTAAATTGAAAAAAAACAACAACAAAAAAACAAAAAAACTAACGGTTTATGTTTAGCGATAGGCCATCCAAGCCATTTTCTCAAAAGTCTGCCCTTTCCAGATATTTCGGTAGTCCCCTTCGCCGGAATGATGGTTCAAGCAGAGAAAGTCAGTCTCTCTTGGGAGAGGTGGATACCTGAAACAAAAATGAAATGCCTCATCATGGGCGCTGCCATATTGGTATCACATTACGCGGCAGCCATGAGCCGGTTACATTTCGTCGCTCCGCTCTCCCCTCCGCGCCTTGGCAAATGCCTTGTATTCGTGTTTTTCGTCGCGTTTCAGCGAATTTGCTTGCGACTTTGCAGTTACGACGTTTGACCCCACAGCTTCCACCCCGAGTTTTCTTTTGCCGCACTAGCGACGTCGCAACTGCGAAATCGCAAATAAAATTGGATAACGTAAATCGTGCATCACGTTGTAAAGCGTAGTCTATTGTTTACTTTTACTACTTAACCGCATTCTATCATTATGCGCATAACTTCTTTGGTTAAGTTTACAACACGCTTTGACTATTTTCACCGTCGGCGCACCAGATACATGTGAGCAGGTTTGAGGGGCAGAGGAATCAACGTTAGCATTAAGGCAGGTTGAGTATGTATGAGGTGACTAAGACAGCATTAGGGTTCAAAGGTCCATCACTTATGACAACTCAGGTTTGCACATTGATAGTGTCGGAAGATTCGCATTAACAAGCGCCAGGCTCATTTATGAGAGCGTTATAAGCATCTTCGGGAAGGTAATAAAACTAATCGTTGCATGAAGCCACTCTGTTTGTTCCCTGAAAGCATCACGCTTTGGCTTCATAAGAAATTGAAGGCAGCTGCTTTTGATTATATTGGATATACAAGGTAGATAAGTATTTTATCGATGTTCATCGTTCTTGAGACAGAAACATTCGCTTGATCGGTTTATTTATATATTTAAAGAAACTGTACACTTACAGCTTGGTCACATATCTGCTATGGTTCGGAGGATTTAATAATTATTTTAGGATATGAACTTTAAATTAAATTATTTGATTTTAGGAAAAAATCCGAGCTCCCATTGTAAAAAAAAAAAAAAAGAAACGGTTTGAGAAACCGTTTCTTCTTTTTTCCGGTCTAGAAACCGGAAATGGTTGTCAGAGACGGTTTAAGAGCGCCTGGGGCTCGCAAAATGTGACGCCAAAAAGAAGTGTCTATAGAAATCATCAGAGTGCAGCATTGTCGATGCGGTATAGGGATTTAATTCCAATCTACAAAGCTCTCTGTATAACTATATAATGATCTGTCTACACAGGCCCTGTTCCTGGCATTTGCAGGAGATAATTTCTTTTGCGCCCTTTAATTTCATAAGGCAACTTTGAAAGAAAACAAATGTCAGGCTTCGCTTGACTGGCCTGCCACTTATATCCTTAGCACGCCGTAGGTGAAGGTCTGTGTAAGTAAAGGTCTGTAAAGTAAAGGTCTGTGTAAGTAAAGGTCTGTATAAGAAAAGAAAGCACGGTTGGTGCTTTATTTTCTTTTTGGCGAGCATTGTGAAATGCTCTTAATAGTACATTAGCAAGGCCGGTTTCGTATTCGGCCTAGGATGAACTATGCAAATATTTTTATACTACTTCATTTCTTAAAGAATACAGGTCAAGACAATATCACTTCTTTTTGAGATATTCTTCGTCACTATGGGAGCCCTTTCAAGCCTACCAAGTTATCAAGAAGTCGGTGTCCGCGAAAATAAATAACTGTGCAGTAAAATTTGGAGTTAATCTGTTAGCGATTCAGCAGATTATCAATTGAGATTATCGACCGACTTTTTAACAGTGTAGTCATGCATTTGTCCCTGTATTAGTTTTTTTTTGAAGCAAGGTCAGCGGGTACGGCCGTGAATGCGTCATACCTTGACATCAGTTCAGTCGGTTCGACTCTGAACCTGGCCGAACTCAACGACGGACGTGATCAGATGCATCATAAGGTTTTCGTAAAAAATGAATTAGTTTTTACTTGAACCCACTTGCAGTTCTCGAAGTGGCTCAGTACCACTGTTTTTTTTTTATGCTTCAACAGACACATTTGCATCAAAAACTTAAGCGAAAAAAAAAAGAAGTTCGATAAATATCCAGCTAGCCGTACCGGCGGCTCCAAGGCAAAGCGCCGGCCTACGGATCCCCAGGTGGCAGGTTCGAATCCCGGCCGAGTTATTCGCAATCTGACGGAGGCTTATTGTGGAGAATGCGCCGAGCAATTGAGATTTTAGTTGCGCGTCAAAAGATCCTAAGGTGGTCGAGTTAGGCCTCAGTCCTCCGCTGGGAGGTGCCAGACGCTGTTCGTTGGTTTGGCACGGAAAATACTCCAAATTTGACTTTCGAACGTACAGCCAGGTAATTCACCGTGCTCCCCCTTCTCCTCCCCCACTTTTTGTGTTGGTTGCGGCGATTGGCTTTCCTAAAGCAGCGTTTGAACTGCTCATACGTCAATCAAATGTCAAGCTGCACGCAATGTTGAGGTGCATTTCTTGTATTCGCGGCGAGAAGTTTGAGTATCGCCGCCTGGTGGAATATTTTCACAACCCAGAGTGAGGATACTTTAATTTCCTCTTCTGGTGCAGGGACAAAGTGAAGAATGTAACGACAACAAAGACCGCACTAGAAGACTGAAGGTTTATTAGAAAACACTCTGACCTATATACCTTAACAAAACCACACCACTTCCAGCCACCTCACTTTCTCTCTAAAAACGAAATTTCCTGTTCTAACAGGGCCACAGACGGCTCACTGATGCACTTATCGGCTCTTGTAAAGATGGGAGCTTGGAGAAATTGGTAAAGCATCAATACAACAACGGCGCAAGGCAACACCGCACACACAGGACATACGCCCAACAGACACAACGCGCTGACGTACAACTCAATTGTATTTTGGGGTTATTTTGCTCGAGGAACGAGAAGGATAGCAATACTGCTTGGTATTCTTCGTCTTCACTAGAGGTGCAACAATATTTCTCCGTGTCTCGCTGGCGTCTCATCACTCCCTTTGCCAAAGACTCCAGCTATTTGTTTGATAGCGTCAAAGGTGTGGCACTGACACGCGCATCATTCAAAGGGCCATGAAACGATGTTTTGTCTTTGGCTAAATACCACTTAAAATCACTCCATAACGTTTATACCAAGATACACATGTGTTAGCTTTTCTTTCTGGGCAATGGCAGTCGCCAGAAAAAATCGAGAAATATGAGCGTCGCTCGTCCCTTCAACTTGGAGCCAGGACAATCGGCCATGTGGCCTCGTGCCTATACTATGCCGTCAACGTTAATCATAGACATGCGCTGGGATTGTTAAAGTAGAAAACACGTGCTGAGCTCCATTCATTGTTAAGAGTTCGGCGTCTCTCATCACCGGAGTACTTGGACACGAGCCACGAGTGTCTGCCCAGGCATTGATTGTTACGAGCCGAAGTCGAGTGCTTACGCAGTTCTCCTGACCAATCCATGAACCGCACTCGACAGTCGTCAATCAATTGTTTCGATCACACAGTTAGGTAATCAAGTTTGGCAAAGGCAAGACTGAAGGGTATAGACCCCTTTTATTCTCGCAATTTCACCGCAACAAAGAAGCGTCTGAATCAGTGGCGATCTGTGCGACTGTACAAGTACGCCTCTAAAAGTCATGAGCACTCCAACAGGATATTGTATCATGACCCTTTTAAGCCGTGCAATCCTTGCTGCGTCAATGATATAAGTTGCCACCTTTCACCTCGCAAATGTTTCTAAATATCCGTTCTCTATATATCTAAAATCAAGTTCCGCATCCCATCAAATAAGCATGAATGAAGAAATATTGACTATTTTATTTATTTGAGCATCTTCTACCCCACAAACCTTCCATCTGAAAGCATATAAGCTGGAGATAGTCCACGCACGCTCACCCTTTGCTCCGTGCCCTATGCAACACCGACTGCGTGAGCAGCGTAGCGAGCGGGCCCAATGGGGCACCGGAGGGGGGGGGGGGGGGGGTTGAACCCCCAAACCTCCTCCCCCCCCCCCCCCCCCCCCCTTCCGGCCCACGCCACTGTTCGACGTGTGCCCGTATAATGGAGACGAAACTTCTTTGGAGGGCATTCTTCCAATTAAATGGGCCCCCACGAGTGTGGGATAGTATTTCAGTTCGTCGCATCTGCGCTAATATATGTGGGCGTTACTGGTACAAAAACAAACTCTGAGCGCAAAGCGGCGGTGTAGAATATGTCAGCCGTGCCGACAGTGGCAGACAAGATCGGGAGACCAAATTTCTCGCGTCATGCGGCACGGGTCCATCGCTGTCGCTGTCTCACCAAACATCGGCGTGGTGAAAGACTGTGCAACCTTGTCCCCAGGAAATACTACGAATGACTATTGTAGCACTTAACGACGTAGCAGTTCATGCTGTCAACCCAGCGCAACCGCACCGCTCCGACTTCAATGCGTACTAATGTACGCGGCGTGGATTCGTTCCGCTGGGGTTCTCACTGTCTACTTTCTGTAACGGCCGCGTGGTGACGCATCGGTCGCGTCGCACAGCGTGTATAGAGTGTCCCTAAAAACGGCAAAAAAAAAAAAAAATGAGCCCCCTTTTTTCTTTAAATGTTTTAGAAATCACACAACTTTTGAATAAAATAACAGTTAGTGCTGAAAGTTTGGCCTTTGGTTCGGACCGTGAGTGCTACATTTGGGTGGAAAATACGTGAGGTGCGACGCGTCCCTGACGACGTTTTAGCCGTTCGCTCCGAGTCCCTTTTTCTTTTTCCTTCTTTCTTTTTTTCTTCTTTTTATTTTTTTTAAAGACAATGTTTTTTTGTTTTTTTTTACGTTACAAGTACTTTGCTTTTAGCTGAAGTTAAAATAATTTTTATCTCGATTCTTTAAACTAAATATGTTTTCTTTGTAGCAGCAGTGAGTTTTGTTTTTATCTTTCTTTTCTCTTTTTTCACTTCCACCTTGTCGTTCTTGAGATGATCTATTAAATTTGACAGTTGTAAACAGCGTAGACTTTCCATTTTCTGGGGGGGGGGGGGCAGGCTGAGAAGCTCTCCGCCCCCCCCCCCCCCCCCCCCCCGGGAGGCACGCTGGGATTCCATTTCCCATGTATTTTGTCAATAAAGGCAACGTGGGCATTATTTTGTTTACACGCCACTACTAGAGACCCGTTACATGGCACTTCAACAGCGTCTTGGTAAGGATCATGGCACGAACCCGGAGAGGGCTCTGCCCCCCCCCCCCCCGGATCTCACCAGTGGGGGCGCATGCCCCCCCCCCCCCCCCCCCATAGTCTACGCCTAAGGTTGTAAATAAGCGCTTTGTCCTGTCCCATCCTTCTCTCCTTAGTCCTTTGCTCTTTTTAAACAGCTATCTAAACGCGTAGTTTCTTTTTGCAATAAAAATAACAAAATATTTTTTTTTTGCGGGTGAGGGGGGGGGGGGGGGGGGCAACACGCTGTGACTTGAATGAGCAATGTTTCGAAAACCTAGCAAACTTAAAACCTATTTTCATAATAAAAAAACGGTTTATTTGCCTCGCACTTTGCTAGTAACAACGTATGATTGTGTCTTATCAAAAAATATAAATACAGAGTATCGTATTTTGTGTCTATACTGCGATTGAAACATATCAGTATAGCGCCTTGTGACGGCGTCCTCGGTTACGGTATATTCGGGACGGTAGTGCGGCATTAATATGGCTAATTTTCTCAAATACTTGAGACGTAAGCTTTAAATCACCTGAAATTGTGCGTAACCCCAAGTAAGTTGTTTTGCTCTGCAGCAATGGTTGCCGTTTTTGAAAGCACGTTTAATAAGATTCAAGCTTTATATCTGGTTATACACACAAAATACCGTATATTCTATTTATATTTTGATAGATCACGATCATACCTTGGTATTGATATAAAAGAAGATATTTTATATAAAATTAATGATTTGTACGTATATTAAAATTATAATAAATAAATGTAGCTAAGTTTGACTTTTGTCGTGATACCAAGGTAATTAAAATATTTTAAGTAGGCCTCACGTAAGAACTTGGAAAACTGCCGAACATCACGAACAGGAGATTGCTAGACATTTTTTCCCATTACTTTAAAATACATGGCTGTCGTTTTCTTAAAAAATAAGGTATTCTAATGAAATATATTTTGAAATTGTCAGAGAAGAGCCCTATAGCGTAATTGCTTGAGAACTAACAAAATATCGACCGGATAAGCTTGCGATCCTCGACAACGGAGAAAAGACAGTTCTATCCTCGGCCGCTTTAATGATAAGTAAGTTAAAAACAACAAAATTCGCCAAACTTACCGTTTGCGTTCTCTTTCGTTTGAAGGGGAAACACAAAAATAACGTATTTTCCGGTGTAGAAAACGGACTTTTTTCCACAATTTTCTGCGGTGCGTCTTATACACAGGTGCGCCTTATATACTAATTTTTACATAGAAACTTGCGAAAAGTGGGGGGTGCGCCTTATACACCGGAAAATACGGTAATATTTTTTCTAAAAATTTAATTATAGTCTTTAACACCGTGCTCGAATTGAGATGAAAACATCCAGATAGTTTATATACTTTGATAACTATGTGGCATGCTCGAGCAAAGGCGCGACGAAGTATTCAGTACATACCTGAGTTAGGGCAAAGATCTACACAAACTATCTAATTAATTTGCACCTCATAAAATACCGTTGTCTTTAGGCAGAGATTTTATTTAGGCCCTTCAAGTTAACCAATATGCAGCGCATTTCTGTGAAACTATTTCAAGAATCGCCGTTACGGGAGAAGAGAAAGATAGAACTTTGCCAACTTAAAACAAGGGCAAAAAAAAAAAAAAGAAGTCGAAAAATGAAGGCCGGAAGAAAAAGCACTGTGAGAGGAGTTCGCAAAAATTAAGAATTCCTACAAAAGGTTACAGGCGAGTTTGAAGCACAAGGCAACAATTTAGGTACATATTTCTCGGCTCAGTGAATTTCATAGCCTACCCTTCGTAGGGAGGCTACGCTGCTGATGACCAGTTTAAATAGAGATAAGAAAGAACAAATGTTTAAAGTGGTACAATTTAAACGCGAGTTTAATTAATCAAGAACCTGAGCGTACATTCGGAGCTTGTCGCGTGCATTCTTTCTTCCGGACGCTGACCTGAGTCGGTCACGGCGCTCTCCTGGCACTCCGAGGAGGAAAATTTTTTTTCTCCGTTTCGCCTGTAGCGACCACCGTTCTTTTCTTCTCAGTGGCACCACAAGCTCGCGACCTCGATCTGCTTTTCACAACTATAGGAGACTTTACTTTCAAATATACAGGGTGTTTTTTTTAAGCTTAGCAGATTTGTTTAAAAAAAGCCGTGAAAGTTACACTTATGCCGCTTTTGGAGGTGAGATATATGGCCAGGAGGACATATTATAGGGGGCTAATCGTAACAATCAGTCGACTAATTGACTAAAATTCGTTAGTTAACTTTTTAAATAATGAAAATATACATATGGTTCCAATTAGAAACTTGCTCAGCGTCATCGAAAACCACTAAATCTGTAATTTTCAAAAAGACTTTGAGCGCGTGAGAAGCGCAGTAGTGCACTAAAGTTACCACTCGTGGAGCAGGTACACAGCTAGCGGTTGCGATAAGGCGCCCGCGCGATTTTTCAGTCCCTTATCTAGCCCCAGCCTTGTACCTGCTCCACGAGAGGTAACTTTAGTACAATACTACGCTTCTCACGCGCCGAAAGTCTTTCTGAAAATGACTGATTTAGTGGTTTTCGATGACGCTGAGCAAGTTTCTAATTAGAACCATATGTCTATTTTCATTAATTAAAAGGTTAATTAACGAATTATAATTAATTAGACGACTGATCGTTACGATTAGCCCCCTATAATATGTCCCCCTGGCCGTCTAACTCACCCCCACAAGCGGCATAAGTGTAAATTTCACGGCTTTTTTAAAACAAATCTGTTAACCTAAAAAAAAACACCCTGTATATCTTTTCTTCTGTCTACTGTTCTTGTTAAAACAGCTGAGGTTGTGAAGTGTCGGCCAGCGTACACTGCCACAAGTGATATGACTGAATTCCGCGCACAACAGAAGCAGAGGACCACTCTTTTGCTTTCATGTGACTGAATGCTTTGACATCAGCTTTCGGCGGGTGTACTAGCTTCACGTTGGGCAGTTTAGTGTTCAGTTGGGAACCATCTTTGACGCCGACTTGATCACCAACATGGTGGGCCGTCGGAGGTTGTACAATGTTGCCGTGTGCTTGGCACGACCCCCGATTTCATCACAGGCACTCTTGCCATGTCCAGTTGCGGAAAAAATACACCTCGCTGACGTGTACTTGTGGCTCTGCAGATCGTGTAGTTGGTACTTGTTCTTAAAGTGGCTTGCTGCACTATTACTAACGTAGGTGGCATGAGCATACCCATATTGAATTTCACGATTCTCCAAAGCGTTGTCATATAAACAAAGTTACAGACAATTTCCTTCAATCGCAATTCTATTTTTTTTGCAGTATTTTTTTTTTTTTTTGCGTTGTGCGGTTTTTTATTTTGGCGGATCTATTGGCACTCACAGGCGGCGCATGCTCAGGTTCTGCCGCGCCCTACCTCCTATAGCATGTTACCGTCAAGGTTGTAGGCTGATCTTTTCGCAAAGTCGCTCCGGTTGCTTCCTTTGCGTCGCGTAGACGGAGACGCTACACGCCGGCTGTTGAAACAGGCACCGCGAAGCATGTTACAGGAGATCGCGCCGGCCCATGGGCATTTTTGGGTCGGTTGTACAAAGATGTATTACGAAGTTTCCCTTCAAAACTGCCGTCCACCTCCGTGCTGTCAGTTTGTCTTTTCCTGACCACCCCGTAGCATTTTTACGTTTTTAAATAATAATGAAATCGTGAAGAACGGGTATGTGCACGCCCCATTTATGGCAACCGCCTTAGCGTTAATTTGGCCATATTTTCCGCTTTATAACCTCAAAGGCACGCACATATTGCATTATGTTTTACAGAGTTTTTTAGCATATATTGTAGACATCAATTTCGAAGAGTTCAAAGAATGTTAAAGATTGCCTTTTTTTAAATGAATTTCAAAGTAATGCATATTTAGTTAAATGCCCCTGTGTGAGCAATTCTTGTAAATTTCTCCCGCTAACCAGGACAACAGTATTTCACGCACAGATAAACTAAATACAGGGCAACACACTGGCAAATTTGGAAGACCTTAACTTTTATAGATACGAAGAAAAAAATGTTTAATCCAGGGGGTTATTGCGTAATGTGCCGCATTTGCGATTTGCGAACCAACTTCGATTTATAAAAAAAAAAGTTTTATGGCCTTTTGTTGCATTGTGCGTAGCGATGCCCTAAAATATTTTTGTCGAAAAAAAGTTTTTGATGGCGTGAGCGCTGTTTTTAACTTTTACAAATAGCGTGAAACTAGGTATCGCTCCATTATTTGTGAAAAATCAGCTCTTTTATAAAACACGCAACAATTTTTTTTCTGAAATCTGCACGGCTTTCGATTTGCAATGTGGTTGGGCTTGTGCAGTTTTGTTTAATTTAAATATTTTTTTAAAAACACTTTTTTCAATGTTAGCACTTGGTATTTCATTATAAAATATCTAATTGCTCCGGGGACTTAATATAAATTTTTACCGGCTTCCCTGCAGGTATATAATCTATAAAAAGTGTTTAAACTGCTCAAATAAATATCTTGCAGTAAAAAAAAAATCCTGAAGTTGCTAAAAAGTGCGTTTGACCCATATACAGCCGAGTATTTCACCCTGAGGTGTTCCAATTAAAAATACAAAATATGGTGGGTTTAGAAGAACAATCGATTGTCTTTATATTCTCAAAGTTTAATTGAACAAATTGTTGTTCAAAGGGAGAAAAACAATTTTCGAAGTTGAACTCTGGCACCACAACCCGGCGTCGCTTAACGCCTCTTTGCCGCACAGCATGCCACCGGCGCCGATAGCTGACACAATTAGGTCCAAAGAAAGAACGGAGTTTACTGCGGTTTCCCCTTGCCCGTCTTTTCAGCTGCAAGAAAAGAGACGGCGGGCGTCGTGTTGATAATCGGAGGTGCCGCCAGTGCGTAGCAACGGCAGGCCCGTTGTGCCCTTTGTATCCAAGAGTGGCTCCTCACACCCCGAAACGAGATGCCTAATCGACGGGCGGCATCAGCTGACGTGGACTTCTCAATGTGTCAGGCGACGTAGACTTCTCCTTAAATATATCTTACTTCTTCATGAAAAGTAAGATATATTTATGTAAAGGTGGAATATTTCTTTTATAAACCACACGCTATTTGGATTGCTATGTAATAAGCATCAGGAATATTGGCTTGAAGCAATTAAAAAAATGAACATGTAAGAATTTTAGCATTTTTGATTGTTTTGTTACAAACAAACTATCTCGTTGCTGCAGCTGACCGTAAAAATTCTTATTGACAGCCCTGTAGGTATACTGCACAAAAGAAAAAAAAAGGTTTCAGGCCTTACAATTAAATATCATGCAGAAAAACAAGTAAATTTGTGCAAAATTGCGTTTTGCCGTCTCAAGAGCCGTCAAATCTGCCTTAAGAAAAAAAAGAAAAAAAGAAAAGAAAACGGAACGTGGTGATTTTACAGAAGTGTTTATTGCCTTTTGTTCTTGAAATGTTAAATAAAATAATTTTGTTTTAAAGAGGAAAAAAAAACATTTCGAAGTTGAGCTCTCGCGCCGCAACCTGGCGTCGTTTCTTGCGCCTCTTCTCTGCACAGCACGCCACCGTCGAACATGGCAAAGCGTGCGACGGTGCCACGGTTTGCGCACGCAGGTAGACAGCAGGACTTTGAGTTGTCGGGTACATCTTGGTGGGAAGAAACTATTTTCCACTCTTGTTGCTTTATGAAATTTCCTATTTCAACTGTTTTGCTCGGCGGTGTCCTCCTGCGGTCTTCCACTGTCTTGATATCAGCGCTTGGCGCTGCCGGATCAGAGCATCCACTAGTAAGCTTGCTGTTTCTTAAGTACACATCGCAATCACTCTCTATTGTCAACGTCAGGGCACTATTTAAAACAGCAACACAAAAGCCCAGTGTACGAGCAATCTCAAACGACGAGGCGATGTGGTGGTAACGAATGCGTGCCGTTGGAGGCTCACGCCGCGTTTGTGTTTAAATCGGCATTGAAACGACACATTCTTGCGTCGCGTCGCTGAATAGTTCCGCTTTTAACCGCAGTATGCGTGACGGCTAGATTTCGTGGCGGTGTTGTCGCGTTTCTCTTTTAGAAGAAGTCCACGTCAGCTGATGCCGCCCGTCTATTAGGCATCGCGTTTCGGAGTTTGAGGAGCCGCTCGCGGATACAAAGGGCGCAACGGGCCTGCTATGGCTACGCACTGGCGGCACCTCCGATTATCAACACGGTGCCCGCCGTTTCTTCCCTTGCAGCTGAAAGGACAGACAGGGGAAGTGGCACTAAACTCCGTTCTTTCTTTGGACCTATTCGTGTCAGCTATCGTCGCAGGTTGCGTGTTGTGCGGCGAAGAGGCGTTAAGAAGCGACGCCAGGTTGTGGTGCGAGAGTTCAACTTCAAAAATTGTTTTCTCGCTTTAAACACAAACTACTTGGATTAAACTGTCAGAATAAAACAAAACAAAAACATTCGATTGTTCTTCCAAACCCACCATATTTTGTATTTTTACTTGGACCAACTCAGGGTGAAATAAACGGCTGTTTATGCGTCAAAACGCACTTTTTGGCAACTTCGGGATTTTTTTTTACTGTGAGACATTTAATTGGGCGTTTTAAACATTTTTTTTATAGATTACATACCTGCAGGGCAGCCGGCAAAACGTTTTATTAGTCCGCGGATCAATTAACCATTTTTAATAAAATAAGAAATATGATTTTTTTTTAATTCTGTTTAAAAACAATTTGTAAATTAAACAAAACTGCACGAGCCCAACCACATTCCAAGTCAAAAGCCATGCAGATTTAAGAAAAAAAATTGTTGAATGTTTCATAAAAGAGCAGATTTTTTATAAGTTATGGAGTGACACCTAGTTTCACCCAATTTTTAAAAGTTAAAACCGCGCTCATGCCATACAAAAACATGTTATCATCAAAAATATTTTAGGGCGTGGCTACGTACAATGCGGCAAAAGGCCATGAATTTTTTTTTTAGAAATCGAAGGAGGTCGAGCGCGACGCCTGGGACGTTTGACATGGAATGACCCAATAGCGCACCCAATAATCGGTAATTAATACTTTTTGTCAGTAAAAAATTAACAATTCAAGCTGCAATATATTTTTCTCACTTCGTGATGTCATGCACAAAAAGCCCACATCAGAGAATAGCATGTGCGCAGCTTAACATCCTCCGATAGGTAAGCAGGTTCCGCTAGCTTGTTAGCAGCAGAGGAAACTGGCCAGCGCTGGCACCACGTGACGCGGACGAGAGCACGAGGCGACCGTGAACACCAATGTCACGAGCATACAACAGTTTCTCGGCAACACGAATCAGTGTCACCATCTAGAGGTCAAATTTTAAGCTTCTTTAAGATGGCCGCCGTAGGGCCTCAGCCTTAAGGCCAGTACAGGAGTTTCCGAGAAACGGGAACCGTGTTTTTCGGCCCCGGGGAAATAAACCATGCATCACAAGCTAGAGGCGGGCCTACCAAGGTCCTCCCAACCGTTCTCACCTTTCCTGTGACTATTAGGTTTTACAAGATATGTCTGCCGGTCGCTGTACCAATGTGTGCTGCGTCTCTCAGACTCTCTCTACTTGGGCTCTCAATATAATGGAAGCAGTTTACCGCTACTCTGGAGCCATGTAGTTCTGAAGGATTGTGGCGTTCAGGGTGTTCTACTGTGATCGTCGAAATATGCGTCCTAGCCCATTTTCTGGAAAAGGCGATATAACATGTCGGAAACACAAAGGTAGCCGAAAGATAAAACGTAGAATCGGGAGCCACATAGAGGAATTAGCAGATAGACCCTATACCTTCAGAGGTACAGTCACAATTTACAGATTGAAAAAAAAAATTATTATCGAAATTTTGTTTACTTAGGCTATACTGTGTTCTCCCGGTGATCGTTGAAGTTGTTTTCTGCTCAATAGTGCTAATTGCAATATATATATGTGTGTAACAAATAATGAGATTTTGTGCTCAAAATCGAATATGCAAAAGCAAAACGGCTCTTGCGTGTATTGGTGCATATGTGAGAAATTCGCTATCTTTATTCGGAAGCGATGTCGCCGAGGCTAGCTTGGGAGAGTAAAGTTCGATCTCGAGAAATTGTACGCCGGGTTCGTGTCGTCGTTGGGCGGAACGAATAAAGGATTTCGCCTAAGGAGCTTCCCTTTTAATGTGTGATCCATTATCTCATGGGCGTCGGCAAAGTAACGCGAAAGAGTACTTGTTTTCCCAAGGCAGATTGCATCTACTTCTCGGGGAGCAAGAGTGGTGAATGTAGCTTTTCTAACAAGCAAAATAACAACGGAATGCAACATTAAAAAAAAAAAAAAAAGATCGATGCACTTTTTTTTTTAAATTCAAAACAACAAAATTGTTTCCTCACATTTGTAGATTGGCTAGTAGATAACACGAAAAAAACAACAAGATAAAGGAATGGGAAGAATTGTGCGACGAAACCCTACCCTTGCCTTTTCTTCCGTGGGTGTTTCCCCGCCGTCCACTGGGGACGGGGCTCTCCGGTCTCGGTAAACAGTTGACCTAGTGTTGCCGTGACGATGCACAACACAACCAGCCGTCCGCGGTGGTGAACATGCTACTTTAAGGACGTTGAAGTTGGGAGGGGGTTGGAGTTGGAAAAACGGAAATCTACTTTTGCATAACCCAGTTCTGCAAAACCACGTCCTCTCGAAGTCGTCAACGCAAGATACATGTGGCCCATAATTAAGCTTTATCTTTCTGCATTCCCAGAAATACGATGAAAATTAACCCCCGAATGGGATTTATCAAGATCGAAAGCACCCTAAAAACCCAGAGTAAAAGATGCCCTTGAATGTGGAAATTTCGCCCTACCCAGAAAGAAATCTCTTGCTTGAGCATTACTTTGTGTTGACAGGGAACACAGCTCAGACTGAACTGGACTCGACGCTGCTTCAATCCTCAGGCACAACACACCTTTTCTTGTTTTCTTATCTTGTTGGTACAGAAACGATTTGCAAGTGTTCGGGTCACGTTTCTGTTCCTTGGAGTTTAGGGTATCCTACGCCCGTGTCCCTTCAACATGGACCCTGACAATGTCCAGGGCTCATCCTGAAATGTTTCCATCATTACACGGGATCGTATTGCTGCTTGTGCTCTTGCAGGAACCAACGGCCTCGGACAGTTTCAGGTCAAAAAGCACAGGCAATGTCCTCAAGACCATCCAAGACATACCCATCGAGTTCATCCTCTCTTTTGGGTCTTGGAACGACTTCATGGACGTCTTCGTGCCCGCAGAGTGCCTCAAGGACAACACTGCGATGATCAAGGATTTCCTGGACTCCCGAGCGAAACCGGTCACGTTATGGACAGACGGCAGGATGCACTCAAATCTTTGCATGCGCAAGATATGCCACTCATTTAGGAAGTCGTTTTTTCGAATAGTTTATTTTATATGCGGCAAATATGATAATGATAACCTCTTGCGTAGCCTCCAAACACTTTACTTCATTAGTGCTTTCGCCGTGGCGGAACACGAAAGTAACCTTCCGGACAATTATCAAATTTATTTTAGAAATCCATTTCAGCCACCGTACCCTAGAGCCAGCGGTAGATACGTAATGAGTTTCGACAACGGCAGTCTCTTCTTGACTAGCGAATTCGAAAGAAAACCAATCGAACACCAAACTCTTACGAGGGATCTGTTAGAACGGCAACGGACGCTGAATGAGAGCGTCATAGGCCTCTTATGTTTGAGCCCTTACGCCTGTCAGCACCCAAGCTTCAACGTTACCTTAGACCTGTTGACGCACCGGAATGCTTCGGTTAGTGTTAATCGCTATAAACACACTTCGGAGTTGATTTTTGGCAGAGTTATAAACAGCTTTAACTACTACGCAGATAAAGATAGTCTCGGCATATATGACTCTCTTCATCATTTCGGATCGGCCGGTTTTTCATTTTATGTTCGCAAGGGTGATCCAGTTTCTAAGGAGAAAATATTTATCTTGCCGTTTACATTGGAGGTATGGGTAGCATTTCTCGCATCTTGTTTGTTACTCGCCTTGACGTATGGCCTCATTGCGAAGGTTATGCTGAGGGCAAATGTGAATCTTTTCCTATTCGTTTTTTACATGGGGGCGGCATTTTTTCAGCAGAGCATTGAGCTCCACACAAGCCTGCTGAACACGTCTCCGTACCGGTTGTTGTGTGGTGTAATGGCCTTAATGTTTGTCGTCATGTCAACAGCATTCAAAGGCCGTCTCACTTCGCTTCTGAATGACCTTCCTCTCGAGGGAGAGGCCATTCCGTTCGTGTCTTTTAGGCATCTTGTAGGAACAGGACGTCGTCTCTGCTTCCTTGAAGACCCTGGCATCCTTGGTACAATTGAACCGCAAATTCTCTTTAAAAAGGGTGGACCAATCCGGACAAAATATGAATGCTACAAATCATCGAACTTCGCATCGCGGAGTCCTCGCTCGATTAAAATATCCGCTGACGGAAGGGATACGTTCTTCACCTACAACTCGCGAACGGGTCCCAGCGAGGCATTGAGGCGAGAGCTTCTCCGAAGAGGTTACATCGAAACCGAAGGCACCGTGTTCTCGTACCCAGTAGGACCAGAAATGAGATCATCTTCGGTCTACCGACATGACTTCGGTACAACACTGAGTTGGGCGATTCAGGCGGGCATATACGAAAGGTATGCTGCCCTTGCCGACTACAAGAGTAGATTCTTTCACGAGGGTAGTTCGGAGCACGTCCAAGAACTGGTTCTGAACTTCGGCGATCTGAGACCGTTCTTTCTAGCTTGGTTCGTGGGTATGCTCTTCTCAGTCCTTCTGTTTATTGGTGAGGCGATTGTATCTCAGGTGGGATGCCGAAATCACTCAGATAACGCGAAGGTGATTTTGAAGCAACCTTCACAACACGCGGTACGAACAGAGCGTATTAGAAAAAAAGGTCAACGTAGCGTTTTTGAAAGAAACTGAAGGAAAACTTCTAAGAACGTTGAACCAGATGGCGTTTATATTTTGCAAAAATTATGGAAGTTCAGTGCTCGACACATTTTAATTATGTAGATGTGTGCATTTGTTCGGCAACCAATTTTGCAGGACTGTAAAATATTTTCACGTACCTATATTTGTAACACGTTATTTGCAAGTGATGTTATTGAAACTATTGAACGAACCGCCGGTGGGCGCCTCATCGCACCAGTCGGGAGCAGACTACTCAGTCATCTCCCCACTGGTGTGATAAGGTGCCCACCGGCGGTTCGTATCTGAGGGCCTTTCCACGTCGTTGTCACTTTTCGTAGGCGGCGAGAGAGCCCCCCCACTCAAAACTGAGTAGCCTGCTCCGGTGTTCACGAGTGCCGATGCGTCGTGGCTGTCGATAATAACGTTTAGGTTGTTAGACACTGATGGCAGGGGCCTCATTGTAGTGCGTAGCGTCGGGAGTGTGGAAGCGCTCCGTGGTTCTTGGAGGCTCTTTACTTCGGTCGTCTTCGGCAACGCCACCTCCAGGTGTTGCCGCACTTTGTTTTCCCGGCGACGCAGGGGAGACAGGCTCTCTCGGCGGGGTCGTGGCGCTGGAGACGCTGAACGTCTGGGCGACGTTTAGCGGGATTCACGGCAAAAAAGTAGGCGTTGACGATGGCGAACGTCGGAGGTGCTCCTCTATGTCACGAGGGCGTTCGTCGTATCTTGGGCGCGGGTCGTTCGGGTGGAACCCGCGCAGCCCCAGTTGTCTGTAGGGGCATCGACGGTAAATGTGGCCGGCTTCCCCGCAGTGGTAGCACAACGGGCGTCGATCAACCGTCCTCCACACGTCGGTCTTTCTTGGCGCAGCTTGTTCTGGGCGGACGTGCGCCCGATCGTCCTGGCGTCGGGGGTACTGCGGCGCTGGAGGTTCACGTCGGGAAGTCGCCAAGTTTTTTTATCGAGTCCATCGTGCTCCGGCACGGCGCTCCCGAAGTTCTGATCTCAGACCGTGGATCATCATTCATGGCCCAGCTCACGCAAGAAATCCTTTGTCTCAGCCACAGCAGCCATCGTCGCACCACGGCGTACCACCCGCAGACCAACGGGCTGAGGGAGAGACTCAACAAGACCATCGCCGACATGATCTCCATGTATGTCGACGTGGAGCACAAGATATGGGAGGAGGTGTTGCCGTACGTAAAATTTGCCTACAACACGGCCGTGCAAGCGACAAACGGAGTGACACACTTCCAACTGGTTCATGGTCGCAAAGTAATGACAATGCTGCACGCGATGTTACCCCATGAACCGGCTGTCGACGGAAGCGACGACGCCCAGGTGGTTGCCCAACGGGCAGAAGTTGGCCAGCTCGCCCGACACTGTATTCAAGCACAACAACGTGTCGACACTGGCCGCTACAACCTTCGTCGTCGGGACGTCCACTTCCAGCCCGGAGACAGGGTGTGGGTGTGGACACCGATCCGCCGCCGTGGTCTCAGCGAGAAACTCCTGAAGCGCTACTTCGGACCCCACAAAGTGCTTCGTCGACTCGGGGATCAGAACTACGAGGTGATGCTCGACGGAACGAGAACATTATCACGCCGCCCACCACGACCTGAAGTCGTCCACGTCGTGCGCCTGAAACCCTACTATGCGCGATAGGACTGTGGGCCTTATGTGTGCTAAATGACTCTTTGGTTTGCCGTTGCTTTTATTTGCTTCTGTTTTGCGTTGCATCGGGGCGATGCACTTTTAAAGGGGGGAGTAATGCCGCGCGCGTTGCTGGTCAAGTGGATAGCGCGGCCGTGGCCTAACGATTATCGTGCTAGCCTCCCACGCAAAGAACCAGGGTTCGATCCCTGGGCGCGACGCGTCTTTTATTTGTTCTTGCAATTTACTCTTCCTCTAAATTCAAGAACTCCATTGCATGTTCGAGGTTAGAATGTTCTATGCGCGATCTTTCTACGCCGATTATTCGAGAAGCCCACGCGTGTACAAAAGGGACTCCGCGTGGCTAGCCGCAGTCAGTCTCGCCCCAGCGCTCGATCCTGCGGTTTCGCCGACATGGACGCCCGCGACGCTCTGCTGTTTTCATCTCTTCCCTCTTTGTTTTGGGCACAAGTTCACCCCATTAAACATTTAGTTTCTTCTGTTATCATCGCATCATCAATTGTCATTCGTGACAATACTATCTATAACCTCTACCGGGAAATCCCTTTGGCAGGACTTAGGACAAAAAAAGAAAAAAAGAAGGAATTACTGGAAAAAATAAAAAAAAGATCATTCGTGAAATTCGCAGTGTCAGGGATTATAAGATGCATCAGGAGGTTTTGCTGTTCATTTTATAATTGGTGTACGACTAATAACCTCATCTTAAATAAGGCTAAAACTAAAGTAATGTCCTACTGTGTTCACTCAGAGGTTCTAAGTCGTGTTAGCGAAGTTCGAGACCTTGGTGTGATGTTTGATTCTTCTCTCCGCTTTGACACCCATATAGATCAAAATTTCATGTCCAACTTGCGTACTCTGGGTGTTGCCTGAAGGATGTCTAGAGTATTTTTGAACCCGAAATCGTTCTTTGTTCTCTACTGTGCGTTGGCTCGATCCCATCTGGATTACGCCTCGGGGGTCTGGTACAGCATCTGTCCCATCAGATCCTTCAGGCTAGAGCGAGTGCAAAATAAATTCCTGTGAATCTATACACATGGTTACTTTCGCGATAACTCATGTTTGTTACGCAATGATTGTTTAATGAGCGCCCTATATTTGTCTAGCTTACATCAACGCCGTGAAAAAGCTGATCTTTCATTTTTTATTTAAAGCCATTCACAGCTTTATTGACTGTCCTGACTTGAGTGCTCAGATATCCTTTCGATTTTTGACAAAAAGCTACCCGCGCGCCTATGCCTTTTATGTTCCAGTCGCGTCAAGTGTACACAGTCCAGTGTTTCGTATGGGAAAGACCTACAATGGTCTTGCCAGTCGCCTGGACATCTTTTGTGGACGTAAAGACATTTTTTTTAAAAACCCTTGTGTCTTTTGTACGATTCCAGATAATACTTCCGTGGACGTTTGTCGCTGATGCTGTTCTTATGTCTGCTGAATATGAAGCTGTCGCTGTCTTTCCAGGCACACATCTCTTCACTGATTGTATTGCCGATGTGCGACTTTACGCCATTGTAAAAGTGTTCATTTCTTGCCTTAATTTTTTATTGGGTTATGCATTTACTACTTCATGTGGTTTATGTATAAAAAGTGTTTGGGCGTGCTAGTACTAAGACCAAAAGGTTGTTCTTAAGCAACAAATAAAGCAGAATATTGATTGATTCTTGACTGATTATTATTATTATTATTATTATTAATATTATTATTATTTCCTGTAGCAATTGCTTTACCCCAAGATGACACTTGTCGACTTCATGACTGGTTTAAGACAGATTGTCCTACAATAAACTTATATAAAACTGAGCTTGCCTGCTTTCGTAATCCTCTTAAAATCTTAACGCCGAATTATCCTCTCTACATGCATACCTCTCTTTCTACATATTTTAACTGTTTTCCCATATCTTACATAGATCATATTAAATATTTAGGAATTCAATTTGAAAGTGATATGTCGTGGAATTCCCATTTGTCAAAACCTTGTAAACGACTCAGAAATGTATCTTGTTTACTGTATAAAACCAGGTCCCCAATATCTTATTCAACGTAAAAGACAATAGCTCACCGTTTGGCATACAGTGTTTTGCGTTACGGAATAACCGTTTTTGGTCACAGCCCAGGACGATTGGGTCAAAAAATTTACTCAATCTTAAAATAAATATTTAAAAGCATTGTTTATGGTTCAATATCGCAACCTGAACAAGAGATGATAGCAGTTTTGGGCTTGCTATTGTTCAACTCTTTATTGGTTAAGACCATTGTAACGAAACACTTTTGATGCGATAATTTAAAGGTACCACCATGTCCAGACTATATCGTTTCAGCACACCGCGCGCTATAAAGTGCCTTTTGTTGTGACAAAGTGCGGAATTAGAATTTTTATGTTCCCTCCATATTTAATAGCCTACCGGACGATGTTTGCACAGTGGACTCACTAAAAAAACTTAAGCAAGTACTCCGATGTAGTAGTGCAACTATTTGACTGTACTGTGTATGTGCATGCGTTTGTGTGACCATCATCATTTGTATCATAGCGTATGTGCGATGTATGTTGAGCTTGGAACTTTACTTGTGTAGGGACGCTTTTCTGTCACGAGGTGTAGGGTCTTGATAGAATTCAGTTTCTCCGCTAGATTTAGTGGAAAAATTGACGTCCTGTTACCTGAACACCAATTTAATTTCCCGCTAAATTTAGCGGGGAAACTGAATTGGTGTTGAGGCCATGGGATGTCAGTTTTCCCGTTAAATTTAGCGGTGAAACTGAATTTGTCCATAGGTGACATGACACGAAGTCATGTGGCGTCATTTTACCCCGCTAAATTTAGCGGGGAACTAAATTAGTGACTAGGTCTGTGACGTCCCATAACGCAATGCGTGCGATTACGCCAACGGCGACGTCGACGCCACGAAACACAGGAAGGACCGTCTTACAGCTGGGCTCTAAAACAATATTCTTGACGGCGGAAACAAAAAGAGTAAAATATAAAATTTTCTTTGTTTTGCATTGCTCTAAAATAACAAAATGAGCTCGTTTTGTTGTTCACTCCCGGAAAGAGCCATTTTTCTTCTAAAAGAAAAAGGCAAAAGAAGGTGTAATGCACAGTCAGTCTCTTTTCACAGAAGTCTACTTGCAGGGCCCATCGCTCTCACCGAACACAATTTACACTTACAAACTGCTCGGAGGAAAATCATTTGAGCTGTTTTGATATGCCTCCTTTTTGTAATTTGTACTCAGCGGTATTGCTGTGTACGTTTAAATATATTTTGTTAGCGTCGGATTTAAATGTTTTCCAAAAGATTTCCCGATTATGTATATTTTCTAGTATGGAAGCATATTAAGTCGTCGCACAGGGCAGCCAAAGAGCGCCATCTGGCCAAAGTGACCCCTGTACTTTTTGATATATTATTTTTTCTTTCCATTACTCAGCCATACCTTGTGTGGTTATTTAATTTAATTTAAGGCCATAGAAGGTTAAAATTAGACCTCCAGTCACTTTCATCTGAGTTTTAGAAAAATCACGAGTTATGCAACCTATGGATGTTGATGAAATAATATAAATCTATATACCTGTGACGTTAAAATATTTAACTTTTGCTTTTGATTGCTTGAGCCGGAAAAGTTAATTGGCGTGCACTGTGCAGCCACCCCAAAATGCAACAAGCTATATCCTAAAGGAACACAAATATATTCATTTGAAACCCTCCAGAGTGAAAACGTTTTACCTTCACGCCTTTCTTTCTGGCCATGACCCACGACCTTTCCAATAATCGCCCTTTTTAGAGCGCAGCTCTTAGGCGCCCGTTCCAGCGTACAGCGGCATCGCCGTCACCGCTATACGGGGAAAATTGAATTGGCGTGCAGCGGGGAATTGAACTGGAGTTGATGTCCTGGGGCGTAAATTTTCCCACTAAAATTAGCGGAGAAACTGAATTTGTTCATGGGTTACGTGACACGAAGTCATGTGACGTCATTTTCTCCGCTAAAGTTAGCGGAGAAACTGAATTAGTGTTTAGGTCACAAGGCATGAATTTTCCAGCTAAATTTTGCTGGGAAACTGTGGGAAGAGGTGAGGGTATGGAGGAGGAGGGGAGGGTACAGAGGTGGAGGAGGGGAGAGGAGGAAGAGGGAAGGAGAAGGAGGAGAGAAGGGGAGGAGGAGGGAAAAGATGAGAAAGGAGAGGAGTAAGGGAGGAGGGTGAGGAAAGGAGGGGAGGAAGAGGTGCTGATGAGGGGGAGGGTACGAAGAAGAGGAGAGGAGGGGAGGGGAGCAAGAGGGGAGGAGGAGAAGGAGACGAGGAGGTGGAAAGGAGGAGGAGAGAAGTTGGAGAAAAGGAGGAGGATGAGGATGAGGAGAAGAAGGATTAGTAGGAGAGGAGGAGTAGAGGGTACGGAGGAGGAGTAGGGCATACCCTCCCCACTTCCTCCTCTAGAGCTGCGCTCTAATTTCGCATTGCAGAGATTTGTCAACGTCCTTCATTCTGCTCATTATTTATATTACAAGAAAAACTGCCATTTAATATAAGGTAAGCAAGACACTAATTCAATGTTACAGGGGCAGTCTTCGCGCATGATAACAAAAAAAAAAAGAGAGTTTCTGTACCTCCGATCGCAGGAGCAAGTGTCCGCCTGTTTACGCGAAGACGATCTTTAAATATGCATCGGCCGCGTCAGCTTCGGCCTCCAGTCAGCGTTGGCGCCTGATTTGGTACAATGAAATTTTTTTCGGGGAACTTGGGTAAAACGGGCGAAGCGCGACGGGCTGACGAGAATTGTAGCATACTCTTCGCTACGTCGTGCGAAGACAAAGGATGGTCTCGTTCCTTTCGCTTTAAATAAAAAGAAGATCATGTTTCAAATCTTTTTTTTTGTGTTACTTGAGACTGACTACGCTGGTTCATTTATAGTAAAAGTGCCTGCGGCTGAAGACTGTTTTTGAGAAGAGCCATGCATTTTCGATAGAATCACTTCACTGGAGGACATTCCGGTTGACCACGAGCCTTTTTTTTTTTATCTAGAGTTAGGCCATTCCTTTCAATTATATTTTAAATCCCTTCAAACGATTACAAAGCTGTCAAACTAAAAATTCCTGGCTGACGGTTTGCTTTTGACGTCGACTTTAAATTGATTTAAAATTAAAAAAAAAGATATTACGTCAGTGAAAGTACTTGCATAGTAAGCTAAATTGTCCGTCAGAGTAATTTAAAAAAATTACAAATGATTTATGCTACGTCAAACGACAGCTAATGGTTGAAAACCGGCTTTGTGGTCAAAAGTTTAATTGGAAGAATCGCAACACACGTAATATTTACAAATCAGTTCTTCCACACTCTTCACCTTCAAGTATTCAAGTATGTATGAGCATAGCTGTTGATGAAAGAGAGTGTATTTGGTGCGAAGTTGGGAGGGAGGGTGTGAAGTTTGTTCTGCCATTATCGATCTGCCAACTACCATAATCTATTTCTCGTTAAATTTTCTGAGAAGGTTACAGTTTCGGTTTTTGGTTTTATTTTTTACGCATCAATATTTGAGATAAATAATTTGACTCTCTACAGTGTAAACCTCATTCCTAAGTTGCTAAATATGACTTCTTACATCATCAGGTTTTAATTTGTAACACATCAAATATTGGAGGTAAATTCAAAGGCTTTTTACACTGCAAATGTTTTGCCTAAGTCGCTGAACATGACTTTGTAAACGAGTAAGACTGTAAGCCCGTTAACCCACCACCGGCTAAGGGTGGATCAATGATGTTTCTGTTGTTTCCGCTTGACAGTCCGCCGTCAACAGATTCCGTCGAAATGCGTATATCGCTTTCCATTTTCGATATACTAGCACTGGGAACCAAATCAGATGAAAAAGACGCACTCTTTCGTGTGCGATCACAGGGGCGATCGCACATTATCTGCTTCGAACGACTCATGTACTGTGTACCTCAGCGTAACACAGTGTGAAAAGGCAAGAAAATATTAAGTCAGGTAGCAAACATTGGCGGCGAGAAGTGGTATCAAGAACGGAGGTGTATGGCGTCCGGGATGAACGCCTGCAACAACGACTCTTCACTGAACGAGAACTGACTTTTCAACGAGCTTAGAACATCACCCTGGCAACGTAATATGCGAACAAGCAGCAGGCAGCAATCGAAGAAGTGTCCAAGGCACCGGAGATAAACAATGCGTCTACCAGCGCGGTTTCGGGAGAGACATCTTACAAGAGATCAAAAGTGGAACAACGCTGTTGGCGCTGTGACGAACATCACAGCCCGAAAACGTGCAAGTTCGCGACAGCAAAGTGCCACAACTGCTATAAACAAAGCCACATTAAAAAAAAACACGCAAAAAAAAAAACATGGATTTCAAAGAAGGTAACTGCAAAGGAAGGGTCCCAACGCAGAAACCACGTTGACACATCACGAGAAATTCAAGGAGCGGACCATGCTGAGCGAAAGGTGTCATCGCTGCATGACGTCCACGCGGTAGCAAATGAGTACACCGCTTCCAGGATCACAATGACTCTTCACGCAAACGACAAACCTGTGACATTTCAAGGTGATTCAGTTGCCGCTTGTACAATGGTCAGCATTGAAACATTTCTGGCAGCATGGCCCACCAGCTCACCGAAGCTTTAACAGGACTACCTTCACCTTCGCGCCTGGTCCGGCACTCACTGCAAGTCCTCGCTGCAACAATGGTGACTGTTCGGCACAAAGACAAAACGTACCAGCTACTTCTCTTTGTGGTTAAAGGCTCTGGATGCAGCTTACTTGGATGTAGTCTGGTTTGGAACGCTGGGCATCAAGGTCAGTGGTAGTGACCGGACGAAAGAAGGCTCCGACATTACACAGTTCCTACAGGATTTTAACTCAGTCTTTTCCGAAGAGATCATGGGCCATGCGGGAGCACTCGAACACCTGGTGTTGACAAAAGAAGCGAGGCCTAAGTTTTTCAAAGCACGGCATGTTTCGTTTGTCCTCCGTTCTAAAGTTGAAGCGTAGCTTGGCCGACTTCAGGAGCGTATACAACACTCCGACTGGGCTACTCCGTTAGTACTGCTGCGAAAAAAAAGGACGGAAATCTTCGACTCTGCGGCGACTATCAGAGCACCGTAAATGAAGCAACAGAGAAGGCGTTTTACCCTTAGAATGGATGCTTGGGCGAGTTGGATATACATGTTGCAGGAGAGGCGCTAAAGTAGACTCACTCACCCTCACATTCACACTCACACCAGAAAAACGGTCACTCAGAGCGCGACGTGAGTGACCGTTTTTCTGGTGTGAGTGTGAGTGTGAATGTGAGGGTGAGTGAGTCTACTTTAGCGCTTTTCCTGCAACGTTTTACCCTCTTTCTTTAAGAGAGAGCTCGTGTTGAGCAGTCTACGGCGAGGGACCACATTCAGCACGCTGGACCTCGCACAGGCATACTAGCAACTTCACGTGACTTCAGCTACAACCGAAGTACTCACCGTAAGCATACTCACGGGGCTTTACAAGATAGGGAGACTTCCCTTTGGTGTAGGAGCTGGCATAGCCATTTACCAAACTTTCATGACGTGGATGCCCGGGCTCTGTGTGTACCTCGACAACCTTATCGTCAGTTGCACGACGGGGCAGGAGCACAGAGAAAGGCTGAAAAGGTGCTACATCGACCTGTTGAAGCGGATTTTGCGACTGAATGAGGCAAAGTACCGTATCAGCCTACTGGAAGCGCAGTTCCTGGGCCACTGGATTGGTGCTGAGGGACTACACACGACAAAACACAGCGTGCGAGCCATTGTGGAGGCACCAGCGCCAACAAGTAAGCAAACTCTGCAAACCTTTCCCGGCTTACTAGCCTTCTATTACCGTTTTCTTTAACAAAAAGCTACAGTAGCATCAGGCCTATATGAGTTACTACAGAAAGACAAGCCTCGGAAATGGAAAGATAGACATCAGGAAGGTTTTGACGAGCTAAAACAGCTGATTTTGAAGAAGACTACCATGACTTACTACGATAAGAAAAAGCCTCTCGTCGTCTCGTGTGATTCCTCGTGTTATGGCCCCGGTACGGTGTTGGTGCAGCAGGACAGCTGCGCTAACACCGTACCGCACCCATAGCTTTTTCCTCACGTGCATTAGGTGCAGCAGACCGCAATTACGCTGATCTGGACCGTTAAGGCCTTGCAATGATGTTCGCAGCAAATCACTTCCACTAGTATATTACGGGTCGCTACGTGACTTTCATTGCGGACCATCAGCCATTACTGGGAATTCTGGGACCTCGATAACCGGAAACTCAGATGCTTTCCCCTGCATGGCGATCTGGTGACTGAAGCTTGCAGCGTACGACTACGACCTTAAGCGCCGGACCGGGAAGCTGTACCAGAGCGATAACGTACTCAGTAGTTTGCCACAACCAGACCACATCGAATAACACTATGTTCCCGGCGACATCGTAATGTTCGAGGCCTTGTCACAACCACCCCTTTGAGCAAACGTTATAGCGAGAACAACGCAAGCGGACGTCCTACTGATCAAAGCTCCACACAGCGATACAAGAAGGTACGGGGCAGCCGATAAAAGACGATGAATTCTAGCCATACCGCAGAAGCGCCGCGGAGCTGGCTATTCTTCGCGGTCGCATCACCTGTGGAACAAGCGTCGTCATACCTACAGCTGCACGGGAGCAAACCATGAACCTGGTCCACGCAGGATATCGAGGATTTGTAGCGATCAAGGTTTGCGCGCGAAGCTTATTGTTGTGGCCAGGCTTGGACGAAGAAATTCAGACAACTGTTAAATCTTGTGATTCATATCAGCGGACACAGAGTAACTCAGAAAAATCCCCGATTCCGTTGTGGACTGAGCCACACTGCATGTAGATGCAGTGTGGCTCACACTGCATGTAGATTTTGCGAGTCCCGTGGAAGGACATACTTTCTTAGTGGTTGTAGATGCCTTTTCCAAATGTGTAGAGGTCCATCAAGTAAGCCATCCTATGTCAGCGGCAGTCATCGATGTGCTGTGGTTTCTGTTTGAGGAGTTTGGTAATCCCCACAAAATAGTGTCGGATAACGGGACAACTTTCGTCTCTGGCGAGATTGAAACGTTCTACAAGAACAATGAAATTCAGCACGTAACATCTTCCTCTTTTCCTGTCACAAACGGGGAGGCAGAACGCTACATGGGCGAACTGAAGAAGGCGCTAGCACGGGAGCAATCTTGGTTTGTGAACTTCCGGCTGTCGCGATCCTTTTTCCGTCAGCACTGCGGAGTTCACCGGACGACTCACATCACCCCGGCCGAAGAAATATTTGTAAGCGATTTACCGACTCTTCTGGAGCATACCGTACCCACAAAGCGACACCAGTAGCCACGGAGAAGCTACTGAGACATCGCCAGCTACAGGCGGGAGAACAGATCATGATTCGACAGTTCCTGAAGAAACCTGAATGGATTCACGGTAGTTTAGTAGGAAATTCGCTCGATTCTCATGGCTGGCACAGTAATAGGAAGGGACAGTTCGCCAACACTTCAACCAGATCCGGAAGTGTAAATACGAACAATAAAGTAACTACCTGACGTCATCTGCAGAACCTGTGTTGCTTAAATCGATAAGGACGAGACGCCCACCCGCAAGGTACAGCAGCTCCTCATTGGGTAAAGTGGTGTCGTGTCCGCTCGAGAGCCCAGCATTAATAGATACTCTTGGTGTGTATATATCACTTTCTAATCTGAATATACCAGCACTGGGGACCGAAAAAAAATAAAGAAGACGTCACACACTCTCGCGTGCGATCACAGGAGCGATCGGACACCATGTTCTTCGAATGGTTCTTGCACTGTGTACCTCAACGTAACTCAATGTAATAAGCATGTAAATATTAAATCCACTAGTATACAGTTTAACAACACCGCACATTGTCCAAACGCTCGAGAGCCCGCCGTTAACAGATACTGTCGGTGTGTGTATATCACTTTCCAATCTGGATATACCAGCACTGGGGACCAAAAGAAAATAAAGAAGACGTCACACACTCTCGCGTGCGATCACAGGAGCGATCGGACACCACGTTCTTCGAATGGTTCTTGCACTGTGTACCTCAACGTGACACAATGTAATAAGCATTTAGATATTAAACTCACTAGTAAACAGTTTAAAAACACCGCACATTGTCCAAACGTGCGCCGCCAAACGGCCCTTGGCGTTAAATCACTTTTTAGGCGAATCAATTGTTTTAAATAATTCTTCTACTCATAAATGCATGACAACTTGCACATTTCGTAAAATACTGGTGAAGACAGGATGGTACAAAAGTTCGAAAACCGACACAACGTTGAAATTATGTAAAGCAATACTTAAACCGGGCTTGCGATAATAGACGTTTTGCAGCAAAACACTGCTCAATGATCATATGTTATCTAGGAGTTATGTTTAAATAAATTATTCAATACTCTCGAGTTACATAAAACGTTTCGATGGTATTTTCAGGTATAAAACACTATTATGACTCAAACTTTTTTTGTTCAACTGTGGGGCTGTTTATTGTTAAAAAAGCTCAAATATTTGTATCATAATATGAAATTTTTAGATGTCAAAGACGCTCCTTGTATTCTTTTTTAAACTTGCATTGCAGCCTGTGGCACTCGCGAAATTCGCACATAATAATTAACACATAAACGGTCTACCGCATGTCTGCAGCAACAAGTAAGTAATCTGCTTCTTATGCACAAGTCTCCGACAATCTTTTTTACTTTATCGCTATGTAGGTCTAAGTGGTCTGCCTAGATTCCAGGATGTTTCCGACTGCCCGATCGAAGTCACGTATAGTTTATAAACAGCGTTTGCAATACGAGCCGGAAGCAGGTGACTTCAGTGTTCATCGCACTCAAGGGCCTTCGTCTCTTCTCGAATTTTCACCGGGGCAATAGATTTTAAGGCCTGCTTGACTCCAGATCACAAAAATATTATACCGAGTGTTTTTCTCGGCTTGAGAAACTTTTCTTGTAAAAAAGCCATATAATCAAAGCTAATGCGTTTTGTGTAGTCGAGTTACACGGCCAGAGAGACATAATACGGTAGAGCTAATCGTCTCAATAGAAAGGACGATTATTCACTTTTAAATTAGAGAAATTAAGGTATGGTTCCAGTTAGAATCTTGCCGACCGTCATCGAAAATTCCTAAATCGATGAGTTTTAGAAACAATCGAAGCAGGTATACGGGAAGCGCGGGGGTGATCTAAAGTTACCACTCGTGTAACAGGCACAAGGCTGGTTCTGTGAAAATGTGGTGACAATCTTAACATCTGCGTTTTGTGCGCCACCAGCCTTGCGCCGGAGACGCTCAGTGGATCCCCACTTCATTCCTAAATATTGTCGCGCGCGCCGATATTTTCTTAATCCGTACAGGGTAAGTGCCAGTAGCAAGCGTCATAAATAAAAAAAAAAAACATAAAAAAAAACGGGTTTTTGGAATATAAATAAGCTGTCAGAATGCGTAGGCGACATATTATTTTGCTTCGTTGTGAACCTTTTATCAAAATAATTTCAAAGGACAGAAAACGCGTTTTTCTTTGATTTCAAATAAAGCTATAGATAACTGTTAGCAATTGTTTTAAACCCTTAGATGAACCATGTGGAAGCCAAAGAATGCAATGGAGTTAAATGCAATGGCTGAAGTGTGCATGCTGAGAAGCGCATCTTATATTTTGGCTTAGCTATGGTGTACACCGAATTCTCATGATTAATAATAATTAAAAAAAAATAAAACGCTGGGTAAGACTGAAAAAAGTCGAATATTCAAAGTGTAAGAATTAAAAAAAAAATTTGCGGAAAAACAGTTTTATATATATAAAAAAAAGGCAACACGAAATACAACGCTCATTATTTTTTCCTTTGGAAAGGCCGAATTGGTAATTTTTGTTTAGGACTGGATGCGTACACCGGTGAGCAGAAAAAAAAAAACAGTATGAAACCGTTAATAAAAAAAGCAAATAAAAATTTGCGAGTGATGCGCACTTTGAGTTTCGATATTATATATATTTATCTATCTATCTATATAATATATATATATATATATATATATATATATATATATATATATATATATATATATATATATATATATATATATATATATATATATATATATATATATATATATATATATATATATATATATCGCGACCAGAGATATTCGACTTTGGACTTTGCAAGACGTAAATGGAAGCAGGCCATAAGGAAGCTACCGCGACGCCTGTGCTGCATTTCGCTGCCGTCCTGCAGCGAAAGAGTCACATCATTGACGGCGATAAAAATGTGAACTGCAGCAGAAGGAAATATAAATATGTCAAGAGGTAAATGAGATAGCTTAAGAGAACGAGAAAAAGAGTAAATAAAAACGGGGAACAGGCATCGATAGTCGCTGTCTGTGGCATCTTCACTGCATGCACCCCGCATAGAACTGAAACCGCTTTCTTTTTTAATTCATGAATAAGAAGAGGCAGTGCACATTTTTATTATTCGGTCCTATCGGGTCTGGCTCATCCTTTCCATTTTATTTTTACAGCCGCAGAGATGATAGTATAACTTAACGGGGCTGAGTCGTAAATGACGTCAAGCCACCCAACTTCTTGTATCACATTTTTAATTTCTTTTTTCTTTCCCTCCTTTAGGTGCCTTTCTTGTCATTTAATGTCTACTGGGCAGTACTTGCGTATGTATGTGCAAGGTAGCTACCGTTATACAAGATGCGAGTAGTATACGACACTACGCCGGTGACGACACAGGCGGTGCTGAGAAGGCAGTAAGCTAAAAATGCTCGTGGCCACTCCACAAGGCGCATGGCTCTCCAAGCGGGAACTGGTGCGGCAAAACCGATATCGCTGCCTGCGACTTGCCTGCGCAAGTTTGTTTGTGTGTTCGCACGCATAGGCAGAAACACATACACACATACGAATACAAACGTTTGCATGCGCCCACACATGCCAACGTACATACTAAAATTCATACACAAAGACATCTTTAAACAGGTAGATACATGTACAAAAATCAAAATCTACGCGATGAATGTTTTAAAAAGCTTTTGAATTGCGTCAGTCTATGGCGAACCTCACTTCTTCATGACCTGAAGATCACCGTCGCCAACAAATTTAAACAAAAACAAAATTACTTAAGTTTTTTCAAAGGAGGGTTTGTTGTGGCAACTATATAATTTTAATTGGAATGATCCGCCGTTGCTGTACAGTACGTGCTGCGACACTTACCTCGAAACCGAAACCGTCAGACAGCCTCAGTGTTTGCTAATCGAGTTCCAAAAACACGAATGTTTCAAGCCGAGGACGACCTTCACGCGAACTGTCCGAAAATAACTGAGTCTACGTGACATTTGGACGCAAGAAATTCCGGAGTTTTTATGTTCACATTCATGAGAGATCATTAACTCCTCCGTCGCGAATGTTGAAGAATCTCGATTCTACATAAGGGTTAGATGCCTATTCGGAATAATGCATTCAGATTCAGAAGCTTTTTGTTTGGTTTTTGTAAGAAGAGTTGCAAAAAAGATCAGGAATGGGTAGATTCTAAATGAATTTCCGGTTAGGAGATTATTTTCAAACTTTTTCAATATGTATTTGTTCTGTCATCAGAGGTATATAGTTTGGTTATGCGCCAATCGGTGACTTTCTGATTTTCAACCGCACCTAAATTTGTAGTTTCGATGTCTCAACTAATATTGTATGCCAAATTAAACCACGCATAATGCGAATTTAAGGTATCATGCATAAAGTCGACGGCAGCTTAAAGAATACGCAGGGCGTAGCGAGTTCCGGGAGTCTAATTATCACTTCGTACCCAATGGGATTGCAGCATTAGCCCCTACGGACGCCAAACAACCAATCACGAAGCAATAACCGCGAACAGTATAGGTTTCACCCACCCTGTGTTTCTTAAGCAGTGGGAAATAATAAAGAAGTCTGCTCCTGTTTCTACGACTTACGAGACTCAACTTCCATCCTCAATGCCAGACATCCGCCCCACAAGGCAGCATGAACAAAGACGCTGATATTCGTCAAAATCAAAATAACTTCAAACATTTTTTTTATCTTTTTCAAATCCTATCAATCGAATCTAAGAAAGGTCTCGAAACATCGAACCTCCACAAAATCATTGGCGCGTTTGCCGAGAGCACACAAATGCAGAAGTTCGCTCCAATGTATCCTACATATTGGGGAAATATAACCGCTGCCCACAACATCGACGCGGCTTTTATTTTCATGTATTGATAGCGATGTTAAAATTAAAAGGAGAGGCCGAAGTGCGAACAAAAAGAGTAGACAAATAAAACAACCGCCTGCAATATATCCGCATGATGCCGACGGATACAACGCCATCCATCATTTTCCACAGGCTCATCGCGCTTTGCGGCGTCGAGGCACCACACCGCGAGCCAAGAGGCGATCATCACCTCCGCCGCATCACAGACGGCACGCGGGAGACGCGATCGCTCTTGGGATGAAAGAGGCTGGACGGCGACAGAAATCCCATCACATCCACGCGAACGAACCACCCGCATCTTTTTCCATCTCCTCAAGTGTCTCCCTCGTTTGTTCTTACTCTCCTACGCCGCACATACCCTTTACGTATTGTGTCTCCTTTTTTTTTTTTCGCGTCTTCCTTTGTATTCCCAACATCCTGTATGCATGTCAAACGCTTCGCCCGAAGATTTTATGAATTTATTAAGAATTTATTTTTAACCCTGCACTTGTCTCATTTTTTCGGCAAAGAAGTAAATTTGTTTCCTCATCTATTTATTCATCGTAACAAAAAAAAAGGAAAGTTCAGAAGAAAAAAAAAAAAAACAAGCAAGAAGTTGAAGGATTATTCATAAATATGGGGACGAATCCTGACGCACATAGGTCTAATATTCGTGTCCCCCTGTTTTCAATTCTCTCCAGCCAAAAAAAAACAACAAAACCTTTGACTCCAATTATCCCTTTCACTTCATTTTTTTTTCTTGTAGTTTAAAAACTCCTCGCCCGTGAACGTTCATTCCTCTATCATTCTTGTATTTATTTACTTACTCGATCTTTACCGCTCGCATTAATTTTTCCAGACATCTTGCAATCTTTAAACTTTACCTATTCGCCTCAAGTAATTTTAGATATTTATTACCTTTCTAAAACGTTTTTAGGTATCATTTCCAAGATTTAACTCACTCCCCCCCCTCCCTCCCCCCCCCCCCCCCAACATTCCTTTTCACGTCAATTTTCCTATTTCTTCCGTTGATTATCTTTACTAGGATTTGATCCCTCTCTTTTTTTATTTGTTTTCGTCTTCTCCTAAACTTTCCATTCTCCGGGACTTCGTTTTCCCCCGTACGCTCCACCAATCTCTTCTTTCCCACGACTCCCCAAGCCCTAAGCTCTCTCATTTTCCCCTCTTTCTATCTAATCTTTGCGTTTTCCCATTTCTCTCGTTTTTATGGGCGATAAGAATGCATTCCCCTCGATAAATGCTCCTTAGTCGACGCAGGGCCCGATGCGGCCTTTGATGGTGCAAGATGCGTGACGGCAGAAGCGCCCTCTTCGCACAGCTCGCCTCTGTCATTCTTCCTACTCGCTAACGTCTCAAAGAGTCATCATCAGGCCCGTTGCAAAACATGCAGCGCCGTTCGCGGTGCCGAAAAGAGTTCCGGAAACGGCGGTAGGTACAGAACAGGTTGTAGCGGGCGACAGAAGTGAGGGAGACGATGGAGGATACGCAGGCCAGCAGACGAGTAACCGCGCTACCCCTCTCTTTCTCTCTTTCATTGCAAACACGAGCACGCAGGACTTCGCGCGGGGTCCTTTGGGAACTTTGCCATAGGTCTATATGGACAATTTCAGAAAGTTGCCGGTTCAAGACGTTTTGGTACAGAATACGCGAACAATTCGCGGATGAGAAAGGAGAAGGAAGGAGCGTCTTAAGAGAATGTACTCCGGGGCATGAAAGGATAAGCCGGAAAGGAGACTCTGGGGGAGCCCAATGATCTAGGTCGCATCAGCTCAATAAAGCCAGCTTGATCTTGCTTCTCTGGTCGAGGGAGTGTCCGCCTCGCTTCAGCACGTGTTCACGTATTTTAGAGCACAGCTCTTAGGCGCTCGTTTCCTGGTTGAGTGGCGTCGGCGTAACCGCGCGCATCGCATTATGGGAGGTCACAGTTTCCCCGCTAAATTTAGCGGGGAACTGAATTGATGCTGAGGTCACGTGACGTCACTTTTACTGCTAAATGTAGCGGGGAAATTGACGTCACGGGACCTCGGAGTGCGATGACACCTGATATGGGAGGTCTGACCGCAGCTGAAATATGCAACACGTCACACTATGTGCTGCCCTGCACAGTTTGAATACACGTAATTTTGGCCCGCCTAATTTTTTAGTTGTACAGCCTTGGTATAGTACTTCCCAGTAGATAATAGGGTGAATAGGTGTCGTACCCTCACTCCTAACACACATTTTCATGAGTTCCCAAGAGATCTGCAAGGTGACGCAGTGTGTATCGAAAACCACATATTCCGCACTTCGCATTTATCATTCTCCCGATAGTACCTTGTACTTGGACATGCAAAGGGTGCAAAATAGCATTGAGGGCAAAAAAATATGGAACAAGAAATGACAATAATAAGAGGGCTTCTCTTAAAACCTCTGAATTCTACTGAAGAAACTGGTCTGCGACGAGTTGGGATCTGCATATTGGCCTATGATGCAGTGGCCTATTTTACAGTTGTCTATCGACAAACTGTCCTTTGACCAACTGCCTTTCAACAAGTTGGCCGGATACCACGGCACACAGTCATGAGCGCCCACAGAAATATTCCTGGAGGAAGGATAATAATAATAATAATAATATTAATATTTATTTGCAGAGAAGATTTACCCCGAGCGGCTTGCTCGGCTAGAACAGAAAGGCGAGAACCCGTACGCTTGTGCGTCTGCTAGCCAACCACAGGGGCCGGAGGAGAAAAGAAAACCCCCTTGTTTTCGTGCGTCCTTTCCAGAAGTAAAACTCTGCAACTTTCTCACACCCCTCCATGCACCCGCAACTCCGGGCGCCCTTGCACACATGAAACGTCAACGACCGTTCGCGTTTTTGTTCACAACAGCAGCACTGCCAGCTGCAGCTCCGGAAACACAGAATTAAGGTGATGGTCGGTTGATAAACGGTAAGGGGTGAAAACTCAGAACGTTGCACAGAAGAGGCACAGAAAAAACACACATCACAGTCGCTGCACGGTGGTAACGAGAACAAGGGACCTCGAAGAGCCACAACTCGCTCGCAGTTCTCGTAGCGTCACAGCATTGTAGTCTTTGCATCGTTGGTTGCAGTGGTCACAGCCCATCATTTCTTGGTTTTAATACAGGAATGATGTTATTACTGAAGTAGAAAACGTTTTTCCATTTGAGCGGAAAGTGCCCTTCGTTCAGGATTTGGTTAAAAGGGTACAAAATTAGTTATACTGTAGAAAGATGAAAATAGTTCAGTAACTTGCAATTAATATCAAGTTCAAAATATTTAAATACCAGCTGGAGTTAATGTAATGGGAAAAGAAAATTCTAAGGTTCCCTCTCACCCACCTTCTCACCCGCCTTTACAATTTCTCTTTCTGCTTGGAGCTTATGTCTTTGCAATACTGCTGGATAATATTGAGAGCTGGAGACAAATTGAAAGTGCTCCCCCATAATGTTAGCCTCCTCCTTCAAATTTGCAGGGTAGCACCCATTCCTGGTCAGGAGTAAAACAGATAGTGCACGATAGGTGCCATTCTCTTTATGAATTCTGTTCCACACTTTCTTGGGTGTTTTGGTGCTGTTAATTGAGGAAACGTACTTTTGAAAACTCCGACGTTTTGATTGCCTCTGAATAAAAATAGGTTGGGCTATCATATTCTTTAATGAAATTAAATTACTTGAAGTAGGATATCATCTAAACTATCCTCATGTTCGGTTTTGGTTCGTATTTACTTAACGGCAATCCTGATTCCACCAGGCTATGGGCGCACGGGGAGGCGTGGATGTTATTAACTTGTTCTGCGTGGCTGCAGCAATAATACCTTGCGCGAGTAATTCGTTTACTTCGCAGATTGAGATCTCATTCAGTTTTGCAAGCTAGAAGTGAGGACTGGGTAAAATGTACCAAATCAGCTTTGTCGAACTTCCAACGCGGTGCCCTTAATGACAGTGTCGGAGGTGGGAGTCAACGCTGAAAGAGGACTGGAAAGTGACCGTTTGCGTACGGATTCTGTATAATTCACCACGTAAAGAGAGAGGAAATACGCTGAGATTAGCAATAGCAAGATCAATACACGTAAAAGTGTTTGAAGAAAAAATGTAGTGCGTGGAATCTTTTTTATTGATCAAGCAAAAATCTGATGAGAGCAGGAATCCTATTATTACTCTCCGCGTGTCCCGTCTGGTACTTCCACACGAGGAACTGGGGGCATTTTGGTCACCAAGAATAAGAAATTGATGTGGAAAGTTGTCTAAAAAGGGCACCAAGGTCTTCATATTTCAATGAATAATTGGGTGGTATATATAAGGAGCACGTAGATTTGATATTGCAAACACTGCTAAACCTTCGCTCTAGTTACACGAATATAAAGGAATGAAAGACGTTTACAACTTTATGTAACGCCGAATTAGAGCGCAGCTCTTCAGGAGGAGGAGGAGGAGGGGAGGGTACTGACGAGAGGGTATGCCCCTCCTCCTCTCCTCCTCATCTCCTCCTCCCCTCTTCCCTTCTCATCCTTCCCCTCCCCCTCCTTCATCATCCTCTCTCCCCTCCTCCTCCTCCCCTCCACCTCCCTCCCCTTCTCCCTCCTGCTCCTTCCCCTCCTCCTCCTGCCCGCGCGTTGCATCATGGGATGTTTCCCATAATGCATCGCGCGGGACCCTCGTGCCGTCACGTGTGACGTCACGACTCCCGCGCGTTGCATTGTGGGACATTTCCCATAAAGCACTCGAGATTACGCCGACGCCGACGCCGTTCAAGCTGGAAACGGGTGCCTAAGAGCTGCGCTCAGCAAGCTTCTAGGGTTAATCTCTCGTCGAGAGCAGTCACAAGCCTCTGCATTACAGTCAACTTGTGTTCCTTCTCCGGCATATCGGTAGCATAGCGCCATGTGATAGCACAACAAACCTCGTCTAAATTGCGAGCTAAAAGCACACTTCTTGTGTAATGCTCGTCAGGATATTAGGCGCTGTGCAAAATCAACCAACTGCGTTAAGTCCTAAGAGAAGATGAGAAGTGTGCAGCAACGAACTAGGGTGTATGTGGCAATAATACCTTCACATATTATCACCTCTCTTTTAGTGGACTTTAGGGTAGACAAAGGGTTCTCTCCTGTTGTGACATTAGGAAAATGGTCGTAGTCACTATAACCGAGAAGGACATTGTTAATTATTTTCTGTGCACTTACCCCCTCGAGCTACTCGAAAAGTCACACAATCACTTGGTGTCCTCCCCTCCCCGTCTTCGATCGCAGAGAAAGAACAAAGGGACTAAGAAAAGCGGATATGGCTTGCGCCCCCCCTCCACCCTCTTTTTTTGTAGGAATACCCATCTGGATTTTCTGACATTGTTGTTAGTTTTTAAAAGAATATGAACTCTAATAAATTAAGGGGCCTGGTGTTTTAAGGAGAGGCTTTTGGGGAACTGAAGCATGCTAAGCCTCCCTTTGCGCTGGTCAATGCGCGTGACAGCGTGACCGCGCTCGACTTTATCGAAATAAAAAACAACCTTTTCTCTTTCCTTGGGGGGGGGGGGGGGGGGGGGGGGGGCGCAAAATTGTAAGGGACTACAGCGAATCCGTTACGTAAATATATAAAGCAATCACTTTACAATTATTCTCGCAGATATGTAATTATTTCGTCACTAAATTACTAAAAAATGTAAGGGATTAAAGTAAATTCGTTACTTGGAACGGATTATATACAAGTAACGGTGCGCCGACGTAAATGAATCATTCTCGTCATCACGCAGAACAAACAAACACTAACACTCTCTCTTTCTTCTTTTTTTTTTTCTTATTGGCTTGTTACGCAACCAATTGGAGCCTTGCAAAGTGCCGTTCCCGCACCTTATCGCGTCTCACCTCAGTGGGCTGCGTCTCGCGACCATAAATCTTGAGAACACAGATACCCCACGCGGACGCATGCACGCCTGCAGGCACCTTCTCTTTTTGTGTGTGTGTGTGTTTTATTTTGCGAGAGTGTGCGTGGCATCAATTTGGTCTTGACACATCGCACAAATACATCTCCGCGCATGCCTCAATACCCAATACAATTTGTAACGGTTAATCAAGTGTTACAGGCATCATAGCCTTCTAATAACCCTTCAGAGTGAATCGGTAACTAATTAATACAAAAATAATAAATGCAAGTTTGAAATAAAAACGTGAGTAACAAATTTGTGACATTATACAGACTACTTCAATTAATCAAATGCGTTATTAATTAATCCCTCTTGATTAACCTCCTCCCTTCTTTCCTTCTCTGATTTCATTTTAGTGCGTCCGTCTCGCATTTTATACTTCTTTCTTCGCACTCGCCGCACCGCCGAGTTTTGGCACCTTTAGTTTCATAATTTACTTTTGTTTACTGGGTTACATTGACGTCCGTCTTGCGTTACGGCGTAGTTAAACGAAATTTAAAATGCTTGACTTTGGTTCTGCAGGCTTCGTCACGCTCGCGAGGTTTCTGCTTCCTGCTTCGAACCTCATAATTTCCCGCAGAGAGGTTTTAGTTTATTATTTATTGATCTTAAGAGTTTTCCACGAAGGGGGAAGGAGCAAGTAAAAAAACATACATTAGATTCTAATAAAAAGTGATCAAAACATATCTTGGATTCGGAAAGCAATGCCTGTTCGAAGGTTCGCGAGAAAAACGTCTGACCGCGTATGTGGTACGAGCTTCCTTTGCCTCTCTTTCCTCGTTTTTGTTTTGGATGTGCTTTATTTTAAAGCTCATTTGTCAGCCTAGGTGGGTGCAGCGGCGGCTGCCCCGCCAGCCGGGCTTTCTCCGTACTCCGAATCCGACGTGACCGAAGTCATATTTCACAGAGCGAAGCGCGCCTTGCTAATCTGTACGCTCCTGTCTCATCAGAGCCCCCTGCTTTTATTCGCGGCGAGAAGAAACAAAACAACATCGCGCTGCTCAGTAGACGCCTGCTCTAGCCACCGTTTAAGGAACACACATAGATTCTTTTTTTTTTATATATATACATTTGTTGTATCGATCTTTGCTTGTCACGTATATGTGTCTTTATATATTTACTCTTTGCTGTTATTACACCTTTTGTTCAGGCTTTTTTTCCGATGAAAGCTTAGTTGTTTTTTTTTGACACTTTGGTTGGGCGAAATTCCGAGCCGGAATACAATTTTCTTTCGACGTTTCAGCTGAAAATTCTGTGCGTTCCCAAGCGCGCACAGCGTGCTGTGCCCACAGTCCGCACACGCAGTTACCGATTTCTGAAACGGTGAAGCTAAGGCGCCCGCTCAGTGTTCACGCTCGTATCTTTTGGTAATAAAAAGTGTTCCCGTCGGCGGGAAGGATACTGACCATCTAATGATAAATTGAAGGCACGTTGAGGGCAGCATTAAATAAGCATATGCAGTGGTAAAACAAAATGAAAAGAAAATGAACAAACTGAATAGTCCGTGAATAAAATTTATTTTAACAATTTTGATTTTAATCGCTATCAAAATGTACGTTGTATGCGTGATACAAACGGAGGCATTGCGGTGGCTCATAAGAAACAACGTTGAAGGCATGTCGCCAAGTGAATTGCACGAAGCCTGTGTTTTCCAGATATGAGCAAAACACGACGCACCCATTGAGAGCAATCACAGTGTCAGCGATAGTCTCGGGCCCGGATTCAAAAAAATAATATGTAGGTGCAACTAAAATCAGAGAATTTTATCTGCACTGATAACTTTATGACTTAGCCTGTTCTTTCCTTTAACACTGGGGCGCGTCGATGTTGTGAGGGAATGGGCAGTGCTTGTAGTACCCCATGCAAAGAGCTCACGGTCACAAGAACAAGTACAAAGCAGTAGCGTGGCACAAAATAGATCCATCGCAACAGCCAAAGCAAAAAGCTTGAGCATAGAGACATTCTTTGACAAGCTCTAGAAAAAAGAGAAGACAGAATCACCGCGTCACACGTGGTGATTCTGTCACATACATTTCGTGTCATAGGTGATCGACACGAAATGTCGATCACCTATGACTGATGCGCAGGACCCTTGTGTGCACTGAAAGGAATCAATAATAAATTTCTGATTAGCGAAAAAGGTATTGCAGTCTATCGTAAACCTAGAGGTGAATGGTGCTGATGAAGTAAAAACAATATTTTGTTGCCGCTGCTATCATGGCAGCAGGTACATACCTTACTGAACCGCTAGGTAGTATTGAATTTGGAAAATAATCTACTGAACTATAGACGCCGCCAAAAAAACAATGTTTTTTCTTTGCTGGCGATTAAACAGGAGGGTATTTACACATACAGTAAAGCAGTTGAAAACACAATAATTCCTTTGACAAACCTTGTGGAACAGTGCATGCCAATCTATCAGCATAGTAGTGCCTTGATTGAAGCTTGTGTGACAGTTCCTGTTACGTTGAGACGAAGTATAGACGCTAATCAGCGTATTTAACTTGAACACAGGAGCAATGTGTTTGGTAGAGACACAGCGGCTTTGTCCAATCAAAGAGTGAGAAGCGAAATGAAAGCAGTTACCGCACCCTCAGGCTCACTATATGACTCTAGCAATAACTGGGTCCTTCGGTGCAGGAGCTAAACACGAATCTTTTTGTTATTATTTTTAGAAACGAGAGCTTCGAACAGCGCTCAGGCTAAACAAATGTCCTCCGGAAGCCCCTACATTTCTCCCGCTGCGTTAGCCGAATGTCCAGCGCTCTTTGGGACACCTCGTAGACGTCAGGTGAAGGACACGCGGGCGAAAATAGAGCAAATAGAGCGCCGCCATAGCAACCTAATAGCATAGGTCGGGATTTTAAGCTGTCCTCAATCAAACTTACGATCACTATTTTTTCCGCAATACAAATTCACGCCCACTCACGATCACGATTTCTTCAAAATCGGGTCATCACCCAGACTCACCCTTGCGGTTCAACACAAAGCCATAGCGCCCTGTGGCGTGTGTATCTCCTACTCGTCCGTTGTTTTTAGCGCTTTTACCCCTTAAACAAGCCAAAAGTCACTCGCCGTCATCATGACGGTGGTCACGCTCACAGATCATCACGGTCATCACACTCACAGGTCATCACGACTATCAGACTCACAGGTCATCACACTAACAGGTTCTCAGGGTCCTCACACTTACAGGTCATCACGGTCCTCACGGCACACACACTCACAGCTCCTCACGGTCCTCACACTCACAGGTCATCATGCTCATCACACTAACAGGTTCTCACACTCACAGCTCCTCACGGCCCTCAAGCTCATCAGACTCACAGGTCATCATGCTTACAAATTGCTTTCTTCTTGTTTTTTTTTTCTCGCATGCCGTTGGTTTGTTTTCGCGTGAGTCGTGCGGGGCGGGAAAACTACCCCAAAACAGTCAACTTCTGAACCGCTTATCCAATATGGAAGAAATTAATGCACTATGTTTATGTCTATGCTCCGCACATTTCTAACACATTTCGTTAACCTGGATTAATTACGAAAGGAACTAAATGAAAGCTGACAAGTGGGTGTGTTGAACTTTCGCCTGCTGACAAGGGCGGCGGTAAAACACAAAAGCGTCATCGAACAGGTTACACAGACAACGTCGCAGTGATTAGAGTATCGCCTCGCTATGCATACCCCGCTCATTTGTATACAAATAAACGATTACTACATACATCACCCCCGTTTCTTTTTTTTTTTGTGCCACCCACAAGTACTTCTAGAGAATTTATGCAGCATATATATAATAAACATATGCATTGATCAAATTTTTTTTTTCTGTTTTGGGAGGGCGTTAATATTATAGGGTTGTTTCAAGTGACGTACACAACGGGACACTGTTAGCGCGAACGCGACGTCGTCGCATTTTCGCATTTTACTTCTAAATAGTATTAGAGAGCACGAAATTTTATCGCTTACATTATAGAACTGAATGAGCTTTTTCCGTAGCAATAACAACTTGGATGACATCCCTTGGTTTCCAAAAAGAAAAAAAGGGAAAAACCGGCGATCGCTTGTTTGCGCAAACAGTGTCGCGCTCTGTACCTCTGGTTTGAAATCTCACCATAATCCCTGTTGGCAGTTGTGTCCGTCATCCGCATGCTGACGGACACAACTGCTGACGGTAAAATGGCGTCAGCTGTTGCTGGCTTCACGCGGCGGTACCGTGCGTGCTTCCATTCATTTGGCGTTCGTTGCCATGGTGACGGCGAGAAAAGCACACGAACTTTATGTTGCCGAAGAACGCTGCGGCGCAGCGATACCAGGTGCGTTCTAAGGCTCTTCCCGCATACTTTTCAATGGGCGGAAGGCGAACAAAAAGAGTTCGAAATAAGGACTTAACGCAGAAGGCTGCATTTCTCGAGCGCCTCATAATTTGACGAGCCTTGAACGAAAAACATGTTTTTTTGGTCATCCCGCTTCCTGTTTTTTTTTATCCATAACATGGCTCTAAAACATCAAACTGCCAAAGTTCCTCACGGGCTTGAATCATCGCAACATGTGTCATAGGCCTTCAAGCGGTAAGAAGTGTTTTAGAATTGAATTGTAAAAAGTTGGTTATCAAATACATTCTTTTTATTTTACAAGAAATTCTTACCTCAATCAGTACCTATGCATTCAACCATAACGTAAAAACGCAACATGAGTAAACAACGGGCAAGGCGAGCACAGCGTCATGCACGAAGCCCGGGAAGCCCGGGCAACTGGCGACTCCAGAAAAGTCGATCCCGGCGCGCTCCAAAACGACCAGTGGAATTCGCTATTAGAAGTGCAGTTGTGTCATTCCCTACGTTCAAGATAATTCGAGCGCACCAAGATGTAGCTTGTGCCTTGATAAGAACTTACTGTGATCAATTGCCGAGGTTGCAGTTCTGTTGTCTCTTGAATCCGGAAACTCATTAGTAAGAAAGTTATTATTACGGCACCACTCGTAGCCAAGCACTACCGGACAAACAGAGCGCGCAAACTCCACTAGTGATGTACTCTCAACTGTTTTCACTTGCAAAGTTGAGAATACCCAGGGTGGGAATTGCAGTACCGTTCACTATGAACAATCCAAGTGACATCGGACGAAGATGTGCGTTTGCTGGAACCAGGGATGATGCGAGAACGTTCTCTGCTGCTCCAGTGTCAAGAAGAGCATCTTGGTATTTAAAACAAACGATTCAAACAGTAAATGGTGGAACCGACGATTGCTTGCTTGCCACTGATGTCAGAGGGATTTTTAGGGAAGTCACTAAAGAAAGCACCGTGCTCGCTCCACCGTTAACCTTGGAAGCTTGATCAATGCCCTCAGACCGGGCTGGATGTTGTGGAGGATTGTATTTCTTTCTACCATTCCGCCTTTTTGGCGCCGAAGATAAGGCAGAAAGTGGCGATAATGGCGCCCTGTAGATGCCTAGTTCTCTGCACGAAATCTGTGGCCCTTTGGGCGGTTGCCGCTCTTAACGCTTGATCGAGGGCACCTTTGATGTATGTAGGTCGTGAAAGAAACACAAATACTTGAACCTCTAGATCAGCTATTCCGTCTACAAAAGCGGACGCACCAATCTTATCTTTTGCGTCTGTTGGGGCTCCAAGATGTGCCTTGAAATCAAGCCTGAATGTCGGCAGCCAGCTCCTGAAGGCTTTCATGAGAGCGCTAACGGCGTAAACTTAACTTCGAGCTATGCACTTGTTGAAGATACCTTTCTCCAAAACGTCGCTCTAGTCCTTCACGTAGGGCCGAGAATGATAGGTGGATGCCATCGAATTGGTAAAGCACGTTTAGAGCTGGGTACTTGAAACTGGGAGACGAGCGCGTAAACTTCATCGTCTCCCCTCCAGCCGTTGGATTAGTGCAATATTTTCAGCCTGGCACGGATAAAGCTGAACTGGTACACTGCCGTCGAAGGGTTTTAACTTCAGTGACGGACTGGTCCTTGCACGGCTACCTCGGTTCACATTCGTCAAGGGGCTAGCTGTTGAAATGATCTCACCTCTATCCAAAGCCGGTGGAAAGGTGTTGAGTTCACCCACAGAAATTCCCAAAGCGGTACTTTGTGGTCCATTGATGTCACTTGGAAAAACATTCAAGCCAGTTTGAAGGCGTTGGAACGCTCATGAAGAAGCCATTTTCAGCTGCTCGCTGCAATGTGTCGCCGGAGTGGGACGCAACGTGCAGTGGATTCGCCATCGAAGTTTAGAAGTGATCCCACCGCTGCCACCAAGATGTTACAGGCTCACTGAAATCAACTTCAGTTGCGGCTGACGGAATGCCACTTAACGTTCACAAAGGCACCATTGTACTCCTCGTCTTCATCTTCGTCTGCCTTGACGGAATACTAGTAACGGTTTTCTTTTACCTTGTTACATTAGAGAGTTTTAGTAGACCGTTTTCATCTTCCGCTCCGCTCTGAGGGTGTCAAACTGCGCATGCGCGGCCCGCTTCGCCGGAATGGAAAGTGGAGGTCCAAAAACGTGTTTTAGCAAAGCGTTTTTCTTCAGCGTAAGAGCATTTTGAGCGGGTTCAAAAAATTTGCTTGCGTAGCCCCACAAGTGGACGTTTATAGTACTAGCAAGATAAAAAAAACCTAAGCGTTAACACCAAGAGAGTGAAAGGGAGCGTGTTTGTAGAGGTAGTAAAAACGAAGGCGACAGTAATGAACATAAAAGAGTAGGCACACACCTGAAGAAATATTAAGCTATAAAATATAAATATAATCGTTCCACCTTGTGTGCGAGTGAAGCCGAAGGTATAAGCATGAGCATGTTGCTCTAAACGGTACTTGCACTGCACGCGCGCGCGTGCTTATCAAGGACGCTGAAAGGCCGGCACTCGCTCTTGTAGCTTCTGCTCCACTCGAATTAAAACTGAAACAGATTTACTTATTCGAAGTAGAAAAATAAGAGAAAAGAACAAAGTTTGCGCATTTCGAGTACATCCTTTTGCGTAGTACGAGTACAGTGTTTCTCAAGCCTAGCAAGGTATCTGGACGATGAATCCCCGCTGTTCTCAAGGAAGGAGACTTCTACTAACGAGATTAAGCTGGCGAGACATCGAATCTATGATTCGTATCCCTCGCGCCATCAAGCGCCGAAGCTTCCTTTCCGAACGCGGTTTGCTGGATATTTCCAACATAGAAACGAAACCCTTCAGGAAGCTATCCTGCTTAAAGAAGGGGCCTCCAAATACCAGCACCCGACAGATCGGCGCAGGGTGTTGCCAATCTGGCGACACGCTTTGCATGGTTCTTCCTCGACTGGCCTATCCCAACAGTCTGTTCGTACTTGGATGAGCGTTTGGACGGAACTTGTCGGTGTTCTTCAGTTCTGTGAACCTCATCGTGGGTCACATGAACGAGGGGTTCGGCCACCTACTCGCTGACATGAACATACATAGGTGGTTGACCCTGGCGAAACTAGAGCCAGTGCTCACAGGTGAGACCCTGCATGGTTTGTGTAAATTTCGCGTTTCCATTGTTTCTAGCACAGGTGCTCGGTCTGGTAAAAAGTTACTTTTTTCTATACGCCAAAGGTGTACATGGGCAGTGTCAGGACAAGTCACGACGAGCGCGTTCGTAATCTATGAGTATTAGTAGGCCACTTTTATGAGCCCTCTTTGCACTACTTTACGCTCTGCGGGAAGCATCGTCCCCACCGCGCATGCGTGGCCCGCTTTGAGTTGGAGCGTATAGTTAGCGGAGTGAGCGTGCGCTCTGCTTCACAAGTTGTAGAGCGGACTGCCCTCAGCGTCCTTAGCGTGATCGCTAAGATCTCAAGATGGCTGCACTTACTCAATACGCGTCGATGTTTTTGACCGTTACCTCAGCTTAAAAGAGGGCGAATCAAGAAGTAAAGCGTACGCCCCGCGCGTAAAAAGTAAACCATTCGATTTAACTTATATGTAACACAAAACAGCATAATCAAACGAAGTGAACGAGTATCACTTTGCAACCAGCACGGCGTCGGTAAAGTCGTCGCGTTTTGTGGACGTCCTATGGCTATGCAGTCAGATGTACGGGTGCGCGTGCTTGAACGCCGATTATATCTGTGCATGCGCCCTCCTGTCGAAAATGCCACTGAAAGCTGACCACGAGCGTAGCGCTCGCAAGCTGCACCAAAGAAACCATTCCCCCCCTCTCAGCTTTATTTATTCACACTCGCTCGCAACTTTTGAATTGTTTAACTTTCCTCAAGAAATGTTTGCATTGGATTTCCTTGGTAGATTTAGAAAATAATAGAAACTTGAATGCAGCCTTTTTAAAAGTGCAACCCATGGTGCCGCTAGTCTTCGAGGCAGCCTTATTTTGGCCAAGTGTCTAGGGAGCAAGGGAGCTACGTCATTGCTTGTCGCGGATGCGAGTCTAAATGTATCAGACACGAATGCTGCGTCAATACTGAATATGAAATGGGTTCTAGTCACAAGTCTCGCACTAAAAGCGATGCCCAAAATATGGCGGCCGAATATGTTACCCGGTGGTGTTTTGAAAAGAGTTACCAATAACGGTCGAAAGAATATTCCACGTCAATTTTTTGTCTGGTGAAAACCAGACAGGCATAAACAATGCAAAATTTAGCAAGCACAACCCTGGACTTCTAAGCAATAGTGGTAGATTAGAACAGTTTTCAGAAGTTTCGTTTTGAATTCCGGCGTAGCGGGCCTCGCATGCACAGTTTGACGGCCTCAAACCTTAGCAGAATTAAGGAACAACTATATATATATATATTAATTTACGATACCCTGTCTTTTACAAGCCTACAATGGAAGTACGCTTTATCTTAGAGGAGTAGCAAGTCCCATATCACATTTTTTGTTAGTGTTTAAATACTGCCGTGTTGTAAGAGTGTTTTTCTTTGTCTTTTTTATTAGGCCGTCAAGGACAAGGGAACACCCCTGAACAACTGTTGGGGTTTTGTTGACCGCACAGCATGCCCATATGCCGTCCATCAAAAAAATCAGAAGACCACAAGAGGGTGCTCGTCTTGAAGCACCAGGCAGTGATGTGCGCAGACGGCATAATTTGACGGCTGGACGAAACCTACAAAGACCATGGGCATTTTTTTGTTTGTATAATATTAGAATGCATAAAATTATCACAGTAATTCATGTTCAAGCTTTTGTACTGAGCGAAATACCTGTCCTACTGGGCTGAAAGGCATCTAGAAATATTTTAATAAAAATGTTTACTAACGACTCCCATTTTACTTCTCAGATGTGCGTGTGAATATTGCATCTAACCAAATTACAGTGTTACTGTTGAATTCAGCATTGTAAGAGTAGGCTATGTTGCGTGGCCTTCTATTGCAAGAAAAGGCCGTAGCACAAGTGAGGCGGAAACTGGGCAGGAACTTAAGCTGAAAAACGCACTTTCATAAACACACAAAAGAAATAAAAAGAAGTGTATAGTCAAGCAAAATGGTTTCATGTCACCCCCCAAGGCAGATACATACCCTGCGCTCCACCGTTAATACGAACACACAAAAAAATCGCTTTTATTTGCAGTTTATTTCTTTGACAGCTATTGAAAAAGCTGAAAATTTGTCGCTCAGATTAGTGCCCCAAACGAGCGCTTTATTCCACACCAATAGGCAAATGTCAGCCCCTCGAATTTAAGGTGAAAAATGAAAACAGGATATTGAATGCTCCCGCGGAAAAAAAAGTAGAGATATAAATGGAGCACTCGCTTTCGCTAATTTTCACTGTCTTGCTGCCTAAAGTAACCAAACAAAATATCTGTCCGTTTGCCGACTTCTTTAGTATTTGGTCTTTAACCTTTAATTTTTGTCTCTGGAAAGCCGCGGCACTGCGGAAAGCAGCAGCCCGTACCACCGAGGCCCGCAGTGCCGCGTCTAGGGAACATGGTAATGTGATGAGTATATACGTGCAAGATGACGACGACATGGGTTGTTGGTATCGGGGAGGGTGGCAGTCCGATTCGCAGAAGTCCAGACTTCGTGGAGAAGAGTTGGGCGGGTGAGCAGCGAGCTATGAGGATGTTGCACGCCGTTCGATCAGTGCATGAAAGAGCACCATGAACATAATGGCGCTATTGCTCACTGGGGTCCACTGGGGTCAAAGAATCATGCTCCAAGGAGGTAGTCCATCCGAAGTAGAAGCTGCCGCCTCCGAGGAACCGAAGCCCAGGGCTCAGATTGAGACACCGCCGTCGCCCGGTGTGTCATCCTCTCAACGTCGTCGTCGTCATCTCACATAGAAAAATCGAGCCCGCTGGCTTAGACAAGGCAGCACCTGTTCCCACCGTTCAGGGGCTGTGAAAGCATTGCGGCCAGCGATTTCTCGAAGCAGCCAGAGGTTGACTACCGTGAAACGTTTTCTGGGGGACGCCTTTTCAAACAAAGTCTGCGCAGCTTCTTAGTGCAGCGAGGTTCATAAGGGTCAAGCGCGCTCCCAAGCATGATTTCAAATAGCGAGCACCCACCTTTCCAGAAAAGCAGCATCTAGTGAACCTTTACTGAGAGTGGAACGTACAGGGTGTCACAAAAGAAAATTTACACGCTCTTTTTTACCGCAAAAATAAACTAGGCATCGCCGAACGCTCATTCTCCGCCCAAAGGTAGAGCTAGAGGTCACAACCAGATTCCAAAGTTTCAGCCCGATCCGATAACTTAATCAAAAGTTATAAGTGATTTTCTGAAAAGTTCAATGGGAAAATGGAGCCCATTTTTGCCCGTTTTCGGTTTCTGGTGCCACAGAGCCCCATGTGTTTGAAAACTACGTCGGCCGCCATTTTCCCATTGAAATTTTCAGAAAATCACTTATAACTTTTGTTTAAGTTATCGGATCGGGCTGAAACTTTGGCATCTGGTTGTGACCTCTAGCTCTACCTTTGGGCGGAGAATGAGCGTTCGGCGATGCCTAGTTTATTTTTGCGGTAAAAAAGATTCTGCAAATTTTCTTTTGTGACACCCTGTACTTCTTAAAATGGCGACGATAGCGGAGCTGACGCTCCACGCTCAAATCCCAGAGCGGGTCGCGCATGCGCGATGGCGACTCCGCTTTCCATAGAGCGGAACGGGAAACAAAAAACGGTCTACTAAAACTCTCTACTATCCCAAACGAGGTAACGACCTAGTTATTTTTTAGGAGAATGAACGAGTAATGCATTTTTCTTATTTGTTTTATCGAGATAACGAGCAACGGAATTCCTTACTTCTTGGAGCAAATGTATGCAGCACAAGTACTAAACCTAGTTCTCGCCACATCTCGCGCCTTTAATTCGCTCGACGAGAAAAATGCTAGACGGTACGTCTAGAACTTTTCTTAAACTTAAACTAAACAATGCGTGCAAAGGATGTCAGTATAGTCAGAGTTATTCCGAGATGAAGGCGTTGAAAATGCAAAAGTATTATTAACGATAACAAATACTGAAAGCTGTGACTGCTTCATAAAAAAAAAAAATGACACCTTCAGAGTAACGAGAAAACAACGCGTCACCTCTAAACTGATGTAACACGTTCCTTATTGATTCGCAGTAACGGCTAACGTACGACTTAGTGACGTTTTGAGTGAGTAACGAGCAACGGTGTTTTAGTTACTTTATTTGAGCGACGTGTTCACCTGTGACGCGTCGGTCCACCTTTCTAAGAAACGCAGAAATAAGGACGGGGCTGGGAAGCCGGGTATTGTGTCACGTGAGCTCAGTGCCATCGGTACATGCTTTATTCGCTCACGTCTGATGCTGAATAAACAATGCGGTTAAAGTGCAGTTGCCAAGCCATGGATGCGGCAAGCTCGCGGGGGCGAGAAGACCTCGAGTGATTACGGGATGTTCCTTTTTAATTTTTTTTTTGTGCGCATTTAAATTGGACGGGATCCGGCGGCGTGATAAATGAGTGCTAATCGGTGACTTTACCAAGTGAGTGCGGCTATCAATGTATACAATTAGCATACTCTTTTCTTTTTTTTTTTTCGGGGCAACAAACGACGATTCGGAAAGGTGAACTTTACTGAGACGGGTTCTTGAAATAAACCATTTTTTCACAATCATTAAGCAAATAATGTGTACAATTTTTTTATCACCAAAAAGTCTACTAATTGGATGCTCGTTTTTCTTTTAATTGAGTTAGGTTGTAATTTTCCCATAGCGAAATAAAAGGAACGCATCAGCTGCACTGTTAGCTTTTTACGGAGGTTTGCCGCGTTCACAACGCGGAATCTTGGAGCATTTAAAGGCTAGCCCACATGACGCGCTTTTCTCGGTGTCTGCGTCACGTCTGCGCTTTCGCTTTGACGTCACTTCCGGGGCCGGGACGAGAAGCAGCGTTTTTTGGCGCTTTCCGATGTATGTGGAGAAGCCGAATATTTTGCGTCCAGGCGTCGCGTCTCCCGCTGCGTGCAGAAGGCAACAACCAATGGACGGCCGTGTTCACTAGTTGCAAGGAGCGTTTGAATTTTCTCTGCTGTTTTCGCTACTGTAGGACTGTAGTTTTCACGACGGTCGTTGCGACAAAGGCGATAAAAATAATAATAATAATTTTATTTGCACATATTGCGATACCCACTCGGCAGCGTGCAAGGCTAAGCAGAAAGGTTGAGACCCTTACGCAGGTGCCCCTGATAGCCCGCCGCCAAGTAGGGAAAGGGATACGGGAGAGGAAAATAAATACAAACACTCAAAACAGAAAGATACACATACAAAAACGGGTAACAACCCTCTGCCATTCCAAGGCAGAGCGCACGCACGCACGCACACGCACACGCACACCCGCGAGCGCGGAGTTTACAAAACTTGCACGCCCGCGGCCTCAAATGAAAACGGCTTAGGCCCCTCCAACGCACGCAGCAGCGCGAACATGGGTAGTTACGTGCTTCCCCCCCCCGGACATCAGTTTACCATACCTTTTGCACAAGGCCAGGGACTCCTCTCTGCTCGCAGGAGAGGCTGACGCTCCTTCAGCGGAACAGAGAGGAGTTCGCGAAGTACAAAAGCGTCCTGCATTCTGGCAGGCGAAATGTAAAGAATACAAGGACACCGAGATACAAAGGTATACAAAATTAATACTTTCGGCAACAACCGCAACAACGCAACCTCTGTAGCTGCCAGCTGTAAATGTTTTGGCGCGGGAGATGGTGATGCCGACGGGCATACTGAAAGGTGGATGAGGCGTGCGCACTAAAAAGGCTGAAAATGAGTGAACTTAATTGCAATTGCTGTAATAAAAATGCGTGCTTACTATTAATAAAATTAAATATTACGGAATGTAGCTAGCATTTAACGTGCGAATTTTACTTAAAATTTGCTTTTGTTTCTTAAGCGCGTCTGGCTACGTTGGGCAGACGCTCCGGAAACGCAGACACAAAGCGCAGCCCGGTAGCGCTGTGTGTGGTTTGACTGGGCGCACACGTCTGGCTTAGCGCTCGCGCCAAGCCGTGACGCGCGTCTAGACGTCCTGTAAAACGCGCCATGTGGGCTAGCCTTAAGAGAGGTCGCATACCTTAAAATATGAGTTAGAGTTAGATCATCCGATTTAACTCTAAGATAGCTGGAGTTTGCGCGGTGTTTGGCGGCTCAAAGAGGAAATACTTTTGTTGTTACATTTAATGATATAGATTTCACTACCCCTTCTAATGGCCATATTTGGGTCTACTCACCATTTTTCCGTGCTTATAGTGGCATCACGTTTTATTTAAACATCCCACAAAACAAGATCCACTACAGCGGTCGTCACCTCTAGGTGGGGTCAGTGCAGGACAAAAACAATCTCCAACACATAGCTGCTACCTAGCCTACGTGAGGAATCACTTCTCAAATCAAATTAACCAAATCTAGATAAACTAAAAAAACTAATTAGGTGCACCTTCCCAGCTAAAGCGTTGCTAAGACTTTATCTAAACCTTACCCAACTTAACCTAACCTAACCTAAATCGAACCTTTCTACACTAACTCTCAAATTAACGTACTTAAGACTCAGCATTAAAGTACCTATTCGTGTAGTAAAATAAGAAAGCATTTGAATATATATAATAGGAAAAACATTCTATTCAGAATATAGTACAGTTCTAATAAGAAACTTTTTTTATAAACCAAGAAAGAAAAAAAAAAAAAAGTAAAGAAGATAAGGAGAGGCGGGTTTCTCGCTCGGCGGCATTAATTTGGACGCGCTTATTCTTTCATTAAGAGTGACTCCGACTGCGGTTCTGCTTTCAGCGCCGAGGTCTCCGCATGAACGGAGCTCATGAATACGCGCCGAGTCAGACTCCCGGATGAGCCGTCATTGTCTCTGGCGACACGACGGGCCGAGGGCGGGATCTGGCAAACAAGTATAGACACCCGCGGGTGCAATCCCAGCGTCTGTCCGCCACCCCCCATGAATATACCGTTTGCTAAATTACGCCTGGAACAAAGAGTATGCTGTCACGTTAGTTACACGTGCTGACATCTGCTGCAGTGACTATTCTGAAATAAAAAAAGATATAAAACAAACGGCCTTTGGCGCGTGGATTCGTCAACAGCCCTCTCTTGGTTATTTAGCATGATTTTTTTGTTTACAGACAAGGAGAGTGTGCGCAGCACGCATACCTACGTTCCCAGCATTCTCTTTGGCGGTTGGGCAACGAAGCAATAGTATGTTGTCTGAGCGCGTCCCCGACTGGTGTGTTTAGCGCCCTATCCCACCCACACATAAAAAGTGGTCCCGAAGTTGCAACAAATGACGTCACAGAAGCTGCGGTGTCCTGCTGTCGGATGTCGTGATCCTGGCGGTTGGTCATAAAAACCTTGGCGTAGAGCACGAGCGAACGCGAGCGTCGCTGTCGTCGCGGCGTCCCAACTTGTGGCTGCCGAAGTTTCCACGGACTGCAACACTGGAGAGCGATTTGCAGCAGAACAGACGTCTATAGGTGTCGCCAACCAGGGGCCCTAAACTCGTGAAACACGAAGTTGGGGCCGAAGTTGAGGGAGCGCACCGATTGGACTATCACGACGATGACTCGGCGTTTTTGTCGCCAACATCCAATCGGCGCGCTCCGCCAACTTTCGGCTCCAACTTTGTGTTTCACGAGTTTAGGGCCCCAAGTGTTACCGGATTTAGCTTCCGATTCCCGGGATGGCGCTAGCTGTGCATCGCCATATCTTTATAAGCGAATGTTCGAGAACGAAGGTTGGTTGCTACCGAGAGAGTCACCGGTGCCAGCGCCCGATACCGTCCCGCCCACGCGTCGCCGAACATGGTTTCAGAAGCGTGCTTCCGTTTGTCGCTCTGACACGAGGCCTAGCTTTCGCCTGATGCGCCTATTCTGTTAGGACACTGCCACGATTGCGACCGGCGACAGCATGACTTGTGTGACCTCATCAGGCGGGAATCGAGGGACCACATTTTTGGACGCGATCAACACACCAGTCGCAGACGCGTTACCTGGCACCATAGCAATAGGTATTTTTTTTACTCACTTATCTGAATTTTTAGAGCGCAGCTCTTGGGGGCCCGTTTCCGGCTTGAGCGGCGTCGGCGTCGCCGTCGCCGTTGGCGTCGCCGTCGGCGTCGGCGTAACCGCGCGGTGCATCATGGGAAATGTCCCATAATGCACCGCGCGAGCCCCCCACCGGGGTCACGTGACCTCGTGGGGGGGCACGTGACCCCCCCGTGGTCACGTGACCCCGGTGCATCATGGGAAATGTCCCATAATGCACCGCGCGAGCCCCCCACCGGGGTCACGTGACTCCATTGAGGTCACGTGACCCCCTCCTCGAGGTCACGTGACCCCCCGAGGTCACGTGACCCCCGCCGATGTCGCGTGACCCCCCGATGACGTCATCGCCACTGATGACGTCACCGGCATCCACATCGTCATCGTCATCATCACTGATGACGTCATCATCACTGATGACGTCACCGGCATCCACATCGTCATCGTCATCATCACTGATGTCGTCACCGGCATCCACATCGTCATCGTCATCATCACTGATGACGTCACCGGCATCCGCATCGTCATCGTCATCATCACTGATGACGTCACCGGCATCCGCATCGTCATCGTCATCATCGCTGATGACGTTACCGACATCCGCATCGTCATCGTCATCATTACTGATGACGTCATCGGCGAGGTCACTGATGATGTCACCGACATTCGCATCGTCATCATCACTGGTGAAGTCATCAGTGACGTCATCGGTACCCGCATCGTCATCGTCACTGATGACGTCATCAGTGACGTCAGTGATGACATCATCGGCATTGGGGGCCACGTGACCCCCAAGGTCACGTGACCCCCCAAGGTCACGTGACCCCGCCTGGTTAGTTTAACCCCCCCACCCCCCCAGTACCCTTCCCTCCTCCTCCTCAAGAGCTGCGCTCTAATTCGGCGTTACAGGGAGTTGTAAGCGGCTTTCACTTTTTTTCATTCCCTCCCCCTACCTTTTTTTATTAAAACAAAAACCACGTTAATTAGCATCTTGTGACCTAGGTAGTACTCTCTCTCAACGCTTATCCGTCAACGTTCGGGAAAGGTAAGCTGTAAATCAATCGCTGCGATCCTACAGAAGGAGGGAGCTAAGCGAATGACGACTTGCGTTTGACTAGGACAGACTAAGACAAGACCGGTTTTTAGGCTTCTTACCACCGGATGCGCTGCCGTGGAACTGGACGAAAGCCGTCTTGAAAGTCTTAAAAACCGGTCTTGTTTTAGTCAGTTCTAGTCAAACGCAAGTGCGTGAACAGACCTTTAGAGTTTTTGTCAAATGCATTGCAGGTACGATACCACTAATACGCAGTTCCCACCCTCTGCCGCCCTGCCCCCTTTCCTACGCAGTGGAATAAAGGGGGGAGGGGGGGATAAGGTGAGTATTACAACACTTTCTGGATAACAAGGCCGTAGTGCTGAATAAGATGGTGTTATCAGCGAAGGCCACTGCTGAGCACAGACTGAACACGGTGATTCTTTCAACGGTCGGCTCAAACTTGGCTCGAAGCCGAGCGATGACGTAGTACTCGTTTCCAATCTGTGTCCAGCGCTGGCCTTCGCTGGCGACTCAAAAATGTCAGCACTTGAGCCTTCTCTTCTAGGAGGTGTTGAGTATTAGCGCACTGCTTACCCTTCCCGCCCCCCCCCCCTCCCCCCTCTACTCTCTCCGCGCTGCTGAACGCCATTGGTCGCACGCACTAAGACGTCAAACCAACACTTGCTGTGGGTTGTTTACACAATCATCCATAGCTTTGCTACGGTGTGCCCAACACCAACATGATCGAGCAAGCAAAGTCAAAGGCGAAACACATGCCGAGCGCAACCACCGAGTAACGAGGAAAGTGACGAAAGAGGTTAAAGACGCACTAAAAGCCCCAATAATAGTGACAGAGTAAAGATTGACGACGACACCTAGCGTAAACATTCTCTTCCCTACTCTGTCCCTGTTTTTGGTACGTCTAGTACGTAATGAAGCAACCAGCCCAACTCGCCATTTTGAGCTTAACGATATAACGGTAATTATGTGCCGTGTCTAGCGGTACATGCACCTTCTCCTTTTGCGCGGATTGAAGCCGCTATGCTATGCTTTAACCTAACGTGAAATAAACGCTTTAGCCCAAGTCAGAAAATGTATTCTCAGAATGTTTATTTTGGCATTGGAAATACGGCGGTTATTCAGCCTAGTCCCGGCAGCCTTGAGGGGGAAAGAAGATGTACGTTGTGCGGCTTAATAAAGACGTAGTGCTATGGCACACGGGCATCGAGTCAGATAGCAAAGGAGGCGGAGGGTAGGCCGATTCCGGCGCGCATACGCGCTCTCCTCATTTGCCAGTATCATTATTTCAGATTGCATTCTCGATAGAGTGAGAAGGGAGAGAGAGTGGAAGATAGCCAGGATCATGAAACCAAATGAGTAAAAGTGCGGAAAGAAACCGGTGCTGTCGCGGAACGGGGCGATCGAAGAGCGCTATCTGCAGTCCTCTTTATTATACGCATTAGTTTGTGTCTACGTGAGTCTTCCGTGTGGTTGAGTTTGAAGCGAGCGCGTCAAAGTCTCATTAGTAGGCGCTGCTGGAGATATGTAGATTTCGATTGGGCACACCACCGAATTCTGCCGGAACCCACCTAATTTAACCTGGTATTTTAATAACACAGCAAAGCTCTAAACGCTAATTAACCTAATATATCCTTACATAACCTAAACAAACCAATCCAAACCCACAACAGCCAATGTTTTATAAATTCGTGTAGTAGGTAAATGAAACTTGACTGTCATACCAACCAAATTGATCTTAAACAAAGATAAACTTGACCGAAACCTTATTCTAAACCTCACTTACCGAAGCCTGACATAGGATAACTTGAATGGCTAAACCTAACGTTCACATTAATATTCTAAACCTAAACATTACGTTAAACGGACGGACGTAAGTCTGTTTTGACATTCGTGAAATATAACTGTACCTTTATATAGCCTAACCTAGTTTTAATCCAATCAAGACTTAACATAGACCTAAGTTAACCAAACCGAAACGAACCTAAGACTGTACGTAGAATCCAGAATCTAGAGTTACAGTTGAGCGCACTATCTTCCTTGGATTGCCAGTTCGTAACGCCAAAATAATTTTATTTGTTCGGAAGGTAGGGAACGACCACTAAACAGCTCCTTTGGTCACTCTTTTACAGCGGAGCTTTTAAGGGCTTGTTCCCCCAGGATCGTGTCTCCCTCAAATAATTGGCAACACAAAACTGGTTCCGGCCGTCGCTCATAGATGGCGGTAGCTGTCCAAAGTGTCGCGTTTACCGGTTGTCCGCTTGCGCCGTCGCTCATAGATGGCGCAACTTTTCAAGCCTTTCCACTCTGGCTTGCCGACCTGCGGCCGGCCATTACTTCATTCCCACCATAGTGCAGCTTCGTTGGTCTTCCTTCTTCACGAAAGTTAATAGGCTAATTTTTTTTTAAACTCATACTATTAAGCTTTCCGGTTCACGGTGGCAGCAGATTACACCGGCGTCACTCCAGATCTTGTGCTTTACAAAAATCGCGTTCTGCGCGATGCCGTCTCTGTCTGCTGGCCTGTGGAACGCCTTCTGAGCATGGGCTGTTGATCTGTTGTGCGGTATATCGAACCCTGCGCATGCGTCCAGAGCTTAGTGACTCAGCAATTTTCGCCCGGGTGATAAGCGATGCAAATGTCTATAGTCAGTTAAAGGGTAACTGTTCATGGTAAATTCCTCCCACCCCTTTACACTTTAGCAGAGCGAACGCTGGAGTGGAGGCGACCGATCCTCTCCAGCGTTCGCTCTTACAAAGTGGAAAGGGGTGAGAGGAGTTCCCCCTGAACTTGTCACTGACTATTGTGTGGCAGGATGAGATCCGCACATGTTTTAATTCAAATCACAGAGTTCAATTTTATTAAGGCCGTCAGAACAGCGTACGGCAGAAACGTACCAATATTTAACATTATTCCGAGTTAAATGAGCTAAGGGTGGTGTCGGCGCGCAAGCGTAAGTTTATAAAATTAAACGACCTCAACGAGGCCACCGGTCAGCATCTAATGTCTCGATTGACACAACCGAGGAGACCACTTCAAATAATTTTATTTCTAGTTTAGCTCTTTAGGAAATTGTCTTGCGGAGAACTTTCGCGCTTCGCGAAGAACACGCTCAAATACGGTCTTCGTTGAACGCCTTCTATAAGACTATTAGGCCGGACGACTCCCACCGGCGTGCGCGTCCTCTCATCACCGGAACCATGGATGTATAGGGAGTGCGTCGTGAGGAATGCGCCGTTGTGCAAGGGCTCATACCAGCAGCGGGCAGCAGGCTAAAATGAATAAGGGTGCCGATGTGGGTTAGTTGGTTCATACTGACGAAAAGGCAAACAGCGCACAGTAAATGGGGACTAAAGGAAGTGCAAACAGGACAAGCGCTGTATGCGCTTGCCCTGTTTGCACTTCCTTCAGTCCCCGTTTAGTGTGCGCTGTTTGCCCTTTCGTCAGGCTAAAATGGCCGACCTCAGCCCGACGGGAGAGGACCCAGGGTCCAGGCGCATTGTTTACGACGTCAGTCGACTGGCCGCCGAGTCGCGCGGATTGAGCGTGTTTAATCAGGGGCGCAGCTTGTTTGACGACCCGTCTGGCTGCATGCCATCGGCGCCGACTGAAAATGCCCACTGGTCGTCGCCTCGCCCTTTCTCCATTCCCGTCCTCAGAGGGACGAATACCACCCACAGAACAAGGCCGTAACGCTGGAATATGTACGTCACTTATCGGAGGCTATCGCGCTCTGTTATTACACGTAGACAGAGGACGACATACGCTTGTAATCGACTTTGACTCGTGCATAATCCAACGCTGCAGCTCCGCTTTTTATTCGATGCAAGCATTAGGGGCGTCATGTGTTAATAAAATCCTCGTAGAGCTTTAGTCTTCCACACGCAGTGGTGGTGTATATGGCAGACGCCTGTTCTGCTGCAGGTCGCTCCCCACTGTGACAGTCCACGGAAGCTAAAGCAGCCGGAATTTGGGACGCCTGGGACGCCGTGACGACAGCGACACTCGCGTTCGCTCGCGCTTTTCGCCAGCATTTCTACGACCAACCGCCAGGATCGCCACATCCGACAGCATGACACTTCGGCTTCGGTGACGTCATTTGTTGCCACTTGGGGACCACTTTTGATGTATGGGCGGGATAGGACGCTAAACACACCAGTCGGAGACGCGTACTACTGGGTGCTTCCGATATTCTGTAACGTGCCCGCTTATTCATTGACCCAAAACTGGGGAAACTTGCAGCTACTGTAGTTAACGAAAGCCTAAAAAAACGCACGCTTTACTCGCCTCGCCTTTTTTTTTTTTTCAAGTATTCGGTCACTGTAGCGATTGTAACCAATAAAGAAGCAAGAGGATCGGCGAGCTAAAACTTTCGCTGAAAATTTATGCCTTGCAGTTCGATTGCAAGCTCTTGCTGAGCCGTGGTAAAATGATGGACGCGAGGGACCCTTGAGGAATAGTTCGCTTTAAAAAATCAAACGGCTTGGGAAGGCCTCTGTTCAATGTAAATGTGAATGTCAATAAACTACTCTGTACGCTATTATTCTGACTTTCGTTCGAATGCTCAAGAGCAAGCCCTTGTGCCGAGGAGGAAAAAAACAACAGAACTTCCAGATTTAAAAAGCATAGTAAGATTAAAACAACAAAGAAATAATTGCGAGTTACTTGTTATTGATATGTTTTTAATTCGGTTAAACCTAAACACAACCAAGTGAACATTTCGCTTCCTTCAACGTCGAAAGCGCCTGAATAATGGATTTAAGTCAGGTAACGACCCTCCTTCGTCCCCCCCCCCCCCCCCCCCCCCCAAAAACAAAAAGTTTTAATGTTTTGCCAGACAATTTATTATTGCGTCAGAAGACTACCCAATCAATATTTTGGTACAGCATCACGTATATTTTTAATGAAGTAAAAGAAAAAACGTAACTGCTGGAAACAGAAACCGAAACTAGACTTGGGGGAGGGTACTGCACTTCCAGTAACTGTCTCCTCCTCGATATTTCTTCCTCCCTCAGTACCATTCCCTCCTCCTCCTCAAAAGCTGTTCTTTAATTCGGCGTTACAGGGATTGTAAACGTACTTCATTTTCTTTTTCAAATTATTTTTAATGACGCAAAAATTAATAAATCAGACTACTTCAAAATTCGCCCTAATGAATAATCGAGACATCACCACGGCATATACATTCCTAGTTCATCTGTACAAAAGAACTGTTTGGCATTCCGTTTTCTTCATAGAGCCATAAACGAATAGAATGTTGCCACGAATGACAACTGGTGAGGCGATAAAACTGAAGCAAACTAAACGTTTAATCGGCTGAACTTGTGCGCAGAAGAAAATAGATAAAGGTTAGTGTCGCAGGCGTCGATGGTGTCGAAACAGCAGGTTCGAACGCTGGGGCGAGACTGACTTCGCTCGCCATGTTGAGTCCCTTAGGTATCCTCGTGGTTTTCTGGAACATTCAGCGTAGAACTTTCGGCGCGCAGAACATTCGGAACTCGATCAGAGGAGAATGTCCTTGAACTTACGAGAACGCCAAGTTGAAAGAATAAATAAAAGGACATTCCGCTGACTGGAATCGGTGCTAAACCTTCCGCGGGAAAGTCAAGCGCGTGCGTGGCCATTCGGCCACGCACGCGCTCACTCGGCGACGCGCGTGGCAATATATGCTAGCGAATGCCACTGTCTCGTCAGCGTCACTAAGTTCATTTATTGGAAATACTGGAAAGATCGTTGTATGTGCCACTCATTAAATTTACTCCATTTTAACATTTTAACTGCACTTAGCATTATATTAACTTCTCGTAAGGCTTTTGTTTGTTTCTCGCTGATGTTCAAGTCAGACGCATTTAGAGCTTAGATCTTCGAAACCTGTTTTCCTTCGTTCTTACGAGCAACTTGACACTTTGTAGCGACGACCTGTATCTGCTTCATTATGTATTTTTCTTTCACCCTTTAATTGCCCTAAAAGGGCTGGCAGTATAAGAAAATGAATGAATGAATGAATGCTTCATACACATGTATGCTTGGTAGTTGTCTTCAGACAGCGTTTGTCTGACCAATGTGACAGGGTGGTCCAACGAGAGAGGAACACGCCTTACGCACTGTCTGCAGGCTGCTTTTAATATGATGCATCGGCAGTACGAGCGCGGCTTAGGAAGATCTCGATGTAACGAATATTCGGACAAAAATATGTAGCCCGAAATGAAGCGAAACAAACCAATCTCACAGAGAAAATGAAGAACGATTGCTGGCTATCGACGACGAGAGATCAGATCAATGTCACTACACCGTGAAAAGCTCGGCTTAAGAGGAGGGGGGGGATCTTCTTTCCTCTCGATGCGTTCTCAAAAAAAGGAGATAAATTACATTCTAATAAGCGCGAATAAAATGGCCTAGACAAAAAAAAATGTTACATTATGTAAACACGATTAGATTTAAGAAAGTACAAATTCCATTCTGGGTTCACCAAGCATCTTTGAGGTGAAACTTGAGACACCCCTTCAGCTGGCACAATTCCCGAAATCGTGGATTGTCCCGAAAATCTGGATGGTGCGGAGAGAAAGTCGTCTTCTTCTTGCGCGGGAGCTGCAGTGACGTCATAACGGCGCCGAGCTTTGACTGGCTTTGCTTGAAAGGATGGTAAGGAGACCTCAATGCTAGATGCCTCGAGATCTTCCCACTATTTTTTTTTTAATTTACCAATACAACTCGGCGTTCTGACGTCATCGCAATCACTGCGCAAGAAGCAGAAGAACTCGCGCTTTTTATTGAGAGCAGTACGAGTACCAATATGACTTCTATATCTGCCCATGCGAAGTGCCGACAGCAGCGCCACCATAGCGGCGTGACGTCAGGAAATTGAGTTCGTCTATACGAATGTAGATATAAGTAACCGATAGCTAAGAAAATGCCGGGCGTGGCCAGTCCCCCCGTCTCATTGTCGCCCCACTGCCAATCCCATGGCTACATTTGTCGACAAGAACGTAAAAGAGCCAATCAGAAAGCGACAAGCGTGAACAGTATATGCCGCTCCATGCGATTCTTAGGTTGCCGTTAACTATACGGAGAGCAAGTCATCTGCTTCTTGCGCGGGAGTTGCGGTGATGTCAGAATGATGCCTTAGCTATGATTGGCTTTGATTGAACGGATAGTAAGGAGGCCTCAATGCTAGATAGTTTAAGGTCTACTCACTCTTTTTTCTGTCGGCCAATAAGAGCTCGGAGTTCTGACATCCTCGCAAAGCCTCTAATCTTGCACAGGCGGTGCACACAAAATGCGCTTCGCGTGGCATTGAATATACAAAACCGTTTTTGAATTTGATGCGTAATAGAACATACGTGCATTGATACGGAAATATGCACTGCCAAAAGAATAAATGTGTAATGTTCCGCAGAAATAAAATTTGAGTGTTTCAACTCGAGGCATTCACGTCATGGTCTCGGTGGGGGCAAGCTTATAATGCAATCAAATGCAAAGGTGCAAGCGAGTTGAACAAGAATGGCGAAAGTAATCCCTGGAGAACAAAAACAAGGGGGACGTTATTGCCGCTTGGCCGCCTTTGCCCCAATTTTGGAATGGATGTTTCTCTACTTTTTCGCTTCGCCTTTTTTTTTTTTTAATGGCGGCCGTTAATGGCGGTTTATGCCTCTTCCGTTTAATTAACGCGCTCCCCCAATTAATCACGCCCTCGGCCTTTTATCGCCTCGAGGGGAGGTTTTGCGCGTCCGGTACTCGAGCGACCCAGCGGGCGGTCCTACACACGCCCGCACACCCCACCTTTTGGGCTACCGAGCAAGCCTCTTCCAAACAGCGACGATGGTTGCCGCCGTTCAACGAGGGTGTCAGCAGATCGCGTCACTCGAACTTGCCCTGCTGCGGTCTTCGATAATCGCCGATATAAGAGTGCCCTCCGCCGGACCTTCGAGTGGGTGCTCGGTTCAGCCCGTGCAAATTGTGAATATACAAATGCACTTTTTTCCGTTCCCACTAATTTGAGAACGCGAGCGTATTGCTTCGTCCGTGATGGTTCAGAAATGTTTTTGTATATGTGTAAGTTGTACTCGTATTTAGAGGCACTTGATGGCGACACAAGGATACGTTGTGACCCACACATGTAGCTTTCCAGTACCTTGCTCCAATAGAAGTAAGAGCAGAATCAAAGGCTGGAAGGTACACGTACACGCAGACACAGACCAGAGCAGTAAATAGCCAGAGCCGCCGCAACTGTTAAACCTTTACGTGATGCGCACATGTCCTCCTCGGTTATAACAGTTTAAACAAATATTGCACGATTTACACCCGCAATCAAGACAGCAAGGTGTAACGTGGCAAAATCGAGAACATTCATGAAATAGAAGTTTTAAACTGACTTTAGGGGGGGGGATCGGTGGCCCAGTGGTCTAAGCGCACACTAAAGTCACTGGATCTTGGGAAAGTAGCAACAAGATCTCAGCATGGTCGCCATCTTGGTTTATAAAATGAGCATTTTCTCCTTTACCACTTCATTCGTGGTAAGCCGACCTAAATTTACTGGTGCCGGGTAGCTTTATAGACGTTTCTTGGATACCGCGATTTGGCTATTCATATACCATCAAAATGAGCGTACATCTTCGTAGCGCCACCATATGCGGCGTCGGTGCTTGGAGGCATTGAAAAATAGATTTCGTCTCTTCAAATACGCACGAAGAAAAATATCACTATAAAAGATCTGTGAAAATGGGCATCATTGATAAGTTTTAATGCACAAATGCACCCAGTGCTAACGCGGCTTATATTGTCGAAGTACGCCTTCAGTACGATGATGCTCCATGCCCATCTTCGTGCGACTCATTTAGAACGACCGCTTCTGAAGCTTTAAAGACTTGAGCGGAGGGGAAGGCGGGGAGGGGGGGGGGGGGGGCTTAGTGCAAACGATGGGTTAGATGTACAATCCAGTCCCGGAGGGCCGGAGGTCAAAGATGTTTATTGATGAAAATACTAGTGTCTTTTTATTAATCATGCCACATGAGGCCCAAGAGGCAGGGGTATTGATCACTTAATAAACTTTTCAATCAATCAATTTGAATTAACCGAAATAGCTATTGCCATGGCAACGAAGACCAATGAGCCAACCACCTTGTAAGGGTTTGGTCGTCTCTGTGTTAGTGTCTGTTATCCTGGTCGCAAACAGGAACGTGACCTAGTGATAACGTTGGGGCGGAGCCTCGAACTAGAACGATTCTTGTTTGAGCCTCCGCCCCAACGTTCGGATTCACGCACACGGCCAACTATACTTCGTTTCAGCTTCGGTCCGAGCGCGGCCGATGTTACGAGAAAAAGGGCCAATCAAACAGCGCAAAAAGCGCAGCGTCATGGTGTGCTCTCTGCGCTTGATAGGACTAGCCGGCGGAGGAGCGCGCACAGAGAGACAGCGAATACCGGCTGGTCCTATCAACTGCAGAGAGCACGCCATGATGTTGTGCCTCTTTGGCTGTTGGATTGGCCCTTCGGCTCATAACATCGGCCGCGCTCGGACCGAAGCTGAAACGAAGTATAGAATTTCACGATCCCACCTTGTCCCGAAGACGTGACCTTGCAGCTTGGGTGCAGAAATACCCGCAGTTCCCCCCGTTCTTTTCGTTGTCTTCTTTCTTTTTCTGCGAGCGTTAGAACGAAAGACTAACGGAGAAAAGGCTAACTTTCGGAGAATGAATGGAGACAGGAAAAACTAATGTGTTTGTTAACGACATTCATGAAGTGATGCAGCACTTCCCTTTGTCCCAATTCGCTGACGATATGAAGCTATATCGCAAAATTTTATGTATTCATGACCGGGCTTTGCTGCAAATCGACATCGATGCTATATGTACCTACATGGTGTGTATATAATCAGATTGACCTAAATCTTCGTAAAACGCAGGTCATTTCGTTCACACGAAAAATCCTTCCTTTTCTTTGTGATTACTGTCTAGACAACGCTCTTGTTAAATGTGTGTCGGTATTGCGGGATCTTGGCGTTATGCAATGAAAAGCTGAACTTCAACAGTCATGTTGGAATGATCCTGTGAGCCTCTTTTAAAGTGTTGGGCATTGTTACTCGCCTTAGTTCTGTGTTTCGCGATCCTTTATGTTTTTTGTATTGTACAGAAGCCTTATTTTGCCCAAATTAGACTTGGCTTCGGTTGTCTGGAACAACCTTAGAAAAGTTTTCTCGGGCAGTTTTAAAAATGCTTTGCTCCCCTTGCTCACTGCAGTGATTGCAAATATAGCACCCGGGCCATAAACCATGATCCTGTTTCGTCGCTTAAGAGATGGGCGCGACCGCATAATCTCCGGCAGGCTTCTTGTCTTGCTTTCTTTATTTGCACGAAAGTTTATGCAAAAAAAAAAAAAAAAATAAATAAAACGGCTTCCATGTCCCTACACGTCCCTCCTATAGGTACTTCGCTATCCCATTGGATGCAGTGCGCATGACGATTGCCATGGAAACGTTGCTATTGAAACGTTGGTGAAACTAGAAAACCTGTGTTTGCCGTAACTGTTGCTTTTCCAGTTCGAGTTGGGACGACAAAATGACATACGAAAAAGAATCCACAGGATTATTTTCTTTCTTTAATTTCGACAACCGAAATAAACTAAAAAAAATAATCGCAAAATAAAAAAAAAAAACAGAAAACATGGCCCGTGTCCGTCGGTTCGACGGCGGCTGGGGTTTGACATACGATCGGTAACTTGATGAAGGTGCACGCGAATGCTTTTGTGATGTTGGATGAGTCTATTTGGCGGTACGACCGGGTCAAAGAGCACGGTGAGCTGACGTTCGACGTCGCCGATATAATCCTTGGCGAGATGCAAGACTTGGCTTCAATTTGTGCATGTGGCGTTGTGGCTCATAACGGCGGCCTTGCTGAGATTATGAAGACGGTAAAAGACCTTCATTCAGCGCTGCCGGACGTCGAATTTTAAAAACCTCACATTAACACCCATCGACCAAAGCTGCGGAAGAAGCAGCCAACGGTCTGAGAAAGCATTGTGTCGCCGCCACAACCGCCAGTGATCGCTCCAAAGACAAGAAAACGAACGGCAAGCTCAATGAGGTTTGTGTGGCACTTACTGCTGATGGAATTTTTTTCCAGTAAGCTTTTGCGCATGTGCACGCTCCTGCTGTAGCCATTGTCGCAGGGTGCCGGGACAGTACTTTGTGAAAATGGCAACAGCAACATTGTCAGCATCTATCTGCGCGCGTATTTATTCTATTTTTACGCTTCGTCTTTTGGTATCGGTAGTGTGGGGTATAGAAAGCACTGAAAACCGATACAATAGCACGATGCCATTGTGTTTCGATAAAGGGGGGGGGGGGGGGGGGGGTCGGGGGAGGAACGTAAACAACACCTCGATAAGGATCATGGCCGGGCCCAGGGAAACTCTGCTCCCCCCCCCCCCCCCCCCCCCCCCGCCCGGATCTCACCAGGGGGGGCACAAGCCCCGATGCCCCCCGAAGTCTACGCCTATGCTTCGCTGACAATACTATGAATGTGTGAATATTCAAAACATTCCAAATATTCGAGGAAGATATTGTTAGGAATTTTAGTTGATTCCTGATATTTATGTCGTTTACAGTAAGCAGGAATTTAGTTTGAATATGCTATATATTATCCTATAATGGATTTGGAAGACATCAGATAAGCCAGCTCTATCCCCGTCACACTCTCAGGTAAAAAGAAAAATCAACAGAGTTGTTGCTTTGTACGTACCATCCTGTCAATTTCTCCGAGTTATGCTGAAATGCCAGAAACAAAATTTTGGTGTGATACGGCTTCCAATTTGGTACCAGGCTATACTAGTGTGCCAGCCTCCAACGGTGCATGCATAAATCTAGTATCATATTTCCACCCGAGAAAACAAAAAAGACGAATATTTGTTTTCTCCGATACGTAAAAGGACTTTCAGGTTTTGTTTGATTGAATTAAGCTGGTCATTGCGAGCACATCATAGAGGCATAAGTCACTTCTTTGATTTCCATTAATTTGAAATTGGAAGAACTTTCAACCTGCTTCAATATACAAGTATTAACTAAGTTTGTAATGTTACTGCAACAACATATCGTAAAATACCACGGAAGCCCCCACCTGGTCCAAGCACCCACTATTAACACTGCCCAAAGTTGTGAATTCTGCAAGTTTTACTTTAACCGCCTGATTTGATGACACAAGCGCCCATGTCTTGATTAACCCAGTTATCAGTGAAAGTGGGGTGGGCGCTGTCCTGATATTTCACGGTAAGTAATGTGTTGTGATGAATACATACAAACCAGCCTTACGATATCAAAGTCTAAATTTATCTGGAGTAGGGTTAAATGTAAGTCAACCAACCCGCCATTCCTACGCTCTGTTGGATGTCAGTTCCGGGTTGCCTTGGCCCTTGGTCCCCATCCTGGAACAAAAGCAGATAAGGCGTCGCTGCCATGCTTCAGACGTGCAGCTCTTTTGTTTCCCACAAGCTACGGGCTGGCAGTACAACCAACTTTGAGTCCATTCTGCTGTTTCTCGGGTGAATGTTCGTTCAACTTTTTGAGACATAAACGCTGTGTTTTAGGTGCATCTGAAACAAACTAAAACAGAAACTAAACCCAAGTGCAGCCTCTTTTTAAAGAGGCTTTTACTTTTGTGATAACATACACACAAGTGGCAAGCAAGCAGAGAGGCTAAAATTTGGGACAAGTACTTTCATATGTATTTTTTAGGTAGTGTCATGACACAGTCAATATCAAGTGCCAGGCAAGCATCTAAGACATTGCTATTAAATATTCTGCATGTTTCCACACCTCAACTTATAGCATGCACCTAAATAGTAACAGGAACACAAACTTGTTAGTTAGCTAGAGCTCTGCACAGTAACAGTATGTCAGTAGCTGTTTGTCTTCAAATGTTCTGGAACTGCAATAATATTCCTGTCTAGCTGTTCATTTTATTTACTAGGTTCTCAAACAAAAAAATAACGCAGAAAACAACGGCATTAAAGGGGCGGTGCAACGATATTCAATTGGAATATTTTTCACTTTACACGAGCTTACTGGCAGTAGTGGGACTCAAGGATACTCGCACGCAACGCCGCTGACCAAGAAACTTTTTTGTTGCGCTGTAATTTCGAGGACAAAACCGAGTGCTTTCATTCAATCTCTCCTTCGCAAAACCTGATGACGTAGCTCGGCGGTAGCAGTACCGCCAAGTGACGATATTTGAATGCGGCTCATAGATTGGACCCGAGCATGGCGTGGATCCTCGACTTGGGCTCGCGATAATCGATATCTCGAGAAGCATTTGGGTAGTGTCCTGTGTCCAATCGCTGCAATGACGACAACAACCGAACCGTAACAATGTCTAGAACTCAGCGCGTGTCCTGTGCCTTGCCAAACCCAGCGCGAGGCTATGATCAACATTGGCGCCATATAATCTCCTCCCGATCACGTGGCCGCTTGTTCTGGCTGCGAGTTGAGGGGGTGAACTCTGCTCGTTTTTCATAATTTTTTTCTGCGACTTCGATTGCGTGTGGTGAAAAACGAACGGGTATTTCACAGGTCATTAACGCCAGGGATCCGTTCTAAGCGGTATTTGCGCAAAATACAAAACATCGTTGCATCGCCCCTTTAATGGATAACCTTGCGGCAATCGTATTATTCGTACAGCATTAAAATGTCACTGACTGCAACAGAAATAATCCGTTTCTAATTAATTGCTTAAATATTAAAGCAACCTCCCATCAACACCCTTGAGGTCCCCCCCCCCCCCCCCCCCCCAAAGTAGGTTTCCTACAATAACTGCCGCTGTATGGTAGTTATAAAAGTTGAACCTCAGAACCATACACAATAGAGACTATGTGACTTGAATGTACTTACATGAAAATACGCATAATCAACGTCAGTTTCTGCTTGGCCGGAAATGCATCCGATAAAAAAAGAGAACATCGGTGTTTTATGCCAGAAAACCATTGAAGCAATGGATCCGAAGGCCTCACAAAAGGGAGCACCCAGGTTTCGAACCCCAATTTCCACGCTCCGGAAGCCAACATGGAACTTTAACACTACAGAAGCACAGTAACTTATGAGATTGAAACAACTTCCCTTATGACAAGTGAATCAATCCTCACAGCCACATTTACAGCGGTGAGACTCGGTCCATAGCTGAAAGAAAAACAGTTTCGTATACGCAAGCTTTCTACTTTCCGGGGGAGCAGCACTCAGACAGAAGTGGTGCTGATGGGGTTAATTTATGTCAGATCAGAAGTCAGTACGACACCGAGATATGGTACTTATCTACTTTCCCAAGATTCTCGTCCTCTAGCATGTGATGAAAGGAGGAAGAGACTCTCTTTCGAGAAAAGCAGATTTGTTTCCACTTTGATTTACTTAATGGCATCAACCAGTTGTTACACCCTTGGGATATTCATACTAGGCAGTTTGAAGCAGCGTGTGGTCATTGCGTGAAGTGATTTGGCGATACAGCAGTTGTCCCGCCTCCAGCACGAGGTTCCTATCTTCGACATAACCACAGCGTCTCGTGTCCCTCGAGTCCGCTCACACAACCAAAGCACGGCGGAAGGCACGAGGCGAGTACCGGAGGTCGGGCATTTGAAAGAGACACCCCGTTGCAAAGGTTGGAAGATAGGCTAATTGGCGTTCGTTAAAGGGATGCTGAACCGAAATTTTGGGTGGAAATTTTTGGTCGCAATGGCATACATAGCATCTCCTTTACTTCTAAATGACGTTGTTCTGAGCGAGAAGGCGTATAAGATTGAATAAACGCGAAAAATAAAATTTTACGCGACCCCTGGTGAGCGTCGTGGAAAGCTCGCTTCATGACGTGCGCATTCTCATTCGCCTCAAAAAACAGACGGAGCCAAGCCAAGCCAGGCGCTAGGCCGGGTGGTGTTTGTTATCGTTAGTACCACGCGGGCTCTGCCCGCGTGGTACTAGTACTAGCCGCTTTGAGAACAGCCGCGGAACGAAGAATCAAGGCGAGCACCAACGAACGAGGAGAATGCGCGGAGGCACCAGGGGCGCTGGGGGCGCTGAGAATGCGCACGTCAGTTCCGCTACGCCTGCTCTCAGAAGGACTCGCTCGCGCCGGCGGCTTCCGGCCGAGGATTCGCTCTTAATTCAAAGAAATACAATAATTCGGGCCCCATCCGTCTGATTGAATGTCGTTTTTAGGTACAGTACCATCCCGTGAAGCCCGCTCGGGCAAGAATTATGAGATTTCAAATATCGGTTCAGCATCCCTTTAAACACTATGATGAACGCCGCTCATAAGCATGGACCGCACAAGGAATGAATACGGAACAGCACGCGCGCTGACTCTCCCCTGAAGTATACTAAAGAAAGAGAAAGAAAAGAAACCGGGCAGCGAAACGAACAGAAGAGGTGAAAGAATAAAGAAGAAACGAGGAGAAATAAAACTAAATACCAATCATAGTATATAATATGAATTTATTACGGACAGATAAACCCTGCTGTTGCCATTCTATCACTATATATAAACCCTTACTTCCCAATTTCACAATATGAACATCGTAATCTGTTTAATTTTTTTTTTTTTTTTTGCAGCAATATATTTTGAGGTTTTTTCGAGGGATGTCTTACAACGAAGAACTTCGGCAAAAACAACGAACACTAAGTATACAGGGTGTAAAAAATAAAAAAAAATTACAGGTGTTTTTTACGCAAATATAAGCTACGCATCGCCGAAAGCTCGTTTCCCGCCTCAATGTAGGGCTAGGGGTGAGAACCACATACCAAAGTTTCAGAACTAACCGTTACCTTATTAAAAGGTTATGTGATTTTTCGAAATTCTAGGTAAAATAGCGGCCGACACAGCTCTGGAATACACGAAACTCTAATGCGCCAGTTACCGAAAAAAAGTGAAAATGGGCACCACTTTTCTATTGAAATTTAAAAAAAAAATCACTTCGAACTTTTAAACTAGATAACGGGTTGTTCAGTAACTTTGATATCTGATTCGAATCGCTAGCACTATATTTTGGAGGAAAATGAGCATTGAACAATGCGTAGTTTATTTTTTGAGATAAAACAAGAAATAAAAAATGAAAAACACTAATTGTTTTAGGGGGTTATGAAAACAGCGGGTAAGTGGCGCATATTGCTTCTCGACTGAAATGCTTCAATTGCATCCACTCATTCATCTTTCTATAAGGCACTCATAACACGTCGTTGTATAGTGATAAACTACGTTCAATATGGCAAAACAGTTTGAGCAGAGCTCAAGGTATGATTCCCCCGAATATTTGGTTCTAGGCACATGACTACTGTATTTTTCGGTACAAATACACATCCATATACTCTATTAGAACATTATGAGTGCATACGCTAGTCTGTCGTTCTCTAAGACTCGATGAACTAAGATTGATTCTCTAGAACGATGCTCATCTAAAAAGTTCACTTTTCAACTCGCAGTTGAAGATGTAAAAGTGAAAAAAAAAAATATATATATATATTTTTTTTACATTAAAGACTCTTGATCATTTACAAACCCTCATTGGTAATATAGACGATGCTTGGCTCGAACAAGTTTCAATAAAATACAACACTCTTAAGGAGCTGTTGAAAACTCGCGGTTACGAATAATACTAACAGCGTCACAAACGTTGCAAAAGTCAGACGTACAAATAAAAGCATGATCACGTATCACGATGGGGCTCAAAACTACGATTGCAAAACAAAATGTGCTAGGAGCTGATCTGTGCACAAGCTTAAACGATCTCCCCCCGTAGTCACTTTATTCCTGTCAAGGTTCCACCCCTAATCGCTACAACTGCAATGCCTTTCGCGAGAGAACTAAAAAAAAAAACAAAAAAAAAAAAAATTCACTGGATAAGGAGTAAGTTGAGGCTCACATCTCTTACTCAAAATATTTTTTCCAGTGTGTTTTTTTCTTTGTCTAAGAGACGTAAAAATGTGTGCGAGAAAAACCGACACTCAATAATAATAAAAAAAACGTGTTTCCAAATTAATCACAAACAAAAGGTATTATCGAAAACGTCGTTACGATAACAAAAGTAGCCGTGCTGGCGATAGTTGAATGTTCCGCGAGGGGATACTGGATTTTAACGCAACGAAACTCTACACAAACGAGGTGCCGCGAGTTTGAACAGATCTATGTTATGCGGCGTGTAAGTATACGTTCGAAAATGCGCCTTTAGTGCACCAGAACGCAAGCAGGACCAGGCCAATCAAAGCCCAACATAAAGAAGGCGCAGGTAATGCACAATTACGAGGGAGCCGAGCGATCATCTTCATTGGCTGAGGTCGGGAGAAAAAAAAAAGCACGCGAGCGCGCTTGGGGGGTAAACCAAACGCACGAAGTGCGAAGGAAGCAGACCAACTTGCTCGCCGTACAGTCACTGACATCTTGAAAAAAAAGCGGGGCGTGGCCTAATATTCTCACGTTTCTCGCTTCGTCATTGGTTCTTCTGCGCTCTTATTAGCCCATGCCGCAATGGGATTAGCCGTTAAAGGATAATGGGATGTCCGGTTCTCTCCACTCTTCGCATTTCTTCAGTTGTCGGTGACCATAGCATGGATCGCCACTGAGACAGAAGATTCCTTGTGGCTGCGTAACGTTAACAAAATGAACAAAATAAAACAAATAATAAGAAACGGACAATATTTGGTTACGAGGGCGCCTTAGGAATGGGTCGTGGTCAATTCGTGAGTGTCCTGGGATCATTTTGGTTTGGCCTTGTGTCCATGGACTGGGGTGAAATAGTAGTGACGTGATGTCATCGAAGGCTTATATGGTCCGTGAGAACCTAATGCTTCCGTTCTAGTGGAAGCTGAATGTTCCCCGAAGTTGACCCATTTCAGCCGTATTAGACAATAGAAGAACGTAGGCTAACATCTTTATGTAAACAAACGCTACTTGCGGAAAAGCAAGATGAACGTTTCACCTAACACTTTCCGAAACCCTACCCTGACCTGTTTGTTATGCGTGTGTTTTTACTTCTGCTCATTCTCTGTTTTATCTTTCTGCAGTCGGTGTGGTGATGGACCTTCCCTAGCCATTCCAACGCAGAATTTGACTCGCGTAATTAAAAGTACATCAAGCTAAAAAAAAAAATAAAGAAAAGCACACAGAGTATGTGAAATTGGCGAAGGGAAGAATGAAAAAGGGAAATGGGAAATAGCCGTATTCCGTCTTTGCTCACGGGGAACACAGAATGTTGCGCTGCCGTTTCATTTCCACGGGGATACGTCGTGTTGACTTCGACACGCCGAGAGAGGGATCCGCAATTTCGGCACTCTGCAAACAAGGGTGCTCTCCCCCTATATCTTTTTCTGCAACTTCCTCTTTTTCTTGTAATTTTATTTTTCTCCATCGTCCATGCTTTTCCCTCTCGAGTTTCTCTGCTGCGAAAATTTGTAAAATTTGCGGACTGCCGATATCTGTTCTTTCTCAGTTATAGGAATACTCGCCCCGCATTTTTGTTACGCAGTATGAAACAAATCTTGAGACGCTTCACGCCAGGTAAAAAGGTAACAATTATTTTAAAAAAAATATCGCGGCGAAAAAAAGCGACACGTAAGAAGGCGACATGAAATAAAATCGGCAATATAAAAGGTAGTTATAGGTGGCCCTGTTGTCCCATACTGTTCTGGGCTGTTAACATTATTCTTGGCGCCCGCACGTGGAAACCAGGCTGGTTTCAAGGTAAGCTCAAGTATATTGGTGCCCATTAATACTTTTACAATACATGTTTTGTTGCATTAACACAAGGGACTGCCAATGTATTCTTCATGGTTCTTAACATTTTAGTCATCACTTAAAGGGCAACTCCACTCAAAAAGTCGACCCTATCGAAATGACTGATATCGCTTTAGGAGGTCAAAATACGGTCATACCCAAAATATCACGTCAAACCGACGCCGCGTTACCGATTAATACCAATATTAGAAATGTTCTCTCGGCTCGGTTAGCGGCCCGAAAGCGGGTGAGCAACGCTGGAACCGGGTGAGCTAGTGAAGCAACACTGGGCAATGACGTAGGTCTAGTCCTACGCTCTCGTACGGACGCCGCGAACGCTTCGTTTCCCGTGGCATTCTGCGATTCTGCTGACGGCACGAGGTGTTTACCACATTATCCTGTGTTCTCCTATTTTTATTAGCGTCCAGGCAGTTGCTTTAATTCCAGCATTGCTTCCGCGACAGCGCCGAAGAGAGCGAAGCGGTGCTGCTCACTCACGCGCGCGTCGTGGAGCCGGAGAGATTTGCCGGTCTCGCGTTGGGCAATGTCGAGCAGGATTTGTAGTGCTGTGGGTTGCACCAACAACCGGGTGCGCAACCCGGAGCTGCGGTTCCACCAGTTCCCAAGAGACCGGAAGAGGCACAAGGTGTGGGTCGGTGCCGTTCGCCGGATAGACTTCGGAAGACCGTTGACTCCGAGCTCCAACGCGAAGCTCTGCTCCCAGCACTTTACGTCAGACACCTACACACGGGATCTGCGGCTGCTGACTGTTGCGGGTTTCACCACGAAACAGGCGCCTTTGAACAACGATGCGGTGCCGTCGCTGTTCGCGTACCGTCCGACGGCTGCTCCAGCACGATCGGCCGGACGCAGCAGGTCGCGGCTGATCTAACTAGCGTGCACATAAAGGCACCTTGGCTTTCACAACTTAGACCACTTGTGGATAGATCTGTCCATCTATCTCCCATTATTTCGTTTTCTCGGTCCGCGCGCAAGAAACAAATACAGTCACGCTGCGTCGGCACCGACCGCGTCATATTTATAGCAGTCAGATTCGCATTTCGGCCGGTAAATTTATAAATACACACTAAAACTTACTACATTTGATGCATATCAACAAAGTGAAGCGGTAAAAAAAGAAAATGTGCATCTAACCTTCTGTTTTGAAACTCCACGTGCGACTGAGCCGACCTTGTCGGCGCGTCGGCTCAGAAGCGCGGGACTAGAACTAGGTCATGCCGACGACGCGCCACTAGTATCAGTGTTGCCAAGCTGCTTCAACCGGTAGTTTCGGTTTCGCCGTGCCACCGGACCGATTCTTGCATTCGCGATATCTATAAAACTATACACACTACCGAAAAACAAATTATATCTCGTGATTCAGGGTCGCCGGCTTCGACTAAACAGATCATAACCCAAAAATTGCAAAAATGAAGTGGAGTTGCCCTTTAACAAGTGTAGTCCTTCCCGGTTCTTAACATTCTATCCACGACAGCGTGTGCACGCATAATCACAAAGCAGAATATATATCTGCCGATGTCCGGTGATCCGTACGGAGGCTGTCGTGTTCCGTGCCTTAAAGCAAGCGAGGCGAAATCTGGTACGCATGTTATGAGTTTCTTATAATACTTTGCGTGCCGGTGTATTTGTTTTGACAAGGGTATGTTAAAGCTGATCCGTGGTCGAGCCGAATCGTGTTTCGCAAGCCAGACACAAACACGGACTGAGAAGATCCTCGTAAGTGCATTAATGCGGCCTTGAGAGCCAACTATATATATATGCGTGATTTCATCTCAACTCAGGCACGGGTTTAGGGGCGAATTTTTAATTTTGACGAAAAAAAAAAATGTTTTGGGGCAATCTCTATAATAAAAAAAAAAAAAGACGCTAACGGCAATTTCGCTGGATTTTTCGTTCTCAAGTTATGGACCATTGAAGCGCGCGGGCAAGGTGGAAACTGACGTTTTTCCAGCTTATTGGAGGTGCCCGATTTCACTCCATCCCTTTTCCTACTTTTACGCTACATCGATATAAGTTTTGGGAACACTCTAGACTAGACATAGGCTTTTTCATGCTACTTAAGCGTCTAGGTCATAGCATTTTTAATTATATTTGTTTTTTATTTTTCAAACCGGCTCTCTGCGACCATATTTGACAAAGTTCAGCAAGCTGTGCTGTGTTACCCAATCAACATATTTTTATGATCTTTATATCACCGTAAAGCTCCAATTAAGCTCCTCTTTTTAGTATAACTTCAATGTTTTACAATAAGTATATAATGCGCCACATGTGCCTGAAAAACGAAAATTTCGAAAAACTGGCAAGTTTGGAATCGATTTTCTTAAAAAAACGCACTCTTTATTTCCTTTAATTTTTATTCGCAGTTAGGTAATATAGCCGTCTATCAGAAACTACCAGCAGAAGTTGTAATATATTGTTTGTATGGCCGCTATTAAGACTCGAATCTCATGATATGAGTGTTTTGAATGAGACTTCGCACAGGCGTTCTGCTGAGCAGAATTTTGGCCTATGTAAGGTTTTCTATTTATCGTTAGCAGTTACCTCAATATCCGACCATAAACATGAATAAACTTAGAAGTAGGGTACTTAAAAAAATTTACTTCGAAGTCCGTATCCACAAGTGCCGGCGAAGCGCTTGTGGATAACTAATTTACTTCCAAGTCTTTCTTTACAAAAACTTGCAAGTTTGAAATCGATTTTCTAAAAAAAAAAAAGAACACCTTTTATTTCTTTTATTTTTTATCTACTGTTAGGTAATATAGTAGTCTGCCAGGAACTACCAACAGAAATCGTAATATATTGTTTGTATGGGCGCTATTAGGACTCGAATCTCGTGCTGTGTGAGTTTTGAACGGGACTTCGCATAGACGCTTAGCTGAGCAGAATTTTTACGTATGTAAGGTTTTCTATTTAATGTTAGTACTTACCGCGAAATCTGAGCGTAAAAGCCAGTGAAGCAACAATATTTATTCTAACAATATTTATTTATTTGGCTCAGATTTGCAAATCTGAGCGTAAAAGCCAGTGAAGCAACAATATTTATTCTAACAATATTTATTTATTTGGCACTGGCGTGATTTGCAAGGTGTGTGAGCTTTTTTCTATGAATTGACGGAAAAGATAGGTAACATCTAGACTCCCGGACAAACTTAAGTCAAGAGGAAAAAGTTTAAGTAACCCGGTCATGAATCACTGAAAATAGAAATAAAACCTAAACACATGACTAACACGTTTGAAGCCTTAAACGCTACGAAATGCTTGTTACTTTCGGCCTTTCCGCCATAGCTTGTCTATGTTTCAAATCTATGCAGTGAAATGTCGACGCTAACACGACATAAATGGGCCCCAAGGCTCAGGTTGGGAAAACCTCCTTCGTCGACTGCTACGAACTCGATCGCTACAAACTCAACGCAGGTGTCATCGATGCTAAAAGAAGACGGCTCACGCCTGTGGTTTGCAAACCGGCGTAGACAGAAACAAGTCGCCGCGGCGTTTTTCGCGTCCTCGGAGAGGAAGGAGCGAGCCGACGTCCAAGAAGATATGTTCAAACTAAACGAGTGTCAGCAAGAGCGACATAAATACCTGTTAACACACGGAGCGGACGCGCGCGCTTGATCGAAGTGCTAGATTTGCGCTTTTGGACCGCATACTGGTAAGCGGTTCGGGACCGATCTTTTACGATTGCAACTAGATTCTGACGCAACACTCGGCAATGGAAGATTGTACCGGCATCGCGTAGCTCCCATGAACTGTTCTAGCTCGACAGTGCTGACGTACAGCTGCAACGGAAAAAGAGTAGCAGAAGTGACCGACGACCGGAGCGGCAAAATCGCGACACGCGGCGCTATTGTTCCCGAGCGCGCCGATAGCGAGAGTGCGTCACGTTCCATGTCTCAACGGGGAGGTGGCTGGCAAAAAAAAAAACCATCTTAAAGCCCTCATTTTAACAGCTATCTTATCTCTCAATTTTCTGCCTGCCACCCCCCCGCGTTGAAACATGGAACGTGACTGGCACTCTCGCTATCGGCGCGCTCGGGAACAATAGCGCCGCGTGTCGCGATTTTGCCGCTCCGGTGGTCGGTCACTTGTGCTACTCTTTTTCCGTTGCAGCTGTACGTACCGTCGTGTCAGAATAAAAATGGCACACTAATAACAAAGTTTTCATACCGTGTGTTGCGAAGGTAATCCATACGGCTTTCATTTAAGCTATATATTGTCACTAATTAAGGCGACGAGAAGGCGAAGTGTGAACTGAAAATAAAGGTTTAATGGGCGAACTTGTGCCAACCAAAATAAGTAGCGAAAGAGCGTCGAGGCATCAGAAAAGCAGGCGGCGATTCGGCGGCGAGACAGAGAGCGCGAGCGAGACTGACTCGACAAGGTCGCGGACAGCTGCTTATCTACCGTGCGTCACTATCTCGAAAGTTCGGCAAAGAAAGTTCGAGCGTCGCGCGCTTGGGGCGAGGATGAACTGGCACTTTCGAGAACAAGGACGCAGAGGGAAAGTTACGTCTGGTGCGAGAATGAACGCGAATCTTCTAGAAGTCCGTGACCGAGTGTTTCTTGGGCGGCAATATCACACAAAAGAAGAAAAAAAAAAATAGATTCGTTTAGAGATAGAGTCATTTTTCGACGACAGCGTTCGTTACCACTGCCTCGGAAATCAAGGGGATGACAAGGGGAAAAGATAACCTCTTAACCTAAAATTCAGGTAAGCGATCAAACTATTTACAGGGGAAGGGTCCACAAGGATAGCGCAGGCATATTCCATGCAGCAAGCCAGCCGGACCGGGCAGACGGTGTATGCAAGGAACTGTCGGAGCAGGTCGGAATGCCACGCTAGGCCCATATTCTGTCGAGCTCGCTGATCTAACCTTCGGCGGTCACTTGGTCGTTGGGATCGTTGCCGTTGTAACTTGTCCAGGATGTTTTTGGATCCAGCGTCTATGTCCGTCAATGTCGGTTTCAACTATACTTCTCTTTTTTCTTGCTGTTTGAAGTCGGGACGGGCGAGAAGAGCACGAAGAAAAATAAATGTCCGTTGGTAGTCGCAACAAAGTAACTGAGCGGCGCCGTCGGCCATGTTCATTTCATCGTAAGAAATACACAACTCAACTCCCGAGCTGGATTCCATCATAACCTGCGCGAAACTTGCGATAACTTCGTTTGTGAACACGAATTCGATTTTACATTTTGTCGTACGCACATTTTTGGCGTAAGATCGTTTAGCTAATCTGGCTTCTGTTTGTTGTGCTTAAAATTACTTCAGTGTCTCTTAATCATGGCCAACAATCGAAATCCCAACAATCAACCACAATCACAATGCATTGCAGGTGAGAGTAAGCAAATCCTTTCAACAAACTTTAGTGCTCTCATAAATTGATGTTCAAACACCAGCCCGTCTGACCGTTATGACCCACCCGCACTTTAAAATTATCTTATACAGTGCGCCAACGGTACACGAAACGAATTTCGTAATATGTATCATGGTGCACCCTTGACTCTTTCTTTTTTTTTCTTGTGAGGTCTTCTGCGGCGTGGAAAATCGGGCTCAACTTGTTTCTGGCCGTACGATATGCGATGAACGTAAGTGATGGTAGCCATCTCCTTTATATTTTCCACGTCGTTTCCTTAATCTTCCTTAATACTCTTCCATACTTATTCGCAGGCCGAGGTAATTACTGGGTCAGAAACTCCTGCTATTTGGCATCGCTATTTAAGTTGCAACGTACTCCTTCTTCTTGCGTGTTTTCGCGCTGTTACCAGGAGCGATTCCTTCCGACTCGCTCAACTATCCATTCTTCTAAGTGATACTGTTACCAGAAGTGTTCATTTTTACCTTCAGCCAGCCTAATTTAACAAATTAGTTATCGCCAAGTTATCCCTCTCCAGAGGTGTTATTCCCACGAAGAAAGCATACTCGATACCATTTGACTCCGCGCATAACGCGTGATCTCTAGTGTTTAGAATACAGTATATTTGAGCAGTGTAAGTTGAATAAGATATTATTGTTTCTTCTCCGACATAGCCGCGTACAAGGAAACTAATTGCAGGTTGGTGCTTTGTTCAATAAAGTGAATGCCATATTCGAAACAATAGCTCGTGTAGGTAAGACACAAGGTTTACGGTTTATTTACGATTCCGCGCTTCACACCGTTAGTGCCGAAACAGGTTTCGCGATGCCACGAATGCAGCATCGCTGCACACATACAACCTTCCTCATTTTTTGATAAAAAAACTGAAAAAAGTGCGAGAGGATTTAAAGGGGAAAGAAAAAGGAAACTGGAGGAACCACTCCCGAATGGCAGTGCGGGGACCAGCTCATTGCCGAAGTAGCTGCCTCCAGCTCGGACAATAGGGAGGTCCTTTCGCGTGCCACCATGACTCATAAAAAAGGCCTGCTTCCCTCGCACGCCCACACGCACATACACAAACATACAAAAACAAAACGCACAGAGACGCTGTCATAAACAAATGCACACACACGCATGTGCGCACTAAATGCCGTACAACTCCGAGCAGTAAAGGGAAAATAATTCCGAGACAGAGGCCTCTCATAACGCCTCTGTTCCCCACTTTCCCCAATAACACCGTCATCGATCGGGAAGGAGAAAGAGGAGGCGGGAAGGAGTAAGAGAGGGAAGAAGGAGGAGAGGGCAACAGGACAGGTGTGCCGAGGGGCGAGAGTTTTACGACGTGGTTCTGCAGCACCACCTATGAGGTTCCAAGCGTCGGGTTCTGCCTGCCACAACCCACTATAAATTCCGCGACCTCCACAGACTGGAAGAAAGTAGGAGGCGTTAGGAGAACGACAAAGGGAAATTGTTTTGTCGCCGGTGAGGAGAAGAAAAAAAACAAAACAAGAAAGCCTGCTTCTGTTTGCGTAATTTGGGCTGTGAGAAGTGGAGAGGGGAGAGAGAGGGGTCTAGGCTAGAGGAGGAACGCTTTGGGTGGTTGAAAGAGGGAACCTCAAACACCCAGGGATGCCGCAGAAGGTGAGGGGGTTTGTCTCTTTCGTGTAGAAAGGAAGAAAGGAGTACAGCACAGTAAGGAGTGGGAGGGGGAGGAAAAGGGGGGGGGGGGGGGTTTCTAGAAACTCGGATTGTCGCTTTTGAAAATTAATGACCGCCTGCGCAGGCTAGTTCATAGTGTATAACCGCGTATCGGGGAATTGTAACAAGTACGCATTTACCATTCTCTCAGAGGGTACTCTGTGTGTTATGTTTGAAAAAAAAATAATAATAACGGAATGTTTTAACGCTTCGCTTTTTTGGTGTTCTCGGTGTTGGGTTTTTGTAATAAATGAAACCTATTAAATGGCTATTTCTTAGACACCTTAGTAGGGGTAATGACGCGATCTGTATAAGTACATTATTAGGAAGCAATTACGCAAACTCGCGCCACTACAACGCCTTCCCGTATCAAAACAGGAAGAAAGAAAGAGGAAGTGAGAAAAAGAAGGTGAACGAAAGAAGGAAGTAAATGTGGTTCTTCGCAAAGCGACGATGTCGAGCATCACAGCAGCTCTTTTCTGATACCTTGTGTGATAAATAAATGAATCGAAAAAATGTCAAAGAGTCTGCAGTGCAGCCGTCACCGCACGTGCTTTCTAACGACGACGCAATCAGGCTCTTGGTCTCGAACATTACCTCCAGCGACACCGGCCCTTCAACAAAATAAGCAACAGGGTGTATTCTACCGCGGCTATTTTCCACTCACGTACAAAATCTCGAAAGGCGTACCGCATTCGGAACGTCCAGGCATGCCGGGGACAGCGAATTCGGCACACGGGATCATCGATCCGATCGGCATGACGGAAGGTAGCCGAAAGCGAAGGCAGTAGGCCCCCATTTTTCATTCGTTTGAGGTAAACATACGCTTGGACGCGGATTTTCATCATTCTGCTGTCGTGGAGTCCTTTTAATATTTTTGTTTGAGATCTCCCCATTTGTTGAGGCATCACCTTTCCTCTCCCTCCGTCTTCATCCCTCGAACCTTCCCCGAATGAAATATATGTTTTTTTGCGCATGCGCGTAAGAGTTTTACTAATCGACCTGGAGAAAATTTAAAGCCATGTATGTAGGCTAGGAATATATTCCTAGGAGTCCTTCATATCTTCTTGTCAAGACCACGAAGTGGTCGATACTAGGTGCAACTTGCATTGGATGTCGCAGAAAAAAAATCTACGAATAGAAGCAATTAACTTTATACCATTGAAAGGTCTTTAGTCTTCAGTCTTTATTTATTTGGCTCTGGAGAGCCGAAAATAAAGGTCACGTGACATTTCGACAATCGGTGGACGAGTGGGCTAGCGCTCACCAGCTCGGTGCACGTGGAGCGAAAGCTCGTGCTGCTGAGTCCAGGGATCCTGGGCTAAATCCCCACCCCTGCCCGTTTCAATCTGGATGAGCATCGTACCGGCGTGCGGTCATATACTACTACTGCGCGGTGCATGTTAAAGACCCCAGGCGAGCGGCTGTGTTGCAGTGGTTAAATTTCTCGTAGACAGCCAGTGACTCGTCGCAACTTTGAGATGGCTAACCAACTTACGCTGTATAAATATCCACACAACACCCAATTTTATTTTCGATGATTGAAGTCAAGGACTGCTTGGTGCACTTATAACATCAAGTGTAGCTGCGTCAAACATCCTAAATAATCAAATGTAAATAGATCGAGCAACAACAGCAACAACAACACCAATAAAGTTATGTTTACATTTCTGCGTTTTTGGTCTCAGGGTTTTTACGGATGAAGATTAGAATGTCTAGCTCGCTCGTTCTTCAAATATTATCACAAATTCTGTTTAACACAACTGCAGTTTTACTCTCAGTACAACGTATATGAAAGTCGACGAATGGAGTAAATTGAAAGGGGTGCCACCACAAAAAAATAAATAATGTGAGGTAACAAGAAGCACAGTAGTCGCGTGCCGTGATGTCTAGATCACTAGTGCGTCCAATTAGGTGACCACTCCCGCCAGGGGCAAGAGTTCTTACCTTTTACTTCTCCGAGACGTTGCGGTCTTTAGCTACTTGATAAGGCGATTTGTTTTTGCCCTTTCACTCCGTGCCTGGTGCTCTTGGAATGCGGGCTCATTAAGATATGTATCGCATGGAAAAAGAAAACCTAGGGAACGGGGCATTTGGTATCGAAGAGGAGGAAGGAGGGGAAGAAGGGTGAAGAGAGGGGCGTGAGAAGAGAAATCAAAAGGAAACAAAATTCAAGCCGTACAATTTCATTTCGGAACTCCATTTACACTTTATGACCTATGATATAAAAGTATGTGAAGAAGAGGAGCCAAATTAATGTGTAAGACAGAATATTTGCCGGCTGCAGTTTTCCTTTTATAAATAAAGGACATTGATAAAAAAAACGATTTATTTAAAAGTGGAGTTTTTAGAGCTACGTATTTTCATCCTTGTTGCTGTTGTTTTTGTGCTTGCACAACAAAATAATTTCGCGCAGTACTTATATTGCTACTAAAAAAAAATCTTTTTGAATGCACAATAAGTCGTTCATTGGGACATGAAACATAGTATACACGAAGGAGCACATGAGCGAGTAAGACACGAGCAATGTTAGTAGCTTGCTTACCTTTTCACTGGCGTGTAGGGCGTGTGTGCAAGGAATTATTTTATTTCTCGCTTGACTCGCGAAAAACATAATAGAAGCAAGCAAAAGCTCTTCTAAATAGCCGCCGTTAGACATGCACTTTTACGGTCTTAGTATAGGTTGAAGCATTGGAGCTTTTTAAAAACTTATAAAACTCTAGTGAACAAGTTTTTGCAGTGACGATATTGGTATCACCACTACTATGAAGTGCCTTTTGAGGCCCTGCCGACGCGCACCAGTAAGGACACCAAATTTTTTTATTTTTAATAAACGTAAAACATATCTATTCATCTTCGTCCTCACTCTAGACTACGCCGCAATTATTTCAGAAGCCCGCGTACATTCATTGTAAAAAAAACAAACAAAAAAACATGCCGTATTAACCAAACTTGCTTTCTCCGGATGAAAAGACGAGATACCTTTTTATTGCCAACTGACATTTCCTTGCGGAGACATTAATACGAAATATTTGTGAGTTTGGAGGTGGATGCTACTCTCACTGACATCCTCAAAAACGCAGGGCGTTGTTTTTGATGTTAGCGCTTCTTGTTTTGTGATTAATTCTTCGGGATCCCTAACGGCTCAAACCGCAATATCATTGACTGCGGAGTGATCAAAAGATTCCTAGGTCACGCACATTCCCCGCATTTTATTGCTGTCAGCGATCGCGGTTGTGTACAAAATACCTCACCCACCAATCCGAGAGGCGCGTAAACGAAGCTGACCACCCGAATAGCCCCGGGGGCTTCCCCTGTGTGATCAACGCTTACGTGTCGGTTCCACACGAGTTCCTTTGCCAAACATCGTGGTCCGAGCGACCGCATGCACGGGCCACGGTTCGCTAATCCGTGACCGATGAGTGCACACGGATCCCTCGCGTCATCAGATTTGGACTCACTCCCGGTTTACGACGCAGTAAAACTGATAGCGAAGAATCCTCCCCCCCCCCCCCCCCCCCCCCCCCCCCCAGAAACACATAAAGACACGCATACGCACACTTTCGGACGATTTTGAACCGTGAAACCGCCGTCGTCGGCTGCGCAGGTGCTTACGTCGAGGTGCCGCTACTGCCCCAATGCCGTTCGTCAAAAAAAAAAAAAAAAAAAAATAAATAAAAAAAAAACAACAAAAAAACAACAGTTAACTTATTTGAGGTTAGTGTATAACTTTTTCCGAGTAAATTCCAAAACGCATCCCCTCCCCTTCAACTTTTCTCAGTACATGCATATTGCCAATCTAATTTACGCTAAATTATAGTAAAGCCTTTTGTACAAATGCACAAATAAAATATATATGTTTACACATTTGCACAGTCAGGCAAGGCGTCAACCACTCCAGCATTAAAATGCCTCGTCCTACTTCTCGGCTCCTTTTTTTCTAATTTATGCTACCGTCAGGTTATTAACTACTAGTTCAATATCTCATTTATACGCTTCTCGCAAAAAAAAAAAAAAAAAAAAAGAACGTAAAAAAGACAGTGTTTTAGGGGTAAGCATAAAGCCCCTGAAACGAAAAAAGGTAATGTTTAATATAGAGTAATTAACATTGTTTTCCGGGTGTACATTCACTATGACACACCAGAAATGCTTGCTGAGGCATCACAAGCTTTTCACAACTTTTCGTGGAAGTAAAATGTAGCTGCGTTAAGTTATCGCTGCGTTCCACTGCATCCACCAGAAATACATTTTTTATGAATCAGTCAAACGTCGGATGAGCGTTATAAAATCCAAAACTCGATGAGTCATATTGAAATGCACTTGTGTACAGCGCAGGCTCAATCTGTGCTAGTGATTTTTGATTCTCACTGACGACGTAAGGACAAAAAGTATGAGCCTATGTTGTCCCACCTTCAGCGCTAGCTTTCTAGCATTGACAACGCTTTCGCGCCTTGATCACATTAAGTGCGCCTGCACAGCTACAGCAGGGTGAAAGGCATGGAGCACGTGCTAACTCTGTCAGTGGCATCATTTGTCATTTTGTTGTATTTTCTTTCGGCTAATACATTGCGTTATCAGGTATTGATATTGGCTGCTCTCTTTTTCCGGGACTTTAAGACCCGCACCTATAAAGAAAACAATTCAAAATCGGCTGTCAACTTTATCTGCAGAATCCGATAGTGCAGCTAGCATGCGACGGTTTAAAGTTTTCAAGAAGACGTTGAACAGTCATTTCGGAGAGTGAAGAAAGAATGAATGTTTATTCACTTCCCCTGAAATGTCGGAGCGCAGGTCTGATTACGTCATAATATCACGTAACGCGGGGTTAGCTCCCAGCATTCCGAATGCAGCCTGCACCAGTCCGCATTCATTGATGGAGAGGTGTACCCTTCTTCGGAAAACGTTGATATGTGTTACTACCGATCACTAAATTTTTACGGTTATCTAAAAATCCCTGAGTTTATCGACGATGCGGGTTGACAATGTTTGTGCTACCGTGTGGCCTTTTAATCTGTTGTTCAATGGAACACAGTAATACGATATTGTTAGGAAGGTGTACGGCCGACAGCAAATTCCGAAAAAGCGATCCACTCAATGAGATAGAAATATTTTACGGAAACCGGGCCGCTTGCGCGGAGCATGGCACGATGGTCAGGCGCGCCACTGCCCAAGCGTCGTCGTTTTCTTCGTCACATTTCCCCCTCCTTTAAAGATGACAACCCGTCCGATGAATGAAGGAAACTCGAGTGTAAAGAGAGAAGCTCACAGACACAACCACAGAAGTCAAATACGAAGGCGCACAGAGAGATGAAGGGCTGCTGCCGGCCGCGAAGAATGAAAATGTGCTCCAGTGTCCTTCGACCTGCCTCCCCTCTCCGCAGACTTGCAGACTTCTGTGCCAGTCAGAGCCCCACAACGTCACGACCCGGGCTGGGGAATTCATCTGACCGCTATTAACAGAAATCGGGCTGGGTACAGGGCATGGGACCACCAGTACGCGTCTGTTTCTTGGTCACGTCTATAGTTCATCTCGTTCACGCCACTCTTAATTTATCACTTTCATTAAAACCTTCGTGACTTACGTTTTTCGAGCAATTTGTCTTATCGTCACTTTGGCATCTGCGGCAGTAAAAGTGAAGGGGGGCTGCACGGCGGCCTTATGGGCTGAAGGTCACTCGGCTTTGGCGGAGGCCTGATGCAACCGAGATCTCGAGTAATGAGGACGATGAACGGAAGGTGATTTACGCCGCACCTTCACCAAATATTGCACAGATGTGCGACTGCCCGAAAAAACAAAACAAAAAACGAACGTGTCCTCTCCATGAGATAGAAATATTTTATGGAAGCCGGGTATTGGCGCGCAGAGCCTGGCGCGCAAGGGTCGGGCGCTCCACTGCCCTAGCGTCGTCGTTTACTTCGTCACAATTTAAGTATTTTACATTTCACGACACTTTATTTTGTAAGGTCCCTCCGAGTTTTCAATGCATTCTCAGATGGGTCTCATTTTATTCGTGAATATTTTTTTTTCATTCTTAACGCAAACGCGGAAGTCTACTTCCAGCTGATGATTGGAAAACAAAAGAAACGTTGATTCTGTTCAAACACAATTTGTATCAAAAGTTTTGATCTCGCAGTAAAACAAAGCTAAATTCACTTTGAGCTCTGACATTCCCACTGCTGCGACATAAGCTTCTGAAGCTCAACCCATCACTGCTGTCTGTTTTTTCTTTCCTCTTTTGGATGTTCAATCAAAAGAAAATGAAATTTCAAGCAAATCCCGCAGAATTGTTTTCCGGGTATTGGTTGATAATAAAATAAAAAGCGATGATGACGTCTAGTCGGTGGGAATAGAACAAGGCGACAGACTAAAATCGAGATCTTCGGCAGCATTAAAATTTAGACGTTATGCGACTCTGTGTCACTGTGTGACGTTTTAAAGTCACGGAACTTCTCAGATTCCTGGGAGGTCACGGTCACATGACGCCACGATCCTTTCTGACGATTAATTGTCATGACTTTCCTTTATTGCGGTTTTATCATAATTATTATTCGTCCCACAAAACTTATTTTGGTTAAAACTAGACGCCAACATCGGCAACCTGCTATGTCAACATAATCGATGAACACCAGTCAATAAAACATATTTCTGTGTTCGCGAAGTAAGTCAGCTCAATAGCTTAAACTGGCATGATCAAGTAAAAAAGTGCATCGGCGAACAAGATTAAGATAAAGACTGGGAAACATTCATCAATCGCGTTTCGTGACACCCCGAGGGGACAAAAATAACACAAAACTTGTGGTAGTTGACAAATAACGTACTGGCTCAATAGTCATTTTAGCTCAGTGAGGCTGTGCAAGTCAACTAAAAGGACAGGCTTCCCTCCCCTAAAATGACCTCTCCCCTTTGTTTCCGTTGCTCTACCCATTTATTTCGTACGTTTTGTGAAGGGAAATACAACGGGGCTTCGTTTTCGTCGTTCATTTCTCATCTACGGAGTTCTCTCGGAAAGGAAGAAGAGAAAAACAAAATCGGGACATATACCCGGAAGCCTCCTTTCCAGCCCGAAAAGAGGAGCGGGACGATGAAACACAAACACGTCGCACAAATCGTTTCATTCTCACAAACTTTTGTCTGGCGGTTTTTCCCTCCCTCGTCTTGATCCCTTCCTTTGCTTTTTATTGTTATATATATTTTTACTATTTTTTTTTTATCACTGGGGTTTCTACCTCTAAATGCGACCGATACGCCGCGAGCCAAGGTTCGCGGAGCGAAGGCTTTCTTTCTTATCCCCGTATCTCTTTTATTTTTTTCTCTACTCTTCATTTATGTTTTTCATTTCCCCTTCCCCAAACTTCCCTCAGGAAGCCATCGATATTTGGCACGCGATTTTTTCTACTTATTCATCTACTTTTTTCTCTATTGGTGCATAAACGGATAAGAAACGCTAGAAGCAATACAGCCAAATACATAAAAAAACAGCAAAAGAAGACAAAGCAATAAAAGTAATACAAATTTAAAAAAAAAAATGCGCCTAAAAGGATTTTTAGGGTTGAGAAGAAGTGGTAGATTGGAAGACGCATCGAAGATTCCTTCCCAATGGGCCGAGCCAACCATCGGAGTCCGTCGTTGTCAGCGACGTGAGCGACATTTTTCAAACGCCATTCCCATCGAATCTTCCTCCACATTTTCCCGTGTGCTCGCGGGCCCACGCCGCGAGAGACGGTAGGCTGGAACGCCAGCCTTGTTTACAGTCGCTTGAACAAACGACTACACTCTATCCATCTCCTCAATTCTTCTATCGGCTTCAGCTTTGTCTTTCTTTTTTGAAGAAGCCTAAGCCGTAGCCCGCAATCCTATTTCTAGGGTGTTTTCGACGAGTAATACAGGCAGCGAAGGTAAACCATTCGAAGGATCAGACGCATCTAAATGGGGGCTTATCAATACATCTATGATATATTGTTATCAACTGTCAGCTCTTTTCACTAATATGACTTTCTAAACTAGTTAAAATTTTTACGAGGTCACTACAATAGCTTTCAGGCTGCTTCTGTTGTACTGAAAAATCAAATTCATACAAATTAATTTTATTTATTACCATATCAGAAATTGGCAATTCAGGAAAGGAGAAAAAGCTGCATAAGTGCATCTTGACAATGCCTTTTGCTTCCTACAGGGAGATCGACCGCCAGGAAAAGTGCCACCGTATAAGGCAGAAAACATAATAAGTTATATTGAGATATATCTTTTATCGGAAAAAGAGAAATATTCTGCCGATTGTTTTTTTTTTATCGCATAAATACAAACGTTAAAAGAATTCAGTACAGTTGTTAGTGTGTAATCAGTCATCTCAAGCTCGTAATTAGTTCGTGAGCGCGGCACTTGCAAGGATCCGGCGCTGCGGACCTTATATCTAACATTTTACACTTAGTTCAGGTATTTGCGGCAATGGACGATTGTGAATTGAAAGCAATGCCGCGCAGATTGTCACAAGATTATACTCGAAATATATTTTTATTTTATTTTCATTACTATAGATCTCTCTTCCTCACGTAAAATGCATAGAAGGCCACATTACAGGGAAACCGAAACGAACACATTTGAGAGTACGCCGAACAGTTCTGTGACTTTGTTTGAAGCTTATATGTAGGTGCGATATATTACCTCAATCTATTGAATTCCCCACACGCTTTAGGCGCGCTTAACAAATTACGCGTAAAATTATATTAGGCAGTCATAAATAATGTGAAATTGAACAGATAACACTATGCTATTCAAATATTAATTTAAATATATTCAACGAGCGAAATAGGCAGAACAAGCTGCACACCAGACGCTCAATTGGTACAAGAATGAAACGCAAAACACGAAAGTCAATTAAGTAAAAAAAGAACAAAATGAAACTTAGGGCAGTAGTAAAAAAATTCTAGCGTTCACTGAAGGCACCGGAAAAGATAAAATTCGACGTTTGCATCGGTATCAAGATCATTATGGGGTTTATATTTATAAAAAACGAATACTAGATAAACGCGCCAAAAATCGAATGAAACGGCAATAAAATAAATGAACGACCGACACTAAATCCAGTCTAATCTCCTTTCGGTTATCCGGGCAACCAAGTTGGAGCCCCGGACTGATACCCCTGTCAGACGGGCACCTTAAAGGGCCTTTACGCCAAAAGACCTTTAGTGTAAATGTAATTTAGGCAGTGCCACGCGGCAACTCAAATGGCATTTAGCGTAAAGGTCATTTTCGTGCATCTAAGTTCCCGCAACTCCTTTACGGCTGCTAAAGGCCTACTCTCGCCAGCAACGGTCTGCACTAGAGAAGCGAATTGAAATAAAAGATCGTACCAATATCGAAAATCAGTGCCTTTGCATTTTTATTATTGAAAAAGAGTGCGTTTCACGTATATTCTGTTCAAACCTCGCTCTACACTCTAAAAAAGGCCCGTGCGTCTGCTTTCCCGCACAACACTCGGAGAGCCAATCACCGCGACTTACGGAGGCAGCTCAGCGAATGACGATGACGAAGCATATGTTTAGACCATGAAACGCAGGCTGAGTTGTGACATTAATCAATGCAAGCGTGACGTTTGTCATTGCTTAAAGGGGTACGGAAACGAAATTTTAGCCCCAATCTTTCTGCATAAATATGGACTATAGGGACGGGCACCACCTCGGAAATATCAATATCGCGCTGTAAAACACAGGAGAACTAATTTCAAACATAATTAAACGATTTCAAATTCACATCTGGTGGATGGTGTGAAAGTTCTCGTGACAACACTTGTGGCATAGGAGCAGCGCCGTTCTGCGGAAATACGGCGTGCCGGCAGAATTAGCCTAGGCCTGAACGCGTTTGCAAAGCCTTGGCGGAGAAAGCCAAAGCGTAGTTGGCCACAGTGAGCTCGTTCTCGTTGCAGCTCTTTGCACGATACAACCCGAGCATGCTTCTGGCATGGCCGGTATTAGTTGCTGCGAGTCGCGAGCTGCGAACCGACATTAAAGAAAAATACGCTTGAACTACGAGAGTGTCAGCAAGAGCCTTTAATGTCACAACTCAGACTGCGTTTTTTGCTCTAAACAGATGTTTCGCCATCGTCATTCGCTGAGCTGCCTCCGTAAGTTGCGGCGATTGGCTCTGCGAGTGTTGTGCAAAAAAGCAGACGCACGTTTTTTTTTTTTTTTTTTTTTTTTTAGTGTAGTAATAGTTTTCTGTTCTCGCGGCCCCAGCTATCTAGTAGGCCAGGTCGTCACCTACTCGCCCTGGTCGCGTCGTCCGCTTTGGTTGGCTTCGGTACTTCGGTTTTCATCCTGTCGATTTTTCTTACAACCATAGTTATCTAGTTTTAATTTCTCTACTTATATTAATATTCGCTCTGTATATATTTAACGTTTTTCTTTGTACATATATATTTCTGTATCTCACACTCGCGTCGTACATTACGTCGAATGACGGAGGAGCGTCCGTGAGTAGGAAGGGGTCGCCGCGCTTCCTTCGGAGCGTTGAGGCGACCTGGGCAATGATACGACTTTGGGAGGATCGTCTGGAGGGCCTCCGACGCGCGCGATGAACCTCAAGCGCGAGCACGACACCGAACCGAACAGGGCAAAAGCGTAGCAGAAGCCCGGAAATGACCGGGAGCACGGAGCAACGTTAGAACTATGGTGCCTAGAGCGCGTCTCCCGACTGGTGTGTTTAGCGTCCTATCCCGCCCATACATCAACAGTGGTCCCAAAGTGGCAACAAATGTCGTCACAGAAGCCGAAGTGTCATGCTGTTGCATGTCCCGATCCTGGCGGTTGTTCGTAGAAATGCTGGCGAAAATCACAGGCGTTCCAGGCGTCCCAACTTCCGGCTGCCTTATCTTCCGTGGACTGCCGCATTGGAGAGCGAGCTGCAGCAGAACAGGCGTCGGCCACGTACAACACAGCTATTGGGACGCCGCCAGGTTCGCGTCCGGCGACAGCATGATACTTCTATGACGTCATCAGGCGGAAATCGAGGGACCACTTTTTTGGACCCGGTGAACACACCAGTCGGAGACGCGTGCCGGGCACCGTAGTTAGGACTGAAGCGGGAGACGGCCAGGGTTGCCGCTAATCACCAAAAATCACTTTGCTTGGGCTTGAAGTGGACTCTGTTGTAATCACTCGACTACACTCCTCGTTTTGTCTTTTTTTAATATATTGTTTGCTTCAGAAAAACTTAAAAAAATTACTTATATCGCCAAAATATTACTTTTCTGGCGTGAACATGATTTATCCGTTTGAACCGAGCTAGGAGACTTTAATCGCTGTAAACATCGTCGAAATGACATTTACCTGCGCTGTCTGGCACGGTAGAACGCAAAGGTCATTGAAAAATCCTAAAGGTCTTTGGCGTAAAGGTCCTTTTAGGTGCCCGTCTGACAGAGGTATCACAGTCCAACTCCGTTCGCTTTTTTGTTTTTTTGCTTTGTTTTCGAAGAATTTTTAGCGCTTATTTACATTAATTTTTTCTTTCAAGCGCACTGTGGTTCAACTAAGGTACGCCTTTTTCATGCCATGTATGTGAGCAGGAAAGCGAACGATGAATCCAAAATCACAGCTTTTCTGACCAGCTAGAGATCTTTTCAGTGCTTTTCACCCAGGAAAAAAAAAAAATGCTGAGTCAAAAAACAAGCTCGTCAGCAAAAAAGACGATATTTTTTTTCTTTCTTGCTGGCAAGCTTGTTTTCACTGTAATAGATACTGCAGGCCGGTAGCATTAATTGTTTTTTGATCCAGGTGACGTCATGTTCGCGCTGTATTCCAACCGCTTGCGTAACATTCTCACGAAGCTTTCTGCGATGCATAGCTTACTTACTCGGCCCGAAAAACATAATTTTCGTTTCTAGGGAAACTCCCTGTATAGTGTATTTCCAGCAGTAAAGAGCTTTAGTATTGCTTATTGGAGTAAACAGAGGGGCTGAGCGTTTGCGTAGAGTTCCGTGCTCTACACTCGCCATGCGCGAAGTCGCCATGCGCAAATCTGAGACGCAGTTTGGAATCCGCGGATGCCCAGTGGCGACGACATTAGACAGTTTTAGTATAGCGTTGCTGGATCTTACGTACGCAATACGCAATAGTATAGCGTACGCTAAAAATGACCTGCTCGGACCGAATTTAGTTGTGCGTTACGTTTTCGAGTGAACACCGCGCATGACCTTGGTTAAATGTGCTAGAGCCGTAGAATTCCGCGTGCTTATAGCGCAACCATACTCCTGGAAAGAAATATTGAAAAAGAAAAAGTGTCCAATCATTTTATTTCAGACTAAACCAGGCCACAGCTGCCTCGTCAAGCGCGCTTTTTTTCGGGGTACAGAGGCTACGAGTACGAGTGCGTAGCTAAATTCTATCACGGAGCCTCCGCCAGTCGTCCCGTGGAAACGGCACCTTTTATCAATGCTATCGCAGAATGAAATTCATGACCCCAATGTCCAGTGCATAGCGAGAACTTGGGCGATTTATTTTAGAGTCGTTCGTCCGTCGGAGATGAACTGTGTGAATAGGCTTAGCGTTGAGCAGATCGCAGCGTCTACGCACACTGCGAGTGGCGAACATTTCCACTGTGCGCTCCTTCAGCTGCAGGGCGATCTGATTCGACCGCGGTAGGTCTCAGAAAGAATCGCCGAGCTGAACACCACGCAATTTCACGTAGCACAGAACTTCAAAAACACCACGTCGCCCTTGCTGCGCCAGTCGAGGCAACCGCCATCTTGAAACTGGCGCTCTCGTTGGGTTCGAGATGTCTCGAGAGCGTCCCGCAAGGCCCGCTAGCCAGCAACGCAAAATCCCCAGCGTTGCGTGCGTACGCAATACGTTAGCCCTTCTATTGTGTTCTACGCATGCGCACTCACGACCCGCAATCTCATTGCGTACACTATTCTAACAGCTTGCTAATATGAACTCCTGGTGCTGGACACACTAACGACGAAAAAAAAACAACAACAAGAACAACAACGATGTCAGTTAAAAAGGATCGAGGTACACCTAAGCACTTCTTATGAGTTGTGTATGCGAAAGCATGCACGTCATTCTTCCGCTCCATTATTCCGCCTGCAGCGTATTAGCTTCAACGGCAGAGCGCGCCCTCTCCTTGCCGCTCTGATCTTGAACGTTTCGTGTTACCGGCGCGCTGATGGACACGGAGTGCCATGGGGTGGCGGTCGTTGAAACTGAAGCGCAGAGGCCAGTGGGAGCCTCGTCGACGCGTGTCAGCCAGTGGCACCGAAGCTGAAATCCATCAGCTTCACTCCGCTCTTTTGGGATGGGGGATACTATACTTCGTTTCACCTTATGTTGTACCTCAGCGAAGGTTAGAAGCGCGAGCTCATAGAATTTGCAGCTGCTCCTAATGCACGAGAGCTTGTGCCGCCAAGATGTGCACTAGAGCAAGAAGCTCGCGCTTGTAGCCTTTCCTACGGTACATCATACGGTGAAACGAAGTATAGGTGCCGTTTGGCTAGGCTTTTCGCGTGGTTTCATAGCTGGGAGCTGGCTTCACTTGAAGAAAGGATTTAAAGTGCCGCTTGGCTCGGCTTCAAAGCTGATGACATTGGCTTGGTTTATAGGGCAGTTAAGGTTTCGGATTAAAAAATGAAATGGGGCTTCACTAGTGCGTCGAAATCTATAGCGTCACACAGATCTCCACGCGTTCGTAGCGTGTTTTCGTTGCCATTGCGCAACTTCGTGTCTTTAGGAAATAATGAATGCACGCTTATTGGTCTCTCATGTACTGTTCCGAAAGTTCGGGCGCTCAATATCTTCAACTACCTATTTTCTTTAAATATTTTTCGTGGCGGACAGCTAGTACACCGGACCGGCGGAGATAAAACGCCGCGATAAAACGCCTGTGGCTGTGGCACCGGTGATTGGTTGTCGTCACTGGCAGCTAAAAAAACGCGCGGCGTGGCTTATGGTGTTGGTGCTTCGTGATTGGTTCTCCGCCGTTCTTATCGGCCAATGCCGCAATCTTATTGGCTGAGGAGCGATAATGAGATGCGTGGAGCCCGCCACTCTCCGCGTTTCCTAAGGTGTTAGCGACTATATCAGCGATGTGCGCCACCAAAGAGCGTCGCTGTAATCAAAGTTCGCAACTGGCCAAACCATAGCTTCCTGGACACAGATAATGCCTGCCCAAACGCCGGTTCATGGCGAGGAAAATCCTGCCAATCACGGCGAGGCAGAGGCAAATCTTGCAAATCACGGCGAGGCAAATCCTGGCCGTGACGTCGGGAGCGGAAACCATCAGAGGGCGCCACCGACACTTCTCGGCGGAAATAGCTGAAGAAACCGGATGGTGGCAACTTATGTCGCTGAAAAATCAGTATAAATACCGTGATCATTAAACTATCATCGTCACTGGTATTTATAAAAAAACATAATCAACGACCATATTAAATTTACAAGCAACCCATCGATTGCAGTGTTTGTAATTTGTGTTAGTCATTATTGGTTGCTCTGTCATAAAAAAAAAAGCTGAATAAATTTTTAGTTTTGTTCAATATCGCGCTCTTCGATTTTTACAAGTTCCAATATAAAATTATTGTTACTCGAAAGTGCTTTTTTTTTGTTTTTTTATTAAAGGGAAACTGAAGCGGTCTTGTATGGGAGACAAAACACTTCAATGTCCTTCATTCGGCTTCCAGGATCACGAATATCAAGATTAATTTTTAATTTAGTGCACGGAGGCTGCATAAATTCATTTTTAAAGATCCGCCGAAGCCCCTGCTTCCCAGGGCGTCACGTCATACTAGAAGTTTTCGGAATCTCTGCTCTCGAGCATTTTCAGCGCCTGTCAAAGCTATGCACGCACGCTCTTGCAATTTCCAAAAAAGTCAGAAAGAGACGTCACGGCTGGTGTCAGTACGGAAAAATATACCTGGTAAGTTTGCGATTGCCCGCGCTGCCCACACGAGCGACACGGGCTTCGCGGCCCAAAGATCCTAGTATGACGTCACGACTGGTCGGAGGTTTTTCGCGTATTCTCGCGTTTAGTTACATCTTCGGGGAAAACGAACGTGATATTCAGATTCACGGGATAAAAATACGCCGAAATTCACCTCTAACTCATTATTTTCAAAAAGTATTTGAGTTTCCCCTTAATGTAATGCATCGCTACGTTCGAGGTAGGGTAAATAAAATAAAAGGTGAAGCTATAAACGAGCAAAAACATGGGATCAAATAGCTCAAAAAGGAAACCTCGGTCAAATCCTGATATGTTTTTTTTGGGGGAACATTACTTTCCTCCTATGTTCGTGCATTTTAAAGGAATATGTCACATTACAATAGAGACATATCACACGTCGACATAAATTTCCCGAAGCTGAACGAAAAATACACCATATCTGCGACAATGCGATGCTGCGTCAAAAGCTAAAGTTTAAAAAAATAAAAAAAAAAAATCGAAAAAAAACTTTAAAAAAAACTAAAGAAGGCAACAGGCGAGGACTGGCTTTTAAACTGTCTATGGTTCGCCCCATCAGCTGTCCTTTTATTATGTTCACTATTGGCATTCGGTTTCGTTTCGCGAGGAAGCCTTCACATAACCAAACAGTAACACAGACACAACTATTCCTTCCCAAACCATTCTGAACTTTTCCAACACCACCCATAAACGAGAGCATCCATCACCCGTCTGAGACGTCGCCCTTTCTCTCTAATGCGGTAAAGACTTAAGCTATGCAAACAAATATTATAATAAAAGCTAGAGAAACAAACATTCTCGAGCAAAAAAGGCCCATGGCAGCAGCTGAGTGCTTTAGACTTGGAAATCAGATGGCACGCCATCCACTATCGATATAAAATAAACAGGTATACCGACAAAAAAACAAACAAAAGAAAAACAAGTCAAGAAAGGTGACCTATAGGCATCAGGTCTCCGCCAGCTCGACTCGATAGCGACACGTCAGAAAGCAACGACAAATAAGTCGCTCGATACTACTAGAAAATAGAACACAAAGTGCGCTCAAAGAGAGAGTGAGAGATAAACAAAACAAAAATTGTCAGACGTTTACATATCTCTATAATGCGAAATTAGAGCGCAGCTCTCGAGATATTTTGATTTTGCGATATACCGTAACGGGAGCATGCGCAGAAGGAGAAGGGGAGGCTACGAAGGAGGAGGGGAGGGAGAAGGAGCAGGGAAGGGTATGGAGAGAGAGGAGGGGAGACTACAGAGGACCCTCCCTTCCTCCTCCCCTTCGCCTCGTCTTCTTCTCCTCCTGCTTCTCCCATCCTCATCCCCTCCTAGACTACCTCCTCCTCCTCCCCTTCTTCCTTTTTCCCCGCTAAATTTAGCTGAAAAATTAACACCACGTGACTTCAAGACCAACTCAGATTCCCCACTAAATTTAGCAGAGAAAATGATGTCACATGACTTTGTGTCACGTGACCTAGGAACATATTTCAGTTTCGCCGCTAGATTTAGCGGAAAAATAATGTCATGTGACCTCAACAAAAATTCAACTCCCCACTAAATTTAGCGGGTAAATTGAATGCGCAGCGTTGCATTATGTGACGTTACAGACCTACACCGTCTAAGAAATGCCTTCGCGTCTACTTACCTGCAAAACACTCGAAGAGCCAATCTCTGCGATCTGCGAAATCAGCTCAGCGAATGATGGGGTGAAACATCTGTTTAGACCTCAAAATTAAGTCTGCGCTGTGTCATTACGCAATGCAAGTATGACGCTTTGCATTGCGTAATGCCACAGCGCAGACTTAATTTTGAGGTCTAAACAGATGTTCCGCCACGTCATTGGCCGAGCTGATTTCGTAAATCGCAGAGATTGGTTCTTCGAGTGTTTTGCGGCTAAGTAGACGCGCAGGAATTTCTTAGAGTGTACACACAAATTCAGTTTCTTCGTTAAATTTAGCGGGGAATTGAATTGGTGCATAGGTCTGTGACGTCCCATAATACAACGCGCGCGGTTACGCCGACGGCGACGGCAACGCCGCGAAACATGGGAACGAGCGCCTAAAGCGTGTTTCACATGCAGCGATTTTGGCCCTAAAGGGCCACCCACACTAGCGAGAAAACGCGCCCGGCGCGCCGATAAATCGGTTAAGCGGGAAGATAAAGGGCGTGTCTCTGCACGCGCTCGTGGCGCTGACTGTGCTTCGGCGACATTTTGTTACTTGCCGCGATCGGCGGGCCACGCGCGTTTTCTCGCTAGTGTGGGCGGCCCTTTAAGCGGCGCGATTTCTGCCGTCGCGGCGCTCGTGCCGCAGAATTGCTGGTGCTGGCCAGAGCGCCGCAACGGCAGAAATCGCGCCGCTCTAGGGCCAAAACCGCTGCATGTGAACTAGGCTTAAGAGCTGCGCTCTAAAACAGACGCAACATAAAAGGAACGTAACGTCTCAGATGACCTCCTCTCCCTCCTCGCGAGCGATGGACAGAGCCCCCGCAGAGAACTCCTCGAGCAGAAGCTCCTCGTGCATAATCTCCATTTCCGCCGCTAAAACCCTCCGTCTACACCCAGCGAGCGATCCGCGTCTACCGTGGTAGAAAAGGAAAAAAAGGAGAAAAAAAAATAAAAAGAAAAAAAGCACACAAGCACCCTTAGCGTGTTTTCCGATCCCTCTTGTGTTCGCGGAGGACTCCTTACTTAAAAACCGGAAGGAAGCCCATGAATACGTCGGCAAGTCCTCAATTGGAACTCTCCGGGGGAACCTCATAGGCTCAGTGGACGAAGGGTACGTCTTGTTTAAATTCTGGACTGTAGTTAGTCTTGTTTTGACATGCACTGTAGCAGAGGTGACAAGCGATTGTTGGCAGTTCAGGAACGTGTTTAAAATAAAGCAGATGGCGCTCATAGCCTTCCATCTCACAGTTCATGCGAAGACGGGACGGACCATAGAACTGCCACTGTGGTGGATGAGAATACAGTAGGCAACTTGTATTTCCGTTTCCAGCGATGTGCCACCAGTGACACGAGAGCAGAATTCGCAAATTTGTAAGTGCTGCAAGTATTGGCGTATAATTAAACATTTTGTCGCTTATTTATTATTTTTTTTTTTTTGTGAGCAGCGAGCAAGACGTTTTGATTGTTTGCGAGCGTCTCTGCGGTCTCTGCCTTTCCGCCTGCTTTCTTCCTGGCCACGAGACAACGCAGCGCGTAGGCACTTGCGACCGATCGGCGCGGGAGGCGTCTGGCATTAAATTGCGAACACTCCCCAAGATTTTAGATGGAGCTCCTCTACAATCTAGGCTCCCTAGCGGCGGGTCGTCTGCGAACGCGATCAACGTCGGCTTAGTCAAATGTCTTGCATCATTTTTTATAGAAAAAAGGTTACGCATTGAAATTTTACCCGGTAAAACTGACGTGCTCAGTGCACATTCCATGAAAGTTCGAACTTTCTATGTGCAGGCGCCGATTTTTTCGACTCCATTAGAGCGAAAGATCCGCTGTGCTTCCCTACACTACGACTTTGGCCACCGCGCTTGCACCTCTGGGTTCGCCTTGTACCCCCTCTCAGTTGACGCTTCGACCTCTTCCCGGTTCCGCTTGGCAGCCACCTCGGAGTGTGCTCTCGATTTTCTGGTTCACTCGCCCTTGTTGCGTGTTCGGTGACAGATGGCGCGAGTCCTCCGGGCAGGGCTTTCTCGAAGCGACAGAGTGATGCACCTGCAAACAGAAGGGCGGAGGCCACCTGAAGAAGTTTGCTCGGTCAACAACGGCGTCGGAGTGGCAGTCGGGCTCCGAAGCGGCGAAGGGTGGGCCTCCGAGGTGTCATCGTCGAGTGTCGAGCTTGTCCAGGGCACACTCATCGGTATGCAGATCGCAGTCACCAGAAGTTGTCGACGTCAACGACGGCAATTCTTTCGTGCTTTTGTCTTGCCGATTCGAGCACAGGCATGCATATTAAGGGAGAAGGGGATGGGGTAATAAAAGAACACAGGGGTCTCTAATATCGGCATTCTGTAGATTCCGATTTGCAGTGTGTGGTCCGCTAAAAACATAGTCCCTTTGTGCGAAAAAAATATATATATGTATTGCTCGCGCGCGCACGAGTCACGATATACTTGTGAACGACCTTTTTGTACTCTTGCAGGTGACCCAATTGCCACAAAGAAGATGTGCTTGAACAATGGTTGTACGGGTTGCCACAACAGCTGAGGTGTCTGTGGGCGGTCCAATGTCGGCGTTTGTCTTTCTTTATAATATGGACGTGTAACCGTTTCAAAGAAGTGACCGGGGAATTTTCGATACTAATTACTGAAAGTTTCTGAAACGTCCAAAGAGCTTCTGAAGTATTTTTTAAACATTATTGGGTTTGTGTGTGATGTATCTCAGACGATGTTTTTTTTTTTTTTTTTTAACATGGCTTTGACACTAGTGTATTCCCACCTTATGCAATTCAAACAGCTTTCTTGTCGCCGGATTCTTTCAGTTGACAAAATTTGACTATTTCCTTTGGTATTTTTTTTTGCTAGTTCATGGAATAATGTTGATCACAATGTTGACACAGTTCGAGAATGTTCCCAGGATTATTACAGTCAGATGAGGCTAAACACGATCAGTGCCGTGTTGTACTAGACAGGGACGTTGTTACAATCAAAACTTACGTAAAAATTGGGGTTGTATATTTTATGAAATCGCTGCGTTGAAACAATTGCCTTAGCTTAACAATATCTGCACACAGAGCGCGTACCCTGTGGATTGACCACTCCGGCGTGTGGGTATGGTGTGCACTGGTGAGACACAACCTGAACCAGATCACGTGGCCATATGTTCTAATTTTGTGTACCCTCCTCGTTCTTTTAAGTTTTTTTGTTATTGCTTTTATTGACTACCAATACTTGTTTGGTCAGTTACGATGAGCAAAGGATACTTTATTTCCAGTATTTCGTGAAAGTAAAAAATCATTTTGTGACCGCGTTTACAACAAATGCTCGCTTAAAAATCTTGTGTCCAGCCCGATTAGAAAAAGAAAAAGAAAGATGACCGTGTGTTGGTCTTTGGGCATTCAAAGAAACAAAATGAGGTAGCTTGTTGTTTGACCCATTTTACTTTAGGTAAGATGGGACAAAAACAAGAAATCAGAAGCTAGGAAGGACAAGTCTCAGAGCAACCTCCCTGAAGGTTTCGGGGCGTAGACTGACGTGTCGCCAAGATAATCGACTTTTTTGGGGCACCGGATCCCGATGTATGGATTCCATTACAACGCTCGAAAAGTCGTGAGAAGAAAAAAAAAATGAAGGAGTAGAGGAACAGGTGAAACAGTGAGAGGATTCAGTCGCAGCCTTTCTAAAGCCAGGCGTGAGTTTGCGACTCTAGAAAGACCTCTTTCCGCGAGGTCCAACTCAGGAATATTATCTTCCAAAGCTACTCTACCTCTCTCCTTTCTCTGGTAACGGGGGAAAGAAGGAAACAGTAGATATTTCAATAGAACAACTGAATATTTAAAGGAATTCAAAACTGGGGAACACTTTGTTGTATGATTTATGCTGCGCCCTTTGTAGGGTGGAATATACTAAACTGCGTTGCATTCGTCTTTTCTTCTTTCTGCATATAGTCTTATAAACAACGAGAGAGGTGCACCTGTAAAAGCCTTTGCTCGTAGCCTCATGGCGAGTTGGTCTTCCTCTATATTTTACAACGCGCCAGAAAAAGACAAGAAAGTCAAATATTATTGAAAACGAAGATCCAAGTACAGTGACACTGGACAGCGAAATGGCTCACGTCCATTCCTCGACGAAGTTTAGTAGGGTACGTTGTTGTGCTAGTTGGTTCATCTTAGTTAAACATATGAAATAGCGCAAAAAAGGAAAGGACAAGAAGTATACACGTAAAGCGCTAACTTTCCACTAGTTCTACTCAGGAAAAGCAAGCATATATATACACACGACAGGCAAAGCAGCACCACATAAAAGTTGATTATTTTGTACCCTATCATTCAAAAACTGGAATTCATTACTATCAAGTACAATAGGACTTTCGCTGACACATGCCGTCCCACCTTTTTTTTGTTGATAAAGAACGTTTCCAATAGCTCTCGAACGACCCTCTCTCGGCTTCTCCCCAGAATCCTTATCTGCTGAAGTCGCGGAACACTGCCACACGTGTAGCAATGCATAGGCAAATGCGAGCCATATTTAATTTTTATTAATAATGCGTGCTCTCGTGCTCGGTCATTGATGCACCGCCCCGTCTGGACCGATGTATACCTTACAAAAACTGAGTGGGATTTCGTAGACCACATCCACTGTGCAGTCCACGTAAGGGGTGACGTGTTTCTTGTCGCATGGCACTTTTGCCTTCTCATCAGAAATGCGGGAGCACAACCCAGCCAACTTCTTTGGGCCAGAGAACACAACAGGAACAACGTACTTGCTTGCAACTTTCTTTAGATTGTGGGCAACCTTGTGGATGTACGGAATAACCTCTGGCCTCGAGTTTCATGGAAAGAAACAACAAAAATATATACTATCAATTTTGGGTACAAACAAGGCATAAAAGACCTCTAGTAATAATTGGAGGTAAAAAGGATTGTTAATAATTTGTTAATTCTATAGCAGAGAGAAACACACGTATAGGAATGTTGATGCGTAAAAAGTGCTTCAAATAAAATACGCTGAAGCCATCACGTGTCGTGTTAATAAAAAAATTAAGTAACAATTGCATTAATTTTTACGTGCTATCATCTTCATACCCTTTCTGGTCTACTAGAAGTACGCAAAAAAGAAAACGCAGATATAGCTGGCATTTTAGAAATAAATGAATGTGACAGTGAATTAGAACGACACCAAACAATCGAAGAAGACAACTTTCTCAGCGACATGTTGGCCGCTACAGTGAGTTCTTCCAGCCAACTTCGACTGCCCTGGCGATTTGTTTAGACACCAAACAGAGTGATTTGTATCTATTGGTTGGACGAGTCTCTTGATGCAAGAATACCATCCTGGCGGATATCGAGCATGATGCTAGAAAACGTTTCATTTATATGTGGGTGTGAACAATGTATAAATGTATAAACCTCTACGTATTAAAAACGAATTCCCGAGTCGGTAGGTCTAAAGTGAGGTGCACGCAGCAACCACTTTTGACGCGGTGGAAATGACTCCTTCGTGGCGCCCATTTTTCCTCACGCCTGCACTTGAGGCGTTCTCTCTTGACGCCTGTTCGTCGCGCGCGCAGCGCTGCACTTGAAGCGGTCGTTCACCTCTGTTGAGCCCGCCCCTCCAGAAGAATTTAGGCGGACGATCGTCCTTGGCGTCGAGCAGGCTCGCGTTGCGTTCTAAAGCCCAGATCTGAATGGCAGGAACGCCCATCTTGAGTATTTTAAAGATACAAAATAATGGTGTTTCGGACAGCAGCTTTAGATATCCTAAAGGGCTTGATTACGTTTGTAATATTTACACTAGCTAGTTCAACCGAACTCAAAGTAAAATGTAGTTCAGTAATATCGGAGATTTTTTTTTATATATATATATAGTTGCGTACTGACAGATCTGCCTACGGGTTTTCTTCCGTTCCCGCCCTACACTCTTAAAAAAAGGAGTAGTACTTCGTTCTTTTTGGGAACTAAATCGATGTCACTGAAAGTGATCCCCCCGAAACGGCAAAACCGTGGTTTAGTCCCTTCCTTTTTTTTTTAGTCTCTTTCCATTGATCCCTTGAGGTCAAAACTTTGATCCGCTAAAAGGAGTATTTTTGATCCCTACAGTAGGGCATCAGGGACTAAGTTTAACCTTTCAGGGGTTAATTATGGTCCCTTGAGCGCCGTCGTATCTATAATTGGGGGAGTAACTTTGATCCCTTTGAGGATCAACAATGGTGATTGGGGATCAACTTGATGAACATAAACGAGCCCGAATTACCAGTCCTGTTTTGGAACAGTCGCTGGCCACGATTGAACCAGCATGGAGAAAATTCGAAGTCAACTCGACCTGACATTTTAGAACTGTTCAGTGCGCCGGATATGCTTGCCTTTTTGTTCAAACTTTTCATGTGATAGCCAGAGGGGTACGTGTATAATAATTTTATATGAAAACGAAAGATTTTCACTTGTTCAAAAAGCGCACCGTAAAGTCATGGGAAATGTTTGAAAATATCAAACAGCAAAAAGTAAGCAAAGATATCGTAAAACGAAAAAAATGCAGAGGTCAACTTTGGACGTGATTGAGAAGTCGAGCATCACTGTCTTTTGTTTAACATTTTACTGCACACGACTATAATGCAATTATTATGTTGCCGTGCGTTTTATTTTTTTATTTCTTGTTGGTTGAAGCACTGCCAATCCCGGGTACGAATTATAGAAGGAAGAGGCACAAAAGAGGGACATCATGATTGACGCGTCGTCATCAAATAAGACACGTAGATTTGCAATGGATCGAATCACCCCGGTCTTTGCTTATTGTGTTTTATGTCTTTGTTTTCTATCGCCTCGAGTACGAAGGGTGATGGTCCCTTCAATGTACCTGAAGGGTGAATACCCGTTCCGTCGTCTGATTTCGTTGGTCACATAAAAAAAGAAGAATATATGGTTCTAATTTCTTGAGACCGTTATTTCACTGCGATTTAACCTTGAAATAGTGAAGCTAACAAGATATGAAACCATCTTGCATCACGAGCACCTAAACATTAGCATGATCGTTATTTATACTTTGAATACATAAAATCGGACCCGTTTTTGTGAAAACTGGGTCGCAATCACCCTAACGCGTCAAAAAAAAAAAAAAAAAGAAGAAGAAAAGAATTGTGAACAATTTTTATTGACTTTTTCCTTTTCTTTCTAGCCCATTCGCAATCTCCCCGCCCGCACTTATCTCACGCAATCTCGGCGCGCCACGTAGTCTCGCGTTACCAGCGGCGCGATAATGGCGCGCTAATTTAGTAATGATATGATTGGACGAGCATCGTGGTAATGTGACGACGCCATCGTTCGAAGGGATACAAAACAAAACAAATATATCACTATATAAAAAAAAAACAAAAAAAAAAGCGGCAGAACGCACGTGTGATGCGCGGTGAAAATTTAGCGGCATCAAGACTGGGGCTTGGGCACACTGGCGAGCGAGAAGATGAAAACATGAAAAGGGGATTAAGAGAAAAGGGGAAGGAAAGACCGCCACGCGACGCTGTCTTTTAACGGTACGAGAGTGATGAAAAGGAAGACACGAATACATTACAGCCCTTCTCATTTTTACCCTCCCAAATAATAGGAACAAAAAAAAAAAAAAAAAAAACACCATGTTTGTTAACACCCCGATAGCGGTCCTTTGATTAGCGCGCGCGAGTGCGTTGCGCATTTTGGCGTGACTGTATCTTTTACAACGCTTGCTGCGGCGGCCTACCACTCCACGCGGCGCTTTACTGTTTCCCTCTTTATAGTGTTCCTATTATTTACCGGCTTTAATAACAAGAACACCACCGAAAAGAAAAAAAGGAAAATAAAATAAAGACGCGGTTAATGTAAAGGCTAAACAGGCTCACTCTTCCCCGACAAACGTGTGCGAGCTCTCAGCCCCCGCTTTGAAATATTCATTTTTAGATTAGTTGGTTAGCCTTTGTCGGGATATTATTTTTTGGCTGTCACGGGACGCTTCATTGTGCGACGTTTAACCCCCTTCCTCGCTCCTTCTCTTTTCCACGTTCCTACCCGCAGCGTCCTCATTACAAATACTCTTAATTATAATTTATCCGCCTGAGACGATTGTGTGTTTGCTTTCCCTGGCGCCCCCTTCGCAGCCCTTAATTTTGTTTCTTCCTTGTGTTTCTTTTTTTTTTTTTTTTTGTACATCTCTTTAGCTTTCTTTACTTATTAGTCTGTTCTTCAGAGCGCTTTAATGTTAAAGGGAGGACAAAACTGTTGGGATCTCCGATTTTTACTAATGGAACACATGGGTTTTTGGATCGATTTGCGTGGAAGTTGCCGTTCCATTAAAGCGTAGAAACTTGTTTCTTCGTTCAAGGAAACGCCCTATCAAAAAACTATGTTCATGTTTCCGTTTGTTCGTTCGTGCAATTCTCCGTTAAATTTAGCGGAAAAAAATTCGCATCACGTGACGTCAATATATTACGTGACAGCCCGACGACAGTGTGATACGTCACGTCACATGGCGACGTCACGTGACCTGTCGCGCGGTGTCAAGTCGTTGTGCCGCGTGATATTATCACGTCACGTAACCTGCCGTCATGTTTCGTCGGGTCACCGGACATCATTGTAATTTTGTCTGATTTTGTTATTTCCGCATGTAGGAGATTTACAACATTGCTGTCTAAATTGTTTTGCTTTTTACACGTCTAACATTTACTGGTGTGTACATTTCTTTACCAAATAAATGTAGTGTTAAATTTTCCTTGCTGTTTTCACTTGCTTTTCTTAATTGTTTAATGTTTTGTAGAAATTTTAGCTTTTAACAATCTTGAGCTGCTGCTTAGTTTAGGTGGTTGAGGCTTGGTCAGGCACCCCGCCTTTACCTGCGCCCTTTACGCGGAAAATCCGCAAAACCAAAAAATAACAAATGAGAATAATTAATAGACAGCTATAAAATGTGTTCTCCAAACAAAAAAAAAAAAAAACAAAAAAACAAAAGAAAAACAAAACTGACGGTTTAATGGCTTGTAAATAAATTTAGACTACCTTTCCCTAAATCTAGCTCTCCATGCGTTATAGAAGCTTAGAAATAATGGTTATCTGTAATTATTTCGTATGTCCGCATCCCATGGGTTGACAACAATGTCCGTGTGTATCGAAGGTAGCTGAAAAGGACTTGATATTTGTGACTCAAGCAGTATTTGTCGTTGGCTGCACCCGTGGAACGAAATCTTATACAGTGTGGGCGTCTTATGAAACGCACCACGCCGTTACCTCTTCCCATGCGATAGTCAACCCTTTAAAGGCACACTTACAGGGTATTTGTGCTCGCGAAGGTTTTTATTTGTACATGACATATGAGAGCCCAACTACTCTGAACAAATTTGCGGCTCGAAACTCACTTTCTTTCCGCCCGAAAACCGTCGATCAAGAACTGGCCGAATTGAGTCGCCCTTACTTTCTTCTCCGTGATCACGTGCCAATTTCTAGCTTGAAAGCTTAAAAAAAAAAGGCAGAAACGTCACGCACAATATTCTCGACTTTCGCATATTTCGTGCGACGTCCGCGTATTTCGGCTGCCTCGCACGACCGGAAAACAAAGAAAAAAAGAAAAACGCAGTCGTGTGTAGCCACGTGACCTTCAGCAACTCTCTCCTCCTCTACATTTCTCCTTCCTCCCTCAGTCCAGTTTTGGTTTCGAGTAGTTGCGTTCTTGTTCTTTTACTTAAATAAAAATATACGTGATGCTGCAGCAAGATATTAATTGGGTAGTCGTCAGACACCATACTAAATCGTCTGGCAAAAAAACAAAAATCTTTGGGCGGGCGGTTAGTGTCTTTATATGAGTTGCAAGATACTGTGTTCGCCGAAGATATGATGTCAGAATCATCTGCATGTTCGAAGCAGGATTGCTTGATTTACATGTATGCTTAGAACTCGTCTACAGACAGGTTTTGTATGACCTGTGAAAAGAACGTAATGCACGGACACACCTCAGACAGTGTATTCATACTGTATTTTACACCACACGGTAGTATTGTGTTAATGCTTTAGAAACACGTGTATCTTGCAAAGGGAGAAGCGCGTATCGGCATACAGTTATAGTACGAACAAGATATTGCTAAAGTTGCCGTTTCTTTTATTTCACAAATAAATAACAGCGATAACAAACACTGCTACAGTCAGATGCCATTAAATGGCGAATTCGCGTGGTTCTTTCTGCGCGCTCTCGAGCGCTTTTTCCAGAGCGCGCGAAATTGTGTGGTGGGAAGAGAGTGCTGTGGCCTGATCGGCAGCAAATACTTTACTAGGGGGAATACATTCCACTCTGCTCATTTGCATTAGACAGAACGCCTACAGCGCCGCTGACAGAGTGGAGGTCCGCGTCAGTCCACGCGCAAGTGCACGTGGATGTTCGCGGCGGCCGCGGCGGTGTCGTCTCCGGTTCCACAAGCCCGTTCATGTTTCAAAAGTAGCGCAAGGTGCGCCGATGCACGAGGCACGTGGAACGTGCGATCCTTGGGAAGATCATAGCGGCACAGTGCAGCAAAGTATTTAGCGCACCACTGAGCTAGAGTCGAGACGCCATGTTATTCTAGAAGTGGCGCGCGGCACGTGTCTCGCGCATTTCCACAACAATGAATTTGGTATGTAGAACATGAATATCATCGATAGCCGAGACCTCCCCGACGATAGATGGCTCTCGACAAGCCCAGAAAACCTGTCCGCGCCGAGGCTATTGTATTTGAGAGGAGTGGAATGTATTCCGTCGGCAGGTTCATCCCTCTCAGAGCGCTCTCTAGCACGCCGTCTGATAGTGTATTCAAGTGGTCGCTTCTCTCCTCTGACCGTGATTCAGCAAAGCGCCCCTTCTCGCCGCCGGAGCTACTCGGGATCCTTTTCAGCCGATCACAACTGCTGGCTTCAGAGCGCTCCGAGATTCCCAGACCAGTCACGGATTTAAGACTCTTGACATTGGTAACGCATTGAAAACAACACGATCGTACAGCGTACGGTGGACGATTGAGCAAAGTTTACGCTCGCAACGTGATGAAATAGCGGTTGAGACGTAAATTGTTTTACGCATCGGTGTGAAAAAAAAAAAACTGCAGTTTGCGAATTGATTTTTGCAGAACAGAACGAAAGCCAATGCTTGGAAAGAGTTGTCAACTCATCGCGTTTTCGACAGTGAACGCGCTGCGATAGCGGTCATGCGTACGGCCGAGCAGGCAAATATAAAATGGCTAGTGAGCCGTATTTTTCTCACGGCGAAACATTGTGGAAGCAGGATACAACACATATCGCCATGTGACACAAATGACTGTGCATCAGATTCGGTTTTCCCTTTATTTTACAACACAAACCCTCGAACGCACTTTTACCCAAACTGAAAATTTATTGAAGCGACCGAAAAACCCGCAAAACAACGGGGACCTCTGCGAACTGTTTCTTCGTCGGTTAGGCTTAGCGGAATCACCGCCGCGAGATTTATGATCTCGTAAAAGCACTGGGGATACTTCACACGGCGACTTTTCCTGTTACGGTTACAAACAAATGTCGTCCCGTCCGTTGTAATCCTCGCACCATCGAATGCACAAGCCCTTTGTAGAACCACATGTCAATCGCCGTCTCAACACACCCCGCACACCACCACAGACCACTGCCGCCATCGTCAACAAAACCACGTGATCCCCGTCCAAGTACCATGTGACGCCTGGCGCCTGACTTGGCGCTCTAAAAACGCCAAGGCGACGAGCGCAGTCCCTTATGCCTTTTTGGTGCTGGTTGATCGGCCGGATCAGATTCTAGCAGACTTTTGAAGTAATCCGTTACAAGTAACGGATTACTTGTAATCTGTTACTTTTTTAAGTAATTTTGCGATTGCTACGTTACTTTTTGCGCCAGCAATTCGTAGTGTAATTTCGTTACAAAATATTGGTAACTTTAATTACTCGCTACTATTTGAAAATATGAATACAATACGGAACTGGAGAAACATGAGCAGGAAATTCAGCAGCACAAAGATGGAGCAAGTACAACAAAATTGAGAACATCGTGAAGAGGAGAATGACCGAAATGAAAACACGATTTTGTATGACCGGTCACTAGAAACACCAGAAAAACATTCAAGACATACATAAATATGAGGGGAAAAGAAAAGGTCAAGACTACAACGGCGGGTAGGCTCTACCTCAGGTGTTTGCTCTGACCCGCCAAATGTCTACTAGATACAGCCCAAAAATATCCAAAACAAAACTGACCATTTGAAACGTTTATTTTAAACACAAAAGACACATTATACATTTACAGATCAAATAGGAATATTCACACCACTAGCATTACTAATTCGCAGAACCAACGACAGAGCACGCGGCATTAAAACGTGCCAGAAAAACCTCTGAAGGAACATAGTCCTTGCAGCACAGCTCTTTGCCGCACAGTCCGAATTTAACATACAAAATGTTCCCTAGCGTTTCCATCGACATCCTGTTTCCCAAGTCCGTGTTTGTGAGGGTGGCCTGGCTGAACACGCGTTCTGCTGTAGCGTTGCACAGTGTTGCGTGCTCTGCAGCGGTGCCGAAATGCCCCAGAAATGGCGTCCCTTGCACGTTCGGCGAACTTCCTGAAACGCTCGTACAAGCGCAAGACAACATACCTTCCACTGTATTAATGGGGCGCTTAGTATCGGGGCATGGTGACCAGGATGACATCACGGGAAAAAATGTGGAAGTAGATACAAAGTATAGGTGCACGCCAACCTAAAGAATGCGCAGAACAGGTGCTGTTGGGGCCGCAAGGAATTGCGCCGTCACTGGTTGAGATAGAACAGCACACGAGTTGGGACAAGATTCGTGTGTAAACAATTGCACAAGGTGCGCAAAGAGGTCACGAATTCGTTTGTTGTCGCATACTCATCAGGGTTAACAGATTGAAGCGCCAAATGTTTATGTAACTTGCTTTAAAAATACGATATTTGAACCTATAATCCCAAATGCTTTGAGGTATTTTGGTGTGCCCAGCACGGGTCAGAAATAGACCAATACTAGCCAAATAGCCAACTACCTCTTTTTCCCCCCGAACTGCAAATAAAATTTGCCCAATTTGACTATTTATAGCCCAACTTGGCAACCCTGAAAAGAAATATCTTCGTATGTATTTGTTTTTTGACTTTTACACCGTTTCACCCTTTCCAAATTCATCGACGTCTCTCGCCACCTGCACAAAGCTACAGGCACCTGACCACAGCTTTGAGACGTTGCGCTCGTTGCGCTCACGCTCGAAATGTCAGTTTAAAAAGGGAGGTTTCGTAGGCCGGTTCCTTACCTCCGAATCTCCTAGCGCAGGTAGACGCTGCTACTGAGCATGCGCACCACTACCTTTGTCTGCAGAATTCCAGGAATCATTTCCGGTCGACGTAAGCTAGCGGGATGGCGGCTGTGGTTGCAGCTTTCGGTGCCTTGTCAGCTTACTGGTGAACGAAGTGCACCTACATTCTTTCTCTCAAATAATGTATTTCATTTTTACAAGGACTACCATAATGCAAGCGTATGAGAAATGGAAAGCAGTGCTACAGAACATTCTTGACAACATCAAAATTGTTTCTAATGTTTCCTAGATAGGTGTACGGGAAAAGTAACGTGAAAAGAATTGGTAAAGTAACGAGTAAAGTAATCCGTTACATTTCAGCACAAGTAATTTGTAACGGCAATCTGTTACATTTGAGGCTTGGTAACTTGTAATTGTAATCCATTACATTTTAAGCAACGGGCAAAAGCCTGTATTCTAGCGCAGCTGCTGCCGGACGTCATGTAGAACGCACTCTAGTGTCTGTTCTATCGGCTTGATCAAGTCTTGACTGGAACGCGAGCTCACCCCGCGCCTTACATACCTTATTGAGACGCAAACTACTATATTGGAGAGGACCTCTGCCCCCCCCCCCCCCCTCTTTTTTTCCCCTCCTCGTTTCCACCCTCGAAAAAAAAAAAATAAATAAAACGTCAGTTCCCGCAGTTCTCCGAGAGCACTCCGGAAGTAAGCAAGCCGGAAGTGGAACTCCGGAGCCCGATCCGGAAAGTCAGGACGCCGCTAATCGCGGCTAATGAATGGGTTGCCAGGCGGTGCTAATTGTTCCCCCCCCCACGCGGGATGGAGAAGAAGGGAATAATAGAAAAAGAAAACAAACAGATGATGCCACCTGCGAGTCCTTTTAGCTAGACGGCATCTGGACGTTCGTAATTTGTCGCTGAGGACTTTGCGAATAGAAACGGATCGAATGAAGAAATGCAGCTGAGGACCCGGCAATCAATTGTCTCCGGGTAGAGTGTAGTGACCGTTAACTAAAGTATAATAAGAAAGCAACACCGGTCTTGGACAGCATCAAAATTAAAATATTTTGACCGCGGGATAATAAGATAGCTACATTTTTTATACGTGATCAGGTGCCAAATCTGAAAAGAATATGAATCCACCGTTTTTAAATACCAGCTGTTATGCTAATATAAGAAACTTGCTTTAAAACCCTTAACCGGGAACCTTTTTTCCCCAAAAAATTTGTAAAATAGCGAGTTTTTTTTAAGTGTTTTAGCTTTCGAACGTGTTACAATAATCTCAAAACCTAAAACAAATTTATTTATATCAAGTTGATTGTGCACCCCGGCACTTCCAACAATCCGAAATGGATCTTTCACCTTGCCGGCGTCTTGCCAGGTTGGAGCAGACCCCCGCATTTGATGGTGTTGCCATAAACAATTGTTCTGCTGTGCCATCTTCAATTTCCGTGTCGGATCCCGAGAAGAATTCACTTGAACTCGACAAATCAACATCGCAGTCGGAGTCCTTGGGAGTGTTTTGCAGCAGCTCAGCGATTTTTTCGTCGGTCAAGGGACGCTGGCATTTGCATCTTCCACACATACAGTCAAAGGTGTCATACAGAGACCTTCAACTTTTGTTTTCTGCTGCCATGTACGCATCGTTTTTACAACTAAAATTGTGTCTGGTGCACGAGGATAGATGGCGCATCCTCCCTACATGCTAAAACGAGCGAGCGTTTCAAAACGCGCTTCCCAACAGCACAGAAAATGCAAGGCATCTATAGACGTGCCTTCCAAGCTGTGGTCAAAATTGACGTTTGCCTAAAGGCGCGCAACCCAGTTAAGAGGCAGCCAAACCAAGTATTATCATAGGTAATTGAATATCTACACATAATTTTGTATTTATCCACGAGAGACTCGTCATGCCAGTGTATAAATGCAATATGTGTTCGCTCTTGTCTACGGTGACAAACGATATAGGTTTCGTTTGAATTTTTACCGCGTGTGGAATGTAGCTTGTAAAGAGGAATGAAGTAATAGTCCTTTAAGAAATATTCTCTTTATGTATTTAAACCATGCACGAAGTCTAAATTCATCATTTACTCAATGGCCAAGGAGTATCTGGTGCCACAAAGGTTGAACTAAGTGACTTATTTTTGTAACTTTGATAAGTAATATAGTATGATTAATTTAGTTTCTCGGAAATATAAACAAATAACGTAAAATTATAAAAATATAAGAGCAAATGTAAAACACAAAACTGTTTAAGAAATAAAATGAAATGCGCTACACATAAGTGATCGAAAAACTAAGTACCAATGAAAACACTCGTAGAGTGAAATGTGATAGATAATAAAAATGTGATACGAATTAATTAACCCCTATATTGGCAAATCGGTCAAAAATGCGCAGGCCAATGGTGGCAAGGTAATAAAAGATTCATTCAGACTCGTAGAGAATAAGCCTGTCATGTTTTAATTTATTTCCTTGTCGCCTGCACGCCTGGTGTGAATTCGATCGAGTGCAATAAACTATTAATTGCATGGATATTTATAAATAGAGTAGGACACCATTTTTTTATGCAACTTTTTTTTGGGCGCGGACGTTTTTTTGCTACGCTTCCGTTCACCTCTCTTCTAATCGACCAGCTTTCAATTGAAGATCAAAGTTCATCTCTCTTCGCTTGTTTGCTTTTTGGTTCGTGTCATTTTATACATTCTACCGAGACAGCTCAACCAAACCAACGTCCGACGTACTCTTCGCGCTTTCCAGTTTTGTCCGTCTCCTCCTTTTCTACATCGTCTCCACTCTTTACCTTGTTCCAACTTGGCTTCCGTCACCGCTTTGGAGAGGCAAGCGCTAAGAGGATTATTTTCCCCGCAGAAAACTGAGGTCGAACCTCGGCCTTTAAGTTTAGACGTTGAAACGTCGGCGCCCGCGGAGTTAATACCTTACACTTGGAGTCTTCGCCTCGTTGCTTTTATTAAAACAAATAAGTACGATAGAATAAAAGAAATTCCGAGGTCGCCTAAGCACTTCTTATGAGTTGTGAATGCGAAAGCATTCTCGGCGTCGAGAGGAGCAGAAGCGGCCACAGCGCCGGCAGCGAGTGCGGCGATGCGCCGCGCAGATCGCCCCGCCATGCATTCCGAGATTTGACAACGATGGTGGATGTCGCCTACACGCTGCCTATTCTCAGAAGCAGAGCGCCACGTCTTCTTATCGCACACGGCGCTGCGGCAGTGACATCACGCTCCGCCACTGCGCAGGCGCGGCGAACCTTGCTGGCTTCACGACGGCTTCCATGACGAAGCATTGCGTTGCTGTGCTTTTCTTTATGTTTTATTTCTGGAGCGCGTTCGCTTTGACCTTGAGCGAGCCCGCTGACGTCAGTGCTTCTGCGTTGACGTCCTTTTCCTTGTTTCTTTTTTTTTTTTTTAATTTCCGAGGCGCGTCCGCTTTGACTTCGAGCGACCGCACAGGCTTCCGTGACAACGCATCTGATATGACACGTCTCCGCCATTTAGGTGCCGGTTTTCGCGGTTACGTGTTTTTATGTTCCATTTTTCGAGGTTACAGACGCCGCCGGCTGCGCTTCGTGGAACAGTTAATGGTTTCGCATAATAATGTGGTGAATGGAACCAAGACCAATCAGTTATAGGCTTCCATCCCATTCTTTTGTAATCATGTCTGTTGTGAACACCGTGGCGTTTGTGCGATGTTAGAGAGGTTCGACCGAGGTTTTAGGACATCGAGCAACATATCCACTTCAAGAACGCAGCTGAAACTATAATGTCTAACGAGAAAGAAAAATAATTGAGGGAAACGCTCGGGAGTTAGTATTTATCATCGTACTCATTGGTCACTTCGCACGTACGGTGCTCACCAAATTTATATGGAGCGTGCATATTATGTCTTCTTTCATGGCAGCGCTGTCTAGTAGGACACAGAACAGCTGCTTCCTGACGTGGCATTTTGGTGGTTTGTTTAAGTCTACGTCGCGAAACCGTTGCTCGGCTGCCGCCAGTGTATAGTGGTCCCATGGAAAAAAAAAGGACGGTGTTTGTGTGTTTCGTGTAAATTTGATGACTACTGTAGATTGACGTATTCACACGAGGAGAGTAGGTTTGAATGCTGCGCGACACTCTTATGCCCGTGTCCCACTAGAGCGACAGACAGAAACAAACGACAGCAACAAGCCTCAAACCAGAGTCTTTCGCGATTTGAGAGGATTGGTAGAACAAAGGGGGGCTATGCTCAAACACAAGCATCATGCACGCGAGGGTATCTTTGACAGGCTTGCAATCGCTCGTGCATACTTCACGAGCACCGAACGACTAAACGCCTGCCAAAGGTACCATCGCGGGCATGCTGCATGGGTTTGAGGCTTGTCGCTGTCTTTTGTTTCTGTCGGTCGCTCTAGTGGGACACGGGCATTAGAGGGAATGCGATATCAATGCTTTCTTAAGTTGTCCTTGCAAATGTGGCATCGATGCGCATCAGGTATTTACCGATTAAGTCGCTGCCACTCTTCTAGTACATAATACAAAATACAGTTTTTAGACACCATCTGTCTTTCATGTGGACGGACCTGTCTTATTGGTTATGAAAAAACTGTGTGCAGACATGGCCGAAGCATTCAGACGTTTTAAAGGGATTGCCCGATGTTATTCGGAAGTTAGAAAGTTTTCGCGATGCGATATTCAGTAAGATGCGATATTCATTTATTTAAAAGACGCCCCAATATTCGCGAAATCAGTTAAGAACATTACTAAGAAAATTCACGCTAAGTTTTGGAGGTATGCATAGATGGTCAAGCCGTGTCGTCACACCAAGCACGGTGAGGTCAGAGTTGCGGGAGTTGACTTAGTCCCGGTTTCGATCAACATGGTGGACAAAGATCATCGTCGAAAAACTGAGCTTCCCTTGATTGCGTAAATCTTGTCTTTCTTAGGACGAAGATATTTACTGGAACAGCAGTCAAGAGCTGTCGTGGCTCTCTTTGCCCGATGTTGCGTCCCAGCTTACACTGTGGCCAACGAAAACGCTGTGTGTTTTTCGGGTGCTATCTGATCAGTTGGGCTTTCTTTAAATTTGAATTACTCGTGTTATCGAGGTGAAAAATTTTGATACTGTGCGGATGATATTTGTAAAAGTAATGACAATATATATTTTGTTTGTTTTCCGCAAGACGAAATTTCACCGAACAATCCCTACGTTGCTTGGAAGATGCCTGAAGCGTTTCCGAAAATAATTTTGTCATCATGTCTGCAGGACATGATAACATGATGATACGATAAAAGAACAATAAAAGCACGGCAACTGCTTGGTTTTGTTAGCCGTGCTGCACTATGTACAGTTCCCAATAGTTTCAAAGACCCATTCTCCGAGGCAGTTTATGCGGTGGTGCTAATGACACGTTGCCCAGGGACACTTCATTCTTCAAGGAAAAATATATCGAAGGCTCATTTATTTTCTCACCCCCAAACAATGTAATACGCCTGGCCAAAGCCGATACTGCATATCCGCCTAAGACAACTTCGTCAAATGGGCCTCCTCTATTGTTGGGGACTCTATTTTTGCAAAAACAACAACAACAACGTCTTCCGAGATAGTATTTATTATCTCAAAATGCGGCACTGTTTGTTTGTGACGGCTCTCCCAGATTCCCGTGTCGCTCGAGATGTCGACGGCTTTAAACCTCTCGCGACCCCTGAGCCTATCAATCCGCTCGAGCGTCTTGATCCAAGGCGAGCCCGAGGGTACACAAACACCGACGCTACACTCTGCCTCACCTTGCCATGAACCAAAGAGTACGCTGCGAGCCAACCCCACCAATCCAACGCCGTGGGAGTGTCACGTGACGTTCCGGACGCGCTGAGAGAGTAATCACGTGACATGCTTTCAGCACTGGATTGGCTGCTATAGCACGTACCGTCCGCCACGGTCCGTCGACAAGTGAAACGAAGTACAGAGGCATCACGCACAGAGCGCGTTCGGAGGCGGCGACTGACGGCGGGATAAAAACGCCGGCAAAGGAGAAAGGCGCGCTTTTAACGCTATGGGAAAGCTCGGGGACCAATGCTTACACGTGTGGATGTTTGTAGTTGCATTTGTAAAGACGTCAACGTTTATTTTACGAATGCCAGTGCGTGCTTCAAACCTAAAACCATTTTTTTTTGGAGGGGTGGGGGAGGGGGAGATGTAGCTTTTTCGGGCAGTCACCTCGGGCTACCAGCGGTGATTTAGCGTTCCGAAGAAGGTAAGTGTCTCGGTGATATACGGATGCCATGCTGAGACTTTTGCAGAAGGATTCTTTTCTGGTCTTTCGGGCTTTAAAGCCGCGGCACGTATTAGAGTTAAGGTTGCAACTGTACTGGGCGTCCCAAAAGGAGATAATGAGATAATCAAAAGAGTTTCCCCTTTTTTTGATAACGAATACTCGAAAAGACGCTAAATAAACCGGCACTAAATAAACCGGGACAAGCGGGTGTACTCCGGCCTCCGACTTCCATTAGCCCCGCAGGTGTCGGGGTTCGTGACACCCGAGGCCTCGTTTTACCGACTCCGACAAGCACGGCCAATATTAAACGAGTCCTCTTTTGACACATTGCGTACAATTTAAGTTTCCGGTGGCGTAATTCGCGTCACGCTGGCGACCTCACAGCATTGTCAGACGCAGTAACCCTGGGTAAAACCATCCTGTCCTGGAAGGAATGCCGCTATTGCAAGTCAGCGCCTGAAGCATTTATTTGTATTTATTTTTTCTATCTAGGGTTCGAGGAATTCGTTTAATTAAAGTTTCTCGTTCGCAATGGAGAGAATTGCACCGGCGTGCTAGAGGATTGCAACTTGAAACTGGGGAGCGAGGTACCCAGCGGCTCTTTATACTCAGTCCACCCAAAACTGACATCGCGGCGGAAGTTACACGCTCGTCGAATTAATCATACGTGGACCTTTCGTTACGTGATCACGCCTGCGTTTATACTCACGGGCGGAGAGCGGGGTCCGGCGATGAGAAATGAACGGTGGTTTGGTCGCCGAGCGAGCGACCGTACTGCCAACATAAGGACGACCAAAATATATACTCCGTTGACCGCTAAGTCGACAGAGCGATGGAAGCTATGTGCCCGTTAAACCGGTTATTTCAGTCACTTCGTCATCTATCTACGAGCTGATGGCAAAGTTAGGGGATAAAATGAAGGCGTTGATTGGTCCGGTGACAGCGTATCTTTCACCACACTGTCAAATTAAGGATGAAAAAAAGGAAACAATCCGCTAACTACTAAGTTGATAGTGCGGTGGAAGCTCCGAGCTTGTTAAACCAATCACACATCGATATCTCGCCACATGCTCACTCACCCGCTCATAGCCGTGCGCAGAGAGCGGAGTCACGTGACCAAAGGGAGACGGTTGAGTGGTCCGACGAGCGCGTATACACCTCTCCCCGCACAGTTAGCTTGGTGCTGAACAAAGCGCGCCGTGCTCGGACGCTCGTGCGACAAAAACCCCTCCCGGTCCTACAAAAAATAGACGAGGGACTCGACATGGGAATCCCCACGAAGCTTTCTCCGAATTCGTCTGCGGCTTTGAAACAATCCGCGTTTCACCTCCTTCTCCTGTCTTTCGCCCACTTTTGTCGAGTAAACAGGAGTAGCAAAGGGGTACGGACGTTGGCTGGTGATCGTTGCTAGATTGTTCAGCGAACGTCTAAAGTAAATATTCTGCGGATATTTTTATTAAAAAAGAAACAAAAACAAAACAAAAGAACTATAAAGCATAACGAAGAGGAAAAGAAAGGCCTTTGGGATTGTTTCTAATTTTTTACTAAAAATACCTGCGTTTGTTTTCCTCAACTCTTCATTCTCAATAGTCTGACTGACTGCGAATAACGCCCCAAAAGAAGACCGATGAACTGTGGCGTTCAAAAAGAGAACACGTGTAGTAACTCAGTTCTATTGGTGCTGCAGACAGCAATTTTTTCCACCAACACTAAGGGAATAGAATTTTTTCAACCCTGGAACTGTCCCGCAATGACGTTATAATTTATTTCTCTGAGTAGTAACGAGTAATATGGCCTATTTTGACGATGGGCAATACATTTCTAATTAGAATGGGGCAGCTAAGGTGAATACTCATGAAGTCACTTAGTAGATCTTTAGTGCCTTATAGTCACAGAGGGGATGAAAACGCACTCGTCCCGCCACCAGCGAGAGCTTCCTGCCTGCGATCACGCTTCGGTGTCATGTGAGCGTTGAGCATGCACGCGCCACGAAAGCACGACCCAGCGTTAAAGGAGCTGTGCAACGATTTTAACGTTGAAAGAATTGGCATCTTCTGCTTTTGACATTGTTCACCATGTCACAAATGACAGAAAACACACCTACTTTCATCTAAATGCTGCGATTTCGCCGCGTAATAGCGAGGCAAAACTTAGAATATTCCCCGACCTACAGCCGCGAACGGCGGCCATGAGAAACACGCGGCGTGACGTCAATGGGGAATCTTGTAGAAAGATAGTAAGTTGTGCGAATACCTGCTCGATAAAAAAGTAACTTTTCTAGAAATCTTGTCGTTCCAACATATATATATATATAAATGCGTCAAAAACCTGGTATCATCGACACAACTTTTATTATACGGAGTTTTAGTGGCGCCATCTATCCTATGTCCACAAAACCGTCAGCTCTCTCTGCACTCTTAAAAAAAAAGGGTCAGTATAGTCCTCCCTAAAGGGAGGAACGCTCTTGACACATATGTTCCTTCAGAAAGGGAGAAACTTTCGTCCCTTAAGCAGGGGAGCAAAAGTTTCTCCGTCGACTGCCTCTCATTATGGCGGCCACGAATCGAGCAAATCGAGCTCGGTAAGGCTTAACAAGAACACTAAGTCTATTGTACGAAGCGAGAGGAGCAGCAAATAAAAACGTAACACGAGCTTTCCGCGAACTGTATTTATTTCCGAAGTTTCTTTACCCCTACAGGTAAAGAAACTTACGTTTCGAAAGCATGCAGTCCCTCAGTCTTCTCATCGTCAGCACAGCGATGTTCAACGGAGACAACCGGCACCCAGTTCGCGCACTTTATGTCTTGCGTTTGCTATTCCTTGAGCCACAATTCCTTCGTCAACCGTTGCGTCAACCGCACATCACGGAGGAGTGGAAATCATTCGCCCGCAAAACCAAAAGCCGCTCTCAAGAAAAAGCAAATCCGAAGCAACCTCTTAGCTTACCTCAGCACGGTAACACGAAATTATGGCGTAGCCGCGTAGCGTAAGAGGATGTTAAATCGCTTGCCACCAGATGGCAGGGTCAAGCAGAGTAATCGCAAGTATGTAGGCTAGGTGGCGCTAGGTACCGCCCAATTCATGTTTTAGAAAAAAATATTTCTATTTTCTTACGCTACATTTGCGTTTCTTTTTTTTTCGGGAATCTCTAACACATGTAGACACGTTACGCACACCACAAGCATCAGGTGGACATATATTGAGCTTATACACAAGCATCGCACACTCCCGAACAAAAAAATTGGCTTGCTCTTTATGTTTATACAGCCTTGATGGAGATGCGCCTCAACGGGTAATCGGTCACTTAGCTGTAGATGAGAAATTTAGCCAGTGCGGTACAACCGCTAACCTGGGATTTTTAACGTGCATCACGCAGTAGTGATCACACGAACGAAACTCATCCAGATCGAAACGGGCGGGGGCGGCGGGGATCGTGCCCAGGAGGTTCCCAGCGCAAGCTTTCGCTTCACGCTCCGAGCTGAGACGCATTAGCCCACTCGGGTCTATATCACAAGAGCGAATGACATTTTAGCGAACGGCGACATTTGAGCGAATGGTCGTTTTAGCGAATAACGGGGGCGCGCGTTAACCCATCCGTCGCGCTGCGCTTTACGCCGCTTCACTTCGACAGTCTGCGGCAACTGATTACAAAAATATGAACTCAATTGGCCCACCCGAAAACGCCGCTTCGTGGCGTCCGACTATTCGCTAAAGTGTCGTTCGATCAAACGTGAGCGTTCGCTAAAACGTCATGCGATCAAGTGAGTGCCTCCCTAGCCCACTCGGCCACTTCCTCCCTACTACTCCCGAACCCTGCGGTTCCGTCTTTTATACTGGTCGTTTTGAAAGCACGGAATTTTTCGGTGACTCCCTAAGCAATCAAAAATATTCCGAACATGTTCATTTTTTTCCAGCAATGTCATAAATCTGAGACTATTTTTAATGGCTCAGGGGATGAATCTCTTATTAAAAAGAAAACGCTCGATCATGCCGTAATTATTTGAAAGCCAATAAATCGAGCCGCTCCAATGTGGTTCCAAGCCTTGAGTTTGTTTTCTCGCACGGCCCTTCGTAGCCTTCGTAGCCAGTATTTATATTGTAGTGTTTGTTTTTCTATTTGTGCTGTTCGCGCACCGCTGCAATTGCCGTCTTAAATTAATCTTTGTAGAGTGGATATTCACTCAGCTGGAAGTGATGCTTCACGGGCAGAGAAATCGCTTTTCGATCAACTTGAATGCAGTCAAAGCCGCGACTTGCGGCAACTGTTAAGTGTACGGAGCTACGCCGTTGCGAGATCGAAAACTTCTAGCGCTCATTCCAGCGCGCCACTTGGAGGGCAGTTTCTACAGGAACCGTAATATATTTAAACAGTAAAATAAAGAATAGCGTTTTTTTTTCGTTTTTTTTTCTCGATTTTACCTGTTCTTTTTTTTATGCTAAACTTCCATTGTAAATATGCGTACTTTCCGACATACTTTCGTACTGTTCAGTCTTTTCCCTAGAGCGCAATCGCTCTCGGGGACCGACAGTCACATTGGCCACTGTACGATAGAAGCTTCTACTGTTCAGACCAGCGTTCCAACATGACTATCCACACGTCGATCGACTGCACGTAATCCCTCAAGTGGTTTTAAACTCTTTAATGTAAAGCGGAATGTCATCCTGCGACACCCCGCCCCCTCCGATCACGGCCCGACTTATGGCATCAATGCCCGACCAGTTTACGTCATCTCATCTTGTTACACCTGTTAAGAATGGAACCTTCGGCGACCTTCTTCCCAGTTTCAACCCTGCGGCAACAAGTCTCAACGCGCCCGTGACGTTAGCGGGACGTGTGTGTGTTCGTGGTGGTTGGTGCGCTCGGGAAAGGGAGAGAGGCATGGCCTAACTGCGGAGAACTTTGGCTACGTCGCACTGGGGCCCTAAACTCGTCAAACACAAAGTTGGAGCCGAAAGTTCGCGGATCGCGGCGATTGGACGACGGCGACAAAAGCGCGAAGTCATCGTCGTGATGGGCCAATCGGTGCGCTCCGTCAACTTCGGCCCCAACTTTGTGTTTCACGAGTTTAGGGCCCCTCGACGGCGGACTTTGCTGCATCGTACTTGACGGCGGGTTGCTGCATCGCACTGGCTGCCCTGGCGGGGAGTGAGGGAGAAACGGACCCTATATAAGGCGGAGCGCGAGGCTGCTCCGTTGTTCTCTCGGATTTGACGACTGTATCGCTACCATGTAATTAAACCGTTCGTTACGTTACCAAGTCTCCCACCTCCACTGAACCCCTGGGTTCTTCACTTCGGGGATTGGACGTCGTCACGAGACAGGAAGCCTCCGGACGTGCGGCCTAAACCCCGCCTCGAACACACCACTGATACGCGAACACACGGTCACATCGGCGATAATTCCAGTCTTCTGTTCACAACCCACAACACTGCAATCACGATGTCGCTCACATGCAGAAATACAGAACCACGTTGACGATGTTGCTGACACGCAGAAATACAGAATCACGTTGAACGCCGGTTGGCACTCGGCACGGGACAACAAAACCGGACTCAGCACGGAAGGCACCCAGGCAGCCGGCAGGAAAACCTGCCTGCCTTGGACGCAGTTCCCGCAATTTCCATAACGTCGAAAAGTCATCACAGTTCCTCGTGGTTTCGCTGCTGTAGTTCCGCGTGTGTCCGTGTGTCCCGCAAATCGAAGACGGCCGTCTTACCCAGTGTATGTAGCGCTGCTGACACTGCTCCGGAACTTGGCTGTTTCTAGCGGCTTCGTTAGCTCGTTTGATAAGATTAGTGGTAAAAACGTCAATGCAACCGAAATGTTCTGCACGTTTGGACTAGAAGACGGAATTACAGGCGGCCTTCGCTGCCGCTGAATCTCAATCAACTCAACATTAATTTATTAAACAACGTGCGCGATGTGCTCGAAAAACGAAACTGAAGGAAGATGAGTCGGGAGGGCGAAAGCTTTCTCCGGTCTGCCTGGAGAAGGAGGAAAACGTCTCGGTGAATAATAAAGACTTTAATTTTCCGTTCATCGGTCTGGGTTTGTTTATGAATGTTTTGGTAAATAAAAATAAAAAAAATAAAAAACTTTACGGAAAAAAAAAAATACCGGCTCCTCTGGGGATCGACGTTTGACCACTTGGTCAGTAGCGCGATGTTTTACCCCTGCGCCAACTGAACAAGGAGGAATTAGCCCTCCTCATTTTATCTGAACTGTTGTTCCTCCCTTCTCTGGGCAACTTGTCCGCAACAAGGAGGAACAGTCGCTGTTGCTACCTTCCTCCTCCTTTTTTTCTTAGAGTGTGCTACCGTGATATCACTTTAGCCGCGAACAGCCACCAGAAGCCAAAGGGGGAGGGGGCAGGGCCGGACGGGTATGGCCGGATCCGGATGAGACTTTCCTGGATCCTGGACCTGGATCTTTTTCATTTTTTCTTAAAATAAAAACTAGGGTATCAAGGCAAAATCTGTTTTTTGTAGTTCGCTTCAGAAGTGTCAGGCATCAACTTCCACAATAATTTAAGCAAAGCCCTGAAAATGCTGCACAGCTCCTTTAACAAATGACTCATGCAGCACCGCGAGCAGTACGTAAACATAAAACGAGCCTGCGCTACGTTTCCCGAAGTACAGCTTACCTTGATCAGAAATTCTTCATCCCACTTTGGATGTAGAGTCTGCCAGAAAACGAAAGAGCGTAAGAACCCGCAGAGAGACCTCCAAAAACAAATAAAAGTAACATGAGAACGAAAACTCAGATATGCACGCACCTTTTTTTTTGTTTTGGTGTGGAGGGAATCCAGAATTGTGTAGCCATCCCCCTTTGCCTTGACAAGGTCAATCCGCACAAAGGGATCGCTGAAAGAGGGGACACGCCGTCACTCGACCACGTACAGGAGTGCAACCGTTGCACACAGCCGCAAGAGTCACTAAAGGCTGGTCCAAACATTTGCGTCTGGCTGCACTTGAGTGCGTACAGTTCCCTGGTAACCCCTCACAACGAGGGGACGCAATGGCAGACTGGTACCATCCAATCTGCCATTGTGTTCTTATCGGAGGCCATTGCCAGAAATATTAATATATCAAATGTAGAGGGCATACCTGACCATGCAATAGCTGTTTCAACTTTCCAGAAACTTTAGTAATCACTTAGCGCGGGAACTTTGACGTTCGCTGCGGTAGGTAACTTTATCACGAAATCATAATGTCTTAATTCCAAGTGTAGTTTTAAAATGTTTTTAAGATGTATCCTAAACACACTCTAAGAAGTCTGTATAGAATTATGGGACTGTTTACGTTACATTCAGTAATGCTTCACACAAGGTCTTAAAAAACAGGCGTTTCTTTCATCGCAAAAAGACAATAAAAATAAAAAGACATGCGATCGAATTTTCATGCTACGCCGTACTTTGTACATGCAGCTTTGAGTTTGGGCGAGGTGATTGAAAACACCGACTGCAGATTTAATATTTCCACGTCAGCTTCCTTTTTAACCTTTTGCACTTTACTTCAGACTGCCTAATTTTACTCTTGAGCTTCATATTTTTTTTGAATGTAAAAGCAATTTGTGATGGCGCGTAAAAAAATGCTTCCCCCCCAGATCTCCTTCCCCCCCAAAAAAACAAAAAACAAAAAAAAAAAAAAACACGAAAATAGTATGGACGAAAAAAATAAGATTTTAATAATTTGATTTATGTAACACGGAGTTTTAGGATGACACAAAAGGGCGTAAGCTTCGTAATTGCATTACAGGGAAACTGAATTATGCTATTGAGACCAAACCTGCATATAAAAAAACTAAGATTCCAATAAAGACCTAAAAGATTTCACACAAAAAGCCAATCTCAGTGAATCTCACCCTTTTAAAAAAAGATATTGTGCAAAAATACTTTTAGCTTAAGAGCCGACATGTGAAAAGGACACGAAAACCAAATTAATAAAGCTAGAGCTAGATACGTCGCAGTGAATTGGGAGACAAGACAGGCCCAGGGGTGGCGTTTTAAAAGAACGGAGAACGAGATCCCCAAAGTCGCTGTTCGCGGAGGGTTAGCATAATTTTGCATAACGCTCCCACCGATCCGATGCGTTGCCGAAAATCTCCTCGTTTAATTTCAAATTTGTGTACTTTTCGGCAGCTTTAAATCGTCGGCAAAAACATCAACTAAGAAGACAAAAATTGTTTGGTGCATAGGTGTACTATGCTGCATTAATTTTCCTACAGCTACATGTGGGTTCCATAACAAATCGCGCTGGAGTCGGGCTTGAGAGTCGCGTGAAATGCCCGATCCGCTCGGCCACTATCGAGAGCGATGAGCGAAGATTGTGGAATCACGGCTACCGGAGCGGCGTCTATCGCCGTTTTATTCAGACAGGAGAACGTCACGTTGAAGCCAGCAAACCATGGAGCAGATAAGAAATCGCTGCAGAAACCGCTGTTGTTGGTTGTCTATGAATTGCGATAGCATTCGTCTACGACAACCCCAGGAACGACGTCGATTCAATGTCTTAGAGGACATCTAAAGCGACGTCTAGGACGACCTCAATAAAGGACGACGTCGAGAACAACGCTCAGGACGACGTCTAGACCGACCTTTAAGACAATCTTAAAAGGACGCTGACACCCCCAAATTTTGTTTTTTTTTTCATTTTTTTGCCAGGCGATTTATTATGGTTGTCGGAATACTGGCCAATTAATAGTTTGCAACTGAGTCACGTATTGTTTTTAATAAATCCAAAAAACGCAACTCCTCGAAACTGAAACCGACACCCCCGCACCGCACGGAGAAGTGTTGAGGAGAGAATGAGTGACGGAAGTCACGTGGCTACACTCGACCGTGCGATTTTTTTTTTTTAATTTTTTTTCCGGGTGCAGCAGACAAAATGCGTTGCGGGATCCGTTTGCTGTGCGATTCCATTGCAGTCATGTTTGTTCCGCTCACTTTTTTGTACCTCAAGATCAGTTGTTTGTACATTTAAGTGTTGGCAATTAGTAGTGAGTGCCTGTGGTGAATTCCCGTGATCGGCTCCGAAAAGAATACTACCAAGATGTTGCGTGAAGAGCTGCCTTCATGTCCTGCATCTGAAAGTGGTATTGTGCGGCAGAGGTGTCAAGAATGAAATCCCATACCATTTAGTTCAGCGACGTATCGTTCACAACAATTGCTTTTTTCAGTGATAATTGTAAAAAAAAAAAAAAAAAAAAAAGAAATGTAAACATCGCAAAATATTAGAAAAAAAAAAAAAAACGGTACTCCCACACCAGGAATTGAACCCGTGCCCGCTGCGTGTGAAGTGAACGTCTTTCCATTGAGCTACTGAAGCTTTTTTTCTCTTTATTGCATTAAGCAGAGAACACATGTCAAATAATAATTAAAAATGCTCTGCAAAGCTTTTGCAGGGCATATTAAAAAGTTTATTTTCCAATAGCTCTTTGCAAAGGCCTATCCATTCGGGCTTGGGCTCACGGGTAGAAAAAAACACTTTGTATTTGTTTAACAAGGTCAAAGAAATAAAACCGAACTTCTTTGGTATTTGGGTCGGCGTGGCGCACTGCCAAGCACGACCGCCATATACTGCACAGTCCTAAAAGAAAGAATATATCAAAAGGTACACAATCGTCATTGCTTACGCTCAAAAAACGTATGCCCGACGGGCTGATACAGAACTCTTTCTTGAACGTACGCTGGAGGACCTGAGCTACTGAAGCAACTCTTTCGTCCGTAGTAATGCAGCTGGTCGACAGTATGTCGGAAAGTTTGCTGCCGATTTCCTTCCCGTACATGCACTCCCGGCTTGAAGTCGGGCAGCACCACGCATTGGTCACATTCGCACCTAGTAAAGAAACCGTACGCGTGCGAATTGAACTCGAAGTACGCACTTCGTGCTCGACGTTTGAGCGAGCGATGTCTTCAGCCACGAGAAGGGACGACGGCTCGGCGACGTCTTCGGGCAATCGGCTTGCTGGTCGGGCGTGTCGTACGGGGTGAATACCAATCCTTTTGATCGGTTTAATATTTATCTTTCGAAGGAAGACAAAATTCGCCGGTACCGTGATCGACAGTTCTAAAGTGGAGGTCCGCTGCCACCCGCGAGTCTCACGAAACGCGAAGCGACGCCATGTTGAGAATTATGCAGTGAACACATAGAATGCTGCCGAATGTCTGCAACCTTTTTTTTTTTTTTTTCAATCAACTTATTTGCAGCTTTTCGGCTACAAAAAATGTTTTTTATATTTTTTTCTATCCTTACTATTGACTGTGTGCCTTCAATAACCCACGATTTTGATTAAGGTTGGTGGTCGCGTCTAAACCTTAGAAAACGGCCCGTGACCACGGAAAAGAGAGTGAGCGCGACTCAAACCGGCCAGTTCTCGATCGGTGGTTTTCGGGCGGAAAGTAACCGAATTTTGAGCCTCAAATTCTGTTCTGGGTAGTTGGGCTCTCATACGTCACCTACAACTAAAAACCTCGGCGACCATAAATACCCTGTCAGTGTCCCTTTAAAGACGACCTATTAAGCGACCTCAAGGATGACGGCGAGGATGACGTTCTAGAGTCAAAGACGACGTCTAGGACGACCTCAAGGTTAACCTCTTGGAGGCGTCAAGGTCGTCATGTCCTTCGAAGAGGGCGCGAATATGAAGGAGTGTGAGAATGGTAACTGAAATTGTCTACTGCGCATACCTATTGCGCATTAGAAGGCCACAGAGTCCAAGAAATCCAGGAAAGGGGGGGGGGGGGGTAGCTAAGGAATGCTACCGCATTAAAAGGACGCGTGTGCGCACTGAGTGTTTCTCGGCAGCAGGCAAGGCCCACCGCCAGAGAGCGTGGCGATGCAAATCAGTTGGCGCTCCGGTGTTACTTGTGTGACGTCACTTCTGTGACCAAGGTCGTGACACCGATCTCCCAACTTTTCACCCCCTTCCAAGCGCGGAGAGAGACGTAGGTTCACGTCAGAAAACGAACAAAAGAAATATTGTAACGAAATAAAGGTATGGAGGTTAAAAAACAAAAAAAAAAACAACAACAAAAAAACGCTTAGAATAAAATGTAACAGTCAAGTAGACTAAAGTGGAAACGCTCGTGCTCAATTTCTTATCTGTGGAATTTTGCGTTGACAAGCACGCGGAAAACGAGTAAACGGGAATAGAGTGCCGCGTAAAAAAATGTGACACCGCGTGTGTTATACGAAGCGTTAGGTTTTCGAAAATGAACCTCGCTTATTCTTCTAGAATAGGGAAATAACTGTTCGCGTAACCGTAGACAAGCGCCAAAAAAAAAAAAAAAAGGCAGAACAAAATGTTGACGTAAAAACTGGCGCGCTCGCAACTAACATTTATTGAAAAAAAAAAAAACAATTTCTTATATGGCCGCGAAAAACGTCAGTGATGACTACAACCAGGTCTGCCCTCTATCAAAAAATTCATATTCGAATGGCCAGGTTATGGATGTGTCACTTGTACACCTTGTGCCTTTGGCTTTGATCTCAGATGCCTTGTGTAGCTCTCTAGATATTTATCTGGGCATCTGGCCAAAATTTGGTGTCGTCAAATGACGGAGAGCAAGGGCAGCGGGTGCAATGTGTGGCCAGATGTCCTGATAGGGTTGCTCGTGCTGCCGCGTCATGTTCGTGTGCGCGATCATTAATACTTCGACCTTTGCGACCTATGTATACAGGCCCGCATGGCATTCAAGTTTTATACCCAAGTAACGTCGTGCATTGTGTGATTTTTTACATCGGAGCTGTTAGGAACTAGTTTCCGCAGGATCGTGCCCGCCAGCAAACGAATGATGACACAAAGCTCTGGACAGCTACCGCCATCTATAAGCGACGGCGGCAACCTTTCCAGCCTTTCCACTCTGACTTGCCGACTTGCGGCCGGCCATTTCTTCACTCCCACCATAGTACAGCTTCGCTGGTCTTCTTTCTTCACCAGAGTGGAAAGGCTGAAAGTTTTTGCTGTGTTTTGTTTCGCATTTGCCTGCAACATCTGCGGGGGAGTTGATTTCCCATTACAGTCTCAGTAGCCTGCTAAGTAATTAATGAAAAAAAAAAACAAAAAAAAAAAACGCTGGTACGTCGTACTGGTCCGCCACCTATTTAAGGTTCTTTTTTTTCGGCGCTTTCTACGATCATGAACCAACAGGCCCAAATTGCCCAAAATGCCTCAAATACAAAAGTGAATGAAAAAAAAAAAAAAAGAAAAAAAAAGGACGTTGCCGTAAGCGAAGATGTCTCGCCCGTCACGCTCTACGCTCGAAAGAAACTTATCGATTTCGCGAAACATCAGCCCCGGGGCACCTCCCGTTCAGCTAAGGTACAACAAGCTTGTCTTAAACTTGTTGTGCAAGCTTAAGACTCCTACGATGACTCTTACGATGCAAACAGTTATCCTACGATCACTGTTTGCATCGTAGGATCACTTGCACTACAAGCTTGAGTCCTACGATGCAGAGAGTGATTAGGTTATCTCAGTTTCCCGAGGCAATACAATAGACCACCGCCCATGACCTCGAAATAAATATAAAACCAACTCTTGCCCCACTAAGCAGATTGGCCCCCTTTCTTTCCTGGTAGCCAACTTCAGTCTATTGCCGAAGCAAGATGACCTGATGGTTTGTACTGACTCTTGTTCTGCTGATGTTTTGGGAGCGGAAACCTGGCTTACTTTGAATATTGCGAATTCAGAGTTCTCTCTTGATAACTCGTTTACTATTTATCGCAAAATCGGACTGGTACCAGGGGAGGCGGAGTTATGGCAGCTGTCAGAATCACCATTCCATCCATCCTCTCTGCCTTATATTAAGCTACTGGCCATTTTTTTGTTTTCGGCGTCCAGCAGGCTTTTGTTTTTGGAGATTTTATGCATGTTGTTTATTTTCCTCTTTGTTTTCTGTGATTTGTTAACTTTCTTTTTTCTGTGTCACACACGCGCGAAAAATATGAAAACTTAAGTTTTTTTCTTTTTGTTTTTTGTTTTTAATTCCCAGCCGTTTTAGGGCTAGGTTGATTATGGGGGTTAAAGTGACTATTCAAAATCTTGTTCTCGGAGTCAAGCAATGGCTACGGACGTTGACATGAGGGAAATCAGTCGGGGATTCTGCACGGATTGCTCGTGAATAGAGTTCTACGGGACCCTCTGCACGGTGGAACGCATCACCCGGAGTGGTGTGCTTATCGCGGCCACCCGCCCACCGCCCATAACAAACTCGGTGAGCACGCATTTTTTTTGTATGCTGGTATGAAGGTAGTTTGTATTTACGTCCTGTTGGCATATGCGTTGCATCTGAAGAACATAATAAATGAATGGCTTGCGCCCAAATGTCTACGAAAATATGTTTTGTAGTTCAATATGCTGCTTTCTAAAACAATTCGTCATATCTCTTCTGCAACTTCAAGCCGCAGATAGAATTCATGTTTTTCAAAGCACATATGTCTTCTAATGTCCCTCTACTGTAAAGTGCGTTCTCGTTTCTCCTTGGCAATACAAAAACGATACTGATAAAATGAAATACAGCCAGTTCCCTTGTCAAGTATCAACAGTTGCAGAAATTACGTCATAAGCTGTCACTTGCTATTTCATCGTATACACTAGAGCGCAACGTGGTCCGTATATTGTAAGAATTTTGTTTAAAAAGGTTTTGTTTGTTTTCCGAAGAAATTACGGCGGCTTTTGTGTTTTTTAAATTAAAAAAAACAACAAAAAACTTATACACATCACCGAACGTTATATCTGCATGACGTAGCGAAAGCAGCCCTAGCCTGAGGCCAAGCTTCCACAACTAACTTTTACCATATTGGCATATGCAAATATATGTGATTATCTGAAACCTTCAATGGGAAACAGGGACCCTTTCGTGGTACTTGAAACCAAATAAGCTTGGCCTGCTTTCACTATTCTATGTCCGTGCAGTAATACTTTAATTTTGATTGACTACAATTTTGAGCAAACCTCGTTTCCCGCACACTTCGAACTTTATGGCACCCAGAACGTATGTTCGTTTTTATATAATAACATTTTCTAAATTAAAGTTCTAAAATATTCCACTAAGCCCAGGTCAAGATCGGCCCTCGTAAAATTATTTTTCGTGTTAGTATTTTTTCAGTGAAATCATGCATCCTTGCTTTACTACCTACAATATTTAATAGTCATACTTGTATAGATCATCTATTCAGTCATTACCGATTGGGTTTCGAATCTGTTAACTGTTTGCATTTAATCTAGCATTTGTTTTCTACCGCCTGCTTGAAAACAGGCGAAAGCGCTTCATTACCTTCATGGTGATTCCCACTCTTTGTATCTCAAGTAAAACACTATGGTCTCTCATTCAGCTAAAGGTAGAAGCAAAGCTACGGTTCTGAAGCACAATGGTTTCCATGCTGGGAAAACTGGAGGAGGTAAAAGAGGCCTTCTGCAGAAATGACCCAACAACATTTTAGGAGATTGGAGACCACCTCCGGTCTCGATTGATCAGAAGCTTTCTCATCCCCATGGTACATGAAAAAGCGGACCTATGAATAGTAAACGAATTTCGACGCTGCCGCAATTTTTGAACAATTGGTGCTTCCCGGATGAACGTACACCTGGCGAAAAAGTTCCAGGACCCAAGATTTTCTTCGGTTCGGAGAAACAGTTCGTTTCTGGGAACCAGTCAGTGAAAGTCTCCGCTATCACGACTCTGGAGGGGGCACTAGTCATGTGCTCATGCGTATATTACAAAAGGGGACTCTCCTACCCTACGGCATATGGACAAACCCTTGAATTCCTGCAGTGTCTACTTGTTGAAAATGACGAGTTTCCGATTTAGTTCAAGCCGGAGAAGCTCAGAAAATTGCTTATGGCTGTTAACAACCAACAGAAATTTTGAGCTTCTGCTAATGGCAAAAACGCCGAGTAATTTATTTTGTATCCAATGAAGCAGGTAACTACACTCTAAAAAAAGTCCATAAGCCAACTTTACCGAAAAACACTTGAATAGCCAATCAACGTAACTGACGGAGGCAGCGCCGCGGATCACGATGCGGAAATATATGATTAGGTAAAAAAACGCAGTCTGAGTTGTGACTTTAAGTAATGCAAAACGTCACGCTTGCATAGATTAGTGTCACAACGCAGATTGCATTTTTTTTGCTATAATCATATGCTTCGGCATCAACATTCGCTGAGCTGCCTCCGTGAGCCGTGGTGATTGGCTTTCCAAGTGTTGTGCGGGAAAGTAGACGCACAAGCTTTTTTTTTTTTAAAAGTGGACTGTTTTTTTATTTTTTTTATTCGTTGGAAACAAATGATATTCAGCACGGTCGTATTGTTATTGCTTATGATAGCCAAAAGAGGTCACTTTGCAGCACGAAATTTTTTGTGTGATAGTTTCCGGGAAACGCCAATTTCTGGCGTCGTTCTAACAGATCTTTTTTTTATCTGTATAAGCTACCATAAGTTTTGCTATAAAATTACTATCTCGATACATACATTCCGGTATGTTTTCTCGTACCATGGCAAATAAAACACGTCTTTACTTTTAAAAATTGTTACTGTTTTATTTGTTGTATTGATTTCGTTTATCAGACATTATATGTAGATCAATATTCAATTGTCTTACATAGCACAAAATAACTTTGGCTAAACAATATAAGCGAAAGTGCGAGAACTTCATCACTGCAGTGCAGCATGTCAGCTGACAGTCAAAACACGGAGGAGCAGAAATTCTACGATACAATAGAGAGATAACCTAAAGCCGGGGTCACACTGCTTAAACATCACACAAAAGACACTGCGCAGAGATGTTCCAAACCAATCAAAGCGACATCCGTGCTCTGTATGCCATGTGACAAAGCTACTTCTTGAATTGGTTGCCTCATGGCGTACGACGATCGGTTGTCGCGGTGACTCGTTTTATAACATGTCTGCATAATTATTTTTTGTATGATTTATAAGCAGTGTGACTGCAACTTTAGGGGATTATACCCCTGCATTTTAAGCAGGCCACAGTCCCTCCAAATTTAAGAGTGAAAATATCTAAAAAAAATATTCCTCGTACTAGGGTGGACTAACCTCGAATTTAAGCGATACGCCGTATCGCTTAATTTAAGAGGGGTGGTGCCCGCTTAATTAAGAGGGAGCATTCCTGTGTAATATTAAAAAGTCTGTTGTCCCCCTTACAGTTAAGTGGCAAACAACTGGAGAACTGTCCCTTTTAGTAGGTGGGACCGGGCTTAGAGTGTATAAAGGAATATTTATTCAACAGGTACATCGAGAATATAATTCAAAGAAGTCAAATATTGACTCCTTTAATGAACCCTGCTCTTGCAACGAGTACAAAACACGCGTACCCTGTTGCAAGCGAAAAAGCACTGACACTTTTCCCACCAAAATGACACCTTCCTGTTGTTTTTTCTTAAAGAAAACTATCATATTGAGTTGTTTACAAAATCATTATAATACTAACAAAACACTGCAAACACAAAGCAACGCCCGGAAACAGAACTTATATTTTATATTTTTTAACCAAGATTAAACACTGTCCCGTGCAAAATTTCCGGAAACAAATGAAATTACAAACACGTGGCAAGTGCGCGTATTACACAGGTTGCAGCTAAGACAGCGAAAATACAGGAGGAAATACAACAAACCCAAGACCAAGTAAAGTTTAAGCAAACAAACAAAAAGAAGAGGAGATCAACAAGAGCAACATACATTAAAATACTATATATTTCACGAAGTTTTTTTTCATGTTTATTTTAGTCTATGTATTTTTTTTTATTACATCGTCGTCATTTGTGCTTCTTGTACGCTTCGCCGTCGGTTTTCCTTGCGGCCCGCTCGGAATACTGCTAATTGTTTCGTTGCATTCGCACAGCTGGAACGGCCGAGATAAGCTGAGGAACTTTACGACCGATTGCATCTCCGCTTCAAAAAGAAACAAACGAAACACCTCTAACACCCGCGGGAAGCAATAAACACGCTACTTTCGTACGATGTCCCACCTGCGTAGAGGTTATTTTGAGTCATCTAGAACTTTTCTGGTTAGTTCTTTTTAAATGGAGTCCTCTTCGTATTCTCCTAGTCTTGGTCGTGGTCGTCTCTGATGTTGTTCATGACGCAGTTAACTTTCTCCCCTTTGTTATGCACACAACCCCCCCCCCCCCCCCCCCCCCCCCAGCGTACCTCACGTGCACAAAGACGCAATGAAACCTTTTTCGCCCAACATTGGGACCCCGCCCGGCCGCGCCTCGAAGCAATCTAAATCTCGTTAGGCGCGTTATCAACAGTCTCTGTACCCTGACACGGTTTCGGAGTTGGTTATCGTCTCCATCCGGCAAGAAACACGGGGCTTCGCTGTAACCACGCATCGCTTGCCGCAAGCTCGACTTCCTTGCCTCAAGACAAATAGTGACTCGTGTCCATTTCTTTTTTTTTTTTGGGGGGGGGGGGGGGGGGGGCGGGGGGGGGTTATTAGATTGAAGAATGATTTTTGCCATTGTGGTACTTAGATGTTGCTAGTTGCGAGATTTTCTGTTACAAGTTTTAGGCATTGTGTTCCTTTAGGAAAAAGGGCGAGATGAGATACGAGGCTATGTGACACAGCGCAATGTGTTATTGAGAGTGAAACGTTAAGAACACAATATGAAAGGGCTGTTTCTTTCTTCAAGGTACGTTACATCCAGCCTTAAGTCAGGCCGTAGTCAAAAGCGATACTCTGTTTCACTTTAAGTCTGACGGCGGTGATTCGACCAAGACAATCAAGCGGCGCCCAAAACTGCATCGTCATGGTACTCGTCGTTTTTGTGCCTTTCTATATCAATCACGCACAGTGAATTCGCCATCACCTGGTGATTTCTGGTTTTAGTAAACGTGATTAGTTTAGCTAGTGACGCTAAAAGAAGACGAGCACCGTGACAGTGCATTTGTTTGTGCTGCTTGATTGGCCCTATCGGTAGTTAGCGTTGGCTCTACCCTCTAACTTCAGGTGGAAAGCAGTTGATTCAGGAAGAAATTTATATCCATCCTCAGTTCATGATGGAGGTCGAGGAAAAAAAAACGTCATGTACAAGTTGACGTCTCCTGCCCGCCTACAAGGCGCAGAGGCAGCCGTAAAAGAGAGAAAACGAATCGTATATACAAACACAATATACATACGAATAAGTAATCATCACATTTGACGATACAAAATGGCTAAGGTGTTCCTAATATGTTTTTGTGCGATAAAAATGACAAATGGTCGTAATTAGTTAAAAGAGAAGCGATGGGATGTCGTTTAGGGAAAATTTATTCAATTTCATATTCTTAGAGGCGTAAAGGATGAGCCTTTTTGGAATGGTGTACTTTAGCATTTGTGGGCCATGATTCGTTCTTTGTGCAGTCACCTCCCAGTATTCAGCGTGACGGGTAGGATAAACATTGATATTCTTCGAAAGCTCCCCATGTTTCTTCAAAAAGTCGCTACTTCTAATTTTCTCTAATTTGTTACGAAAATATGGGCTTCTTCACGTTTTTGTGATCTTCGCTATAATTTTCTTGAAACCTATAGTTCGACTTCAAATTGACATAGACATATTGTGTGATGTGACAGTACAATGTATACTCGTACGCCTGATATTTTTCGTAGTCTGATATAAACTCGACATGTTTGCTACGGAAAGGTGTTAACGTTCAACTTTCAATAAAGCGCCAAGTTCTAAGATATGTCTGGCTTCACTAAAAGCGCCAATACAACAGCCGTAGAAGCCATTAGCGAGGAGAATGTTTCTTTCTAGGGCCGCACCGAATAGTAAATACAATAAAAATATATATTGATAGGAATAACCAAAGTGTATGTTCAACAGAACAGATTTTCGAGACACGAACACACGCGCAAACATCAATAGGGGCGTTCTCGAGAGCTAGAAAACGTAAACAGCACCTGTCTGAAAGAAACTCCGTGCGTCGACATCATCAAAGCACGCAACAGGGAGCCACAAAAATACGGGTCACTCCAACGTCCGATATTTCGGACACGGCGGCACCAATCTTGAGATACAAGCATGTGAAAGAGCGGAGATATACGAGAAAGAAAAAAACAAAAACAACCGAAGCGCAAAAAAAAAAAAGCCATATTTTTATTGGGAAGAGTTAAAGGAAACAAATGGCGGCCAAATCTTGCTTTCGTCAAGTCGTTAGTATCTGCGTTGTCCCAAAGAAACTTCGAGTTTTGGCATGAAGACTAGCGATGAATGAAATAAGGGCGTAGACGAAAATCTAAAATCAAAAAGTAAGAACAAAACTGAGGAAACTGCGGGACAACAATTCTTAAAGATTCCTGAGAAGTCCAGGTTTTTTTAATGTTTTTTCGTACTTCCTCCGAGGGAGAAAAAAAGAATGTTTGGACAGCACTGAGTCATAATTGTCCCATACAGTTTCCCCACATGTTTCTTTTCTGCTTAGGTCCACCGAGCTCTCAGGACCGCCCTGCGGGAACATTCTTCAAAGCCGGTCTTCGCTGAGCGCTTCAGCTGAGGCAGCATCGAGAGCCATTGAACTATATTTGTAGAACGCATTGCGTCATAAAAGCTAACGTTCTTTTTTTTTTTTTAATTACTGATATGGCACCTTTTAAACAAAAATCGCCGCAGAAAACAAGCACGTGATTCTAGGAAAGATAAAAACAAAATTGTCCAACTGACGTCTAGTTTTCTCGGAACACAGAATGTATGATTTCTTCTTTTTTTTCCCCCCATATAGCCGGGATAATATTAAGACGCACCGCGCCCGATCTAGAGTTGGAACTGACATAATATTAGTTTAAGTTATGACATCTAAATGTTTAAATACACGCGTATTCGTCAGTTGTTTGCCGGCCACATTTTCAGGAGTGATAAAAAAACAAGCAGACTGTTTTTCTTTTGGGTTCTCGTTGCAAAAATAAAAAAGGAAAATCTTATATTTATCGCGCCCAGGAAGCATAACAAAGAAACTACCACACCGAAAACTGCGAACACAAGTTCGCTATTTCTCTATGCCAGTACCATTACGTAGAAAAGCAGTAATTTCTAAAAAAAAATAACGAGAAAAACATGGTTGTTAAAAAAGTCCGATGTCAATAAAAAGAAAAGGTTTAATATCTTTCCGGCTCGAATGAGCTCTTGGAATGAATTAGCGATATGCAGCAAGCATGAGACAATTTCGTTTAGAAACTGTTGACTCACGCCCTGGGCCTGGAGTAGAAAAACATATTAAAAAATAAGCTTCGCCTTAACAAATATAGCACGTTTTATCCTTCTTTTTTTTTTTCGGGGGGGGGGGGGGGGGTGGGCGGTGGAGGGGCAGAGCAAAATTTAGTAAAAAAAAGGCCCGAACGGACATTACTTTGGAGTTATTCATTTGAAACAGACGTTCCTTCACAATATTTTGTGTCAAAATCTGAAAAAAAACCTAAAAATGAGCTTATTGCTTGATGTGTCGTTTGCGTGCATAGGTAGCTTTAGCTCTTTCAGTTAATTTTTTTTATCTCATTTTTTCCCTGCATTTCAGTCCATGCCGACGGACTGAGAAATTTTGTTCGGATAATAATTTATCTGGAAATAAAACACGATTTCTCTCGGTGCCAGATGTGTTCAGAAATACGACCGATGCCTCTGCAAGAATTCCAGACCGCATGAACCTTTCATCGAGAAATAATTTTATCAGTTTGCGCCATGCGTTCTTCCCGGGGGAAAAATCGGAATCGAAAACAAAAATCATTCAAGGTGAATTCAAGGTCAGTTCAAGGTTGGTTCATATTATAAAATCGTTATTGGCTTAGTTAGCAACGTTGTACTCATTTAACTCAACTCCTTTTCCTGTTTAATTAGAACCACAAATGTTGTTTCACTGAGTTACAGATGGTGTCAGTCATGGCATGTCAGTGTGTTGATATTTAGGGTTCAGACTATTATTTCTGCGAATAAAAACACAATAAGATTCAGTAGCAGCGTCGTTATGATATATAGTTATTACTCCTTCAATTACCACAAAGGACACAAAGGTCATCATAAAATGTAAAAAAAAAAAAAAATGTTGGATGGTTTTTGGGCAAAACCATCAAATGAAATGTGACCTTCCCCAGTAAGAAATGAGGATTTTTATGACAGCAAACTTTAATGCTATACAATGCACAAATTCCATAGGAAACTGCGGGAAAAAAACTAAGGCGTGCCAAACAAAAAACTGCATACACAAGAGAAACAATTTTAATGGATAAGGCAAGTAGAAACTGCGGTTGAGATAAAACTAAGTGTTGAGAAATAGGTGACAGGGAAGAGTGCGCGGACAATTGGGGAACACTCAGGGCTTGGGCACCTGCAAGTCAGTGTTTCATAAACGGCCATTCGAAAAGGACACGTCTCGGGTTCCTTCCTCCACGCAAATTTGGTGCCGAAACCCCTTAAAAGGACACGGACCGCCTACGCAGGACCTGCTGCGTTGTCTGCTCTGCTGTCACCGGGCCGATATCCCAGCTGGACGCTCGACTATCTCATCCAGAAGCAGACAAGCCTAATCGACCTGGACCGGGTTATCCTGACATCGACAACCGATGACGACTTGGATAACAAGATCGAGTGAGCAGAGGACTACCATACGGGGATCAGCCACGGCATTACGCGCCTTCGGTACGTCCTGGACAAACTGAACGAACCCATGAACATCGCCACGCGTGTTGCAAGCACCCCGACCGATACACTGCAGCCCAGCGGCCTCCCTCCCACAACGGAAACCCTGAACAACCTTCCTCCCACCGAAGCATCCTTCCACCACCAGCTCAAAGTAGTCACCGCACGGTCGCCCTTCCCAAATTCACAAAAAGACCAATCGTCCACCCAACGAGAAATTTAAGCACCTCATGACATACCTCGCTCATAAGACAAAGCGGGCTGTCGAAGGCATTCGTCTCTCCAAGCAGTGTACAAACCTGACAGTTCGTACACTTCATGGCAGATTTGGAAGACGCAATATCTTGATGGACGAGCATAATAACCAGCGACTGAACCTCCCGAAAAAAAAGCAGCTCAAGGAACGTCACCCAATTCCGTCAACTGTTCGACGCCATTCGCTTCCGCACATCCGTAGAAGGCTTGGATGTTCCGCCCAGCAACTACGCAGTGGTTCTTCATCATGTACGGATGAGTGCTCTTCCCGAAGATCTAGCACTCATATACCGCCAAAAACTAAAGGAGTGCACGACAACAGCCAGCCCCAACGCACTCGAATGGCGCCCGAACGATCAAGTCAAGCTTATCATGACGTTTCTTTAAATCCAGATGGAGATACGAGAGGCAGGATCTATGGAGCAACACACTCGGGCATCTGAAGGCACACTACATCAGCCCAACTTACAAACTCAGTTAATATTGAACAATCCATCTGCATTGGCACTGACCAACGAATCAGTTCACTGCCGAGTCATTTCGTGTCCGCTCTGCGGCTCCGCCAGACACGACGTTCAGAGCTGCCAGGTTGCACTATCGACCGATTGAAAACGATCAAGGCTCACACGGGCACGCTGCTGCTTTAAGTGCGTCAAACGCAACCACATCGCCCGTGCCTGCACCCTAGCAAGGAGCATAACCTGTAAAACTTGTGGAGGGTGAGTGGTTTAAGACAACCCTGAGACTGGGGAAAACAAGAAGGACAAGCACGACGAAATCTCAAACTTCGAGATTTTTTACAGCGGAGCTGTTAAGGGCTAGGTTCCCCAGGATCGTGTCCGGTACCAAATGTCGACAGAACGCTTTGGTTGCCGCCGTCGCTCAGAGATGGCGGTAGCTGTCTAGAGTTTTGTTTTTGTTGGTCGTCTGCTTGCCACCGTCGTTCATAGACGGCGGCAACCTTTCCAGCCTTGCCCCCCTGGCTTGCCGGCTTGCTGCCACCCATTACTTCATTCCTACCATAGTACAGCTTCGCTGTTCTTCCTTCTTCACCACAGTGGAAAGGCTGAAAGTTTTTTTTTTTCAGACTTTTGGTACGGATTTTCGGTAAATCTTAAGATTTCGTTGCGTTTGTCCTTCTTGTTTTCCCCAGTCTCAGGTTTGTCTTAAAACATGAACGTAAACCAGCTCGCCTGCGCCCTATCACTCATTTTAGTTGCGGAGGGTATCACCTGATCATTTTAGGAGACGTTTCCCGACCCCCTCGAGCTGCGCGTTTAGCATTTTTTGAAGTCCAGATAAAAGTGAAGCCTGGGTAAAACCATGGCTTTTGGAGGGAGGGGAGAGGGAAAGACCATCGCAGTAAAAAAGCGTTTGCGCCAGGCGGGAATTGAAACCAGACTATTTCGATTATACAGTGAGCTTCTTTCCAGCAGGTAACGACACCTATTTTATTTTATTTATCGGCATGTCGTGACACGTCGGCGTGCGTTGAGTTGCTGTTATTAATTTAACGCGTTGTTTTGCTAGGTGTTCAAAATTTTGTGAGGCAAAAAAAAAAAAAAAAAGCGTAGCCGCGAGGCTGGACATTGATTGGCTGACGGGTGGAAGAGGAGTGAAGTGCTCGACTCTGGTCAACAGGTATGTCACGTGACCAGACGCTTTAACGTAGCGACGCGCCCTAATCTTAATATTTGTAACGAGAACACGTTCCCTTGGGGTCTTGGGCGGAACCAGCTGAAGAAAGGAAAGGTGGAGACAGGAGCAGATAATGGCGAACCAACCGCTGGACCACAAACTGTCTAATTACATCTTTCCCGTCTTCTATTAATTTATATCTATTTCCCCTTTTTCGCCTCTGCTTTTTCTTTCCCAGATGCTGTTCTTTTTTGCCTCTGATTTTATTCAACTACCCACGAAGGGTTTCGTGAAGAAAAAGATTTTCTTTGGCTTGCAAGGTGCTTGAGGGATGCTCACACATTTCTCATCTTCGTCGTCTACAGCAAGGGCACCTAGCACTTCCCTTGCAACCTTGTTTTTTTTTTATGGTCTCTTATTATGTGACCATGGTCGAGCTCTGCTTTACCCTAACATGTCCGACAATGGGCAGCTAAATGTCCTGGTCCCGCGAGGTTCCTAAGGTTTGCTGCATGTTCGCGTGCTCGGTCGTTAATACATTGAACGGTCTGTCCTATGTAGCAGCGCCCAGATGTTAGCCCAAAAACGTTTTTGTGTATGTTTATAAAGCCTAGAACTTGGTGTGCCTCAACGGGCGACAAGTCAGCCAGCTGTAGATGAGAAATTAAGCCGGCGGAGTACAACCGCTAACCTGGGGTCTCTGAAGTTCATCACGCCGTAGTGATACATACACGACCGCATGCCGGTACGATGCTCATCTAGATCGAAACGGGCAGGGGATTGAACCCAGGATGCTGGGTTCAGCAGCATGAGCTTTCGCTCCACGCGCTCCACGCGCTCCTAGCTTTTGTGTGCTAGCCCACTCGGCCACCGATCCCCCATGTCAGCCACACATACCGCTAACATGTGGGCGCTCCTATATAGGATTTATTAATGGCCGAGCACGCGAACATGCAGCAAACCTTGGGAACCTCGTGGGACCAGGACATTTAGCTGCCCATTGGCGGACACGCCTGTGTAAAGCAGAGCATGACCACGTTCATATCATAGGACACCATAAAAACAAGGCTGCAAGAGAGGTGTTGGAGGCCCTTACCTTAGACGAAGAAGATTGCAAGTTCGTGAGCATCCCTTCAATCACCTTGCAAGCGAGAGAGAAACTTTTTCTACACGGCACCCTTCGTGGGTAGTTGATTTAAACCAGAAGCAAAACATTACAGCGATTGGGGAAGAAAAATCAGTTTCAGAAGAAAGGGAAAGTGAAAATCAAATAATAAAAGAAGAGGAATATATAATAGAACAGTTGGTAGTCCAGCGGTGGGTTCGCCATTTTTTTCTCTTGTCTCTCTCCTTCCATTGTTCAGCTGGTTCCACCCGAGATGTATTATAACCAACTAGCTCAGCTCATTTCCACTGTAGCGGGTAACTCTTTCCAAGATTGGGAAAGAGCGAGGAACTACTTTTCGTTACTGTTTTAGAGGGACGCGTGCATGAAAAAACAACAACATTATGTGTATGTACGTGGTGTCCTCTTTCGCCGCTGTGAGGAGGCAGAGGTTCGTCAAGCAACAACTGAGTTGCTTTTTTTTCTGTCTCCCCTCTCCAAACGGAGACAAATAAAGATTGTTAAATTCTAAGGAGTTTCATCCTTAGAATTTAACAATCTTGCTGCTTTCGACTTTCTCTCTCACGGCAAATATAATACTGCACTCAAGATTTATTAGACACGGGATCTTAAGTTCTGAAACTTCGGTTTCTTTAATATTTGATCAAATACGAAGGTTAAAAAAACAGTAAACAAACACTTTCTTGTTTTGTGTAATCAAAATTGTTTTTCTAGACTTCTTACGCATGAAAGAGAACTAGGGGGACGCTTATGCTTCGTCTTTTAAAGTGGAACGCGATAGCGTTATGGGGGTCCCGTTCTCAAAGCCTTCTCATATAAACACTTGCTCGTTGTCAAGCCGTTCAAGCGTGTGTGCCTGGTCCTATAATGCAACGCGCGCAGCCACATATGACGTCATACGTGACGTCACACGTGACGTGACACGTCGCGGCGCGCGTTGCATTACGGGGATTTACCCGCTAAATTTGACGGGAAAATTTTGCGCTAATTTTGGCGGGAATACTTTCAGCTAAGTCTGACTGGAGATGTTTCCCTCCGAATTTAGTGGACAAATACCATAATTCAACGCGCGCAGCCACGCATGACGTCACACGTGACGTCACAAGTTGCTACGCGGATTGTATTATCTGTATGTTTGGTCACGCTGGCGCCGGACCTTCTTTTTTGGGGGGGGGGGGGGGGGGGGGTCACGCCGGCGCCGGATCTCCAGCGGATCGCCGGATCGCGTTAGAATTGAATGGAATTGGGTCCTATCGTTGAAAAGCAAGGCATGCGATTCGTGAATTTGAAGAACACTCATCAAATACCCTCAAAGCGACGAGCCTCGAGAACGCAGCGGCGATATGTTAAAATCGGCTTGGATTAAAATCTAAGCCGAATTTTTCGAATGTTTTATGGAGCTGGAACGCGGAAATGGGAGCCCCAATTAATCGTAGAGCGAGGCGCACTCTCCGGCCAGTCCATCACGCAGCCATAAAAAAAAAAGCAACAAAAAAAGTCAACAAAGTGAGAGCGCGTGCTCATTAATTAGAGGTAGGTCCCTGGTTAGGCTCGGACCAGGATTGCGGAGGCCGAGGCGTGCGAGTCCAATACTGTACGAGTAGAAAGTGAGGGAGAGGAGGAGCTGATAGTGTGCGGGTACGTCAAAGCACCGAGCCCTGGTTGGAATGAATTGTGGATAAGGCGCAGAGCTAGCTCCCTTGGTCCCTACTCGGTGTTCCAACGCATTCGAACTCGGATGCCGAACGCTTGACGCCGGACGCCGGACGCTGGCGCAAGACGGCTTGACGGCTCGGACCCTTTTAATTAAAGGGAAGCTACGGAGCTTCTTGAAAAAAATGAGTTAGAAGTGAATTTTAGTGTATTTTTACCCCGTGAACCCGAATACCCAAACCATTTGCTGCGTAAGTATTGTTAAACGCGAGAAAAACGCGAAAGACAGTCGCTGTCCGTGACGTCATCGACGGATCTTTTGGCTGCCCAAGGCTAGGGAGGCGGGGCTTCAGCCCTATTTTGAAATTGCTCTTGTGGCTCTCCGGCGCGTCGCATTGAAATAGTATTTTGATATCTGTTATTCTAAAGGCCAAATGAACGCAATTCAAGCGTTTTTTCTCAAATGTAGAAGTGCCCCATCTTCCCTTTAAAGCTTGTAGTGCTCGGTGGCAGCAGCAGGGTTCCGTTGCGCAAAACCCGCGCTTCCAGTGACCGCAGTAATAGGAAGTTTTCATAGACCGCGTTTCGCACTTCGCTAAGCCCTCCGCGATGAAGAAGCACTTACTGCGCCTGCGCGTTGATTGCCTTGACTGTAGAGTTCCGTGTATCGTTGTGGACGTCGGGTGAGCGTTGAGAGACGGCGAAAACCGTCTACGAAAACTACCTAATGTTCAGAGGTGGGCTAGTCGGTGATCAATAGTAAATATATAAATAAAACAGCGCAATTATATGTTTACTGCCAGTGACCCTCGTTGTCCTTTATTGAGCAAAATCCATGGGCGGCCTTTATAAGGTATGCACCTCGAGAAAACCGCCTGCTAAAATTAACGCACCTATCCTCCTTTGTAAAGTTTAAACCCTCCCCCCCTAAACCCTCCCCCCCGTTATCGGAACTCGCGTTTGACCATTCGAAACAGCGAGCAGAGGCTCCGCCACTTGTTCGAACGTTGAAGATGATCAACCAGGCAAGCGGCTCTTCAACGCAATACTCAATTTCCTAATGCCCTGTTCGCAGAGACGTAAAGCGGCGGTCGTACCGCGCAGGCATCATACAAAAGGTAATCTTCAAACAATGTTTGAGGCGTGTTTTTTATTATACAACTGCGCTGGTACATCGGCAGTACAAAAAGTGAAAGCCGCTTACAACTCCCTGTAACGCCGAATTAGAGCACAGCTCTTGAGGAGGAGGAGGGAAGGGCGCTGGGGGGGGGGGCGGGGTTAGACTAACCAGGGGGGGTCACGCGACCTTGGGGGGTCACGTGACCTTGCGGGTCACGTGACCCCCAATGCCGATGATGTCATCACTAACGTCACTGATGATGTCATCAGTGACGATGACAATGCGGCTACCGATGACGTCATTAGTGACGTCACTGATGAGTTCCCCAGTGATGATGACGATTACGATGCGAACGTCGGTGACGTCATCAGTGACGTCGCTGACGACGTCATCAGTGATGATGACGATGCGGATGCCGGTGACGACATCAGTGACGTCACTGATGACGTCATCAGTGATGATGACGATGACGATGCGGATGTTGGTAACGTCACCGGCATCCACATCGTCATCGTCATCATCACTGATGACGTCACCGGCATCCACATCGTCATCGTCATCATCACTGATGACGTCACCGGCATCCACATCGTCATCGTCATCATCACGGATGACGTCACCGGCATCCACATCGTCATCGTCATTATCACTGATGACGTCACCGGCATCCACATCGTCATCGTCACTGATGACGTCACCGGCATCCACATCGTCATCGTCATCATCACTGATGACGTCACCGGCATCCACATCGTCATCGTCATCATCACTGATGACGTCACCGGCATCCGCATCGTCATCGTCATCATCACTGGTGATGACGTCATCAGTGTCGATGACGTCATCGGGGGGTCGCGCGACATCGGCGGGGGTCACGTGACCTCGGGGGGTCACGTGACCTCGAGGAGGGGGTCACGTGACCTCAGGGGAGTCACGTGACCTCGGGGGAGTCACGTGACCTCGAGGAGGGGGTCACGTGACCTCAGGGGAGTCACGTGACTTCGGGGGTCACGTGCCCCCCCACGAAGTCACGTGACCCCGGTGGGGGGCTCGCGCGGTGCATTATGGGACATTTCCCATGATGCACCGCGCGGTTACGCCGACGCCGACGCCGACGGCGACGGCGACGCCAACGGCGACGGCGACGCCAACGGCGACGGCGACGCCGACGCCGCTCGAGCCGGAAACGGGCCCCTAAGAGCTGCGCTCTAAAATAAACTATATGCTGCCATGGTCGAAGCACGATGCACGCATGAAACAAGCATGCTTCGGATATACTTGATGCGTGTTCGTAGATAGTCCTGTCATCATGTGTGTTGTAACACCGCGTTATTTTTGTACAATGTACGCGCAATGAGACTGCCCAGGCAGCATACCAGAGAAATGCTTAACTTGGCACGAGCTTGGCAATCCTATATGCGGTCTAACCTTTGTCCAATACGGTTTTGCTCCAAGAAGTAATATTTAACGCCTCAGCGAACTGCCAGCGTTGGTGGTTCGTAACCACTAACCCTTCCCCCCGATGGCGAGAGTCATGTCGCTTCGCTGCAGTAACATTCTACAACAATGCGGGAAGCACCTTCTCTAAATACATGAACCAAGAAAATGGAACACCCTCTTTATGCGTTCGGGGGTGGGAAAGATTATGGCGCTCTCGAATAATCCCTCGCGCGATCACAAAGTTAAATGCCTCGAAACAACACTAATCCACCTCATTTACAGCAACCTCAGTGTTGCCCGTAACCAGTAGCTGCCTGCATATGCCAGGGGGCAATATCTTCGCGTTTGTTGAGCGGAGCGCCGCCGTTCCTAGCCCGAAAACACTAACAAGGCTTATTAGTAGCCAGGTAAGATGAACACATCAAAGCCTCCTGAAATAAGGAAAGAAAACCGGGTGCATGCGCGGCCCACTCATCCACTCGACAGCCCTGGTAATACTGTCTGTCGCGCCCCTTCTACTCAGCATATCCTTCTTTTTGCTTTTCCCACCCACCCTCTATCGTTCCGCTAAGGAAACAAAGCACCCACCCACCAACGCAGGAGCGACACAAAACTACGGGATCTGACGATAAAAACTCCAGCGGAGGCATCTGCGTTCAACGAGGAGAGGAGACAACCATTTCGTCGTTTACCCTGAGACTGGGTTTTTTTTTGAAGAGCAGAAGTAACAGAAAAAACAGACAGGTCTCTCTGTTTGTTTTTCTGTTACTTCTGTTTTTCTGTTACTTCTGCTCTTCAAAAAAACCCACAGTCTCAGGGTAAACGACGAAATGGTTGACTTCCACCAGCTAGCCTGTACTCTGACTCTTTTAGGAAAGGAGAGTTTTTTTTCGGCGTCCGAAGTGGACGGTTGCTGCTGAGCTGCGTCCGCTGTCGTGTCGAAGCACGCTGTGTTGTTCCTGCTGTCACATCTAACGCCGAAAACCTCGCCGGTACGAGCGTTGAACTTCAGCCTTTTTTCTGGGGCCTTCTGGGAGACGCCGAACATCGCCCGGTCTACCGCAAGCAAGCGCCGCGGGGGGCTCGTGCAGAGCCAACCTCAGCCCCTTGCCGACGACGAAATGTCTGCTGGCCAACCTTCATCCCAAGTTGACAGGCCTACCTACCACCTGGAGCCGGAGCACATGCCGTCGGGGACTCGTCCGTCTCCCCGACACGCTCATGAGGTAGCCGAATCTTCGGAGGACGACTCTACCTTCAAGGAAGGCATCTCCGATATGGACGACTCTGAAGGGCTCCAAGACTGGACCGAATCACGAGGCAAAAAGCGCCGACGGAAAAGTGGTGGCTCGGGCACGTCCGGGACTACTAGCCACAGGCTACTTGAAGAGGGGTTCACCGTCTTGTTCGCCCCCACCAACTCCGACTCGGTTGCGTCGCTCAGTCCATCCAAGCTTACAGAATACGTCGAATGTGCTGCGCCAGGTGCCGTCAAAGAAGTCCTCGTCAACAAGGCAAGGAACTTAATCGCGGTCGAAGCACGGACACCCAAGCTCAAGGGAGTACTCCTGGACCTCAAGGTACTCTGCACCACTCCTGTCCGAGCATTCCTCCCCAGTCCCCCGAACACCTGCATAGAGCTTATCAGGGACGTGGAACTCGGCCTTTCCGACGCTGACATCCGGAACCAGATACGGGCTCCACTCAAGATCTGGGACGTGCGGCGACTTGGGGAAAAGTCTAAACTCGTGAAGATTGTTTGTTGACGCGGCCCGACTCCCTCCACTACGGACTAGTTCGAACTCCGGTCCCGCCTTTCAAGGTAAAAGCCCTGCAGTGTCGGCGGTGCCTCCGTTATGGCCATATATCCGCGGTCTGCAATCGCCCCCAGGCATGCGCACGATGCGGCGCCTCACACGACGGCGGGTGCGAATCACCCGAACCAAAGTGCATCAACTGTCGTCAGAGCCATGAGGCCACGTCCTCGTCCTGCCTACCCGTCGTCGAGAGGTCGCCATCTCGCGTTACCGCTCAGAAAACAACGCAACGTTCCGGGATGCTCGCGAAGCACTCCGCAACTCCTCGTCAGCCAAGGCAGACAAGAATTCACGCAGTGAGCAGGGTAGCACCCCCTCAGACAAGAATGTACCCCAAGACGCGCGTCCTTCCCCGACCGACAGTCATGCACCGGCGGTGTCATCCCCTACCTGCCAAGAAACCGATGCCACTCCCGGCACCAGCCTCTCAGCCTCCATCACCACGGTAAAACAGACCTGGGCAGAAACTGTCAAAAGCTCGAAACCATCCAAAGGCCGCGACACCCAAGCTTCTCGACAAGGCGCACCTGTGCCGCCATCTTCAGGCCACACGGAAGCCGCCGCCCCCTTCTCGCCGCATCCCTTCAAGACTAACCATGATCTTTGGCGCCGCGCGTGACCTAATCCACATCCTGCCAACATCCTCGTTCCGTAAGTTCCTGGAAGCCGTCCTAGCGCTCGAGGGCATCATAGGGGCGCTGCTCTGAAGCTCGACTGACAGTGGTACCCTTAGCCCCGCTGATGCCTACCTCAGTGCATCAGTCCCCTGCTAGAGGGCGACGACAGACCCCTGTGGCTCTACAGTGGAACTGTGCAGGTCTGCTGACCAGACTGGCGGAGTTGTCCCTCTACCTTCAACAATAGAAGATATCCATTTTAGCTCTTTGCGAAGCTGGTCTCCAAGGAAATCGCAGCATCCCTGGGTATTTTGCTTATAAAAACCCGTCCATACCAAGCTTTCCAAACGGCAGCGCTGCAATTTATATCCAAAAAGCTATCCTTCACCATGTCGTGGATGTCTCTGACCTCTGCACTGTTAACCGGGACCTCGTTGCGGTGCGTGCTGAGATCGCCGGACGGCGCCTCACTATTATCTCAATTTATGTCCGCCCAGGAGGGGGCGCTGCGGAGGTCGCCGGCTTGGTGGATTCCCTGCGCACCAGGATCACCGATCCGGTTGTGATCTGTGGGAGCTGGAACGCTCATCATGCTCTATGGGGTGACACCAGAGAAGATGTAAGGGGCAGGATGCTGGCAGAACAGTTTGGAGAACACCACCTTGTTGTGGCCAACGACGGCTCCCCGACATTTTTCCGGCCACCCTGCACGTTCAGTGCCATCGACGTCCAGCCAATTCACCGGAAATCCCACTGTCTTGGCGGGATGCAGCCGACACAATGGGCAGTGATCACTTCCCAGTCTTCATCGACATCATAGGCCTACAACGTCCTGGGGTCCACGAGGTCTCCGTCATTCACTGGGACCGGTTCCGAGACAACCTAGGGCGATCTACACGACCCCTCCTGGAGGCCATCAGCGACTCGGCGAAAGAAGCCACAATCAAGGCAACCGTACCTACATCCTTCCCTGCACCCGACCTGACCCTTCTAAACCTTTGCGCAGCGAGACGGAGGTCCCAGAGACTTCTGCAACGTAAGGATGGCGTGACCTTTAAGACCCTCTTTAACAGGATTGACGCTGCCCTACGACGCTATACCAAAAAATGCTTCAAGCGGCAGTGGGATTTGATCTGCTCTTCGGTGGATGCAACCGCACCAGCCCGTCGTATCTGGAGGCTTATGGACAGTCTGTCCGGGAAAAGAATGTACAGCCTCCCATTCGCTTCTCTGGCCCTATGCACGGGAAAGCTACAAGCGGCCCTGGCCGAAGACTTTGCTACTCTCTATGCCGCGGCCGTTTCCCAGCCAAAGCCGCGCTGCCATGCGGATAAAGCACCTTTCTGCATGGATGCCCCTTTTACTGAATCCGAACTGAGATCCGCACTGAGAGCCTCCAAGAGACGAGGGGCACCGGGACCAGACGGGGTCACGACGCAAATGTTACAGAACCTGCCAGATTCACGTTTACAGGAACTTCTTTCGTCGTTCAATGATATCTGGGCCTCATCAGAATTTCCAGCGGTTTGGCGACTGGCATGGGTGGTCCCTGTACTCAAGAGTGGCAAACCAGCAGGAGACTTATCGTCCTACCGGCCGGTGTCCCTCACCTCATGCGTTGCCAAGCTCTTCGAGCGGCTGGTACACGCCCGCTTGATCTGGTGGCTGGAGGAACACAACCTACTCCCGTCAAATATAACTGGGTTCAGGTCCCGTCTCTCCGCACAAGACAATATCCTGGACATTGTCAGTGCAGTGCAGCATGCAGCAGCTAGCCGTAAGTCTACCGTGGCGGCGTTCTTCGATATTCAGGCTGCATTCGACAGTGTGGAACCGGCATCAGTCCTGGCCCAACTAACCTCTTGGGGTATCACGGGAAGAGTTCAGGGCTTCCTCGAGGGTTTCCTTTCGAACAGATCAATCCAAGTCAAACTGAGCAACACACTCAGCCAGTCAAGACCGGTGCAACGCGGTCTACCCCAGGGCAGCGTCCTGTCGCCTCTACTCTTTAACATCGCCATTGCGGGCCTCCCAGCCGCTCTTCCCAACTCAAAGATCCCGATTGGCATTTCTATGTACGCGGACGACTTATGCATCTGGGTCTCTGGCTTCCGACACCCGACCTTGAGGGCCATAATGCAATCTGCCATAAACAAGATCCAGGCCTTCCTCGAGAACGAAGGTCTTTCGATTTCCGGTCACAAGGCAGCAGCCATGGTCTTCCCAGGAAGGAACCGCCGGTTGCGGGAGGTCAAGCTCCAACTGGACTCCCAGCCCCTGCGCCTTGTATCAAAGCACCGCTTTCTCGGCATTACTCTTCAGAACCGCTTCAAGTGGCACGACCAGATAAAGGCCGTCACGGCTTCCACCATCTCTTCCCGGAACGCTGTGCACCGGGTCGGTGGGCAGAATTGGGGCAACTCTCCCCGATCCATGCTGACCCTTCATTCTTCTTTGGTGGTGAGCCGACTCATGTATAGCTTACCATACATGGACCTCCGCCCCAGTCAGGTTGATAAACTCGAACGGCGACACCGTGCGGGCCATCGAACATCGCTAGGCGTTCCCAGAAGCGCCAAAAACGAGAGGGTGTATGAGGAGGCCCGGTCGCTTCCTTTGCACCTCCAAGCCTCCCAATGCCTTTTGCTGCAGGTCATTCGTCTAGGGGAGACTCATCCTAGCCAGTCCCTGATCAAGAGGCTCAGGACCCGAACTCAATCCAAACTCAGCCTCGCCACCAAGACCGTTGCCGCATTTGGATGGGAACCCCCCCAGATAATCAACCCGCACGGCACGACACCCCCTTGGGAGGCAGGCCTGCAGTTAGTCGAACTCCTACCCGGCGTCCGCAAGAAGGCCAACACGCCCCCTCTGGTTCTCAAAGCAGCTGCACAAGAACAGCTAGCAGCAAGTACCCTCGGCATCTACACATATACACGGACGGTTCGGTGGACAGGTTTCGGCAAAGCAGCACGGCAGCCTACCACATCCCGGACTTACAAAAAGACTGGAGCGCCCGCACTACTCACATGGTGTCGTCCACGACCGCCGAGCTGCTGGCGATCGCGGAAGCCCTGACTGCTACGAAGCCGCTGCCTCCACAACAAATCGTTATCCTCACGGACTCACGTGGAGGAATTCAGCGCATACGCAAACCTGGTCCATGCCCCACTGCCAACGAGGTGAGACGGGTAGTCCGCCAGCTTGAAGAACATGGACACTACATCTCGCTCCAGTGGGTCCCATCCCATGTGGGCCTCCGCGGAAACGAGATCGTGGACCGGATAGCCTTACGTGCCCACGACCTCTCTCCTACACCAAGGGCGCCTCCTGATACCAAGCGCTACCAGCAAGTCATCCAGGCTTTCTTCTCGGATCTTTCCCCCTGGAGCAGCTCAAAGCGGCCACCTTGCCTGACCCAGGGGTTAAAACGGTCCGACGCGACGCTGCTCTTCCGAGTTAGAACATGGAGCGCATACACAGGGAGGCTCCTCCACCGGTTTGGACGCAGAGACACTCCGCTCTGTCAGCGGTGTTCGGTCACCGAGGACGAGGTTCGCATAGTCTGGGGCTGCCATCTTCACGAGGAAGCTCGGAGGACGTTTCTCTCCGCCCTATCCTCACAACACATCCGACCAACGACAGCATCAGACGTAGGTTTCCCTGAAGGTCCCAGGCATAGAAGACGGATCGTACAGTCCCTCCTACTGGGTTTCCTACGAGAGACCGGTCTAGCAGAGCAACTATGACGCCCCTCCTGCTCTTCCGCTAAGTGCCACTAGCCCAGTTCGGACTCGCTAACTGGTTCACTGAGACATGAATGCTGCTGGTTTCTTTTGCCTTCGCCCCCCTCCCCCCCTACTCACCTAAGCCCCATCTTTTCTCCTCCTCCTATCCCAGGGCGGTACAACGCTTGCACTTTTGGCAAAGCTAACCCTGCCTTTCCCCACATCACGACACCCCCCCCCCCCCCCTGCGTTCAACATCGCGCTCATCTACTGACGTTTCCTATTTTTTGTCTTTCTTTGTCACGTGGGTTTCGTATCTGGAACATTGGAGGAAAAAATAAAAAAAAAAACATTTGAACCTGGAGTACGCGATAAAACATAGGTGAGGCAAAACAAGAACGTCTGATAATCACGCATTTTTCGTAAACACCTCCAGCGGAATGGAGAGATGAAAACGATGTTTTACCTTATGCCATAAGTGACGACATTCAAATTGGCTGCATCCCTGGGGAAGAATCGTGCATAATCTACGGACAAAGCCGCGGTACTGCACGAATGATGCCAAATTTAAAACGAACCAGAGAAACCCTCCAAAAACACAAGCAGGCAGGAGAGGGAAGACAAGGGAGACTGGGCGGAGGAGGACGTGGTGTTTCTCGCGATAACGTAATGTAGTTCTCGGCCGCGGTTTATGGAGCCATTCCCCATCTTCCTTATTTGCGGTCGCCGGCGTCGTCGTCTTGGTGCGATGAAACGACGCCGTAAACGTCGAAAATATAGGAGAAAAGTTTGCGAAACTTGGGGAGCTTTACTGTACACTATCTCTTGTGCTCAAGCTACGCGCGGCATTGATTTAGAGTCACGGGTCCCGCTGACGACGTGGGACGCAACGGCTGAGAGAACGAAGGAACAAAACCCTCACCGGTCTCATTATCATTATCGGATAAGGAAGGCGAAGGGGGTTTTCGGGCAAGAAGACAAATTAAGCTCCAAATGTCTTTATCGCGTGCATCACGTTGTCGTTGTTGATTCCAGGTGTTTTTTTTTTATATTCGGTGTGTTTGGTGATGATTTCGCAAGAATCCCGTGGAAAGTAAATTTTCAAAAGAAGAGAAAAAAGAAAAAAAAACTAAGTTTTTGTAATGAGCCGCCAAGGCGGCCGCATCATTTGCGTAAACCCCCTGAAACATCGCAGCTTCTTAGAGGCAGGCTCGAACAACTCTGCCTTGCAATAATAAATAGTTGGATGATCTAGGGCGGAAAGATTTCGTCGACTGCACTTTGCGTAGTCAAACTTCACCTTTTACACGTGGTGATTGTGTCACTTGCGCTTTCATCTGATGAGGTGAAATTAACTCTATATGCTACGCAATTATTCATGAAATATTTTTTTTCTACTTATATTTTAGTTTTGGTGTAGTCATCGTTAACTTTAAAGTATACAAACGCGCGCAGTGGCGGATCCAAGGGGGGGGGGGGCGGGCGGTGGGGGCGATCGCCCCCCCCCCCCCCAAACGCCTCGCCAGGCAACCCCCCCCCCCCGGGGTTCTTCGTCAGCTCGAAGAAAAAACGTAAGCAATCGACGCCAGGGACAAAATATTAAAACAGCGGTGGGTGGACGCGCCTGCTGGGCGCTTCCAAAGTGGGGTTTATCTCCGTCAAGGTCACGGTACGTCTTCCCGACAGGGACGGCGCCAGGAGTTTCGAAGTGGAGAGACAGTGGGGAGGCGCACCAAATATCAGGGTTCTCGACTGCAGACACACTTCCAAACAAGGCCAGCACGTCGAGCACGGGGGGAAAATACCTTCGACGAATCTAGTCCCCTTCCTCTCTCTCTGTTTCCCTCTCTCTCTTTGGAGGTTGTCTGCGAAAAATTTGTGCCCTGAAAGCTCCCAAACGCAGACGCCAAGCAGCCTTCCTCAAGGATACGATCACAGCGGATTATCCTTCCTCTCTAGCGGCCGCCTTTTCATAAATTTTCGTTTGATGGTTTCTTCGTGGTTCTCGGCTTGTCTTTTGGCATGTCTTTTTTGGCTCGCTTTGAGATGCTGTCGCCCACGGGCTCACGAAAGGTATCTTATTGGCACGGTGCGCTCATTGCCAAGGGAAGTGCGGTGGGGACGTACCAGGAGGAGACGTTCCAGGGGGGGGGGGGGATGCAGCTTGTACAACCAGGCAGACATGTACAAATTACTCAAAAAAGGTAAAAAGGTTAAAGGGCAACTCCGGTTCATACTTTCAATTTTGGGATTATGACTGTTTTTAGCGCAGTCAGCTTCCCTGAATTGCAGGGTGTAATTTTTTTCTCGTTATTGTGCGTAGTTTTAAAGATATCGACGCCCCAAAGTTTTGTTTAGGGCGAGGCCAACAAAACCGAAACTAGCCGCTCGAGGCCCCGGCAACACTGCAAATCAGCCGCTATGTGGTCGTGACGTCAAAATCGTTCTCGTTCAACGAGTACGCAGGCCGAGCGGCACCTACCTCTGTTGCGCTAGCCGTCTAAAGATAGGAGGCACGCTGATTTTGTTTTAATTCTCTATACGTGGTAGTTATCCGCAGCATATGTAGCAAGAGTTGGTGCGTATACCCAAAAGCTAGCGACTGGAAAACCCGTGAACTCTTTCGGTGCCGCACTCGGCGGCCGCCGCCGTGCGTGCGCTATGCCGCACTCGTCGCTTGTATACCCAAAAGCTAGCGACTGGAAAACGAGTGAACTCGTTCGGTGCCGTACTCGCCGGCTGTCGCCGTGCGTGCGGTCTTCCGTACTCGTCACTAGGCCCCCAAATGGACTTCTTTCAAAACCGACGCGCCCCATCGCGGCGAAATATCACGCAGAGCACTCTGGGAACTAGTTGGCCACTCAGTTTCGGTTTCGAATGAGCAGGTTCATCTCATGCTGTCACGCCGCGACCGAACGCGCTGATTGCGTTTTCGATTATCTGACTTTTTACGAATGTACAATACACTCATTCTCGAGCGATAGAAAACGAAGACCGGGGCACTTTCCTTGGTTCCCGAAAGACCGGATATTGTGCGTGCGTATGCAAAAGTAGTAAGACGTGCCTTAGTCACCTCACCCCACGAGTGCATCTTTGAGCTTAGTGCCAGTAATCCCGTCTAGTACCAGTGAACTACAACTGAAATTTGGTCACCTTGAGCCCTACACGTATTTTGTTTGCCAAACGTCCGCTTCTTGTTACTTCATTGGGCGAAAAGCAAGCCGCATCCTCACAGGAGTATCAAAGTTGAGCCCAGCGTTGGCGCATGAACTTTTAAGGGAACGCAATAAATTCGACCTCACTACTGCACAAAAGTTACTATGATGTCTTCCTCGTGTCATCACATATGCCACACTCAAATTTTAAGCTGATAGAAGATTAAGTTTTCGCAAACACTGAGATCGGCTTGCTACGACGGCGGCCCTCACAAGCGTCCCTTACTCCTCGGTAAGCCTTTTTGGACGAATTTTACCTGTCGCCCAAGATCTGTGCCTGAACGGTGTGTCTGAAATTATCTCGGCACACTCAGTCAGGAAGAAAGCAAACAGATAACAAATATTATAGCCATTAGCAGCCGTCAAATGCGCTTTGAATAATTTCGCTCCTTTGGCGCATCGCATGAGCGTTCATGCCCGTTCGGCGCACTTCCGGCGAACGGTGCGATATTCTACACACAAGTGCTCGACTTTTGCTTTCTTAAAACGGTTTGTATGTGCGAATGGTGCCTATAGACCTCTGCAAAAAAGGCTTTCTGGCCGCCGCCATTTTGCGACTCGAGCGACCCCTATCAGCCAAAAATATTTGCCACCCGCCTGAGCTGTGGAAACCCGGTCAGCGCGACTCCCCACCAGCATTGTGTGTTCGAAGTTCGCCGGCTTTCCTTGAAAGTGTTTACTCTATTTGCCTGTACAGGATGCTTGCGTGTTTTTGTAATCTTCAACTGTGAGAACCAGGGAATACCAAGGCTCGTAACCTGCTCGACCTTCGCAGGAAACGAACGAAGAGAGCGAGCGAAGAGAGCGAACGTCAAGCGGCCCGCGACGCGGGCCGTTCGACGTTCTTCGAGGATTATTTCCGTTGAGATAATTTAGCTTGTACAATTCATATGTGTTTATTGGGCACAAAAATTTCTCATACAAATGAAATTTTCAATAGGGTTACCCTAGTTCCAACTTTTATTCTACAGAAGAACATCAGAGCCATAAAAAAATGCCATCGTGCTAAATGTCTTCACAACTTCTACAAAAAAACATGACATACTACGCGCGGAGGCCTCGAGAAAACAGCGTATGGCAGAAGTGTTATCATCGAAAAAGGGTGCCTAAATGGGCACTGAGGGAGAGCTTGCTTCAAAAATGCAAAAGGAGCGAATGGACCATGTAAACCCAGATAATACTGTCACGAATGGCTAGGTGACGAAAACAAAGAATAAATGAGCAAACTGAAACGTTTAATGGGGCGAACTTGTGCTCAAAACAAAAAGGAAACAGAACATAACAACAACGCGTCGCGGGAGTCGAAGTCGGCGTAACAGCGGGATCGAACGCTGGGGCGAGACTGACTCGACAAGGTCGCGGGCGGCCTCTTATGTAGAGTGCATCACTATCTCGAAGATTCGGCGAAGAAGGTTCGAGCGTCACGCACTCGGGGCGAGAATGAACACGCACTTTCTAAGAACAATAAAAGCAAAAATAAATGATAGAAATTATGTCCGTAGCAAAAATAAACGAGAACTCTCCAGACGTCCGTGACCGAGCGTTGCTCTATCGGCTCTGCACGCGGCAATATGAGCTACAAAACTATTGGGCATTTTTTCTACTCCTGCGATCTCCACAAGATGAATTTTTATATTTGCAAACACAAACGAGTACGTTTTTAGAAGCATTAACAACATAATCCAACCCTAGTCTGAACCAAAGACTCTTTAAAAACTGGTAGGCACAATAAAAATTTGGTTGGGGCTAGTTGGTTCATATCAATTAAAAGGTTAAAAGGCGCGAACAAACAGGACGAAAAAGACACACCTACGACACCTGTCCGTGTCGTACGTGTGTCTTTTTTCGTCCTGTTCGCGCCTTTATCCTTTTAATTGGTAGGCACAGTTGACCCCAATGTAAAGGTAACACGCTGCGACGACTAATTCCACTATCAGCACCTCGAAGTGACCTCAAAGGAGAATAAAGGCGAGAGATTACACACTTTCATAAGAAACTCGCTGTAAATTTCATTCGTGTTTGCACCGCTTTGAGTGGCTGGTAGTGGCGACCGAATGACACAGTGCATTCACCCTAAAATTAAGAAAGACTGCACAAACAAAGAAGCAAGGATGGCTGTTGTATAGCCATCCTTGGGAGCACTGATAGTCTAGAGCAGCATCTACTATCCCGGACAAAATGCCTCAGGAAGCGCCAGCGGCTACTGAAACGCACCGCTGCTCCATCTGCCTGTAGCTTGGCCAATTTCAAGACCACAGAAGATAGCACGTCCGTCCTACTGTGCTCTCAAAGACGCGTGTTTTTCCGTTCCTCCACGACGCGGTGCTTGCCGGAGAATTTTAAATTTTGCTTTTGCCCTTGCGGTGCGCATCGCCTTTTAAACAAAATTAGCTTATTGCTGTAGTTGCTTTGCCGTGACTTCTTGCTTTATAGGTGCCATATCAGAAAGTGCATCATAGTGTTCGCAACATAAAGAAATGCAAAAACTAACCGCATCCAGAAATCAGACTCACTACTGGCAGCGATTTAAGTTACAAGCCCTAACTTGGTCGTTGCATCGCTCCAGAATTTTATCACCAACGGCACCTCACGCCACAGGTGATAAGCTGCTAAACCAGGGGGCACCTCGAGCCAGATTCAGTGGCAAGCACAGCGCCGCAGAAAAGCGGGTGAACACACACCCCTGCAAACACAGTGGCACGCGCATGCGCTCTTTTGTGATCTCGAAACCAGGTGAGATAGTGGCAGATGACGCAAGAATATGCGTCAGTTGCCGCTTTCGCGGTCCTAGGGACCTGCGTCTGCGATAGTGCAGAGTGCAACACAACTAACACAAACAAATTATTAAGAATTTTTCTCTTGCTCTTTTTGAATTGAATGGTTATCAGGCAAAACTACTAGTGTGGTAGAAAGAACTGTTTGGGCTTACACTTTAAGCAGTCAAACTTGAGACTTATGACTACCCTGTTTGCTTAAAATGCGAAACACTTCTAGTGTCATGGTTATGCTGGTTGTATCACACAGTGTACTTCGCATCTTTTTTATATTGGGGCCACTTCATGGCAAGTGTTGTCAAAATTTTCAATTACAGGGAACACCAATCTCTCCTGAATGATATTCGAGACAAACCACACTGGCAGACCTTTAATTGTCAAAGAATTTTGCAGTGTCTGCAAATATCAGTGAATTATCAAAGAAATTGGAAAAAAAATAAACTAAATCAGGGAAACTGGCCAGTGAAAGTTGTACGGCTGTGTGGGACGAAACATTACAATTACGCATCGGCATGGCAATGATGAATACCTTTGCCAGAAGTCCTTGGACCGAGGAAGTCAGGGAATTTGATCGATATAATAAAGAAAAAACCCCGAAAGTCGGGGAAGGAGAAAGAACCAGTTTGGTGGGTACCCTGATTGAGGCTCACACTAAACGTACTAGGGAATGTTTGGTGTACAGTCATGCATTCATAAATGATATAGACTTGGGAGCGTGTTGTTGCGAGTTGAGCAAAGAAGTATCTGCCTCATTTTGTCATAGGTTTGTTATTCTTTCTGTCCTCTTAAACCATGAGTGGCTTGAATCTGCTGAAATAGTACTTGTAGTGTGAAACATTATTTTCTCAATGGGGGGGGGGGGGGGGGGGGGGGCGATTGAGGAAGTTTGGGAGCGCAGGGAATCTCTCAGGGTGAACTGAAAAATTTCATTGTCCCTAGAAATGCAGTTTCAAAACATATGCTCAATGGAATGTCCTACATGTGAAGTTTAGTCGTGTAGCTTGATGATTGCAGGCTGCAAGTTTGGAAGGACAAAACACGTGTGGACCACAACATCCATCAATGGAATTAGAGTTATGGGCACTGTCATTTTCAGGATGTTGTAAATATTGATCCTCTAGATCATTCACTCCACATGAATGCGCACTGCGCAAAGACGTACGTATCCCGCACTTCTTGTTCACTAAATTTCCTATTCCTAAAAAGAAAAGAATGCATCACCAGTACTGCATCAGTGTCGTTTAGACCTGCCCAGGTGCTGGAAACTCTTGTCTGCTAGGATCACATCCCCCGACTCTACAGCACTCAGGAAGCCGGAGTCCACTTTTACGTCGATGTCCGAAAAGCGGCCTCCGTAGGCCTTTGAACGAAAATAAATCACCCCAGTGGGTGTAATCGCAACCAAAAGCGTCCGCGTGTAACGTCACACTTATAACTTGTGTAGAGCGCACGCTGCTGGCCTACACTACTCGGTTCCTTCGTCCTGACTCGAGTGCAATCAATTATCATCCTGCCCTAAGGGCAGTCGCTTGAAGCAATCCGGCGAGCTGGCTATAATAAGGTGGCCGAAACATTCAGTTGCGTTCCACCGCAGTCAAGGCGGTCAACACTTCCCGAAAGTGGCGTGACGCAGTCACACTTTCTATGCCAAACCGGACGCCAAGGTGTATCTGAGTTCCAGTTTTATTTTAACAAGAAACAACAGCAACCTGTTTGAGAGAGACACGTCGTAGCTGCGCTCAAAAAGAGACACCATTCTCAAAAGCAGAGCAAACACTCGGATGCTCACATTGCATATCTCCTGTAAATCATCCTCAGAATGCCGGATACTCTCGTATGCCCCAAAAAAGCTTGAGACCTGAGGGCCTTGAGGACACTTGGTGTTTGTGCTGCATTTCAATGTCGCAGACTTCTCGGTGTGCGATATGTGTGCAGCCCTCTCCACCTTGTAGGGAGCGAGTGTACACTGAAAATCTCTGCCTGTAGGTGCCAGGGTTGTCGGTCTAGGTCTCCTGTAAGAGCAGTTGTGCTAGGACGTAGGCTGATAATGAAAGCTACAGTGCTGAGCAAACTTATTCAAAACAGCAAACCGTGACCTATCTCATGGCAGTGGCAGCGCTATCCTGGTGGAAGCCGAAAAACATCTCCACGACGTTGTGCACAATAGAACAACGCAAGCAGGGGAGGCCACTCGTTCAAGGCCGAGCGTTGCGATATTGCAGTAGCGTCTGAAGAACACGGTACGCGCAAACACGGAATAAGCTAGGCGGTATTAATAGGGCGGGGATAAAGGCATGTCACAAGGCCGACAAAATTGCTGTGCTGTCTGCGGTCCAGCCGCAATTTCGGCCTGGAGCGAGCGATTCACCCTGCTCGAGCCGTTCCGTCGTGCACTATGTCAAATAGTTGTTTCTCGGCTGCCACTAGGACAATGCTCCTATAAGACCAGACGGAGTTTGCGTGTTTTGGGTAATTTGTAGAGCACTGCATCTGACGAATATTGACTTCAAGGGACTCAAGGCAGCACGAACACACCGTGGCATGCTTCATGGTCCTCAAAATCATTTTTACCGCCTAACACTTACATGTCAATGGTGTATAGTCAACATAGCAGCTCCTCTACTTAGCTTAGTCTACCTATACTTCAACTCACATATTGTGGACAGCACTGCGGAATCGTTGACAATGACGCCAAGGTTCCGAAGCATATTTAGGATGCATGGGGGGTCCAGTGCCAGGTGTAAAGGCTCATGCACTAATTCAATGAATGTAGAAAACTACAAGAAAACTAATCAAGAGGATAAGGGGTGCCGCAACGATACTGAGTTTGAATTTTGTCTACTCCGAACAAGCATACTGGCATAACCGTGTGCTTGCATATAACGCTACTTTGACAGAAGTTTCATTGTCGCCGTATAATTCCAAGAGGAAATGCAGATTATTTGTCCTTTTCTCACATTTGTAAAGCTTGCTTACATGGAGAGCACGATCAAGAGGATCCCAAGAGCACATCGAGTAAACGCGAATCATGAATTGCGAATGAGTACTGCACCATCGAGGGGATTAGGCTCGAGGACAGTCATGGTCTTAGCGGGCGTTCAAGTTAAAGGGCGTGTTCAATTACTGTGCTGATGAAAATTGCCGAGCTCTTAAACTGCCCAAAGCATTACATTTGCCTTCTAAAATGGCAATCATGGCGGGTGGCTAGGATAAATATTGGCGGGATAAAACTGGCTGAGCTTTTCTCTTGGCTGAGAGTTAACGGGGAAAAGGCTGCTCTTACTACTAGTGTGTGAAGCCCAAAACAAACATCCTTTTTTTAAATACTTATATTTTGCAAGTTGGCTCATAGTCATAATTAAGGTTCGGTGTCTATGATGTTTTTTCTTTCTTCCAATTCGGTGTTGTTTTTGGGGTGTGTATTTTTGTGTCCTAAATTCTGTATTTTTCGGTGTCTATTTTTAGTATCCGCGGAAAATAGAGGTTTATCGAGGTTTATATCGTAAGAGCGAATATATATTTACAATGTTTCTCGAAAACAAACCTCTATAACTGCAAAGTATTTCTAAATGGCACACTACAAACAATACCCGACCCGAAGAAAGAAGCCACCTCGCGGACACTTCAGTGCAGTTAGTTCTTGGGGTCGGCGCAAATAAGGCTGCTGAAGAATGTTCCCATAAAACTGGGGTTTAACTTAGTAAAAAAAGAGGCTTCAGTTCAGTGTTTTTGGGCACCGATTTTTAAACACACCATCGGGAGTTATTTTTTAGTGTTTATTGTTATATACCGAAAGCACGCGACCTTACACTCTAAAAAATGCCTGCGCATCTACTTACCCGCAAAACACTCAAAGAGCCAATCTCTGCGATCTAGGAAGTCAGCTCAGCGAATGATGAGGCGGAACGTCTGTTCAGGCCTTAAATTTAAGTCTGGGTTGTGGCATTGCGCAATGCAAGCCTGACACTTTGCATTGCGTAATGCCACAGCGCAGACTTCATTTTTAGGTCTAAACGGATGTTCCGCTTCATCATTCACAGAGCTAATTTCCCAGATCGCAATGATTGGCTTTTTAACTGTTTTGCGGGTAAGTAGACAAGCAGGCATTTATTAGAGTGTTTATATAACTTACCAATGAACACTCTTCATGAAGTTCAACATAAAGTAACTGGATCCTAAGAAAATAGCGCCATTGCCTTCCCAACCTGCTAGCCAGACACAAACGGATACTAACATACAGACGATCAAAACCTCGCAAGTCGATTGGCTAATTTGTGTACGTTGCCATGGAAATCACCATCTCGGTCCATTCAAATCTTCGAAGCTTTCAGAGAGTCGTCCTAAACGAGTCGCGCAAAGATCACCATTGAGCATCATCGTACTGGAAGCGTTCGTCGCCAATATAAGCGTCTTTAGCACTGTGTATGGAATCAAGTTATCTATCATGCCGATCTCCACGAATCTCTTACAACTATATTATTCTTCTTGCGTATTTCAAAACAGTAAAATTATTTTTCAGTGCCTCCAAGCACCGACACAGCAAGTGGTGGCGGTACGAAGACGTACGCCTGTTTCGCCGCTGTGTGGAAAGAAAAATCTCGATATACAAGACACGTCATCATAAAGCTGCCCGTCATTAGCCAATTTAGATCCGCTCACCAAGAACGGAGGGGTCAAGGAGAAATTGATCCTTTCACGGACCAAGATGGCGACCATACGGAGGGCTTGGCGCTGCTTTCCCAGGATACGGTTACCTCAGTTCAACAGCTTGACGAGCGGGCAGTGGTCCATATTTTGGGCTTTCGCTGCTATCTGAATTGTGCTCATCAGGTACTGGGTTTGTGACATCTGACTGTTGTGAGTCTAGAGATAGTGGACATGAAAAAGCTACACCAGCTGCTCTCTCCCATCCCCTGGAAATATGGCGCAATTAAAATCTACATTCCTGTTCATTTTGATTCTCTCCAGAACTATGGTCGTCAGAAGTTGAGACGCAAAATCCCATCTTTGAAATTAGTTAAATATAACAAATAAAGTACATTACCTTTTTGTAGAGTCTCCTAGGTTGTTGTCTGAGTTACAGAAGTGCTCTAAGTTTAATCATTTTGGTTTCTACTTCTTCATAGTGTTGCTTGAATTATTTCAATTGGTTTGTATGATGTTTTATGGTGATGCTGGAAGAAATGAAGTTTTCTTAAACAACTTTATGTTGCTTGTTTCTAAGTTTTTCTTCCCAAATAACAAAAATGTAAAAAATTTGAATCCCAAATTCTGCCCACTTTTTTCAGGATTATACTATGACCCGTGCGTCCGTCTCACGCCTACCGTAACTGGCGCCAGGGCGGTGGGGTGCTACACTGCGTCTTCGGTTCAAAAAAGTCTCGTATGTCTAAAAAAATATCAATATTACTTGCCGTAACCTAGCTGTTTGATGGTCAAGGTGAAGGCCAGCCATGAGAAACAAAACCCACCGGCACCCAAGCTTGGCTTAGCTTGAGGTGTCATGACACAACGTACGAGCACTGTTGAAAGTTGAACTGTTAGATCGCCCTCTGAAAGTCGTTGAACATTAATTTGTTGGATAGTGGTTCAATTTGTTTTTAGGCGAAAGCAGTCACTTGAAATAGTACTCTGCGCATACTCATTGTCAAAATACAAATAAGTTGAGTAGATATTTACCTGCCAAACCTTTTGACTCGGGCATCTGGATCCACATGCCGCTTCTTGTACACGACTCACGAGTGGGAATTGTGTTGGGATGTCACTGACGTGGCTCTCGATGTTGCTTGGTTTGTTATTCACGAAATGGTCCGAGCATATTCTTGAGTTCTTATTGGCCTCAAAGTCCGAGCGATTACCACTGAAGCTTTAGATTAATAATTAGGGTCAAACCTGGTGTCACACGGTTCTTTGTGGTTAATAATTGACAAGATACAATGTCCTTCGTTTTTCATAAAACTTGTATTTACAAAAAAAAAAATGAAAGAGTTCATATGCTTATATAAAAAAAGAAAACTTAGTTAAAAAAATGAAAGAAAGGAAAACGCATCAGTCACCATGTCTTTGAATCCCTGTGCAGCAGTGTGTCTTGTGCTGTCGTTGTCGGCCCACGGTTGTGGCTGGAAGTCAGGAGCGGGAGCGGTTGGCTTCCGTCGGCGGCCCCAGAGTTACCGCACCAAGCGCTCGCGCTGTAGGAAGCCGGGGTCAGCGTAGGTTTCTATTCGCCGCCCTCGCTGGAACAGGCTGCTGGTCAGACAGTAGGAGGCCGCCGATTGCCCTGGCCGGTGGTGTCGTTCCGCGCTCTGCACGTTCTCTTCGGCCAGTCTCCTTTCCCGCGCTCTCTGCACGCACTCCCAAAACTTCCCTTCTTCGTCATCTTCCTTTCTCCCTCTGGGCCGATCCATGGGTTGACTTGCACTTCTTCTTCTCCACATTGAGTCACATCATCACACCTGGCTTACATGTGGGATGCAGCAAAACATGTAAGTTACCACTTTTACATGTGCTTCATGCCTATCTTTATTTAATGCGGTTTTAGAGCTTATTTATCCCTCATTAATACCATGGCCGAGGTAAATCAGAACTTATCAAGTAAGATCCGTCTCCATGGCCACATTACTTCTTTAAGAGCACATATTCACATTATTAAAGTGCAGTTAATGCAAAGGTGCAAGCGAGCTGGACAAGAATGACGAAAATAATCCCTGGAGAAGGGGAACAAGTGGGACAAAGGACAAACACAAATCTCTAAACACAGCTAGGTGAGTGGTGGGCGACCGAAAAATTCTGCCTGCTCCGGGTATCGATCCCGGGACCTCTGCATTACAGGTGGAGCGCTCTACCAACTGAGCTAACCAGGGTTTAGACGTCAGTAGAGCAAACGGGATTTATCAGCTGCCACCAGTCTAACACCAACAAGGGTGAAACTTGCAATCTAAGGTTATGATTATAATGGAGTTAAATGCGAAGTTGCAAGCGAGCTGGAGAAGAATGACGAAAATAGGTCCTGGAGAATGAGAAGAAGAGGGACGAAGGATAAACACAAATCTCCAAACACAACTAGGTGACTGGTGCGCACCTGTAATGGAGAGGTCCCCGGTTCGATACCCGGAGCAGGCGGATTTTTTCGGTCGCGCACCAGTCACCTAGCTGTGTTTGGAGATTTGTGTTTGTTCTTTATCTCTTTTGGTCCCCTTCTCCAAGGATTATTTTCGACATATTCACACTCTAAGCAGCGATTTGAATCACCTCGCCCAAACTACATTTCACCAATATATGCCCAAAGCAACTCACAAACATTACACAATGCGTAGTTATCTATACACGTAACTATTAGAATTCAAAAGGTAGCCGGTTGGGGTGTCGGGAAGCGCGGCCTCGTGAGGGAGCTCTTTGAGGAAACGGATACCGGCAAAATTTAACAATCCGCTGTTTCAGCGAACGCTGTCTGAAATGTAATGCTGCCCCCCAAACATCGTTCGTGCAACAAGTTTCCGCGGAGCAAGTACGCAGCCGGTAAACGGCACAGCTAACAGTTACGAGCACGTCAACAGCTTGACCCTCACTCTACGGAGTCGTCGCATTTTACAATGAACCCTTGCCTAGGGCCGCGCTTCAATCGCGTTAATTGCTAACATTAAGCGAGATACATTTCAAATCGCGATACGCAACGGGAACATTTACTTGACACGTATTACGGCATTTATCCATCTCTGACGGCGTTATTTTCTCACGGCCTCGATGGGAACCAGTGGAGCTTCACGGCTGCTAAGTCTTCACGCTTGTGGCCGTCTTGCACACAGCGGTACCGACACTTCCATTTTTTTGAATAACTGCTTTTCGGCGCAGCCATCTGGGATTAAATGGGACAGTTGATAGCGTTGTAATCGTAAAAACGGAGTCAGAAGCGATGCAGTGATCCAGCGAAATGAGAAAGGAGAGCCTCCATAGTATTTGACCAAGACAGAAAAAACAAAGGGGCCGCCTCAGTGTTGGAAATATTTTGGACTATGTGGCGCTGCATGTCAGAAAAAACTTGACTGCCCTGCGGATATAGTGCCATTTTTCCAAAGTCTTCTGCCTTTTTCGTTGATTTCTTTTCTTGCAGGTTTGGCAGTACCCGCCGGCTTCTGTAGACGCTCATAATGATTGACATTGTACTCGCCTTCTGGTGTATACATAATATGGCTAGAATTGGTGTCTAGAAACATCGAAGCCATTACAAGCCCTCGCTGAACGTTGCTCCAGATAAGACTTCAAAACGCACATTTTTCAATTGTTTTCTATTTTCTTAGTTAAAGTGAAGAAAAAAATGAAAGCCATTTATAACTCCCTGTAACGCCGGATTAGAGCGCAGCTCTTGAGGAGGAGGAGGGAAGGGTACTGAGGGATAGATGGCTCCCTGATGTCACGTGACGTCGGGGGGGGGGGGGGGTCACGTGTCCTCAGAAAAGTTACGTGAGGCTAACTCTCATAACCGTCGTGAGGGTAACCCTCGTGACCCTTGAGAGAGTAACCCTCGTGAGGGTAACCCTTGTAACCCTTGTGAGAGTAACCCTCGTATCTCTCACGAGGGTAACCTCGTGACCTCATTATGGAAAACTACCCATAATGCAACGCGCGGTTGCCTGCAACGTACATGCAACGCGTGGTTACGCTGACGGCGACGGCGACGCCGCTGAAGCCGGAAACAGGCGCCTAAGAGCTGCGCTCTAAGAAGTAGTTGCGCGTAGCGTTGTTCCAGAGTGTGTTCGGGAGCAGGCACTGCTGGGCACCAAACGATGCAAATGAAACGCGCATTAAAAACAAGGTGGTGTTACTTTCATGTAGTATATGAAGAAAATAAGCGTTTCCAAATTTGTCTAATTAGACTTTAGATAATATGTTGTTAAGCCCACACAACACAACTTTGTCGGATGGGTATGACTCTAGCTCGATCGAGTCGGGTTGGGTCGGCTCGGCTAGGGTGGGGTCTGGTCGGGTCGAATCGGGTTGGGTGGGTTCGTGAGGTGAGGTGAGGTAGACTTTATTGGGTCCAAGACTGTTAGATCCCCGCGTCAACCGAGTTTCTCTTAGGGAGAGACCCTTGACGAAGCGATCCCTTCGGTCGACAGACGAGACGCGATGTTCCCGGCGGCGTCCGAGGCCAGCTGGACTAGAATTTTCTGAGTCGTGGGGTCAGGATCCCGCAGGAAGGATTTCCAGGCGCCTGGTTGCCTGGCTTGCTTGATGAACTCCTTATTCTTCGAATGAAGAAGCAGCTCCGGACACCCCCAGAGTATATGGTCGAGTATGGCGACCTCGCCACAGTTCCTGCAAGACGGGTCGTAGGTATCTGGGTACCACGAGTGCAACTGCGCCGGGTTGAGGAAGGTCTCCGTCTGGACTCGACGGAGGATGGTGGATTCTGCCTTGTTGAGAGTGCTGTGAGCCTCTGGGTAGGCTCGGCGTTCTACTCGGTAGTGGTCCAGCACCCCCTTAAAGGTGTAGGGGTTGTCGTGGTTCCACGTGGCGAAGGTCGAGTGCTCACTTGATGTGCTAGCCCGGTTGGTAAGAGCGCAGGCTGCGCTGTGAGCACTCTCGTTGCCTGGGAGTGACGCATGGGCTGGAGACCACATTATGCGGACTGGGTGGTCAATCAGACGATGACCAGTGGCGATCTTGAGGGCTTTGTCAGAGATGTGACCACGCATGTACTGGCGGATGGCCATCTGGGAGTCACTGAAGATAACTTTCGTGGTGCTGAGGGTGAGGGCCAAGGCGATGGCTGCCTCCTCTGCCTCTGCACTGTTGCTGGTGTACATGCTGCCTGCCGTGAGGATTTGGCCGGAGCGATTCGTAACTGCAAGGGTCATTCGACCCCTGTCAGCTGAGGCTGCGTCGACATAGGTCACCTCGGAGTCGTCGCAGCCTTGCTGTAGAGTGTTCTCCAGAGCCTTCACTCTGGCCATGCGTCTGCCTGCGTCGTGCACTGGATGCATGTGACGAGGCAGAGGTGAAATCTTTAGTTGCTCGCGTAGCTCGTTTGGAAGCCAGCCTCGCGCACTGTGCCCTGTTGGGTGGTAATTGATGCCCAAAGATGTGAGGATGGTTCTTCCCGCAGTGGTCAGAGATAGCCTTTCGTAGTGGGCTATCCTCTGTGCCTCAATGATTTCCGAGAGGGTGTTATGAAGCCCAAGCTTCTCGAGTCGCTTGGTCTCTGTTGAAGGTGTTAGGTGAAGCGCTTTCTTGTATACGCAGCGGATGATGCGATCGATGGCATCCCTCTCCGTGAGTGTCAAGTCCAGGAAGGGTGCAATGTAGGCAATCCGGCTAATCACGAAGGCTTTGATAAGGCGAATGACATTCCGCTCTTTCATCCCGTACCGTTTTCCGGCGATTCTTGCTATGAGTCTTCCTACTTGCTGTGCGTGGTTACGGAGGACTCCGATGCTGTATGTGTTCTTGCCATCCTCCTGCAACCACAGACCGAGTATCCGAAGTCGCCGGACCCGAGGGACGTCTTTGCCTCCGACCTGCAGTATGATGCCTGAGGGAGTCTTTACCGTGGTGCCGGCCATGAGTAGCAACTCCGACTTTTCCTGAGAGCAGGATAGTCCGCGCTCCTTAGCGTAGGCTTCCACGATGCGTATAGCTTCTTGCAGCGAGTCTTGGATGGCGCCATCGCTTCCTCCTACCATCCACAGAGTGACATCGTCTGCGTATATGCTGTGGTGAAGGTTGGGGATACCTTGTAGTTTCGTCGGTAAATCTTTCATGGCGATATTGAAGAGAAACGGAGAGAGCACTGCTCCTTGCGGTGTTCCGACTCCGCCCAGAGTTTGCAGGTCAGATTGGAAACCGCCGATCGAGACCTGCACCTGCCTACTTGATAGGAAGTTCCGTATGTATTTGAAGATGCGCTCGCCCACATCAATGGAGTTTAGCCCACGGAGGATGGCTGCGTGGCTGACATTGTCGAATGCTTTGGAGATGTCCAGCCCGAGTATGGCTCTGGTGTCCCTTTTGGGTGCGTATTCCCTTGCCATAATCTGATGATACAGTCGGAGCATCACGTCCTGCGTCGAGAGCTTGGGTCTGAACCCGACCATCGTGTCCGCGAAGACTTTGTTGGCCTCTGCGTACCTGTTAAGGCGATTGAGTACGACATGCTCCAAGACCTTCCCGAGACAGGACGTGAGCGAAATGGGGTGCAGGGCTTCCAGTTGAAGTTTTTTCCCAGGCTTGGGTATAAATACCATCTTCGCAGTCTTCCAGGATTCTGGGATTTCTCCTTTTTGCCAGCAGACGTTGAAGTATGATGTTAGCCGGTCAATCTCACTGTCATCCAAGTGCCGCAGTAGCTTGTTTGAGACTCCATCAGGTCCTGGAGCGGAGCGGGTCTTGAGCTCTCGGATCGCAGCCATGACTTCGAAGGGTCGGAATTCTTCGTCTAGCGTAAGGTTTGGCTGGCCCGTGTATTCCATCGCAGGTGTTGGCGGAGCTCGTCCGATATACTTGTTTTCTACTTCTTGGACAAGCTCGTTTCCATCTCCCTTGAATGAGCTCAAGATACACTCCATCTGATTTCGGACTGTGGTTCGGCTTTGTCCGGGGTCGAGGAGATGTCGAAGGATGTTCCACGTCTTTGGGGTGTTGGGAGCTCCTTCGAACTCGTTGCAGGTGTCTTCCCATTGCTTAGTTGTGAGATAGGTGGCGTGACTCTCGATGGTCTTGTACAATGTTGCGATTCGCTTGCGTAGCCGACGATTTCCTTTCTTTCGCCTTAAGCGTGCCTCAAGGTTTGTCTTCATTTCCCATAGGTGCAGGAGCCGGCTGTCCGCCGCGGTCAGATTTGCCTCCTCGGGAATGTTTCTTGTGGCTGAGGCTTCAACTTCTCTGATGCCTGCGGTCCACTGATTCAGGTCCTTGATCTCTCCGTCTCGGTCCACTTCGTCAAGCTCCTGCCTGAAAGTGTCCCACTCGACCACTCGCAGAGGCCTTCCCATGGGCTTCGTAGGGCCGCGTCTCAGGAGGATGTTGAGGATATAGTGGTCACTGCCCAGAGTTTCCAGGGTGTTGTGCCATTCTGCGTCCAAGCAGTGACCGAGTGTGAGGTCTGGTGATGTGTCTTTGTATCCGCCCGTGGCTTTCCGAGTTGGCTTCGTCGGGTCTGTAAGTAGGTCCAGTCCCAGGGTGGCAATGTCCTGCCGAAGCTGCCGACCCTTAGCGCTGTCCCGCGGATAGCCCCATGACATGTGTGGTGCGTTAAAGTCTCCAACGATGAGCAGAGCTTTTCCCTTGGCCATGTCTATGGCGGCGCGCAGGAGCTGGTGAAACGAGTGTCGTGCCTTCGGAGGACTGTATACATTGAGGATGAACGTGCTGCGATGGCTCTTCTTCTTGCCCGCCAAGATTTCGATGAAGGTGTGCTCGATGTTTTCGATGCCGGTTGAATGAAGTTGTGCTGGTAGGTTCCGTCGCACTAGCGTGGTGACTCGTACGACCCTTGATGAGTTGATGTGATTAAAGGCTTGGTATCCCGGAATGGTGATGGCCTTCCACGTTTCTTGTATGGCCAAAACGTCTGGTCTGCGTTCTGGTGGTAGGGATTGTAGGTACTGGTGAAGGTGTCCTTTCTTTGGAGCCAAGCTTCGACAATTCCACTGCCACACAATGCGACCTTTACTTGTCTTGGCCATTGTTGGGTTGTGGGAGTCTGTCAAGGATGGTCTTCAAGTAGCGCTTTACTTCGCGCATCTCGCCTTCCAGCTGGTCTATACGTGTGTCTATGTCTTGGTGCAGAGGTCGATCGCGGTTGATATTTCTCCGCACAGGCGACACCAAGTCTTCGGTATCGGCGGTTGTAGACGTCTACCGCCAAGAAGGCAGGAGCGGGAACTCCTCTGTCCCTCGGAAATGTGGCTGTGATGATTGAGTGTCTGATAGTTGTCGGGCAGTACTAGTATTTTCCTTTGGGGTTCGGTTTTCGTCGGATGTTCCCTTCATTTGTGGATTAGCCTCGAGCAGATTTGAGAGCAGTTCTTTAACCAGTGGAGTGAAGGTGTGATGAAGGATCATTTCCGTCGCTACACACTTTTGGTGGAAGTCATTCAGCGCCTCCGCGGAATTCCCCGAGTGTCCGCACATGCACCGCGCTGGTGTCGCGTGCCCTCTCGAAAGAGTAGAGAAGAGAGGAGGAGGAGCAGCAGCGTGCGCCTCAGGCGAACTGGGAGGGGGACGGCCGCGATCATTTGGGGAGACCGGGAGCCGAGGCTGGTTGGGGTCGGCTGCCAGAGAAGTATGCGGGAGGGTTGGGTGAGTCCCACTAGCTGTTTTGCAGGGGAGGCTGGTTGGTTCCGTGGGATGCCTACTGCTGTTGTCATTCCCGCTCCGGCTTCTCTCAGACGCGTTGGAGGCGGACCCGTCTGTGTAAGGACGTTTTTCTTCCCTCTGGTGTTCTTCTTGGAGCAGCGAAACAAGCGGTGGCCAACTTACTGCATGCCCCCGTCCGTCGCATATCGATGTCACCAAAAGGAGGCTCGCTCCGTGCAGGCCAAAATGCACCGCGGGAGGATGATTCCGGCAAACCAAAGGGCTCGATATGCCGACCTCCAGTCATCGCTCTCCGCAATTGGGACCGCTCACTGGGTGACGGCACGGATCGGCAGCGCATATCTCGTCTGGGCATCCCGCCATCTCCTCGGCTGCACCGCATGAGTGGACGATTGCGGCCGCAGTTTGACGATGATAGGGGCCCCCGAGCATCCATGTCTCCACGGATCCAGGTGCCCCCATGTCTCGAGGAGGATCTCTCTCCCCTGCGTTGCGACACAGCTGCACCGTGGCACCGAGTGGGGGTGGTGGGTTTTTGGCCCACAGAGAGCTCTGCGTTCCGGCTCGGTGTTTCCCGACCTGCATGGAGTACACGTGCAAAGGTAGGTCTGCCTCTCCATGGGTTGTTTTCTGCTTGTGGCGGTTCCGATATTGATGTTGATGTGAGTGGGGGCATCTCCATGGAGGTCTGCCGGTCGTGATGGCGATCCCTTTGAGTCGGTTTTTGTTCTTTAGCCGGATAAACCCTGTACCACCGCGGGCCCAGAGTCACTTGATCAGGCATACTTGGGCCCTCAAAAAAGACGAAGATTGATGTGCCTTTTCCCTTACGGGCGATGTCCAGGATGGTCCCTTTTGCCTCCACCATAGTCCGAATCACCTGTAGAGAGTGTTCGCCGGCCATGCCATGCACTGTTCCCACGGAGGCGTTTGTCGGCGTAGCTGGGAAAGAGCGCACCGGAATTCGGACCAGGTTGCGGACGAGCAGAAGCCTGTCTCTGGTTTCAATGTAGGGTGTGTCAACCGCTAGGATGTTTTAGAAGGATTTAGTCGGATGTTTGTGACGGCCGTCTTGCTGAAAGCGCTTTTGATTTCGTTAGAAATTTTGCTCCGTTGTGTTGCTTCGAATGGGCGACTTTCTAGCGAGGGATGAAAAAGCACGGTGTAGAGTTTATCGATTTGGTCAGTTGGCTTTTTGAGTTTTCTCTCCGATCGGTATGTGACCAGCGTGTAGCCATCCTGGGTGAGGAATTCGGCAGGCGCAACCCCGCATGGACGGCGCTCACCTGGCGGATCATGACTGGTCGGTGCTGCTGTTCCGACGCTAGGCTCCCGGTCGGGATTGTTCCCCCCAAGGCACTCGAAGCTGTTCGATGTCGGCACGTTCACCCCCGTTGTTTCGCCGTTGTTGGTGCTTAACTCGGGTGTCTCGTTCATTACCCTCTCCACGGGCATGGGGATGGGGCGCGAGACGGAAGAAGCCTCTCGCTGAGTCGAGGACGCTCCCGGTGAGTCCGGGGCACGGCCGGGGGGTGAACCCTATTGAAAATAATTCTAAAGGGCCCATCAGCCTTGAAGGATTATGGGACCGCACAGGCCTTCAAAACCCTTCAAAAATACCCTTCAGGTATACCCCTCAGAAAAAACCCTCCAGCCCCAAAGCCCTTCAACCCAAACCCCTTAGCCCATCAACCCTTTAGACGCCCAAATGACTGTGAACAATAGACGAAAATTCAGTTCAAAACGTTATTCAAAATTTATTGCGGACATTGAGTTTTACATGCGCATTAAAACTCAAAAAGCGATAAAAGCCAACGGTTGTTCAAACCCGGGAGCAAGCAGCTGTCGCCGAAAGAGATCATATCAAATAGGAACAACTTTCTTTATCACAACGAAAAAATTTTTTTATTACCTTTTGATACAAAGGCAAAACGCTTCTTTGCCTCAGCGTAGGTGATGTTTTCAGTAACTTTTAATGTAAGGACTTCTTTCTCATCTTTCCTCATATGACAAGATCGGGAGTATGCCGAGTGGTTGCCACTACTGTTCGCGCAATGAGGATCATTATCGCACGCATCTGCGACGTGCTCCTTGCTGGAGCACTTTGCACAGGTGTCCCTTCCTCTACAGTTCCGTGACCCATGACCGAACCGCTGGCACTTAAAGCACCGTTGAGGGTTCGGCACATGAGGTCGGACCCGGCACTGATAATAACCTACCTTTACAGTCTGTGGCAGAGTGGTTGAATCAAAAGTCGAAATGATGTGTGTTGTCTTCCGTTCCACACCATCACGGTGGATAGTGATTCGTCGTGCAGATATAACTCCTTGAGAGACCCTTAACTATCTCTGGCTCAGATCAGTCATGCAAGTCATCCTCAGAAATGACCCCTTGAACACTGTTCAGTTTGCGGAGAGGACTGACGTTTACTTTGTAGTCGGAGACAAGGTTGAGTTTAAGAAGGGCATTACTTTGCTCCTTTGCGTTGACCTCGACAAGGACATCATCAGATGCCATCTTCTTTGCACTGTAATTGGCGCCAATAACGCCCTCAAGAACTTGGAGACCAGAATGGGGGAACGTTTGCCAAGTGGTTTGTCACCTTCCGAGTACATTACAAGAAACTTCGGAAATATCAGCAGTTCAAAAGATTGTTTCATGGTGTTGAGTGCTTCCGTGCGGACCCTCTTGGGGGGCCGATCAAAAGGTTTAAGTTTGGAACCCATATGAATCGGGAAGGTTTTTACAAACTGTGGTGCACCGCCCACCACCGAGCCCAACAAGGGAATAGGTAACGCCCCATAACAAGAAAGGCTTGGCTGAAGACGTCACTCTATTAGTGCTGCCCAGTTTCTATTACCAAGTGTGGTTCTACACAAGGTGTCTGTCGCCACCCAGGGTTATCTCTTGCCACCAAAGGAGTTGAAAAAGAAAAGAAGAGAAATGAGAAGAGGGAAAAGAATGAGAAGACAAGGGTGAAAGAAAGGAGGGGATAGTAGAAGTGGCGACTAAACTTAATCATTCTGGAGGTGCCATTGACACCCATCTACGAGAAGCGGGGGCCGAAGTGGTGTATTGCCTCACCCGGGGGGCCCCGAATGGTCCAATCCTACCCCGGGCTCGGCTCAACCGCCAGGATGCTTTTTTCCTCATACACGGGAAAGCCACGCATAGCCAGACGTGGGCGAGCGAACCCGCATTGCTCGAGGTCTGTGGTGACGCCACTCACCAAACACCTGCTTTCACAGGTGCCCCTTGCTGGGATAGTTAATTACATATTTTATTAATTAGACAATGCATTGCAACGGTTATTCACCCATCAAATGTCTGCCGAGCGCCAAAAATAGAGTGAAGACGGCATCAACGACTGTAGCTATCGCCTCCTTTTCTTTTAAGTCTGTAAAGAATAAAAACAAAAACGACCTTTATGTATAGACCGTTCCACTAGGATGAGCAGAGGTAGAAAAAATCCCCTCCCCCTCTTACGTGTCGTCTGCTCGGCCGAGTGGTCTGTACCTAACATCTGGCTGGCGTGCAAGCTCGGTTTAAAATTGAGTCATTTTGGAAATTTCAAGCGCAGATGCGCAAATTTCGGTATGCAGGTTATCGTGCAATACTATGCTCGAACTATGCTCGACTAAAATACTAACCGGGTCCGATTGCGCTGTTACCTGCGTGCATATAAAGAAAGAAAAGAACGGAAAACTCTGTCAGATTGGCCGGTCCCTCCGTCGGAAAACAAATCCGGTTGCTGTACATTTTTACTATACAAAGTTTGTACTGGTGTAGGGCTTTAGTGACCATGAGTGGAAGTTTGAAATAATAAATAAAAACGTGCTCTCCTGCCGCAATACACGCTGTGGTTGAGGGTAGTACTGCCAACTGACTTCACTGCTATTGCTGAGTCACTGTATTTTTGTCCCCATCCATGTAGTTCTAAAGTTAACCGCTTGGGGCGTAACGGTCTGTCATCCTCCTTAATACTCTGTTTGCGACGCGCCACATTGAAATGGTTTTAATGTTTAATAAGGGAAAGCAAAAAATTAAACATATTCGCCTGGTTATGAACGCATATTTTTTTTTATTTATATATTTATTGATAAAATATCAATTCGTCTAAAAGGCGTGAGTAAATCACATAGTACTCTGAACCCTTGACTATGAACGTGTTTTAAATACTCACTTTAAAAGATTATTTGATGAGCAGCATATATGTCCTTAATCACCTCTTTCCGACTCTCATTATTTCTTCTAATCATTGTCCCTTTATGTTATCACGGATTCTGAATTGAGAGTAATATGGGAACTTTTCGTCATTAGAAAAACTCATTTGGCGTCTTCCATTATTACGTTGTTTGACTTAACGATATATACATGAGGTCATAAAGGCGTTATAAGGATGTTTAACACACATTACTTTGCATTTAAATTAGCTAGGGTTCAGCAACACATTACTTTGCATTTAAATTAGCTAGGGTTCAGCACTGCTTGAGTGCACACGCAGACGCGTGCTCACGCAATCAGACATCGTCCGCTCGCATGAAAAAGGGAAGAAATTTATATTCATGGCCGCTTTTTTTTTTTAAGTTGCAAAACTGCCTCCTTGGCAAAACGAGCAATTTATCTCCTTGTACAAACCTGACGAAAGGCGCATCGAAGCAGTGTTACATAGAACAAGAACAATCCACCACGCGAACCGTTGCTTAGTTATTTCACTGCCTTCTGGCGACGGGCTTTCGTAAAATATGAGTCGTCCTGCCTCCTAGATAGCAGTCGACGCAACATGCTGCCATGCTTGCTCACGGTCTCCAGTGGCGGCTGTGCAGAAATCGAGAAGACCTACTGTGGTGTAAAGTACTAACAAATCCCGCCCATAACGCTAGAGAGAGGGAAACGCACACGTACAACCACGCACACCCACACATACACACACGGAAACGAACACGCACACGCGCAAAGATACATCAAATAAATGTCACAAAAATATAAAAATTCTTAAAAGAAATACGAAAAAACAAAAAAGCCTAGGGCTTTCTAGCTTTTATAGTAGTCGAAGTGTTGCGGCAGCGGAATAATTGTTTTCAGCGATGCAGTGAGACAACTACAAAAAAGGCAAAACAATGCAAAAATAAATAAAACAATACGATACCTAGTAGAAAAAAACAACAACATTGGGACGTCTTTTTCAGCAGGGGAAAGAGAGATCCATATAAGCATAAACCGAGGTATGCCTAAAAAGGCCAGGAAATTCGTCGATCTGGGCTACCCACAAAGCACGTGCGTTAGCTTTTTACCGGTTTGATTTGGCTTTCGGTGTCGTCGTCCTACATGTTCTCGGGTAAACAGTACGATGGAGCTGAAGGTTAGAGCCCGTCTTCGGAGCCACCACGACCGGGTAGGAGCGTAAAAAAATAAGAATAAAAAGGACGGAGATATATTTGCCATCGCCGTATTAGAAAATCTACCAGTAAGAGTGTCTAGTGCAGGGTCGTCGATTGTTCTCTATGCGCAGCATATAATCATATTCTTAACTAGCGCATGAAACGAGGCGAATGTCCCCCGTAAAGGCCTTCTAACTCATCGTATGCTAAGGTCTTATGACTTCGAGATCACCCACGACTCTCTCGGCAACCCTTGTCTCATTGAACGGCATCACAATTTACGCCCCAAAAAAGTCGCATCTCTCGACCCTCCAGACAAGACTTACTTAACAAGGATTGGTATTCTAACGCACTCGATATCTGCGCCGACAATATTAACTGCCCTTCTCGAAAAACACGATAAACTTTTAAACGTCCAGAGCAGCCTATCATGGTAAGAAATTGCAGTTTTTTCCCGTTACCCGCATGAAGTACATTGCATTAGCAGGTGGCAAGCGATGGCCGCCCGTGATGCTGCTCGAGCCCAGAAAGACAAGCCTCGGTCTGCGACCCAGCGTACTACAATAGAGATCAGTGATTATAACACTAAATATATTAGTAGAAATAACAAGAAATAATTAAAAGGCATGAAATGTATTACGATTTTTTTTATGACATTTACAAAATAACGGCTATACGGGTTTAGGTTTTCCATTTTATCGCTATTTCAGAGACCTTAAAGGTGGTAACAGATTTCGCGATTTGTTGAGCGGTAATTTCATGTTTTCTTTCAGAAAGCACAGCCACCTGGTGGAACAATGGAGAAGCAGAGTACCCACGCTCCATCTTCTGGTCGACCCTAGCGTTCGGAACGGCAGAAAGATCTTGCCAATAGCACCTAAAAAAGGCCTGCGTGTGACTTCATCGTTAATGGACCTTCAACCCGCCCTTGACCGGAGAACAAGTGATGAATCTCAATGAGAAACGGATCTAAGCGGAAGAAGCATGCGTCCGGCGTCGCCATGGGCAAGCTTCGCGCTCGCTGTAAGACGTTGCACAACGCGCTGCCGTGGAGGCCACCGTCGATGCCCGCTCGCTCTACGCTGCTGTCGCCTGGATCCACCTTGCTTCAAACCGGAGCAGGAGGCACATCAAGAGCCGCCGCAGGTTGGGCCGTCCAGGAATGACAGGTCACCCATGACAAAGCATCCTCCCATCGTCACACCGACAAGACACCATACCCCCAACACTGGCTCCAAGCGCCTGACACCAAATGTATACAAACACGCACAAACACTGCACTAAGCCAGTCGAGACGACACTCTCAGAGCCAGACGGAGTTATGTGTCACCAACGTCAGTTCATTATTTATCCGGGCGCAGAGCCACTATTGGGAGACTTCAAGTTTGAATGCGTCGTCATCGGAAGCACGTGATTTTCGACGTACGTCGGCGGTTCCCGCCGGTCTGTTCCGCGAGGAATCCGACGATTGAAAGAAAATCAGCTGGCCTTTTCGAGTGCGCGGGGTTCGGACGGGCACGCCGGTTCGTCGTGGTTCGCTCCCAAAGCAGGAACGCGCTCCGTTGTTGTTGAAGCAGACACAACACCTCGCTCGCCCCATCCTTCTGTGTGCTCGCTCATGCTTAGCGATCCTTCGGCTGCCAGTGCGCGAAAGATGGACAACAGACGGAGGCTTTTTTGTCGCCGACGACCGAGCAGGCCCTTCCTTTATCGCGTGGCCTCCACACTGCGATCGATGTTGCGCGGAACCGACGTGAGGCGGCGCCGCGTATTTTTGCTACGGAGAGGGGAGGGAACTGAAGTCACGGTGACGTAATGGAAGACGTCATATTCCAAGTGGGGGCCATCTGCCAGGAGCACGGAAGCGAAGTGAGGCAAGGCCTTTTGCCGGTGCTGATTCTTGATATCTTAAGGCCCATTCATGACGGTAAAATATGGCGAAATAAGGCCACGATAAATATGTCCTTATTTTTGCACGTGCAACTTGTAAAGATTTTGCAAGAATACAATCCGAAATGTTTTGCAGCGTTTTTGGGATTGTGATCCGGAAGCTTGAACTGAACATTGATGAAACGAAAACATGTTCATAAAACTCTGAAAATCCTAATAGAAAAAAAAGTAAATAGTTTAATTGTTAAAGAGGCTATAGTCACTTACAAGGAGAGAACGGCATGGAGGAGCTTCACTTCTACCGCCTCCAGTGCGAGCTTCCTACCTTCGACAGTGCTTCGGCGTCTCGTACGCCTTGAACGCCTGCATACATGCAAAGCACGGTAGAAGGCATGGAGCGCGTACTGGAGGCCGGGCATTCGAGAGACGCGCCATGTTCTTCTCATTCTCTCAGTGACAAAATGAGAAAGGCGTGGGGCAATATTTTCCGTTATCCCCTCTCGCTCTGTCTATCCCTCGAGACGATTACGTTTACAGTATTCTCTACTTCGCTTCCCCGTACTTCGAAATGTAGCCGTCGCAAGAAGCCAACAGGCAAATCAAATGGTGCCGAAAGCGCACCATCACTGGTCCCGTCATTTTTGTGTGGGTGACTTATCACATTCTAATTTAACCAAACGCAGACAGTGTGCAGGGACGTTTACGGTTTTAGCTTGTGTCTATGTGTTTCCGTGTCTTCTAGCTTTTAACTGCGCTCTGTCTTAAATTGAAACGAAGTATGGCATGGTTCGACAGGGTGCTCAACAAAATATTGTTCAAGTTATGTGCATTGCTCATTATTTCGGGTGCACATCAGGGTGTACGGTCAACAAGTGTAAAGCGAGCAATTTCGGTTAGTAGCTCTGGTAAAATACTTTACTAGGAGGAATACAGAAAACTCAGCTCATTTCTATTAGACAGAGCGATGGCAGCGCCGAAACCTCTCCTGGTGGGTTGGCTACTTCGGCCACTTAGGCGGCCGACTTTTCTTCGCTTTTTTTTTCTCACCTTCTCCCTCGGTGCCTCTTCGTGAAACGTGGTCAATCGACGACTCGGATCTGGTTGAATCAACTGACGCGAACGGCAATCGCGTCTGTCGATTATTGCTTCGTGTTATTCAAAAGGTGAGCTGTTGAACATATTTACTTAACCAGAAATGAATCCTTTATTTTTGAACGAAATCTGTCAGTGTGAATTTTGTGAAAAAAACTCTTAAACAGAGTTGAAAATGGTCATCACAAAAGTCTCGAAAAGTTTAGCGAAACTAAACAGGTTTGAAAACCAACATCGCCTATTTAACAGTTTGCAGATTATCCAGGAAACATTTGGCAGCCCTTTTATGAATGATGTTACTATTGTAAGCGGTGATTCCTAAGAACCACAGCTGACAATGTGAATAACACATTTCGCAATTCGGAAAAAAATCGCAATAAAGTAAAAAGCGAATGTACTATCCTACGATGTGGAACACAGTACATACCTCTCCCGATCGAAGAAAATCAAAATCCTTCGTGACAGTGCAATGTCTCTGCAACGCTTACGAAATATCAGCCCGCAAAAAAATCAAGTCGCTACATCTGGCACCTTCGGGAGCTCCTGCAACTCTGACATTTCTAAAACTTCACAGTTTACTTGCCTGCTAAACGTGCTCCTGACATCTTCCATTTCATTACCATTAATTCTGCACTGCCGTAATGCATGATTGCGACTGATTACAAACACTAGCACTGTCAAAATAATAAAAGTGTCCAGCAGCTTCAAAGCCAGTTGACTAAGTATGTACAGTGTTAGACATTGTAGGATGATACATTCGCTTTGTAATTGTTTTGGGACTATTTTTTTCGCGTGGCGAAAATTGTTATTCACATTGTCGGCTGTGTTTCTCAAGAATCACAGCCGATAATATGAACATCTGCTGTCCGTGTTTTGTCCTTTATGTGTAACTCTTTCGTAAAATATAGTATGCAATAGCAACGCGCACCTTAATAAAAGAATAGAAAATCTCAGTAGTATTTTTTTAGGATTAAAAAAAACGCACACCAAATATGCGGCCGGCAGCGAAGCAGCCAACCCGGGAGATGGCGCTGGTTACCGGCCTATTCGAACGGGGAAAAAAACCTACCAGAGTGTGACACCCGGCTCATCAAACGTCTCAGATCCTGTCCGTGCTGTGCCTATAGGGTCTGCGAATATTGCGTTCTATTTCGTCGTGTTCTCAGAATCACTATTTATTTATTTATTTATTTGCATACTCTCAAGGCCCGGAGGCATTACAGAGAGGAGTGGTACTATACAGTATAAAATTGTTGGCTACTTTCTTGAAGTCTGTGGCTTCAGTGATGACAGCAATGGAGGCAGGGAGGTTGTTCCAATCGTTAGAAGTTCTTGGAATGAAGGAGTCAAAGTATATGTTTGTTCGACATGATGGAGTCCCCACCTTAAGCTGATGGTCAGTGCGAGACGATATGTAGAATGCACGAAGATATAACTGGTCTCGAAGAAGCGGGTTATGACGATAAATTTTGTGGAATAGGCATAGGCGAAGATACTTGCGACGAAGGGCAAGGACAGGTAGATCCAGGGTTAATATCAATGCGGAAACACTTGCATTACGAGAATAATTAGAAAGAATAAAACGAGCAGCACGGTTTTGGACGGACTCGAGAATGTTTGATAATGAAGCCTGCCCAGGATCCCAAATTGTACAAGCATACTCAAGTTTAGGCCTAACTAGGGAATTATATAATGGTAGCTTCACGGGAACAGCAGCAGAAACAAAGTGTCGGCGTAAAAACCCTAACATGCGGTTAGCATTATTACATACGTAGTTCACATGCATGTTCCAGGAAAGATTATGAGTTCTGTGTATGCCTAGGTACTTGTACGAATCGACACATGATAACGGAGAATTGTTAAGGACGTACACGGTAGGGTCGGCGATCCTCAAAAGACGGGAAACACGCATGCTTTGGCATTTGTTAACGTTAAGCTTCATTACCCAGCTGGAGCACCAAGAATAAATGATATCGAGATCCGACTGGAGCATTGTAGTATCACATGGGTTAGTAATCACGCGGTATAACACACAGTCATCGGCAAACAGTTTGATAGAGGATGCAATCTGGGCAGGAAGATCATTAATGTAAATTAGGAACAATAAAGGACCGAGGACAGATCCCTGAGGCACCCCGGAAGATACAGAAATAGTAGAAGAATTATATCCATAATAACCCTGAGACGAAGGAAAAATAAAAAAAACGGCCAGTACGACGAAGTCTCTATTTTTAACTTACTAAGCTTAAAAAGAAGTAAATCGTGTGAGACAGTGTCGAAAGCCCTAAAGAAGTCTAAAAATATACAGTCAACAATATCGCCAGAATCAATAGCACGAAACAGGTCATCAGTAAATGATAATAGCTGCGTTTCACAGGAAAATGATTTGCGAAACCCATGCTGACCGTCAGCGAAAAACGAGTTGGATTCAAGAAATGCGATAAGGTGATAGTAAATTATATGTTCAAGGAGCTTACAGGGCACGCTAGTTAATAAAATGGGTCTGTAGTTCAAGGGAGAGCTTGTATTACCTGATTTATGCAAAGGAACCACCTTCCCTACCTTCCAATCACTTGGTAAGGTGCAGGAATGTAAGGATTGGGAAACAATTTCGCAAAGAATTAAAGATGAGTAGGTCGGTGTACTTTTCAAAAACTTCGAGTTGATACCATCAATTCCTGCAGAAGAGGAAACCCTTAAGTTCTGAATTAAGCACTCAACACCAAATGAGTCAATAGAGATAGGAAACATCGGCAAAAAAAGAGCGTTAGAAAAAGTAGCGTAACTAGTTGGCGTAACGCGAGAAAAAAACGAGGCAAACACGTCATTCAAAACAGTGCAACAATCATTTTGAGCGATGGGATCATTACTTTCGTCACAAAGTTCAAACTTATCGGGCCTATTGCCGCCGACCACAATCCAGAATTTGCGAGGATTACCTCTGAGAAAAGAAAACAGTGTAATCTGATCAAATTGTTCCTTAGCCTGTGCAACAGCTTGTTTGTACTTGGTATCAGCAGTGTCATAGGCGCAACAACGCTCAGGAGTGTTCCCTATCTTTGCGCGCCGAAATAGCCGTTTCTTTTTGTTTAGCAAACGCCTAAGGCGCGGATTAAACCAAGGGGCCCGCGAGTTCGAGCTGATACGTCTTTGTGGGATATACCTGTTAACTAAAGAAGTTGTTTTCTGCTTGAACAGAGACCAGTTTTCCTCAACTGTTCTTGTATGGAAACTAGGAATGTAATCAGCAATAAAAGCTTCTAATTCATTGTTAATAGAAACAAAATCGGCACTTTTGTAGTCGCGAATAACTTTCGATGAATCAGCTGATGAAACAGAGGCCTGCAAATCGCACTAAATAACACAATGATCACTTAAACCAGGTAGGTATGTTAAGGGGGACAGAAGTTCAGGGGTTGTAGTAAGAACCTGATCTAATATGTTCGCAGAATGAGCTGTACATCGCGTAGGTCTGAGTACGAGCTGTTTCAAATTAAAATCTAGACAGAAATTTAAAAACGCAAGGCTTCCTGGGAAGTGCTCATATAACGTTGGAGAATCAGCATTCCAACTAATTGCGGGGAAATTGAAGTCACCCAGGACCAGTAGAGGACAAGAAGGAAACCGCACAACCAGTAGGGTTAGAACATCGTAAAGCTCAGAACAAAAGCTAGTAGAAGAGGTAGGTGGCCGATAACAGGCGCAAAAAACAATATCTTTGTGCCCAACACATACACGTGCACACACTAATTCTAAGGATGTGCTAATCGTTATGGCATTAGAAATTGTACATTCACGGACAGCGATAAGTACACCACCACCTGAGCGCAAAGCACGATTGAATCGATAAAACTTATACATGCCTTCGCATTCAAAAATTTTGTTATCAGCAATTTCGCTAGAGAGCCACGTCTCGGTAAGGATTACAATATCCACCGAGCATGTATCGATGAGGGATGACAATGTATCAAGTTTGTTAACAACACTTCGCACGTTAGAATAAAGGATAGAAATGGTTTTAGCCACCGGGCCTCTTGTTAGCTATGTTACAGGCGGTCTAGCATTGCTAGTGCTTGGGGTGGGTGTGTCGCTGATAGCTACATGGGGCTCATTGGAATCTACTTCACAGACACTATCGGTTGCGGGGCAGTACACGTAGCTTTTGTTATTGACGTGCAACTTGTTGAGGCGAAGCGAAAACCTTTGGCCGCTGGCCTTGCCAAATTCCACCAGCTTCTTACGCGACAGTCATGTAGCCCGACAAAAGTCTTCACCCACTGAAATCCCCGATCCTCTGAACTTTTGCCGTTTAGAAAGAACACAGTCCTTAGACTTAGAGGAAGAAAATTTAACAATTATTGGGCGGAAATTATTAGTGATATACGAACCTAACCTATGAGCACGAGATATCGCTTCATCAGATAAATTCAAGTCTAATATCCTGGAAAGAGTATTACGCATGAGCGTCTCCGTTTGTGACCAATTTTCATTAGAGCTATCGGGGAGGCCATAAAATATTAAATTGTCTCGGCGTGATCTATCTTCAAGCTCGTCAAGTAGTGAATTCAGTGCAACAGTCTCACCCCGAACAGCCTCACTTACGACGTTAGAAAGATCGGGAACTTCCTGGGGCACGTCTAGAGACTCGACAAGAGATTCGACTGCTGCGAGCCTTGTAGTTAGGTCAGACACTTTTTGTTCCAGTTGACGTTGGTTAGTTGTGAGCTCAGTTAACAGTTCCATCATTTCAGTTTGCTGTGTGTCGGTTTTAGTCGATAGTGCAGCAATGGCAGCAAGAATTGCCTGACTCTGGTTTGGCCCGGGGTTTAATTCAACATCTCCAGACAATAGCAATAACTTGAGAACATTCACACACTCAAGAATAATGCTAGAAAGCATAAGTGGGAATCGGAAGAGCGGCACACACACATTGCGAGAACGTCCAGAGTGTAAAAAGGGATATTTACACACCTGCACAACGAAGCAGAAAGGATTGTCAAGCGACCGCATAGCTGCCGCTCTTCCTTGCCCACTGAAGGAGTCCGGTGTAATCCAAGCGTTTAAATCCGGCGGGAGCTCTGTTGACGTCGACGAGGGCGCCGGTTTGGTGTTGGCGAGAAGCTCAACCGTCACATCGAAGATAGACGAGACGTCGTCACCAACAGGCAGCGCAAAAACGCTGCACAGTGACGGAGCGGTGAGGGTAGTTGGCTCGCCACGAGATATCGGAAGCCACGTCCAAAACAGGGCCGAAATCTGCACGACGAAGCAGAAAGGATTGTCAAGCGACCGCATAGCTGCCGCTCTTCCTTGCCCACTATTGTAGGAAAATTATTTTTATAACGTCTGATTATATCTGGTATTCACAAAAATGTCTTGGTCTTGGTTGACTTACTGTGTATATTATTTCCATTTACGCTGTCAGCACTGTTGATTACGCCGGCGGTCAACGCAACCGCTAAGTAGAAACCATGTCAGATGATCCAGAAACAACATATAAATATATATATATATATATACATATATTTTTCTTTTAATTTTGAACGAAGTACCTGTTTGGTTCTTTTTATATATATATATGTTTTATGTTACAAGAGTGGAGGGATAAATTGACATACGTTTTTTGTTCCAGACTGAGTGCTAACATTGGTTTTTAGTGCACCAATTATTTCCAATATGCGAAAAGTGACGGCATTCATGTATTTTTAACATCGACAGTAATCACTGCTGAGATGCAAATCTTCCTCCCGCTTATTTAGATAGGGGGGCAAAGTATTTAGGCCGATTTCTAGATTTTTTGCCAACTAAATAATTGAACTACTGTAATACGATGCAAGTAAAATTCGTTTAGCCTAAAACTATTTAAACATATATTATGTGAATGTATTATCTAAAGTTATTGACGAGTGAAATGTTATAAGTCCTCAAACACTATCATAATTATTGTTTCGTATTTTGACCTCAATGCGGAAGGGTCACCGTCATAATCTTCAGCTGAGGCGCACTTTCCTCAAATATTAGAATTTAAAAAACACAAACCGGAAAAAAATGTTTAACAAACCATTTCATCCAATTTATTAAGCGAGAAGTTGCTTCTCTACGGTACACGGTGCCGGAGAAGATATGTTGTGTGCTAATAAACAGTGATATCTCGGTTTTTGATTTCAAGATATCCTGTTTTCTATTTCCCTCATGGCTGGCTGAAAGAGATTCGGTGTCAGTGCGCGAAGGCCTCTGAATCAGTTCTGACAATCACCTCTGCACCTCATTATTTCGGCTCATTATTTCGACTCGAACTGCAGGGTGTGTCTCCGGAACTCCAAGCTTCTGAGCGAGCGCGCGCTTGAGGTGCATGAGACGCCAAAAAGTTCTCGAAGGTCGCGCTGGATCCGGGACAACTGAAGCTCCTCCAAGCCGGTATCACCTTGTGAGTGACAACAGAGCACGCGAAAGAGTCGCGACAGCCTCTCCCTCTCAAAGAATCGGGTCTATTGCTCACATTTTCCTCCAACTTTGGTTTCTTGACGTCAAAGCATCAGGTTCTTTCGGCAGACCAGCAGTTTGAATGGAAATACACCGTCTCTTTCTTATGAGTAGATATAATACAATGCATAAACAAGCAACGCAGCGTACAACACAGGGAGCCTCCCTGTGTTGCACATTGTGAACTACTTTATGATGCAGTGGCTTCGAACAGATTCTTTTGATACGCTACTCCGTCTCTCATCTGAACTTGGTCAATACTTCAGCTTGGCCAAGTTGGTAAATCGTGCTAACACTTCGCAGCGTACAAAAACAACACACTATAAAAATTACATGCACACAAAGAAATAACTCTCTCGCAGCGCTGACTGTCAACTCTGGGATATATCTCAAGGTGAGTCTTAGTGGCGACTCACCTTAAAGCACCTTAGATCTATCACTCCGCTCAAGACAAGCACCCAAAGCCTACCTGTGCATGTCATTGGTGACTTCTCCCTGCCTCAAAGAGTCCGGAAGGTACTCAGCTTCGGCCGGAAGTTTGCGGTTGACCCCCGCGAGTCGGCACCTGAGTTGTTATCTCGGGTCAGTCAAGTGACTCAGCGAGCCTCCCTCACTGACGCTGATTGGTGCATTTCAGAAGGAGTATACATTCTTTCACAACACAAAATCCCGCTGAGATCTCTGCCAATTAAGAAGGTTGATATCTACTTAAAAGAGCATAGCTTATCTTTCCTGCCTCCAGGCCAAGAAGGTGGTTTGGTTTCCATGCATAACGACGTGTTTGGCACTAAGGCCTGTGCAGCACTACAGTCCGTTTTCTAGTGCCTTCATGACATTTCCTTAAGTAAAACCTAAAACCGAGCCAAGGAATAACGTAATTCGCTTGACCTGAAGAAACTTGGTTTATCCATCCATCGGAGTAAACTGTCTATGCTTGAGATTTTCTCCAATGCAAAAACACATAAAATTGGCATTAGGATTCGAACAGCCCCTCATCACCGCGGAAATATTGAACGTCATTTCCAGATAGACCAACTACCCGTTGTCTAAGCCTTGAAACAAAATATAGAACACTGATTTTTTCATCAACTAAAACAGGAGGAGAGCTAGCCAGCAGTTCAATGCGAGTCATACAAATCCGTCCTAAAACAAAACAAAAACAAAAAGAAAAACGGCAGCAGAAGTGTTTTTTGAACGAACAAACAAACAATCCTTTCGAGCGATGTCGGGCTCCACTGAGCTCCCATTCTTCCATTCGGCTGTTCTTCGACGAAAGGTCAATACGCGTTCCCACTCAGCCTGGAGTGTTCCTGCCACGTCGCACGCGAATACACACTCCGCTTCCAAGTCGTTCGCAAGGCGCATGGAACGTGACGGGGGGTGTCGATGGCCGTCCTCCGTTGGCACGGCAGGGCGTCGTCGCGGTGAAAGCGACTCCTAGCTCTGTGCATATTTGACCCCGCGACTTAATGTCTGGCAGGTCTTCCTTCGATCGAGCGCCCCGTTCTCAGCAGCGAGGGCTTCACTTCACCTTGAGATGGATCACAGTGAAGGCTGCGAGCCCGCGTCTGTTTCGGAGGAGACGCAATCGTCGATCTCCTAGAAGCCTAGTTGTAAACTAAGCCCACGTGAACGACAACAACGTGCATCACTGGTTCGTGTTTCTGACGCTGCGCGCGGCTGATGTAACCGAATGATGTATAAGAGTTAGACCCGGACTCAAATTTAACCGGGAAGTGATTTCCCTACACACCCCCTAGGAAGGGCGGGGGGGGGGGGGGGGGGGAGGTCTACACCCCTCTTGTTTTTTTGAAAGGCACCTCCTTAATTCGCAACGACTCTTTTATTCCCAATTCACCCCCCCCCCCCCCTTTTTAATTTTAATTCCTGGGGAAGACCCTATAACCGGGGAAGCACAAATTGAACACGAGACCAAGCCGAGCGCTAACGTGGGAGTCGTATTCATTCGGTGCCTTTCGATCGATCGAGAAATATGACGTAAAGAATCTAATCCAGATGCCTCGTGTTTGGTCAACACCGAGCTCTGTGTTAAACGAGCGGTACAAAGCGCACCCTATAGTTTGATCTCCTCGCCAAAAGCTTCGTAGCACTCCATGATTACAGGAAAGCCACTCTTTCGATCAGTGTTACGTACCGGTTTATTCGTCCACCATGTTCCTCTTCTTTCTTTGAACCTTTTTTCACTAAAGCGGTCTCTTTTCGGCTTATTTTTGTCTTCTCCTTGTCCACTTGAAGTTCTGTATTAGACATGGGGGAGCTCGGTGCCTGTCAGCTCGTCGCAGCTGTATTTTTATATCTCGATCAAATCAGCATATGGAGAATAACATTTAAAAAGAAAACGGCCAACGTTCACATGAAGCATATCGTTACTCCTGGCGCCGAATGTATATGCTGGACACAATGGGAGGTGGGACGTTAGTACCCCCTGTACTATACACAGTCTCACATCAAGTCCGACCGTATGGCAACGCAGCGATCCGATGGAGTTATTCAAAGTGGTGTTAAAATGAGTCACAACGGCGTTCGCATTCTTTGCGCGTTTGGTATAACGGCTAAACCAATCAGGCATAGAATATCAGCCGTGATCCTGCACTTTTTTAAGCGCGATTGGTTTAGCCGGCAGTCGTAAACGCGCGTCAACGATGAGCGCCGTGACGATGCACTTTTGCCTCTGCTTCCTTGGCTCCAACGAATCGCAGAGTCGGGCTTAATGTGAAACAGAGTGGACCGGTGCGAATTACATAAAGCTGGTTGTGCCCTAAAGCGTATTTGAGGCCATGGGACACCGTACATTTTTGTCTGCGCTGGGACACTTAAATAAATGTCATTCCAATATTTTTCTAACTACTCCTAATGATTGGTATATGCTATACTTCGTTTCCACTTAAATGTAGACACAGCCGACGCTACGACGTAATGGGATTGGTCAAGCAGCGTGAAATGCGAATGTCCTTAGGGCTTTTTTGTTTATGATAGGTTCATCGATGAGAAAACACTTACAAAAACATGGTGAATACCACGATGGCACGCATTTCATGCTGTCTGATTGATCCCATCAGCACGCAGGGGCTACTGCGTCTGCACTTAAACGAATACTGAACCGAAATTTGGATTTCGCATCATAAGGCCGCAGAAGCGTTGAACGGGAAGCTACGAACTCTGAAAAATCACCCATACATCGATATCTCAAACAGATAGATGGCCGTACTCTTGAAAAAGAAGGGCGCGATCAAGTGGTGGGATATGACGTCACGGTCCTCCTCGAACAATAGAGAACGAGGGTGAGCGGCCTCGCTTTTGTTCTCCTCGCTTCGGTTCGCCAGCTCGACAGGACGTAGCGGAAAGGAGAGCGAAGCAGAATCGTGACGAGTCTTGTTTCGTCGGCCGTGTTCAATCGCGCAAATCTTTTCCCAAAGTACGGTGATCCGTTAGAGATATCGCTGTATGAGTGATGTTTTGGGGTTCTGCAACGTCTCGCCTATCAGTCCAGCCTTGTTTTATGAACTCGAAATTTCCGTTCAGTACTCCTTTAAGGTGAAAGGAGTATAGTAACCATAGCATAGCGCTTCCTGCCAACGAGATTTCACGATACGCCTTAATCATGATAGTCTTTCTCAGAACACGATATCTGGGAGCTCGGTCTGAGCATGCGCAATGTACAATTCGTGGTCAAATATGGCATCACTCGATGGAAAAGCCAGATTGACGCCGATATTACGGGTTCCTTCGCATCCAAGATAAACTAATTTTTTTTGCATTTATTTTTCCTAATATTTTCTGGAGGGCTTTGACACTGTCTTTCTAGAGCTCCTATATCACAAGCGACCAAAGTCTGTCGTTATTTCACTCCAGCCGCCAAAATCGCTGGAAGGATGAGTGTACTGGAAGATTTTTGTCTACCCATGGTGACGCAATACAGCTCTCGGACGCAGAGTTCTTTGGTCGCTAGGAGATCCATTCTTTGTCGAACCGGGTGTGACTGGTCATTGGCGGAAGCCGCGTCTTTTTGTCATTGTAATCGGTCGCCCTGTCTGGACGGAGCACTGTTGTCCCCCGGAAGTTCTCCTCCCAGGTTCCAAATGAGCAGGCCGTGTCTTCCCCCCAAGAGCTGTGCGATGGATGGAAGCCATTGTGTGGCCTTCTCCGATGGTCAACAAAAAGCAGGCTTCTCGGAGGTGTGGCTTGTGGTCCGCCTGGCGACCATTGTGCAGGTTGCTATAACTTATAAGGGATAACCTTCTGAAGCATCTTCCGAAGCTAGTGATAAATATTCTAACGGGTCCTTTTTGTCCATTTGATAGGCAATGGTGACGTGGGTGCGTCATAAAAAGCCTAACGGCCGCGGGTGGCGAGCAATGGCTGACCAGCGCCTTTTCATTGTAATAGACTTTTTTTCTATTATCTTATAGCTTTTGTGAAAACAAATGGAAGTCTACTTTATGAAAAAATTTAAACAAATACACAATAAAACAAACCTAGGAACTTCGTAATTACGGGTTAAAGAAATCGAAAAAGCGGACCTGTGCTAATTGAAAAAAAAAATAGTAATAACTTGAAAAATTGGAAAATAAGTTCTTTTGGAAACGGTAGAGGTTGATAAATAACCTATATGAAAATTTTTATTGTGTAAATTTAGCATACCTTATATCAAAACATATTACTCGAGAAAATGTAAATTGCAGACCAGAGCTTCACTAACCATTTTTTTTTTTTATGTCAATGCAACTGCGTAAAAAGTTCAAAACAGTCAAAGCATTGCTCTGATATTTGTAAGAATTGGTCAAATCCTATGTCCTTGTCAATGTGCCGCGAAGTGATGCTGACGGGCTTGCTTGGGAGAGCTAGGAGTAATCACACGAACACCTCCTAAGTGTTTTTCGCCTGCCTGATCCGGCGAAGAACACCGGACGAAGAACACCGCAAAATTTAAAAGCAACAAAAAAACTGAAGATATGGTTGCAATGCAGGCTAGCTGTTTGAAGCTTAATATGTACACATTAACTCAAGACAGTGCACAAAAAAAAAAAAAAAAAAGAGAATGTAAAATGGAAGAGAAAAACAGATGGTGGAATATTACAACGGCTCATAAAAATATAAACCACATAAAATATATATTTTTGGCGTGCAGCAGTCTCGAGTTAGAGACATCACGTAAATTCGAACACCATCAGATTATAACCATGTGTGCAGAAAACATACATAGTTCACAGAAACCTGATCTGGCCGACAAACTTCGCGCTGCCGGGGAAGTTCGTCGGTTGTTAATCGCATACTCGCTGCGTGGAGTCGAGCCTTCAGGTGTTAAAATCAGTCCGTACATCCGCCGTCCCACCGCTCGTAGATTATACAAAAAAGGCGGTGTTTGATGCAGACAAAATGACGGCGTCGTCTACGGACAGGCCTCAAGCCTGCTCAAAGCACGTTGACACGTTTCTTTCAAACATATCTAGGCTTCAAACATAGTTTTTTTTTTTCTCAGTCATGTAAAGCCGGGATCCCACTACTTACACATTAAACAAAAAACCGCCTGCATGCAGATTCAAGCGCGAGTCACCACAAGATCTGTGCTTCGCATGCCGCATGACAATGTGTTCAAGGAAAAAATTTGGCAGACGGCATTCGAACCACAGGTATTGTGGTCACTCGTGTTTACAGACTGTCTTTTGTATGATGTATAATGCCCGAGTCCCACTAAAGCGCGAAACAGAAACAAACGACAGCGACAAGCCTCAAACCAGAGTCTTCCGCGATGTAACAGGTTTGTAGGATAAAGGAGGCTATGCTCAAACACAAGCATCATGCACGTGAGGGTATCGTTGGCAGGCTTGCAATCACTCGTGCTTACTTCACGAGCGCCGAACGACTAAACGCCTGTCAAAGGTACCATCGCGAGCATGCTGCATGTGTCTGAGGCTTGTCGCTGTCGTTTGTTTTTTGTTCGTCGCTCTAGTGGTGCTGGGGCATAGGCGGTGTTGATTATGGTGTAAACATCCTGAGACTGGGAAGGAACTTGAGAGAAAAATTATGACAAGACACAGAAATAAGGGAACAGACAAACGATTGTCTGTCCCCTTATTTCTGTGTCTTACACTTTTTCCTTTAAGTTTCCTTCCCAGTTTCAGGACTTTAACCTCATCATCAACATACACCACCTCGCCTACACCTTGACAGTCTTTTTTCCCGACAAGCAGTGTCACTTCGGCTTAAAGGGGTGGTGAAACAATATTTAATTGAAATGTTTTCTCACTTTACATGAGCTTACTGGCACTATTGGAACTCAAGGATACTCGAACGCAACACCACTGGCCAATAAACTCCTTTGTTGCGGTGTAATATTAAGGACAAAAGCGAGCGTTTTTATTCAGTCTCCTTCGCAAACCTTGATGACGTACCTGGGTGGTCGCAATTCTGCCCATAGACGATATTTGAATACGGCTCATAGATTGGACCCAAGCATTGCGTGGGCACTTGATTTGGGCTTGTGATAATCCATAGCTCGAGAAACCTTGGGGTGGTGGCCCGTGTCCAATCGCTGCAACGAAGACAATAGCCGAACCATAACAATGTCTGGAACTCAGCGCGTCTCCTGTGCCTTGCCAACAACCCCAGTGTTCGGCTATGATCAACATTGACGACATATAATCGGCTCTAGATCACGTAACCGCTTGTTCTGGCCGCGTGTTGGTGGGTTGAAAGCTGCTGGTTTTTCTTTAATATTTTTCTGCTACTTCTGTGGTGAAAAACGAACGGGTGTTTCACAGGTCACTCATGTCAGAGATCCGTTCTAAGCTGCATTTACACAAAGTACAAAAATCGCTTCATCGCGCCTTTTACAAGATCGTCGAGCAAAGTGTAAACTCGCCTCAGACAGCGCGTGCAGGCTGTCTTTTGTATCAAATGTTATTAGTGTGACCGTATCATAAATTTTCAGCTCAACGTTACTCGATCTCCCTTTAATCGTGCATCCTGCAAGAGAAATAACCCGATCGCGCGATGGTTAAAAGTTTCTGCAACTTCAAAGTAATCGGAAGGAAAATAGGAGAGTATATAAAAAACAGACACAGAAGCTCATCTTGGTAACAAGGAGCTTGGCGAATGATTACTTTGGTTACGCATCAGAAACTTTATTAGAACACACGCTGCCATCTTGAACTTGTCTGTTTGCTTGTATTACTTTAAATTTAATCGTGCTTACGAACCTGTAAAAAATTGTGTTGCGTATTTGTTTAGACAGCGGTAAGTAAGTCCACCCCAATGGGCGTCTGATGTCTCGGCTGACGATGAGAAATTTGGCCAGTGTAGTAGCACAACTAAGCCTATATTTTTTGACGTGCATTACGCAGCATTGATGTATGACCGCAGGCATCTACCATGCTCCTCTAGATCAAAACAGGCAGGCGTGGTGACTGAACCCAGGATCCCTGGGTTTAATGAAGACTATTGTTATACCGTTTGTCAACGTTTGTCAACATACCGTTTGTCGGCAGACTAAAATAAAATTAAATTTTCCTGTCAGCGGGACAAGGCACTAAAAGTCGTAAGCGACAGTGCAGTGCCATTTTTAAGATTGAGGTTTATTTGTCGACTAATGTCCTTCGCTAAATACCGACAAGATTCAATGTACCAGAGAACACTGTAAAAAAACCAAACTTTCCTATTTGTTTTTCGTGCGTTTAAAACTTATCGTTGACCGCTTCGTTTCTCGATCGGAGAACGACGTCGCTGATAGGTCTTTTGAAAGGTTAATGTCAAAATCTTCGTCCACATGATTCGTGTTGTAAACATGAAGGTAGGGCGCAAAAACGATGTCGCAGTTTTTGACGCCAGCCGGTTCGGGAGGGTTTACCTTGTTTATTGTTGATTCCGCCGAAAGATCTTTACGAATATTGAACTGCAATCGTAAGAACTTTGTAAAAAATCTGTTTAGTTTGTTTTAACCTAAAATATTGACAAAAGGGCGTAAAATAAAATTAAAAAAGAACTTTTGCGTGTTGAGTAAGGAGAGTAATGACGCATACAATCTTGGTAAGAGTTTGTTTCGAAACTGGGTCTTCTTTTAAAGTAAATCTACAATCGATGCTGCGGCAAAGGCGCGCAAAGTATTACATCACCAAGATATATGGGCTCCTGATATCGGCCATCTTTGCTTTTGTTGTATTTTTGTCATAGACGACCACGTACAAAATGAAAGGCAACAAAACCTGGTGTTTTTTTTTTAACTATTTCGCTCTTGTTATTAGTTACGCCTCCATATTTTTTAGGTTCCTTCACTACCCAAAGTCACCGGGAGTTTAGAAACCCTTAGGCTTTGCGAGACCCGCGAATCTCACTATAATATTGCGATAGAATAAAGGGCGACAAAACACAAATTACCAAGCGAAAATTCAGTACATAGCAGGGCACGCCAAGCGTTTCTTAGGATGTCCGCGGTCACAGTGGGTTCAGTGTTCTTACGAAACACTTGCAGCCTTGTCGGGCGCAACAGTATTGGCGCTGTTAAATGACAACCACGTTGTCTCTTTGTAAAAAGAAAAAAAAGCTTTTGGCCGTACTCAGTAACAAAATACAGAACCCATTCAAATGCCAATACAGCAATAGTAGGTACCCTGTTTGAAATTGCTGCGTACTTTTTCTCTAATCAAGTGTTTAACTATATTTTTCTATTTAGCTACACAATCCCTGCTGCGCTGCTTGGCGTAAGGAAGTGGGCGGCACATAAGACAGCGCGTACAAAAAGGACGTTTTGAAAATGCATACAACACCAAAATGCGAAATAAATCTCTATACTCAAACACAGCTCTGTATTCTTTCGCAAAAACAAAAAAAAAAAAAACAGCATTTTTTGAAATTGTAACTAACTAACTCTCTTCAAAGTGTCCCGAATGGTGTGGACAAAAAATGAAACAGAAGAACACTCTATATGATATAACGGAATTCTGCGACTTTGTTTTTTTCTCAAACATTCCAGTTCTGAAAATACGTCGCGCGGTTTTTGATTGTACGGCTTACGTTCAATACTTATCTGTTCTCTATATAGTGAAATATGACCCGATATGCGATCTCGCATAGTAATCAAATAATTGTACACATTGTACTAGTACCTGTAGCATAATTAGGTGAAACAGACGAGGTAACAGTGACGCATCTATCTTTTTTAAACTGTGAGAACGCCACAAATCACAATTCACATATTCACATTCACAATGATCATAAGAAAGTATGGGACATGATAAATAACTTGACGAATCGAAAGCAACCTCATTCTAGTGTGAAAGAAATAATGATAGTGTAAACGTCTCCGGGAAAGAACTAGAGATGAAATGAATCGGCACTTCGTTAACGTAGGAACGTATACAAGGGAAAATGCAGATATGGAGAAATGCGTACTTAAAAAAAATCAACTAGAATTGATCATGTTTTTCCCAACGACGCCGTTGGAAATCGACAAAATTATGAGAAATCTTGAAAATGATGTTGCCGCTGGGGATGTCGAAATAAACCCCTTACCATTTAAGCACGCCATGAGCATCATTAGCCCTATATTTTCCCATCTAATAAATATCACACTTGCGTCTGGCGAATTTCCCGATGAGTTAAAAATAGCCAAAGTTATTCCCGTGTACAAGGGAGGCGGTGTGACCACCAAAATAATTATAGACCAATTTTAGTCCTACCAGTTTTTCGAAGGTCTTTCAGAGAGTTATTAATAATTGGCTAAAAAGTTTTTTTTTCAGAAGCATCACATAATAACACAGGCTCAAATATGGATTTCAGAAAAAAAAAGTCTGCAGAACTAGCACTGACTGAAATAAAAGATAAAATTGTTTAAAATATTAAAAGTAAGTTTTATACCTTGGCCTATTCCTAGAGTTACGAAAAGCTTTTGATACTGTACAACGCAATATTCTACTAGAAAAGCTTAAAACTTGCGGAGTTCGAGGAGTCACATTAAAACTAATCAAATTCTATCTTACAGATTGCTATCAATATTTTTATATCAATAATCAATCATCTAGCAAAATGAAAATACAAAACGGCGTTCTTCAGGGTTCTATCCTGGGGCCTCTGTTGTTGCTCGTGTACATTAATGATTTAACAGCTCTCCTCAGTAAATAAGGTATGCAGACGATACGAATGTATTTTTCTCTGGCTTGACAAAAGAGTGTTCAGAAAATTCTGCAAATGCCTACCTCGTAAACCTATCAAAGTGGCTACAAATCAATCGTTTAAGTTTAAATACAAGTGAAACTAAGTATGTAGTTTTTAGACCAGTAAATAAACGAGATTGCAGCTTTATCAATATAACGTTTGATGGCACTTTATTAGCGCAAGTAAGAGATAAAAATGTTTGGGTGTATGGTTTTCCGAGGACCTGTCGTGGAATACTGTTGTTAATAAACTTAAAACTGAATTATATTGAGTTACTGGCAGCTTATATAAAATACCAAATTTAGTACCTACCTGGTTGAAAGAAACGTTATACTATTCCTTAGTTTACTTTAAGATTAGTTACGGTATATTGGTCTGGGGAACAACAGCTTCAAACTACAATAAAATAATTATATTACAAAAGAGAATACTACTTATATGTGAAAATAATAGAGGTGATGAAAGAAACTTAAGCACACAGCCACTCTTTGTAAAAAATGATATGCTCAAGGCAGACCAGGTTTACAACTTTAAATTGTTACAATGAATACATAAGAACAAGCTGCACTCCACCCCAACAAATAGCGTGAGCGCATATACGTTTCAAAATTTAAAGGTAAAAATGCCCACCATAAGAACAAATTATTAACGACAAACTTTAACTTTTCAAATAATTAAAATTTTAAACAATAGAGATATTGACATAGGTCATACAGTATAACACAACTTTTTATAAATTCAAAAGCAAATGCAGAACGCTTCTGTTTGGTGGTGCTATTACATTTTCATTGTGTTTTCTTTTTCGTTTCTGGTATCTGAAATTATCTTATTCGTAATCTCTATGTGTATGAAGTTAGACCATTATTTTTTCTTGGTCAAAGTTCTATACAAGTGACCTACCTAAATGTACTTTTGTGTGTGCATAGCATGCATTACTTTGGTGATGACCAACGTTAATAACGTTATTAATGTGATGTGTTACGCTGTGGTTTTACTATTTCAGCTGATTGCCTGTGTATAATCTATTCTTCACCCTGCTTTGTTGCCGTGTTGTTTTGTTGTTATTGATGGTGCGCTTTGCTTGACATGTGCGATTCTGTGATTGCGGCTTCCAGAGCGTGTATATTAGTTCTGCTTTGTTGCTTTGTTGTTGTATATGACACTCCTATCTTATCTGCCCCGGCTGAACTATTTGGGGGGGGGGGGGGGGGGGGGGAGGCTCCGTCGGGCACTTGTGTCTTTATCTTTACCGCCTATTCGAAAAAAATATCAGCAAAACAAATAAAGAAAAAAATCACACGTTTATTGCTCTCCTATGACAAGATGCTATGCAGCGCTTCAACTAGTCAGATATTGCGCTGCACGGTCTGTTGAAGCCGAAGCTAATAGGGAGTTTTAGTGGATCGTTTTCAAAGGTCCGCTACCGCTACAGGCGCGCGCTTCGGAGCATGCATCGAAGGGGCAGCGCGAGCTCCCGCTACAAATAGCGTGGCCCGAAACAGGATCTACTAAAACTCTCTATTAGTTGCAGAACAATTTAGTCTCGTCGACATTGCATGTCCTTGGGTATCTTTGGTCGACTCTTGCTTTTTACTTCTCGAGATTGCCAAAAGAGTCAGTCCGCATACTAGCATGCATACTCAATTTCAAAAATATGTTATCGCGTGGGTGGTTCTGCGAGCGAGTGCTGCATTTCTACACTTTATATCGGCAAGCGACTCGGCGATGATGCAAGCCACTAGGTGGGGCTTGATCTTGTACACTGAAGATTGACGAGCGTTGTCAAAAACATTTGAGGTCGACAAACATCGCCTTTTTGAGAGATAACTGCATTCAGGCTTCTTCTTTGTGCTACCCTCACCTTGCGAGCACGGCGTCTATGGACGCATGCAGCAATTATGTTTTACAAGGGTTTATATTATCCAATGGTTGAATTAGCTTGTAATCACGAATCCGTTCCGTACTAATCTAATGGAGTTGCTCGCTCACTGCACTCCTCACTACATCTTAATATCGCAAAGATGTTTCTTTCGCCGGGGTTAAAGGTTTATTGGATGCATTTCCCGTTTTCAAGTTCATTCAATGCCATGTTACAGGAACCTCCTAGTTCCTTTTCTGCGGGGCCTTGAAAATCGAGCACGATTGGTATATTACTAATACCAAGAAAAAAACATTGGTAGGCGAATGTTTCGCATAGTGAAGCGTTCTATTATCACGTGACATCAGGTAACGTGACGTCAATTTCCCCGCTAAATTTAGCGGGCGAAACTGATTGGTGTATAGGTCACGTCACGTTATGCCATGTGGCGTCATGTCATGTGACATCACAGGCCACGGCTTCCTGAAATCTGAAACAACAAGCCCAACTGCGTTTCACGTTAAAATAAACCGTGAATGTATGTATTTGTTTTATACTAGTATTCCATCCTAGGCTCGCCATCGCTGGAAGACTGCTCTTTTTACGCCTCGACTTTTCATCCATAAACAATGCCAACAAAGCGACCTTCAGCTACTCGAAAATTACTTGGACGTTGTTTCCTGGTCGGCACGAGAGCCTGCGGAAAAAGAAACTTTCCCGAAAGCCCGAAATGGAAACAGGCATGTAAACACCTGGCGTGTCGCAGGATGGCGCCGTCGATAAATTATGTCGTCTTGAAATGAATTATGTCGTCTTCAGGGCTAGATCTGCGGAGGTATGATTTTAATATCTAGAAAATTGCAGTCGAAGGACAACGTTCGCAGCTTTTTCTGACAGTCATTTTTTTTAACTTACTTATTTATTTAAATACACAAATATTAATTCTCTAGGGCTGTTCCATGGCATCTTGCACAATTATTATTTATAATATCAGGCACGCATTACGGATCCCGTTAAGAAATTCTCTCACCAATCTTGTCAGTTGAAAAAAAAAACTGATAGAATTTCACCTTGGAGAAGTTTGGTGATCTATGCCACAACGTTTTGCGAAACAACTGTTTTTTTCTTTCACTGATTGATCGCACCGCTCCCATTTGGCAATTCGATTCGCTCGCAACCGGGCCATTAAACGTTGAAGGGGTAAGCTGAATACAAGACCAGCCCTGTTGTACGTGTGCCTTCTTTGTCCTTGTCAAGTTTGCGCTATTTCAATCATGTCTAGTAAAAACCAACTAGCCCAAACAAAAGTCGTTTTACTGAATAAGCCATTCCCGATGTGCCGACTGTTCGTATATCTCAAGAGCCGCTGCCGATGAAGATGTTTGCATATAAACCAAGGCGTTGTTTACAGAAGAGAGGGTCAATCTCAAACCATGGGGAGCGTTTGCAATCGAGTGGCATACGCCTTCCGTGGGGATTGGCCTTGTCGCGTGGCGAGGAGGAATGCAGGCTACAAGGGTGAGGCGTTTGCAGACGATCAACGCCTTCGCCAGCTCCCCACAGATCGCGTACTGCAAAAGTGGGCCATAAACCTCGTGACCACTATCGAGCAGTTGGAGACACTCTGTAATCTAGGCTCTCTAATGCTTAGTGCCGACAGCAGCGCCCCCGCAGTGACGTGACGTAAGAGAGTCGAATTAGTGCACACTGGCTCGGGCAGCGCCACTTTATGATGGCATATGTGTACATCATGTCTAGATGGATAGATGCTGGATGGATGCTAACGGCTGTACGCTTTGTAACGGGCGGTAGCTTGCGACACCTAGCCTAACAAGATGTGAGCATGACTGCTATACTCGCACCTCTCCAGAGCGTTTTTTTGTTTCGGCCAGAAAGCCTGCGCTAGTAATTTAGCGCAGTTCGAAATCTTATGGCAGAGGGTCCGTGGCCTGCAGTGGGTGGAAAAAAGGAAACTACGTTTCCAATTCTTTGTGTTGTCAAGTGATTATAATTTTATCCTTAGCTCACCAGAACTTTTCAGAGGCTGTTAATTTCAGTCGGGATACTCGTGGTAAGGTTAGGCTGTACTATAGTTATTACTATATTTTGTGACAGGTTAAGGGTCGAGTGGAAGCTCTTCCGACCGTTGTCCACTTCAGCAGTGCAAAAGTTAGAAACGAGGTCACCTCCTCTCCAACGTTCGCTCTTCTAGAGTGGAAAGAGGCGGGAAGAGCTACCCCTGAACTCTTAAACTGTCACCTACTATAGCAAAATGTCTCTGGAAGGCTAAATAAAAGGTCTTTCTCCTGGTTATTTGTCCTCAGAGACGTATATTTTTGTATAAAAGGTTAAAAACCGTGAAAAACGGAAACAATGAAGAAACACAGACGACAGGACAGGTGCTTCACTCTGAACTGTTCTTTATTATCACCATCGTCACCTATATATACACATTGCCCAAACCACATCGCACTCAATCGCCAGAATCAAAGGAAACCGTCCAGATACGTCAATTCACTCTGAAGCAGATACAGAGACAGAGCGCTGACGCAATTGTTTTTTTTTCTTTTTTTATGTAAAATGCCTCCATAATCTCTCTTTCCGTTTTGTCTTCTGCCTTTCTTAAAAACTTTGTGCCAATCAGGTCAGGTTCACACCCACCTCGCCTGCAATGGTCAGCAAGATGGCCCCCGCGTTGTTGCGAACACACAGATTATGCTCTCGTGCTCTATCATTTAAACAGCCTCGAGTCTGCCCGTTTTAGACTCGGCCACAACTAAACGGATTTTCGCACAGAACGTTCGTGACACACACAGTATCTTTTTAACCTTTTTGTTCAGTAATAGATAACTAGCCCAAACCCAAGTTTTAATGCACTTTTCTGCTCGCTTACCTTTGCTCACACAATAACTCCATCGATACTCAAATAAGTTTTACGCGTTTTGATTTTTATTGCAGTGTTTTTGCAAGGAAACTTTTTCCTAAAACCCTGAAAAACAACCAGTGTTTTTATTTTCTTTTTTTTGCAAATAAGCTTTAAACAATTAGATACAAACGTTCATTCACACACCACAGTCACAAAACAAAAACTAAAAAGCGACACGTGCTTTACGACCGCCGAGGCTATCTTTCGCGAGCGAAAAGTCTTCACAACTCGCGTAGCTACCCAGTTGTATGCGCTTCCGCAGACACAAAGCGGTGATGGTATCGTACCACAACGCAAAAAAAAAAAAAAAAAAAAAAAAAAATATAGTCAAACTAAGTAGCACCACGAAAACACGCCCGCGCAAAGTGGAAAACAACGGAGTGCCGAGCCCAGTAGACCAACTCCACGCCGCCCGTTTTCCATCCTCGAACTTCGTGTCGAGCTTCGCCACGGACGCGATTTTTTTGTGCAACGCAAAATATGCTCGCTCGCGGGTTTTCAACGACGCGAAAAAGTGAAAGGGATTCAGATGCTGCCAGTCACGTTTTTCTCGGGCTCGCCGATCCAAACTTTTGCTTTTTGTCTTGTTTTTCTGTATGAGCTAGATTTCGTCGGGGTCGACTACGCGTTTTAGAACTCGTATTTTTGTAGGATCCTCTCTGAATTTGATTCATGCAAATCGCTTCTTTCGGGCAGCATTACTGGAGCGCAAAAATTGGCACCTTGAAAAAAGTTTTTTTTTTTTAATTGATATAATCGCATATACGTAGTTTATTTATTAATTAAACTTTCTTTTTCGGTCTTTCGGGGAAACAGTTGAAAATAAATAAAATCCAACTTACTCGGTAATGTGAAGCCGTAAAAAACGAAAAATTAAAAAAAAAAAAAACTGACCAATTACAAACATTTGACGGCTCAACGACTCGCTTCACCTAGAGTTGCATCTTGTGGGAGTTGTTTAGCTGGTATATGTTTTTTTTTTTGTTAATATCTCACCTAGATGACACAAGAAATGCAACCTCGGAGTACATGGCTCCATTAGAGACAAAAACCTAGTACCGTTGTCTCTCAAGAAAGTAGTTTTTTTTTCAATTGATCAAAACTAATTTGTTTGCAACAATACAACTATAATAATAATAATAATAATAATAATAATAATAATAATAATTTTATTTGCCCATCAGAAATGCAATGTTATATGTAAGGGCACATCAAAGCCAGCTAAAGGCTTGTGTGATGACGCCCTAAAAGAATAAAAAAGAACAATGGGATCGGCAAAATGCAAGAGTAGAAAAAAAACAAAAAAAAAAAAAACACGACGAAGCAAAGGAAAACATTGTCAGGAGAGGAAACTATACATGCATGTCATCAGAACTATTAGACCAATGGAAATGAAAGTATCATCAGCGACAAGCAAAAATGCCGCTAATCTTAGCAAAAAAAAAAAAAAAAAAAGTAAGTAAAAACTAAACATTTTCAGCAGAACTATACTGAATGGAAACACGACGTTGGGAAAACATATCGAGTAAAAGAAAAGTAGAAGGAAAAGTCGTAACTGTCATCAGACAGTGACAAAAGAAAAAAAAAATCAGTGAGTGAATAAGCAAATTAATACACATAAATAATTAAAAAAAAACAGAAAGCAAAATGAAACACAGTTACAAAATGACACTACATGGCACGAGAAAAGCAAATAAATGTAAAAAAAGAAATGCCCGGAGACATAGAAATGCCATCAGAATCATTGAAGAAGAAGGGGCCAGAGAAAAAAATAATAGCCCTGCAAATTCACTATGCACACACTGGTACTAGGCTTGCACTAAGTAATATCCAAGTCAACACTTTTCAGTTCCTTCTTCAATGCCTTCAGTGAGGTGATGTCCAGGATTGAGTCCGGCAGAGCGTTGAATAAACTCGGAACATAATAATCGCGCGTGCATTTACCATAACGGGTCCCACAACGTGGCACCTTGAAACGAGGGGTGCATCGCAATGAGCGAGACGGAAGTGATGGTGTTTTGAAATCCTTATTCCAAAAGTTGCGTAATATAACAGTTTGAATATACAGTTAACGGAGGTTTGGCAATTGGGGAGCTTTGAAAATATCCCCAGTTGTTGACAAAGGTGTATTATATGCAACGCTACTGAGTATTCCTCTCAGTAAGGTATCAACTTTGGTTTGCAAGCGACCAGAACAATTTCCAAAAACGGTTACGCCGTACCGAATGACACTGTAAGCAAGTGCGTGAGCTATCAGCAGCCTTACACCAACTGGTATAAAGACTCTAGTGTTGTAAAGCATGCAAGATACAGCTCGTATTTTGCTACATAAGTATGAAATATGTGTGTTCCACGACATATCAAAATCAAAATAAACACCTAAGTATTTAACATGATTAACCGACTCAATTGGTATGCATGTACATGGATCACATTTAGATCGGTGAAGAATAAACTTTACATTAGTTGGGTGCCTTTTAAGAGGATTACGAAAATAAACTAGCTTTGTTTTAGACTTATTAATGTCCATCATGTTTTCAGCAAACCAGTCCATTATATGGGTAGCATTCTCTTCAAGTGTTTTGAAAGAGTCATGGAGATTAATATGACGCGACACAAGAAGGGTATCGTCGGCGTATTGGTGGAGCGTGCATCCACTGACGACATTAGCCATGTCATTAACAAAAATGTTGAAAAGTAGAGGTGATAACACTGAACCTTGAGGCACCCCCGCCTTAAGAGAAAGAAGAGAACTCTTAAAGCCACCGATTGACACGAGTTGAGAACGGTGAGAAAGGAAGTTTTCTAGTAAGGAATAAAAAGGTCCACGAAAACCCAGGCGATGTAATTTCCTTAGGAGCAGTTGGTGGTTGACAGTGTCAAAGGCCTTAGACACGTCAAGAAAAAGCGCGCATGCGAACATATTATTTTCAAATGTGGAATATAAGTTATCAGAAAAATCGTCAAGGGCTGGCTGCGTGCCTTTTCCAGCAATGAAACCGTACTGACTGGGTGAGAAGATCTCATTTGTATCCAAAAATCTATACATCGACTGAAAGAGGTGTTTCTCGAGAATTTGGCCTAAAATTGGTAATAAAGAAATAGGGCGATAATTCTCGCTTTTCGATTGGGCGCCTCCTTTGAAGAGGGGTCTAACGATGGCAACCTTTAGGCCATCAGGTATGTTGGCAAAAGTAATAAAGCTATTAAGCATGACTAGAAGAACATCCTTAATTCGTGTGAAATTTCTCTGCAGATCATATGCGCGAATGCCATCAGCACCAGGGGACTTGCTTGCTTTAAAACTAAACAACATAGAATGGAGATCAATTTCATTTAAAAAGGGAAGGAAAGCTGACTTTAAAGACGCACCACTCAATGTGCACGAGTTATCAACTGGGTCTCTGCACACGCCAGAAAATTTAGCAAAGAAGTTGTTGAAATCGTCGGCTAGTGAGGATGTGAGTGAACCAAAATTTCTTTCAAGGGCGTCATCAATGGAGCGCTCAGCACTAGTACCTCGAAATTGATTAATCAGCGACCATGTCTTAGCCGAGCTAAACCTTGATTCCTCAAATTTCGATATGAAATATCTTCGCTTTGCAGAGCGAATTACTGCGTTAACCTTATTTCTAACTTGTCGAAACTCATTACGCAAATCATTGTTATTAGGAGACCTCCGGCATCGTTTCCAAAGAAGGTCCTTTTCTTTAATTAGTTTAAGAATATAAGAGCTGAGCCATTGATGGTTAGGTCTGCGTCTCCTTAGAATTACAGTTCTTTTTGCTGATTCGGTAAAGTTTTTAAAAGCCTCCACAAACCTTGGATACACGTTGGTAGTGTTAACTGAAGCCAGAAAGCCTTTCCAATCATATGAGGCAACCAATTTGTCAAACAAAACAATATCAATAATCTGGACTTGTCGTGAAGCTCCGCATTCAGGTTTGAAAGCTAAATCATCTGTTAGTCGACATGCCACGAAGTAGTGATCGGCTAACTTTTCGAGAATTACAGCAGATTCCACTTGACCATTCGGTGTTCGTATGGAAATGTGGTCAATGCATGAAGAGACTAATTTGGTCCCTAAGATCTCTTCTCGTGTTGGGGCCGAAATAACACATTCCAAACGAGAATTAGATAAAATGTTTAAGTAGTCACACACAATAGGGTTCGTTGTGTTTAATATGTCGATATTAAAGTCGCCTACCAGACAAAGGCATTGCATAGAGGAGAAATTGCAAAGTGTTGATTCAAGCTCACCAAGAAACAGTCGAGCACTTTCCGCAGGAGGCCTATACAAACAAAGAAGAGAAATTGAGAAATTCGAAATATCAAGCTTTAGGGAAAGGACCTCACTGTGAGAAAAAGTTAAATCGAGGTGAGAGACCTGCCATATTTGATGGATATAAGCCGCAATCCCCCCGCCACTTCGTTTCGATCGTGTGGAAAAAAAGGTATTGTAGTCTGAAAGGGTGTATTGACACAGCATGAACTCCGGAATATTGATTTCTGTAAAAATAAACGCATCGACATGAAACATTATGTTTCGAACTATTATTCGAAAATTATCCCAGTATTTGCGGAGGCTTCGTATGTTCACGTGCAAACATGTAAAAGTGCTCTCCTTTCTTTGGTCGAGCGAGGTCTGAAAGTCCAAGAAGTTACTATACTGCTCAAATGTAGCTGCCAGGGTTTAAACCAACTTTTCAATATCCCCTACGGAGGCAATCCGTAGGACAGTTGTGCCGTTGCTTTTTTTTTTGCATAGATTTGCCCGTTTTTCGTCCAAATGTACTTGTACTGCTTCTCCTTTCCTTTCATCCTCGCCTTCCAGAAAAGCTCACGGTTAGACCGAGAAAGGTTTTCGTTGAAAAATATTTTAGGTGCCAGTCCGGCGTGGCTGAGTTCCCTCAGTCGCCCACGGCAACCCATCCATTGTTCCTTTAGGGAAGCCGACGCAAAGCTGACCAAAATTAATGTAGCAGTGCCAGGTTTGTCGGTTTTCTTAGGGGGTAGACGCCGAGCGGAGAGAACATCAGATGGCTGAAATTGGGAGAGGCCGATCTTCGAGGCAAGGTCACACAGAACCACACTCAAGTTTTCTTTCGGAGTGGAGGGCAGGCCCTGAATTTCCATATTAGACAAACGCTGTTGTTGGTCGAGCTCATTGATTTCTGTCTGAAGCAGGCGGATGGAATTAGCCTGCTCCTTCACCGTGTTCCGAAGCGTCCCGACTTTGGCCTCTATGTTCTTTGTCAGTTGTTTTTGAGCTGTAAGGTCTGTCACCACGGAGTCATACTTGTCGTTGAGGAATGTAACTGATTTCTCAACAGCGTCAACGGTAGTCCGCAGCCATTCTACTGTGGGTCTCAAGGCCAGGAGAGCGTCGACTTTTGCTGGCAGCGTAAGGAGAGTGTCAACACTTTCTTTCAAAGAAAGTAGCATATCCAGCTTTTGGTTGACAGAGGCTAGCTGCGCCGAGAAAGCGAGGGGGTCGTCTTGAGAGACAGTGTCCGCAGCCCCTGCGCCCGAGCGACTGTCACCACTGCGACATCTCCTACATCTCCACTTCTCTCGTTTTGAGGCACCCATCGTCGTGAAGGTAGCGTCGGCGATACCAGCACACTGCCCCAAATGAAGGACGCTATGACATTCCACACACTTCATATGTCTTCCATCCGTCGGCACAGACACATCACACACACCACAGGTGGGAGGCGGGGACATTTTGTAGCGTCGAGTTTCCCAGCAGCAGCAAAGAGGACGACGACAAAAGTGCCGGAATAATAGAAGTACGGGCTTACCGGAAGCAGCCTGGTAGAGATGACACCACACTGCACATAAACACAGAAGGGCGTCTCCGGGGACGACTCCAAAGTGTTCGGTGGAAATAATAGGGATCTCTCAGGCTCAGTCGCTCAGAGGGACTCAAACGGCGATTGACAGAGGCGATCTAGTAGAACAGCCACAGCTCAGCTATCTCAGCCAGTGGCGTCATAGATCGTGCGATTCCATTTACGGCGCAGATGGTTTGCACAGATTGAACAGAAACCATTGTCAGCACACCGCGAAGAATGACGTTCTAGTTGAGCTGGCGTACAGCGATTGTAGCGAGAGCCTGGAACGGTGAAATCGCCGAGGCCTGACCTGGATCCGTAGCCAAAAAGACTCTACTGACCTGGTCTTGGGTGGGGATCGTTCTTGCGAAGTTCTCTGGTCCTTAACCTGAGCCTCCGGTCGGTTATCGATTGTAGACGGGCGCTAAATTATTTGATTTTCGTTAAACATATGGAAAGCATTCGGAAAAACCGACTGCTCTCGGGACTTCTTCTTCTTCTTCTCGAATATTATTCTAATAATAATATATTAATTATATTAATAATAATATATATTATTATAATAATAAAATATAATAATAATAATAATAATAATAATAATAATAATATTTTTTTTTATTTTCCGTGCCCACAAACAACTTTTCGGTCTCCAGTGTGCCGCACAAAATACTAAAATACAAATACCGCAAAAACTAGAATACTCAATACAAATACCCCAAAAAAATATTTCTAGGCGAAAGACATCCATTCACGAACAAGCAAGGTAAATTCCCGAAGACACATGAAAATATCCAGGTGATGTTCCTTATTGAAGGCCAATTGAATCCGTGACAAAGGGGATACAGGGGAGATGCAAGATGGATAAGACGTTTATACATTCCAGCTGGCTCTTCATGGAACATGGAAGTCAATGAATCGTAGTAAATCCATTGACGTGACGTGATCATGGACAAGTTTATGAAGAAAAACAAAATCTCTGAACTGCCTCCTCACGGCAAGTTTATATAATGCAAAACCGGTGAAGTAGCGTTTGATATAGCAAACCGGTGAAGTTGCGTAAATACCTTGGCATCCACATAACATCTGATCTTTCATGGAATATTCATATTGAACATGTTATTAACAATACTAACCGCATGCTAGGCTTTTTAAGAAGGAATTTTAGTTCTGTGCCGTCATCTCTCAAACTTTTTCTTTATAAATCACTTGTTAGATCAAAGCTGGAGTACGCAGCCTCCGTTTGGGACCCCGGCATGGAATACTTCGTTCAATCATTGGAGGCCGTCCAGAACAAATCCGCACGTTTCATACTTTCCAACTACCACCATACTTCTAGTGTAACGTCCATAAAACTATCATTATCATTACCCACTCTTGCTTTGCGTAGACAATATTCTCGTCTGTTCCTTTTTCACAAAATTTATCATAATCCGGCCATGCGTCACAATCTACTAACCCCTTCATGATATATTTCCCGTCGTTTAGATCATAAGAACAAAGTGGCCGTCTTTACATGCAACACTAATGCATTTTTCTATTCATTCATACCGCGCACGTCTGTAGAATGGAACCACCTTCTTCATGACATTGCCACCATTGATGACTTATGCATTTTTAAAGATGCTGTATTTAACTTTTTATTTTTTTGAAATTTGACTGTGCTTATTTTGCCCTCTTGTCATTTCTTTGTATTTCCCACTCCCCTCTGTAATGTCTTCAACCCTTAAGGGTAAATAAATAAATAAATAAATAAATAATGATAAAAAGACCTCCTTCCAATATAGCGGTCCTACACAATTCTTATCAGCCGCTTTTGTACATTTCCGATTTCTGTTGCCTGACCAAGAGATAATGAATTCCAGATTACCGAGCCAAATTCTAACCGTGATGTAACTAGTGACTTGAACAAATGCAACAAACAAGAGGGTGATGAGAATCGCTGACATAACCGAGAAATAATGCCTAACACTCTTAACGCAGCATTAACAGTTGTAGACACGCGTGTTCTTTAAGAAAAAGAGAACTGTCAATACGGACACCTAGATCCCTTACAAAGGATACCCGGGGTATCAAGGCGCCTTCAAGGTTGTAAGAAAAAGAAATGAATCCACGCTTTCTAGATAGAACAATATGTTTAGTTTTCTTGGGATTCAACGACAAGGGATTTTTGAAGCACCAATTTGAAACATGTTCCATGTCAGCTTGAAGACGAGTGAAATCCAATACTGACCTCACATTTAAAAATAGTTTAACATCATCGGCAAAGAGAAGAATTTTTGCGCCACCAACACAGGAAACTATATCATTTTTAAACAAAATGAACAAAAGCGGTACCAGGATCGATCCTTGGGGCACCCCGGATTTAGAAACAAACTCGTCGGAGTAGCATTCTTTAACACGAATAGAGTTCGACGACCTTTTATATGACTAAAAACCATGCGCAGAGGTGTCGGCTGAAACCATCAGAGCGAGTTTTTGTAGAAGTAAATCATAACTAACACGGTTGAACGCTTTCGACATGTCGAAATAAATCGCATCCACCTGTTTCCTACTGGACACAATTGGCGCTGAGAAATTTAAAAATAAGCATAAGTTAGATTCTATCGATCTCCCCTTTAAAAACCCGTGCTGAGCTTTAGTTGTCATCTAGCTCAGATAAAAGTAAAGACGCTTATAAACTACTTTTGCAAGTAATTTTCCAAATCCACATAACTGTCACACCGGCCGGTAATTGTTAACCAATGCAGAATCACCGGACTTAAAAATAGGCACAACTGCGGAGACTTTCCGAAGTTCAGGCAGCTTTTTAAACTAAACCAGTGTAAAATAGTGCGATCGTTTTTTGAGCGCCCGATTTTTTTTCTTTTGGTACCTCAAACATTCTTGCATTCATCGCATTGCAATTCTGTAGTACCGATGCCTATGAATCTCAGTTTCCGGTTTCAGATCTCAAGCCCAGGTACTTGCACTGGCGAAATCGCTCCTGTCAGGATAGGCACGTATTATGACAATACAGAGAAATACGCTTTAAAATAGCTGAACGTCCATAAAAACAAATGTTGTTTTATGAGCAACATTAAATCAACAATATTAATTTTCTCTTAAAAGCACGACACTCTTTTCGACCCATACTAAGCTTAGGGGCACGACACTCTTTTCGGCCCATACTCACGCTGCTCCATGTACCAGGTGCTGATTTGGATTCTCGCTGTCACGGCGAATTCCGTCGGGACGGCGGCAGCCCCAATCTACGAGTCATGGCCAGCGACGACCTTTTCGTCAACTCATCGTCCCCTCGAGCCACCGGATTTTCCAGAAAAGTTTCTGTGTCATCTTGAAGACCGACAGATGGCCAGGCATCGAGGGACGTTTCCGGATCCGCTGCACCGTTGCCATAAAAGGGAGCTACTTCGCCTTCAGCCGCTGGGGCACGACACTCTTTTCGGCCCATACTCACGCTGCTCCATGTACCAGGTTAGTTATTTAAATCATTCAAAATGTTGCCGAACGAGCAATGTAATGCTTCTCAGAGTGTCGTGCCCAATCGACAAACGTGTGCTTTGTAGATACATGCATTTTGCTGGCTCTTGGGTGATTGCTACATTGATGTCTTTGTGCTGTGAACTATCGTTTTCGTTTTTTGAGACCTTGTTGCTTTTGTCGGGTGACGTGGAGCTAAACCCCGGTCCCATGACTAAGGCACAGATTGAACAGCTTGGGAAAATTGAGACCATTTTGTTGGAATTGCAATCTGGTCAAATGACTGTTTTGGGAAAGTTAGCTGGTATTGAGGCAAAACAAGCTGATCTTGAGAGGAAGTTTGATACCATAAGCTTGAAAACTAATGATATTGAAAAACGTCTTTTGCAGATTGAAGGAAGTGGCAGGAAATTAGAAGCAAAATTAGATGATCTTGAAAACAGAGGCAGGAGGACAAATTTGGTATTTTTCGGAGTTCCCGACAACTCTCGCAGTGAAACATGGGAAGAATCGGAAAGGCTGATCACAAAAATCTGCAAAGACGTGTTATCACTCGATGTTTTAATTGAAAGAGCCCACCGATTGGGGAAACACAAAGATGGGAAAAACAGACCAATTGTAGTCAACTTCCCGGGTTGGAAGGTCAGAGTCTGCGTTGCGAAGTGCTTTTAAATTCAAGAATACTTCATTCGGTGTCTCCGAGAATTTTAGTCTTGCAGTCCAAGAAAAGAGGCGTCAACTTTGGAATTATGCGAAGGAGAAAAGGCAGAACAGAGAGAACAAGGTTCATTTAAACCACGATAAACTGGTTATCAATGGGCAGACGTTTATCTGGGACAGCGAAACGAGACAACCTGTTTTATATCGGGCGCCTGGCCAACCAAGAGAACACGAATGACGGGTCGGAAAGCCTAAAGATGGCCCAAGCAATCATGAGGCTACAGCTACAAAACAGGCGCCTTCAGTACTATTGGTAAATTGCCGTAGCATCAAAAATAAAGTAGACGAGTTTGCACTTTTGTTGGAGACCCTTAAACCTGAAGTTGTTATGGGGACAGAGTCTTGGTTAGATGATACTGTTAGTGACGCTGAGGTATTTCCGGCGGGTTTTACAGTTTATCGCAAAGACAGACATCGGCACGGTGGGGGAGTTTTTCTACTAATTTCGAATAGATGGACTAGTCATGAACTGGTTTTCGAAAATGCTACCGAGTCTGTCTGGTGTCGGGTCTTTTTCCCAAGGGGAACTGCTCTCGTGTTCGGGACCTTCTACCGCCCCCCTGATAACAGTGAAACTTCAATTTGTTTGCTCTGTGACATGTTATCAATGATTCCTGACAGTGTTTTTCTAGGTGGTGATTTTAATCTGCCAGATTTTAACTGGTCTACTGGAACAACAGAATGTATTGTTAAATCACGCGTTAACACTGTGTTTACAGAGGTATTGGGCACTTTCGGCTTCAACGAATATGTGCAGCAGCCGACGAGGTTGAACGCCATTCTAGACTTGGTCTTATGTAATGACCCTAATATTGTAGCTCAGGTCGGATTGTACCCTGGAATAAGTGACCATAGTGTGGTTGTTGCAACGCTAAATGTATCTGGAGCACCCGAGAGGGCACAACTTCCACGCAAGGTATTCATGTATGAGAGAGGAAACTTTGACGCCATCGGCACTGAATTGGACAGCTATTTTTCAACCTTTTTATGCTTAGCAGAATCGCACTGTCTAGAAGATCTGTGGAGCATCTTTCGTAATAAAATAACAAACTTAATCGACACTTTTGTACCATCGAGGATTATTCGACAAAAACGAAAACAAAAACCATGGTTTAATATTGAAATTCATAAACTCGTAAGAAGAGCGCGGTGTGCATATAGAAGGGTTTCCAGAGATGGCTGTCCAATAAACCTGCAAAGGCTAAAGGAAATTAATTACACATTAAAGTTATCTATAAGAAAAGCAAAGAAGTTATTTTTCTCCCGGCTAAACGATGATCTTAAGCGAAATCCCAAAGTGTTCTGGAATTACGTTAAAACAAGTAGAAAAGATGATATTTCTATCCCATACTTAAATGTTAACAATACAATAATCAAGAGTGATGCTGAGAAGGCAGAATGTTTTAATTTTTACTTCAAATCAGTATTTTCTCAAGAAACAACCAGCGATGAATCACCAGTATCTGTTATTTCTGGTAACACAATGGCAGATATTGAAATTGATGTTAACGGTATTACTTGCCTCTTGCGTGAAATGAATACCTCGAAGGCAACCGGACCTGATGGATTACCATCGATTGTTCTTTGTAAGTGTCGAGATATTATAGCCCAGTATTTATGTCTCATGTTTAAAATTTCCCTTGAAACTGGGGCAGTTCCACACGATTGGAAGGTAGCAAATGTTATTCCTGTTTTCAAGTCAGGGGATAAAAAACTTGTAGAAAATTATAGGCCTATATCTTTGACGTCAATTAGTTGCAAAGTGCTGGAACATATTATATATAGTGAAGTTTTTGATTACCTGGAATCCTGTAAATTTCTTGCCCCTTCCCAGCATGGCTTTCGCAGAGGGTGTTCATGTAACAAACAACTGGCAGAATTTCAACATTACATTTCAAAATCACTTGACAGCAATACTAATGTAGATGCAATTTTCCTTGATTTTCGTAAAACCTTTGATACTGTACCACACCACCTACTACTGAAGAAATTAGCATCTTTAAATATAACTAACAATATTCAAAAGTGGATAAAAAATTACTTAAGTGGCCGAGAGCAGTGCGTGGTTTTAAATGGTAGCAAGTCATTACCTATAACTGTGAGTTCAGGAGTACCCCAAGGCAGTGTCTTGGGACCATTATTGTTCTTAATTTATATTAATGATATTGTAACTGACATTCAGTCGCCGATTAAGTTGTTTGCGGACGATTGCGTTGTTTATAGACAAATATATTCAACAATGGACATAGAAATATTGCAAAGCGACCTAGATAAAATAGAACACTGGTGTGATAAGTGGAAAATGAGTTTAAATATTGGAAAATGTAATTATCTCAGCTTCACAAAAAATGTATCAAGGTCTCCCGCCAGCTATACCATTAAAAATGCAATAATCCGCAGAGTAAGCGACTGTAAATACTTAGGAGTTAATTTCACCCAATCGCTTAAATGGCACAATCATATTGACTATACAATAGCAAAGGCAAGCAAAATGTTATATTTTATATGGAGGACTTTTAAGGGCGCTTCAACAGAGGTGAAAGAAACTCTTTATATTTTGCATGTTAGGTCGATACTCGACTATGCATGCATCATTTGGGACCCATACCAAGATTATCTTATCGAAAAATTAGAAAAGGTACAGAATCAAGCGGCACGATTTGTCAGCAATAACTATAACCCTTATGCAAGTATCTCTGAAATAAAAGCCATGCTGGGATGGGAATCATTAAACACTAGAAGGTATAAGTTAAGGTTGAAGTTTTTTCATCGGATTTATTATAATGAAACTGGCATTGATAGAAATGAGTATCTGTATAAACCAAGTTACATGTCAGCGCGGTTCGATAACTCTGAAAAGGTTTTTGAGTACTGTTATAAAACAAACAATTTGGGTAGTTCTTTTTTTGTTCAAACAATCAAAGACTGGAACCTGCTGCAACAGGAGCTGGTCAGTATCTCAGACAATGATGTACTTTTTCTTGTTTGTGAAAATCACTGTTATTTGTTATTTCGTGATCCCCCCCCCCCCCCCCTACGATAATGCCCACGAGGCGATGTAGGTATTCTGTAAATAAATAAAAAAATAAATAACCGCCATAAAACAGCGTTTTTAATGTTGCACTGAAATAGTCTCCGTAACGAAAGCAGTGATGTTTGATTTCTTTTTAACGCTACGCGTTAAACAGCTCGTGTCTCAGAAAAGCCTGCGTCGGCGTCGGTGGCGTTGTGACGGGAAAATCCTAATTGGTCGGTAGGATAATGACGTCACAGCCACATGACCTCGCGCTGGAATTTCAGACAAACCACAATGCTCACGTAAAATGTGACGTCAGGTGTAGAATGAAAGTGATTGAAAACACAATATGTAATGCGAATTAAAGGTCGCCGCATGCCTCTAATGTAAATCATTTGCCTTAAAGGAAAATTTGAAGATTTTTAGGCAGGATTCGAACCTAAATAAGCCCTTCGGTTGCGGGCCATACACGTTACTGGCTAGGTCCCATTCGTTTTTTTTTTCCTTATTGCCTTATATAGCACAGCGACACACATCATTTTTCAACCGTTAAAGAAAAAGCGAAAAGCACCAGTTGATTTGACTGATTTCAAAACGTTAAAAGTCTTTCAAAGTAGACAGCACTTCAAGCACCGGCAACCACTCCGGACGAGGTTGCCGCGCCTTCTACACTTCTTGCAGATAACTAGGGCTCCGTGTTTTCGGAGTTTATTTTTCGTCAAATTCGGAGGGTGTTTTTCGGAGTTTATTTTTTGCCCAAGATTCGGAGTTTATGGAGTTTATATTTTTTTTTTATTCCCAATTCTCCGAAATTCGGAGTTTAATTTCGCTGTTTCCTATTAAAAATAAATAAAGAAACAATAACCGAATGTAAACGTATGCCAGATAAAAAAAGAAGACGCGCTTGTATCAATTGAAATATTTTCAGTTGAATTTGGTGTTGGTGGCATTGCCATTGGCAATACTAATTTATCCATCGGATTTAAAAACAGCGCGAAAAGACGAGGAATAGACAAAGAAGTAACACGGACGTAGCGCTGTTTATCCGCGACAAACGTCACACACAAGTGGCACTTCAATAAACGCCGATACCTTAAAGTCAATAAACTCCCGGAGGTAGTCACTAGGAGGCTCGTAGTCATTCCATCCTATTTCATCAATCTAGCCCGCGGCCGCGTGAGGTGGAGTGGTTAAGGAGGTAATAGAGAGATTGAACTGCCCCTCTTCCCATATTTATGCAATCCCTATGGTCCATAGCTTTCACTCTTACTAATACACACCCTTTCCTTTCTTTAAATCACAAATCGCATGACCCAAACCGGAAACCAAAAGAGTGGCTTTTGTCGTGACCCGAATGTACAACGAACGACCTGTTGCCCTGAATCAACCTTGAAGAGACAAGCGGCAAGACCCCTGTTGACAACGGTCCGAGATTTGAAAGATAATTATGGTGGAATTTTCTCAGAACCATTGACTCTATATGCTAATCAAACTGTAAAAAAAAACAAAAAAACACTGAAACATAAATATTTGGAGTTTATCGGATAAATCCGAATTGACCAAAGTTTTACCGGCGGGTGTTTTTCTGAGTTTTTTGGATTTATCCGAAAACACGGAGCCCTACGATAACTCAAGCTTTTAACAAAATGCTTATAAACCGGACCAACGTCCGCGTCAGCGTGGCGGACAGCCGTACGACTCCTCCATTACTGTGTGGGCCCATGAGCAATATCATGTCGAGTGGTACATCGGCCTCTCCTTCCATTGGCAGAAAACGAATTCCTTGAAGGGTTAAAGGGAGGTCCTTTTTAAGATTCCTTTTCAGGACGTCCCAGAAGAAGACAGCGTCCCAGCACTCTCTAAATACATGCTCAATGGTTTCCTTTTTACATAAAAAGCACTTATCTGATCATGGAACAGGGTTGTTTTTCTCACTTAACCAAGCTCTAACAGGAAGTGTTTAGCTGCGCAGTTTAAAAAAAAAAAAAGACATTTTAGCGTACGCGGAGACTATCATTATTTTAACACGTTTCAAAACATTCTGGCCTGGCCTGCACTGTATATTGAACGGTACAAAGGCACGGGGAAAAGCAAATCCTTCAAACGTTTTAACAACTTTTTACGTGACACATCAGAGAAGTACTCCAAAAAAAAAAAAAAACGCGTTGTTGAAAAACGATATGCAGCAAACACTTCTTTCAAATGCCCGCATAAACAAGGTATGATGTCTTCAGTTGTAGTCATCGCGAAACCGGGCAGTGCACTGTACAACCGAGTTTGAATTACAGTACATAGAAACGGGTCTTTCTGGTCTCTAAGAAAAATAAACTTGCTGACCAGCTGTCTCAAGGATAGATGCGAAAACCCTACACCACTTGCTTTGACACGACAAAAAAAGGTTTGTCCCGCTCGATCTTTCCCAAGTCAAGCTCCAAACAAAAATGGCTAAAACGGGATGCACATGTTGAATAATTATCCGTGAAGAATGCAACACTTCCAACAAGTACTGCAATTTTGACGCAAGAAACGCATTGCAAACAGTTGCACGCGCGGAAATCAACAGACCTTTAGCCCCCCCTGCCACCCCCCCCCCCCCCCACACACACACACACACTTTTTTTACTTCGCCCGCAACGGTTCCGTTTCATCAATTCAAAATTGATCGTTGGAGTGGTATTATCGTTATTCTCGCTGAACATTTTGAGTTCGTTTGAAGTTCCAGGCACTATTCATCATCATTTCTTCGGCTAAAACAGCAGAAAGGAGCCAGGACCATAAAGGCACCTGGTGGTGTACGGGAGCCGTATAATAGATTCGTCACCCTTGTTGAACTGAAGTTGGTCCTTCATAGTGTCAAACCCTCGGCAGCTGGTTCTGACGGTATCCACTACTTCATGTTGAATCACCTCCACCCCTCTACACTCTATCTGGTTTTATACTTCTTCAACAGAATATCGGAGAAGGGACGTTTTCCATCAGCATGGAGTACGGCTACAATTATTTCTCTACTTAAACCAGGAAAGGCCTCAGATGCTGCTACTAGTTACCGGCCAATAGCATGGACAAGCTGTTTGTGTAAAACCTTCGAAAAAATGATCAATAGACGACTGTTGCAGCCCTTGGAAAAAAATGCATACTGGATAAATACTTGTGCGGTTTCCGCTCGTCTCGCTCGACGCAGGATCAATTGGTTCGATGGGAGACAACTGTCCGAGAGGCTTTTGTCTACAGACAGTACTGCCTCTCTCTGTTTTTCGATCTCGAGGAAGCTTACAATACTGACTGGCGGTATAGAATTTTGAGGAACTTGATTGACATTGGTATACAGGGCCGCATGTTCTATGATATTGAGAGCTATGTAGGTAGATGCACCTCCCGAATAAGGCTGGGGTCTGTACACTTACGATGGTTTGTACAGGAAAACGGTGTTCCAAAGGGCGGTGTCCTAATTGTTACTCTGTTTGCTATAGAAATCAATTTTATCTCGCGTGTCATACCACCATCAGTTCGCTGTGCGCTGTATGTAGATAACCTCCAGATCCCTGTTTCCTCATGCAACCTTTCAATCTGCGAACGGCGTGTTCAACTGACTAATAATAATGTGACAAGTTGGGCTGACAATATTGTATTTAAGTTCTCCATGGAGAAGACTGCTTTTGCTTGTTTTTCACGAAAACGTGGTGTAATGCCGACGCCTCCGTTTACCATGTACAGTGTACCAGTTCAGATAAAAACAGAGTATAAGTTTCTAGGGCTTATATTTGACTCAGCACCCTTGCAGCCATAATATCAAAATGCTAAAACAAAAATGTCATAAATCCCTTATATTCTAAGTTTTCTCTCCCATGACTTGGAGTTCTGATCGACTGTGCCTTCTAAGAATCTGTCGGTCGATTGTGCGGTCATGCCTAGACTATGGATGTTTGGTGTATGGAGCAGCAAGTGCATCAGCACTGAAAATGTTGGATCCAATTCATCGCGCAGGGATCCGGCTTGCCACCGGCGCGTTTTGAACATCCCCTGTGCTGAGCCTCTATGCTGAAGCTAATGAAACGTCACTAGTTCTCATGTATTCCCTTAGTATACGGTCAGTATTACAACATCCATTCCGGAAACTAGTCGAGGGAACACGTTTTGAATGAACCTTCCCAAGTAAGCCCAGTGTTAAGCCTCAATTTTCATTGCTAAACAAGTCCGCGGCTGTTTCGGCTAGCCTTCAGATGAACCCACTTGTTGCTCAGCCTTTGGGAACAGTGGCACCATGGGAGCATAGTCTTATCATCACAAACTTGTCACTCACTGAGTACACTAAGCAAAATGCCCCACCAGGAGTCTTATAACAGGCATTCCTTCAGCTACAAGATACATATAAAGACTACCCCAGCCTTTACACTGACGGCACGAAAACCGACTCCTCTGTCGGCTGTTCCGTGATTAGACCATCACTTAAAGGTGTGCGGAGGATTAATTCTAGTGCAACTATCTTGATTGCCAAGGTATACGGTTTACTATTGGCCACAAACTATATTATCAAAAATAGGCATCTATACTATGTAGTTTACACTGGTTCACTACGTGCCCTGAAAGCGCTCAGATCCTTTGAGATAGCAAAAAACCCATTAATAACACAGCTACAACATAAAGTGGTTGCTGCAGCTAAAGAGAACACATTGCAGATAGTCTTTTGCTGGGTGCCTAGTCACTCACGTGACTAGGCACAATCAACAGCTTCATTGCCGGGAACGGCAATGAAGCTGCTAATCGTGCCGCTTCCAGATGTGCTACAAGGAAGGCTGATATTCACGACATACCCTACCAAGACTACAAAGTGACCATAAAGAAAAGTAACAAGTGTAAATGTCAAGAGGAATGGTCCCGCGAAACCAACAACAAACTCCATGTTGTAAATCCGATGCTACAGGAGTGGGCGAGTTCCCGTCATAGGGACAGTTTTTTCGAGGCAGTCCTTTGTCGGTTAAAAAGTGGCCACACACATCTAACACATGGGTATCTGCTTCGCCGAGAGGATCCAACTGCACGCGAACACTGTTTAGATGTTTAGAACCATTAACTGTAGTGCATATTCTTCTTGAGTGCCCCGCATATCACAGATACCGCCAATACTACTTCGCCCAGTTTTATTCAGCACATATGCCTTTACACCTTGCTCTTCTGCTTGGGGATGAACTTTTCATAAATCATACAAATGTTTTTAATTCCTAGAAAGCATTAAATTTTTACGCCAACTTTAAACTTGCTATGCAATTTTAAAATTTGTCATCCACATTATTTATATACATATTCATGTTCATCCCTTTATTCTATCACTGGCCACTAGAGCCCTCTTTCCTCCCCAAAAAACATTTCATAAAATAGTCACAGATTTTGGCGCCCTATAGCCTTAGACGCTTTTTCGCCTATAAAACTCAATCAATCAATCAACCATCCTGGAGAAGTTCTTTAACTTCTCCAGCTTCACTGCATGCCCAAGAGGACAAACAAGAACAACCACAACAACAGCAAGTCAGCACTACACATATAAATAAATGACAGTCCGCAATACAGACACAAATAAGTTACAGTCTAAGGATAGTACGAGAGAAAACGAAATCCTAGCCAAAAAACACGCGCCCTCTTATTTAAGCCCCCGACCGCCCAAGAAGGTCGTCTCTGGAGCTGCCACCTGGCAATAGCCGGAGTCCGCGATCTTGTCAATCGCGAGACCGGTGGCCTGCGTGGGAGCACTTCGGGAGCAGCCTTGGCCTCCCCCCTTGTACGTCGGGCTTTCGCTCCGACGTGTCAGGTACGGGGTGAAACGCTAATCCCAACGGTGCTGCGCTCCTTTTTCCAACGACTTGCCCACTACGAAACAAAACGTCAACGACAAGGCAGAACAAGTGATATGGTTTAAAACAGAATGGAAGCATTGACAAGGAACCCAGCCATCACACAAATAGGTAGAACCCCAACAACAGTCAGCAGCAAGTTAACTAAAATAGCAGCGACGTAAGGGTCAGGAACACGATCCTTTGTTTACCTCTGCGATCCATTCTGCTGCGTTTGCACCAGATTGTCTTTCAGTACGGATCGTTTTTTTGTTTTTGTTTTTGCTCGGTTTTGGTTGGCTTTCTTTAAAGGGGGGAGAACGTTTTCGATGCTCCGACTGACTGTTTAGCTCGTAGCATGCTTTCTCTAAACCATATGTGAGAAAAGGAACGAGAGTCTATTATTGTAGGTGTGCTTGCGTTTTTTTTTTTCATTTTATTTTATTCCAGTCCCAGACTCAAGATTGACGATGACCTGCCTTTCGTTCTTTTTTCAATTGGTGTTATTTTGGAAATGCTGCTGTTCGTAAAATCTATTTTCTTTGAATATTATTTTACGTTGAAAGAGTGCTTTTGAACGTGATCTAGCAATGCGTCCTATGATCACACTTCAGAGAGCGCTGATGCGCCGGGGGCGTAGTGAAATTGACAGGCCATAGCTTTTGCGTCAGCCACCAATTTACTGTAATATTTTCGTGGGAATACAGTTTCGAATCGCCGCAGCACATTGCTGTAAACAATTCATGGCGTAGACGCAGATGTAGCATCAGCCATCTTCACCTAGACTCTTATGTGGACCAGAAATTGCACACAATCAAAACACAGATGAGTGCTGGTATATCGTCCACATAACTTAGCCGGCGCTTAGTACTGTAAAGCCGGGCTTCGTACTGTAAAGCACACTGCTCATAAGTCATACAAATGACCGTCCCCAAACACGAGTCACCGGAAAATTCGTGAGTCGAATGCCGCGTGCCAGTTTTATCCTTGAACTCATTGCCATGCGGCATTCGAAGCACGGATCTCGTGGTGACTCGCTCTCAAATCTGTATGCAGACTCGTTTGTGTGATGTGTAAGCTGTGTGACCCCTGTTTTATGATGTTCTATGAAAAACGAGCAGCTTGTAAATAGATTTTTATTAATCTGTATGTTATATTTCTTCAACTCATTTATACAGCTTCCCATATTTCTGTCGCCACTATACTTTGTTCATTCTTAAAGGGATGCTGAGCCGAAATCTGGATTGCAAGAAACACGGCGGCAAGAGCGTGCAACGGAATCCTGCAAACACCAAAATATCACTCATACAGCAATATCTCGAACGGATGACCGTATTTAAAAAAAAAAAAAAGAGGCGCATTTGACAGATATGTTTACGCCTTATTCCTCCGAGAAGGAGAGTGAACGGCCTCGCGTCTTCTCCGCTTCGCCACCTTGAGGGGGTGAAGCGGAGAGACGAGCAAACAAGATATCTTGACGTCACCCGCCTCGTCGGCCTCGCTCAATCGCGGCCTTTTTTTCCAAAAATACGGCCGTTCATTCGACATATCACCTTACGAATACTGTTGTAGGAATTGTAGCGTCCCACCTACATCTCCTGCGTTTTTTTTTTAAATCAAATTTTGGTTTACCATTTTTTTAAGCTGAGACTGAAATTTCCGACTTCAGCGCCAGCTGGCTGGCTTCCGCAGTGCTTTGCTTGTGCGTGCCTGTGCCTTAACACTTGTGTTAGGAAGGGCAGAAAGCTTGCTCTGAAGGCGGAGCGTCTAGTCTCAGCTTAAGGTTCAACGGAGTATTCTGTCTCAGTATCCTTCTTAGGGTGGTACTTTTATTGGCAGAAACCAATGCTATCAACGCAGCAAGGTAAAAATGAAGTGTGAAACGAAATGGCACCGTTGCAGGGTTAAAAACCACGGGCTAGGGCTAAGACGGACGTTACTTGACATGCTCCAAAACAAAGCAAAAGAAAAAAAAACATTACCTTTTATAACAGCTTGATGACATCATTCCAAGGAAAAAAATACCAATGATGAAATAATACGCGTCTACTAATTTTTATTTTTTATGTTTTTTTTTGCCAGGTTATTTTATCGTAATAATGCTCGTGCTACACGCAAAATGTATGGTGGGTCTGTAATAACTGTATATTTAACTTAAAAAAGGGCGACAAGGTAAGCAAAAACTGGCTACCATCGGCATTTCTTACATTTTAGAGCGCAGCTCTTAGAGGCCCGTTCCCGGCTTGAGCGGCGTCGGCGTCGCCGTCGCCGTCGGCGTAACCAAGGTCATCCCAAGGTCACGTGGCCCCCAAGGTCATACCAAGGTCACGTGACCCCCAAGGTCACCCCAAGGTCACGTGACCCCTCCACCAGGGTCGACACTCAAAGTCACGTGACCCCCTGAAGTCACGTGACCCCCGAGGTCACGTGACTCGCCCCCCAAAGTCACGTGACACCCCAGGTCACGTGACCACCCCCCAGGGTTACGTGACCCCGCCGAGGTCACATGACCTCCCCAATGACGTCATCGTCACTGATGACGTCATCGGATCCGCATCGTCATCGTCATCATCACTGATGACGTCATCAGTGAGGATGACGATGACGATGCGGATGCCGGTGAGGTCATCAGTGATGTCACTGATGACGTCATCAGTGATGATGACGATGACGATGCGGATGCCGGTGACGTCATCAGTGACGTCACTGATGACGTCATCAGTGATGATGACGATGACGATGCGGATGCCGGTGAGGTCATCAGTGACGTCACTGATGACGTCATCAGTGATGATTACGATGACGATGCGGATGCCGGTGACGTCATCAGTGACGATGACGTCATCGGGGAGGTCACGTGACCTCGGCGGGGGGTCACGCGACCCTGGGGGTGGTCACGTGACCTGGGGGGTGTCACGGGACTTCGGGGGGCATCCGCATCGTCATCGTCATCATCACAGATGACGTCATCAGTGACGTCACTGATGACGTCACCGACATCCGCATCGTCATCGTCATCATCACTGATGACGTCATCGGAGTCCGGATCGTCATCGTCACTGATGACGTTATCAGTGACGTCACTGATGACATCATCGGCATCGTCACGTGACCCCCCAAGGTCACGTGACCCCCCCCAGGTCACTTCACCCCCCCAGTGCCCTGGATCCCTCCTCCTCCTCAAGAGCTGCGCTCTAATTCGGTGTTACAGGGAGTTGTAAACGGCTTTCACTTTTTTCTTCCATGATTGCAATTACGTGACAAACGCAGGAGATTGCTGGAATACGCTTGTACCGGCCACCCTAAAAGTGCTACATTTTGGTGAAAAACATTAAGTTGCTTGAGCAAAATATGAAGAACCACCGATGTTGTGATTGCAAGAATCGTGTCGCGAAGTGCAGCACCATTATTTAAGAAGAGCGCACCTGCATGCCTCAGAATGAGAGGCACCGATTTGCTGACAGACATGGCGTGTTTGGAGCCGTAAGAGAGTGTACAGATGTGCCGGAAATGCCGGCTTCAAATCTTAAGTTTTAAACAACTTTCTTTTGAAGGGCTGAAAACTGTGAAAGGCAAAGTTCCTCTTTTTTTTTTTCTTTTTTTTTTTGTGTGGCCCGCGTTCAGGGGCGGATTCAGACCTCCATTTTGGGGGGGGGGGGGGGGGGGGGAGGGGGAGGGTGTTTCCTCGGTGTAAAACGGCGGGGGGGGGGGTGTTTATATTTTTTGTGGAGTTATCGTATTTAGTAAACTCTGATAACATAATATAGATCTTGAGAGCTTTTGTATCGGTTTACCTGTCGGGTATGAACTCTCTGAATTAAAACCTTTCGGGTAACCACGGTAGAGGTAAGTATCTAGAAAATTGTGGTGGCACTATCCTTTCTGAACACCATAACGTAAGGAATTTTGTAGTTCATAGGAAAAGGGATTACTCCATTCGCGTGGCAGCGCGCTAGAAATAGAAAAAGAACTTTGACTACTGGGGATGAATGTTTACTGCTATAGCTGCTGTGACAATTGCAGACAGTGTAACTTGATGGCTCAGATATCCCCGGCGGGGCTACAAATTTCGGGCTCCTTTTGCTTGAATATTTCTATATTCTCGTTATACCCGCAGAGCATGTAAGGAGAGCCAACCCTTGCCAACTATACGGAGGAAGCTCATGCAGCTAATGACAATGCGAAAAACGTTTTAATCTAAAACTCGGCTGTTCTTTGAGATTAAGCTTGGCATAGTAGTTAGAACTTTATATTCAGTGCCAAAATGCAGAACGTGGTTTTAAAACATACTTTTCATTGTCGCCGGTTGCTTCAATGGAGCGAGTACGTTGCAAACAAGCGACAAAAATGGCCCGGCGGCTTCGACGCTGCTCGCGGCGTCAAAACACTGTTGACGCAGCGAGCGAAACGAACGCTGCCAGGCAAGTCCGTCGGTTGTTCGCCGTACATTGGGAATGTCCAGAGCGCAGCGCATGCGGCATTGCCAACCCAAACTCGTGTTTTCACGTGTTCTGGATGCAACTCGAGAGAACGAAAGCGAATGATTGTTGAATATTTTTGGAAGCATGTTGCAGTTCGGCAACTATAACTTCTAACTTCAAAACTATATTCAATTGAACTTCGTCTGGATATTTTCTGTATGAAAGGAACAGTTACTTGTTTCTGGGTAGTTAGCTCACTCGTCAGGGTCGAGAGGACAGGTGCAGAGATATGATGGGGCAGAGCGGTTGTCCGGTCGGCGAATTTCGACTGAGCTAAAGACCGACCACGACTGCAGCATGGATGCTTGGGAGTGGGTGTTCACTTGAACGGGCACTGCTGACAGGCACTGTCTATTTAATTTATGTATAGTCGCATCTTTGAAAGGGCTCGTTTTCCCCAAGTCCCCAGGTAGGGAATTTGAAGCCGCAGTTGCAAACCAGCAAGCCCCGCCTCCGTTCCGTTCGACATACACATATTCGCTCCTGCAAAGCCGCGCAAAAGCTCTGCCATCAATCCACAGAACCCGCGTTTAACTCGAAAATTAAAGACGGTGCCAAGGGGAGACAAGGGGTAGCGGGCGCCTTTCCTAAAATATGTCCCGCCACCCTAAGTTGAAACGGCATTGTATACAAATAAATGCCTACGGCGTCGGCTTGAGGACCCCGTGCAAGCAGCCTCCAGCCTTTAGAGTGCTCGTACAGCTTCCCGCCACGAGAAGTCGTACCGCAGGCAGTATGAAACCCATTGGAGGAAACATCTTCCCCTTCTGACGCTCGTCGGCTTCTTTCTGTATTCCGCGCTGCGGCGCTGATCCTCAGTGAGGGATGGAGGCGAGGACGAAAGCGGGCTTATGTTTAAGCCAAGGTCATGGGGAAGTCCGGAGCGTCTTCAGGAGAAGCTCAGACCCAGACTACCTGTACCCAGAGCATTTGCTTCCATTTTTCTTTCCGATTTCGGGTAAATCCGGGACAGCGTTGATCGCGCAAGCCCGCGCTAATATTTAAAAGTCTTTATCAAGTTATCACACAGTGATCAAGCAGAGGTAAGGACGAATAAATACGCAAAAGAGTCCAAAATGGGATGAACAACCTATGAGAGGAGATGTGTTTCAAACAGTAATGAAGAGATTAGGGAAAGCCACTTGATTTATAAGTTTAGAAAATAAAAGTATTATCAACGACCTGAACCCTTTATTGTGCAAGCCAATCCTTGTGCAGACACGGGAATGGTTCCAGCAGCCGCGCGATGCCAGAGAGCGGCTGCTGGAACGAACAGAGCATACCAAGACCCCTCGATCTCCACCGACCGAGCGGCCTCGGACCTGCAGCTCATGGGAAAAAGCGTTCGGTCGCGCTGGCTTCCTCAGTCCCGCGGATTGAGCGTGCCTGCGTCAACGAGGGAAGACACCCGGACGTCTCAAGGTCGTTGTTGCGCTCGCAGCTAGTCGCTCATTTCGCGGTTTTTGAGGATTATCCCTACAGAAAAAGCCGACACAAAACGAGCCCCTGCCGTCACGTGATTGTTGGGAGAGGGTGAAAAGAGAAGGGCGCGAGGGCCATTTTCCTACCTAGCGGAAAATGGGTTCGTTGGTCGGACTTTAAGAAGAAAAGCAATTGGTCACCTGGTTGCAGACTTGGACGTAGTTCAACCACTCTACTCAAACTACTGTAGTTTAACTACTTTTTCGAGTAACTTGGTAAATTTCAATTACAACTTGATTTGGGTAATTAGTAGTTTAATTTAACTACTTTTTTCAGGTAACTTCCACTCAAATTACTAACTACTTCCGAAATCTAGTGCTAATGTTGCTTATCACAAACGTTTGAGCGCAGAAATGAATAAGACGCCGGCAGATGAAGTGGCATTCCCGAACAAGGAGTCCCCTTGTTCGGGAAGGCGTCCTTGGGCCAAGGTGGCGACGAGCAAACAAAGTATAACACCGGCGCGCACGAACGCAGGAAGAGATGCTTAACAAGCCTTGGTCGGGTATTCCTAATCCGGTAATGCACGCAGGCGCCGCGTTTCCAGCTGCAACCATGAAATATGGGGACACTCCGAGGGCTGTTGTTGTTTTCATGTTGTTTGTCTTTAGTGAGTTCTGAATCAAGCGGTAGGTTCCACGGGAGGTGCCACTGGAATGACCTTGCAGCTGGGCGCCTGTTCCAATGGTCGCCTCGTCGTCAGCGCATACGCCTTTGCAAAGCCGGACTCCTCCGCGCAGAAACCCTGGCACGGATAATCCGTTCATGGGAGCACGTTCCCCCTTCCAGCTGCAACTGTACGAGCGACGATGCTTGTTCACGTAATCGTTCGCGTCTTTCCCACCTTCCATGCCTGGGAGACCTCCTCTTTGTTAAAAAAGATTTACTTGTCAGGCGTGTCAGGCGCGTCAGAATATTGTAGTCGCCGGCGAAGATTGCGAGTTAAGCGCGAGACACATGCGCGAAAAAGCCATGCGATCCGACGTGCGAACCGCCGGAACGACGTCCGAGGGCGAGGGTTTTCGTCGCACCGGAGCGTCGGACGGGGGCTCCGTCCGGCGCCCGCATGCGTCCAACTTGCCAGATATCGCCGCACGCACGGTCCGATTTTCGGAAGGCCGCAGTGGCCGCAGCCAATGAGCACGGATGGCGAAGGTCATGTTGTCAAGTGACTTTCGGACCGATCGGGCGAGGAGGCGCCATGTGGTTCGGGGAAGCGGATGTGGCGGTGCGCGGTGCGTCACGCGCGGCGGGTCGTGGTTGTGAAGGAAACGGACGCCATCGAGTTTTCCCGCGCGCACAAAACGAGCTGCTGATTTCGAGCGCCAAAGCAAGCCTGCCTTCTGAGACCGATCGAGCCCGTCGAAACCCGAATGTACTCCGTTTCACCTTACGATGGACAGCAGCGGACGCTACGAGCCATTCCAATGTCATGTGAGCTTCGGGAGAGACGCAGTTATGTGCGCGGTACGTAGTCACGTGATTTTTACGCAGTGCTCGTTTCGCTGGGATGGCTCTTAGGTCCGCTGCGGCCCTTCGCGATTAAAAGATTTTGAGCAGAAAAATAGCCTCACGGAAACTCTTCACACACGCACACTTTAATAGAAGGTAATAAAAATATTATGTTTGTTTTAAAGCCAGAAAAACCAAGAAGGGCGATGGAGGTATTTTAGTTTTCTAGGCTAGGTGGCGCAAGCTACCGCCCGTTATAACTATAGCCATTAGTATCCATCCATCCATTTGGTAGAGGGACACCCGAAACTGGGCGGAGCTGAACGGAGCGACGCAACGACGCGTCGGAAACCATGTGTCGCGAACCGTCCTGTGCGGCGATTCGGAGCAGCCATCTTCCCGACAGTTCGCACGCCGGATCGGACAGTTTTGACGCGCATGTGTCTCGCGCTTTACCCTCGTCAGCGGCGAAGTATACTTCGATTCATCTTCTGTTAAACCAAAACAATTTTTGTTTTCAGTAGCGTAGCACTATAGCACTACAACGAGACGCGCAGTCGTCCGGATGATCTCATTGTCGTGGCGCGAGTTTTTAACCTTTGACGGTCAGGTGCACTCGCTCAGCGTACTCTCATAACGTTGTCGGAATAAAGAGGGGCCAATCATAATAAACTTAACTTGCCCAAAAAAAAGAAAAAAAAAAGGAGGAAAGTTTGTTATAAAAGACCCTCTACCCGAGGCAAACCTCACATGTTTCCTCATGGACACCTAAGATGCCGACACTCGCTTACCCGACCCTGCACAGCCTGTTTCTCAAATTCAATGCTGCGGTTCCATTCAGCGCGTCGGTGGAACGTCTGTTTAGCTTGGCTGGGGACGTCTTTAATGAGAAAAGGGGAAAACTTTCCTATCAAAAACTTTGAAAGGCAATGCTTATGCGAGCGAATAAACTATTTCGGTAAAAACGCAAGCCATAAATCGACTGCATTTATTTTTGGCTCGCAGGGTTTTTCATTGATCAAAACTGCTGTTCATTTTGCTACAGCAAAAATATAAAAAAGGAACTTCGAAAGTAAATTCAAAGTAACTCACTACTTTTTACAGTAGTTAGTAGTTTACTCAATTACTATTACAATTGCGTAATTTCTACTCTACTCCAATTACTTTTTGGCGTCGATACTCAGTAACTTAAAGGGCAACTCCGGCCAAAACTCAAAATGAAATAAATTACTGGTATCGCTGTAGTGATACAAAATACGACCCCATCCAAAATATTACGTCCGTGGGACGCCGCATTCTCAACCAATGCCGATAATAAAAATGCTACCCAACGCGAGCCGCTGCTCCTTAGCGGGCGGCCAGCGGGTTGCCGATCGCTAAAGCAACATTGGGCCGCGACGTCAGTATCGTTCTCTTTTTTTTCCTCCGGTCCAGGTGCTGCGCGGAGTGCGCTTCCTTGAGGCGCACCACCGCTACTTCGGCTTGTAATTGGCGTGTTTAGCCGTTGCTTTTATCTGTAGCCCGTGTAGCTTCGGTATAGCTTTTTGTTTATTTCCTTGTGAGGACTCCAAGACTCGTTTTAGCGAGCAACTCGGTGCGCCCAATACTGCCCAGCTGTTCCTCGATCGAAAGATGCCGAGTACAACTTGTAGCGCTGTGGGCTGCTCAAACAACCCGCTGATAAACCCGTAAGTGCTTTTTCACAAGTTTCCAACGGACCGGAAATTGGAGAAGGTGTGGGTGAACGCTGTTCGGCGAGTGGACTTTGTACTTCGGCTTTTACGCACCCGAGGAAAAAAGAACGAAAAAACAGACGTGTACAGCCCAGCACACGTGTGTTCGGGCGCCGCGGCCCACGCCGGAAAGCCTCAAAGCTTCGTGTCTGGGACTGACCCGCAGCGCGAAAGCGAGAGGGCCCCGAGTACTGTACGTCACTGGCAGCGCGGCGTAGAGCAGCGCCGCTCCATCCACGGAGTCCCGATGATAATAGACTACTTCCATAAAGCCCTGCATGCAACACGGCGCGCGTTGCACTCTGGGAACTAGTTGGCCAGGGAGGAGAGTGGCATGGTTTCGGTTTCGATCGACACGTCGACAAGAGATTATACACAGAGCGTGGACTATTACTGCCGTCATCTTATGCTTTCTGGTCCAGAGAGCGTCATTTGTGGTCTCTAAACTAACCTAAATGGCCAGACCTCGAAGCTTTAGCACAATCCCGAGACGTATAGCTTGTCTTAATGCATGATTATTGTATTTTTTGTACTTGAGCCTTTCTGTTAGCGTTTTGAGGTATGGTGGACGAGCCAGTGCTGGCTCGTCCACACACCTCTAATTCGCACACAAGCAAGATCCCCGAGCGAAGCTCGGGGATCTTGCTTGTGTGCGAATCAGCAAGCTGTAGCAGCAACCAATAAGTATGCATACATCTAGCTCAAGCCTTTACATTAGTATTGTTGATCAGGAAGTGTGTTTCGTGCGTCCATAGACAAAATATAACTTTTTGCGATTACTGTTTTTCTTAATACGTCTGAGCACGCGAGGTAAAACTCGGAGGCGCCATTGAAAAGCTCCATTTGAACACACTCCGCATCTCTTATCTGTACTGCCCCGCAGCACTGCACGAAGTGAAGTTTCCACCCGCTTGGGCATTCCACTAATATTCAACATCGCGTATGCGCATAAGTTATCCTGCAATCATATAGACCTTTCCAGCGACACTCTCGAACGAAGCGATTTCCAGCGCGCGTCCCTGGTTTTGAGAGTGTACGTCAGTGTTGCCCGACTGCGCTGAGCTGTGGGTTTTCTCGTCAGTAGGCTGTGGAAGCCTGCGTAGGAGAAATTCTGAACGCTAGTGGCAGCAAAATCGCCTCGCTTAATTTTTTTGTTTTTTGCTCTATGGCGAAGAGAATTTTTCGAAGTTTTTAAGAAAGCGTTGAACTATTTTTGGGAACAAAAACAAACAAATGAAAGCTATTTTCGGCGAGTCCGTGTGCGACGGAACAAATGCAACTGGGATGTTTGTTTCATTTTATGCGGACCTTTTTAACGGCACCATACACTCAGCCGTGTAAAACTACAAAGATCTTAACTGCCTAACATATTTGACCACACCAGAGGATAGCCGAACTGCATGGGTATTGCCCGCTTACTATATGAAATTCAACGAGTCTCATCAATCGAACAACATATATTGTACGTACCCCACGGTGCCGCGTTATCCGAACAGGATTTGAGAAAGGTCTCAAACAGCACAGCATATCCAATATACAGTGTCGACGATAGTCACTTCATGACGATCGGACGGAATCCGGTTTTGAAGAGTGATGTTTTTTACACAGCACTAAAGCAAATGAACGAACATGTCTATTCAGTTCCCATACCCCGGACCCTATCAGCAACTTTTCGCCAAGGCAGGGAACATATAGCCCGGAAGGCTTTCCATATATGAGAACATATAATAACCATGTAAGAGATATATAATAACTATATAAGCTATATAAGATATATAAGGACACATAAGAATCATACGAAAAACTTGTGAGGACTTTCTTATAAGTTTCTAATATACTTCATATATGTTCTGATATGTTTCTTATATATTCTTATATATCTTGTATGATTCAGATGTGTTTATTGGACACAAGAAATTTCTCAAACCAATGCCGTTTTCACTAGGGAAGTTGAAGAAGGCGTACTATTTCTGTGATTTCACTGGTTTCTTGAATGAGGTACATGAAGTATCTCATGTGAAAGTTTCAGATATTGTTCCATGTAGGACTAGTCCTTGTGTGCAAGGTCTGGGATATACTAGTCGAAATAAAAGTCTTTCAGAGCTTGGATTGCAGTGTCCAGGAAGTTATCGTTTCTGGTGACGAGCACGGTGACATTATTGACACTTGTCTAGACCAAAAAGAAACATTCTAAGTGCACAACATACATCAACACCTGCATTTGCGAGTAGTAAAGGTGCGTTTTTTTTTACGTATAGCTTGTCGTCGACATCTAATAGTCAGCTGACGAATGTCACCTTTCGTGTGATGTCGACGATAAGGCTGTTCCTTATGCTGCTAGGGCACTTGATCTCCAAAAGCGCGGTGCCAGTGGTCAGTCTGAAGAGCTCGTCAGCACTCCCACAGAGCCAGGGCTTGCTATTATGCTCAAGCAGGTCCACCTGAAATGAGAAAAGTGAAATACTGAGCTAAAGGATTCCTCTTTTCGCAAATAAATTTGCTTGCATGCCGACCGTTTTATGACATGGTTAAACCTCCTCATCTCAAAACGTGCCTTGAGACAGATGTTTCAGAATAACCTATATCTTCAAATACGTGCAGTTCAATTCTGCAGTTTAAAGGCTACAGCGAAAACGTCTTGTGCTTTAAAATCTGCAAGTAGACGACATTAAATAGTGAATTAATGAGACACTATCACTTCTCAAGCTTTGTTCACATTAACACAAAAGAATATTTCCTTGGGGATTTGCATAATATGCCTCAGTGACATGCACCCGACCCTTTCCTTCAAACAATCGGCGTGCCTTTGGCTCGGTCTGTAGGGTTGTGCAAAAAAGTTGGTATTATCTTTCGGAACACTAAAAGCACAGTAAATAAGGATACCATAGTGTGTTGCTTCGCTTGTAAAGCTTTCTTCGTTCATTACACTTGAAATGATCTCTTATGGTTTTTTTTTCTGTATGTGCCATTGAGCCTGAAATCCGCATTTTGAGTTCTTGGTAGCACCTGTAGGTGCAGAAGCATCAATGTTAATCCGACAGACAATTTTCAGACCTTGTGGCTGGGAGGCATCGCCCGTGGTTGCTGTTTCGCCACGGCGTTGTTACGGTTTTCTAAGAAAGTAACATTGCACATCATTAAATCATAAATATAAACTTGCTAATCGTACAAAGAAAGCTAGATCAGCCCTTAGGATTGCATTCAGACCAGTGCTCTAACGCATAAAAATTACAGCTTGCTTTATCACAATGTCAATAAATTTTTAAAAGGTCTTTCTCGATCACGTTCTAAGCGTACTATTAGACGTCTAAGCGTTTGAAAGCCTTTGATTTGCGCGAATTTCAAAATTCGCTCAAGTCAAATTGTTTAATTTGCGTAAAAATGGTATCGTGCAAACAAAGCATGGGCCGTCGACTTGCGGGATAAATTGTACGGTTTCACGCTTTTGTCATACGCGGGCACCGACGGCACGTAAATGCCGCAGCGTGTGCTTGTAATCCTACCGCCAAAGAAGTCGGCTATCGAAGCCTTGTCGTCCAATTTCGACTTTTTCGAAGGCTTCCCCCACGCCTGGGGCAAGCTGGTACACGCGGCAACTTCGTGTTTGTTGGCGTCGTGCACAACATCGGCACTGTGCTTTCACTCGCCGAGGAAACCGTACCGGCAGGCGTATGACTCAGCGATGATATTTCAGGGCTGTGGGTATAGCTGCGCAATTAAAACAATAAAAATTATGCTCTTGACTACGTGATCTTCAGCGAAGTATATTTTTATAGTACCTCGCACTCACCCTGATTGTGACGTCGTGCATGTGTTTCCCCTGCTGAAAATGACACTTCGTCGCAATATCCGAGCCGGCCTCTTATCGCACAGCCTACACATGGTTATTTTAGAAATGTGTGTTTTTGTGTTCCAGTGCCTGGTCACAAAAAGAGGAACCAAATTCCCCACTCTTCTTGAAACCTCAAAACAAGACGGGGGGGGGGGGGGGGGGGGGGGGGGGAGAGAGAGAGAGATTTCACGATCGAATCTCGGACGCGTAATTGCGTACGTTTGCTGCGTCGCGTGCTGCGTCGCCGATTGGAGCCGTCTCAGTATTTCATCAACCTGCCACACTGGCGCTGGCGTTCAATCGACGGTTGCGCGCTCTGTCCACTACCTAGAGTGTACAAACATTTTTTTTAGGGGCGCCGCCATCTTGAGAATTGTGGCGCCGACGACGCCGTCTCGCGGCTTAGAATGTTAAATACGGTCTAGTTCTTACAGCCCAGCTATCTGGGTAGGCAACGGTGTCGGTAGGGGGGGAACTTGGCTAGACTTGGCTATGGTGTGCTGCAATAACTTGGCAGGAGGTTTCCCGATTGAATGCAGCTGGCTAATGACAGAACATCACCTTGCGCCTTTGAAAAAACGAGGATGAAGGCTGTGGGTTGTTAGGATCGAGTTTCCACAACGAAGTATATATGAGTGGTTTAATGTCGTCTATGCAGGTAAGCTCACGACATTTTATTGCTACAGCTTGAGTGGTGGCATGCGCACTTTTCCATACCCTTCCCATGCCATAGGGCTTGCAGTGAGAGCCTAATCGAAACACCTGCACCGTGTTGAAATCGGTCCTCTTGTCGTAGACGATGGGGTCGTAAACATAAACGCTACGATGAGTGAGATAGAAAGCTCTCGATATTCACACTCGCAATCTACTGGCTTCATAAATAAAGGTTTTTGGGGAAAATCTGAAGCTCACTATCATTGTAGCCACACTTGCGCTGCAGCTTCTTCCGTTCATGTCACACATATTCAAGTTATTTATTAATTATTTGTTAATTATTTCAATAATTTAAATGTATTATTTTATTAGTTTTTATCATCAATTTATTTATTAACAAGGTATTAACAATTTATTATTAAAGTGTAAATAATTTTATCAATTTAAAATTATTAAAATTATTTGTGCACCTGACGACGACGCAGTGATAGCTAGACAACCGTAGCTTTTCGGAAATTGTAACGCGGTAAAAAGAAGAGCTCGGAACTGACTGATGCACGACGTCCGTTTCTAAGCATTTTCGCCCATACCCTTGGCGGTTGCATACCCTGTGTCAGCGGGCAATCCAAAAATGCACCAGGTCGAGGGTACGTCAGCTGCACGCTGGCATGAGGCTGTGCAAAAAAGGTCTGTACTCTCTAGAACTGCGCTTGAAGTAAGATTGGAGAGGCGGAAAGGAGGAGACGTTGGCGGAATATGGGTTATGCTACGTCACTAGGAGGACTTGTCTGCCATAACTTTTGGGTCGTTCCAAAGCGGAAGCAGTCCCGGAATCCAGAAAACAGCACCTCGGCGTTGGCTCTGCTCGGTGAGCGAGGGAAGAGAAAGGCGCGGTTCGGGTGAAAATGGTGCAGGAAGCACGGAGCATGTGTAATGAGGGACAACTTGAATGCACAAAAGAACCCCCTTGAAAACAAAAGAAAAAGAGCGCTGTAATACAAGAGGCAGGGAAGTGGACGGGAGCCATTTTGGTTTTTAATTGACAACCTTGTCTTCGCTTCGCTTTGGTCGCCTCTTGATAAATGTTGTGTGACAAAGGCCGGTCAAAAAAATAAATCCACCATCGTTTAAAAAACGTAGTGTTTCTTTAAATCGTAAGCTGTAAACAAAATTTATCATATAAAAAAAAAAAAAACAAGAAACATTAGGAGAAGATTGAGGTACTGTAGGTGAACACGCTTGAAAACAGCTCTCAAAGGAACAGGACAAAAAAAAACACAAGATTAATATGTTTATTTCTTTTGTCCGGTTCTTTTGAGCGCTGGTTTTAGATATGTTAAACAATAAACAACTAGCCCGGCTTACCACATTGCATAGCATGTGGGTGCATTATTTTGCAGTGGCTAAGGTAATGATTTTCCATTGAGGATATTTTCTATGCATTAGGGCCACGTTTTTTATTTGTCTTTTTATTGGCTCCCAGGATTTTTTGAACTGTTCGTGCAAGTTTTTTGCAGTAGCATTTCCCTTTCGGTCATTGTCAACAATCCTGCCTGAGGAGAACGCTAGATTTATGCCGGGCAACTACACTGGATCTCTCAAACGACCTCATAGCGTGACACTTTCATGTATAAAATTTAAGCGCGATACGTGAAGCATTTGAACGCACCTTGGGAGCGGGATATAGAATTATCCTAATACGCAATATGTCAAAACTGTGACGCCTTTCTTTACAGCAAAAATAACACCTTCTTCGGCAAAAAAAAACAAAAAAAAAAACGAATTATAACCTTGTAGTTTTTCTTACCGCAGTATTTCTACCTACAAATAAAAAAAAATTACGTGCTTTACGGTATAAAACGTAGGATTACCTGCTTGTATGTAGATAACGCTCGTACCGTATACAGCCTTGTCAGGTTCTTTATGGTAAAAAGAAAGGAAACTGAAAGGTCCGTCTGATTTTTGATATGAAAGAAATATATTTGCACCCAGTTGTTGTTCTACTTTCCGAATGTACGGAAAAAAAGGAAACTTATTAGGAATTAAATAAAAGAAAAGGGCGTACGTCCAAAGTTCGACTTGCCGAGCTTGGCACTGGCTTGCGCTTGGTTTAGACGGCTTGTTTGGCTCCAGCTGTCAGCGCACCGATGGTGATCAGCCAACCGGTTGTTGGGATGGCTTGGCCGGTTCACTCTTGAGCCAGGCTTGCAGTTCAGTTTTGCCGGTGAGGACAGGTCGGCAGACTTCTATCGATGACAGCTTCGCCGCTGTCTTCCGGAGCCAAGCTTTTCCGAATGCGTCCGCTCTCGGCCCAAATCTCCTCGTTTTCCCCACTTCTTTTTCTTCCTCTTTTCTCCGTTAGTCTCCTCCGATTTTCTTCCTCTTTTTTGTCGCCGTATTGATGACATCATTACAAGCCTTCAACTCCAAAACTCTTCGTTGGTAAGTAGAAAGCTTGTGCAAATTTGTCTTATGCCCGAACACACACACACACACAAAAAAAAAAAAAGAATTCAGTTTCCTTCAAAATCTCATTTTCTTTTTTTTCCGAAAAGCAGAAGTCTTTCCTGAAAAATTTTTTAAGAATGCTCTTATTTCTGTCCTTGCCCGTGTGGAGTGAGGTAATTCCACTTCGCCTCTAGTTTGCATAAAAGAGAAGAGGCCTTTCTTTCGCTCGTCCACAAAACAGGAATGGCGAATAGAACAGCGAACAAAAAGACAAGGACAGAGAGAAGGCTAATGCACAACACACAAGCGCTGGCATTTTGTTTGCTCGACGAGAGAGGCCGTGATTCCTTATTCCCCTCCTGGGACTCAACCAAAGTAGCTACCCTTGAGAAGAATGGCGGCGGTGGGTCTCTGGAAACACGGAAGATCATCATAAGAAACGCGTTGCGTATCGATAACAGGAAACGAAAGCAGTCGGAACGAATTGAAAGCGGCCGCATTCATGCGAGTCACTCCCTTCTCGCTTACTTATTGTTTTTTCTTTTCCATTTCGTTAGGTATTTAGTTTTCTTTTTATTCGAACATGGAAGCGCAGGTGTTCGCTCTCTGTTTCTTGTCTAGATCGCAAATAAAAAAAAAAAAAAAAAACTGCGCAGGAAGTATTATTACAACCAAAACTACTTACAATGAAATGGTAGTTCAAAAAAAAAAAAAAACGAACGTCATAGAAGATAACATTTTACAGCGTAATACGGTTGCAGTCTAAAAAAAGACTAATTTGCATTGTTGGGGCATGTTTCAAGGATAATTGCTAAAGAGGTGGCGCTGAGATGTCATCCAATAAATTTGTTTATGCCTGTGTTATCCGAGTAAAGATTATTGACTCATAAACCTAAAGCATGAAAGTGCTGCCTTTTTGATCACAAAACATATGTGGAAAACTTTTTTTTTCTTACGTGCAGTGTTTTGTTAAAATGTATGCTATTGTTTTTGTCTCGAGGCCAGTGCACCCCTGCATCGACCCCACCCGACGCCTTGCTTTACGACAGATTGGAAAAAAAACCACTCCAGGTGTCTTAAAAGCGGTATTTAAAATTACAATCAAGAATAGAAAGAATGTCACCAGAGCCATTGTTTTTCTGTTTCGTTTTTTACTTTACTTTTTGAGTGTGTGTGCCAATCATGGTGTCTTGATAAACATTTAAAGGACCTGTGCAACGATATTCAGTTGGAATGTTTTTCACTATACACGAGCTTACTGGCACTAGCGGGGGTCAAAGATACTCGCACGCAACTCCGCTGGCCAAGAACATCGTTTGTTGCGGTGTAATTTCGAGGAGAAAAGCGATTATTTTCATTCAATCTCTCCTTTGCAAATTTTGATGACGTAACGTGGGGATCGCAGTACACCCAAGTGATGATATTTGAATGCGGTTCATAGATTAGACCCGAGCATTGCGTGGGAACTCGATTTGGGCTCGTAATAATTACTAGCTCGAGAAGCATTCGGGTAGTGGCCCGTGTCCAATCGCTGCAACGACGACAATAGCCGAGCCATAACAATGTCTGGAACTCAGCGCGTGCCCTGTGCTTTGCCAACACCAGCGCGTGGCTATGATCAACATTGGCGGCATATAATCGGCTCCAGGACACGTGGCCGCTTGTTCTGGCTGCGAGTTGAGGCGGTGAACGCTGCTCGTTTTTCTTTAATTTTTTTCTGGGACTTCTATTGCGTGGGGCGAAAAACGAACGCGTGGTTCATAGGTCATTAATGTCAGGGATCCGTTCTAAGCGGTATTTGCGCAAAGTACGAAAATTGTTGCATCGCCCCTTTAAAGGCCCGTTCTTGCATGCACCGGAGCGCTACAAGCATAGCGCTCACCTCGTGCTGAGCGCGTGTTGACCGGAGCATGTACTAGCTTTGTATCACACCGTCAAAATTGTTACTCATGGAAGACGATAAGTAGCTGACGACAAGTGAGCAGCGCTACATCAACGCTTCGCTGCCTGTGAGAACCGGCCTTTAATATAGTATCGGTCTGTGCCCAAATGTTAAACTAAACCTAAAATATTTAAATGCGGAACGGCATTATCGCACTGGTCAGTTAAGGGGTATTCACACGAGGGAGAAATCCCGGGGATTTCTCCCCGGCACGCGCATCCCCCGACGAAAACGTCAGGCTTTGCGATGTGCAAAAGCCTCGCGTTTTTATCTCGTGATGCGCGCGTGCCGGGGACAAATCCCCGGGATTTCTCCCTCGTGTGAATACCCCTTTAGCGGGGCTGTTTTCTATTCCCAAAAATGGTCACTAGCCTTACTAATAGATGTCATCACTGAATGCACGTTCATGAGAGGTCAATGACATAGAGGTTGCGTGTCATCGACATATACGAAATGAATATTTCTGCTTTGTCCCCCTTGTTTAAGCTCTCCAGCCGATCAGAAGAAACATTCGAAGAGAAATCAACCGCAAGATCTCAGAAACAATGTGAAAAAACACAAAGTAACCCATTACGTAAACATAAAACAGGTCGCCTCGGTAGCTTCTTGCAGCGCATTTTTATTCTACTGTATATTAACGTAAATTCGTTGCTTGCGAAGTGTTTTTGATAAAATCGGCAATAAAAAAAAAGCCTCTATGTCTTCGAAGCAAAAGCTTCGGCCGACGACTCGCCAGGAGGCGGGTTCGAATCCTCTCCGAGGTTTCCGCAATTTGACGGAGGTTTATTGCGGACAGGGCGCCGTTAACAGAGCTTTCAGTTGCACGTCAAAAGATGCCCAGGTGGTCCAAATAAGTCCCAAGTCCTCCGCTGGGGCGTGCCAGACGCCCTTCGTCGGTTTGGCACGTAAAAAAAACAACTTAATCGGATTTCGGACTGAGAAAACAGCACAAAACAAGATAATTTATGTGGTTTGAATCATTTGCTTCCAAGTTATCTAGTATTCTTGATCAGACTCTACGGGACTCTAAACATTCACATAAAAGGCAACTCAAATAGATGATTCGGCAGTGCGTTTTTCGTGTCTGCTGAGATTATTGCTCAGACACGAAAAAGAACCATTGAGTCAGCAGCATTATTTGCTTTGTCGGGTTGTATAAGCCCGCAAGGCGAGCGGCGAGCATTGGAGGCAACAAGGAGGGCATGAGGAGGAAAGGGATACGAAGCGAGACAAAGTTAGGGAAGCGTCCCGCATGAACGAAACACGGACGACCGCCTTTCCAGCGCTGCCTTTCGCGCCTCCCCAAAAGAACTGCACTGTTTGCAAGTTTGGCTTTGTCGGAAGATGCTGAAGCAGAGCGGAAAAGCCCAACATCCCTGTCCTTTTCCACGCATGGTTTGGACGATTTGTTTCTTTATTAGGGAGCCTGGGTGATTAAGACCGCTCGCAGAATTTGGTCGCAGAATTCGGGAATTACGTATAGGGGATTTTTATTTTGAGCTCTATACTAACCACGAGAAAGTCAATATAGTCGGATTTGCATAGACGTCTGATTGCAGTCGGGGTAGGCAGTTTTGTGTATCTCCTGACTGGACTAAACTAATATCTGCAGAATTAGTGACGACAAAGCAATTTTTTTTTTTTTTTACCGGGAGCTATATTTATACTTTTATATCCAGGTATGCGTAAATATAGTATTGAATTCTTTTTCCACAGACATTCTCGTAAATAATCTTTGTATGCTCTTGGCAATAAAGTGTGGTTTTGTCTGCGATGCTGTTGATCATATGTGTGTTTCTCGGTTTATAGACTTACGTTCATTCGATGTAACAATAAATGTATAACAAGTAATATACAAAGTGAGACACTTCTTCAACGAAAGATTAAAAAAAAAAAAGGATACACGACGAAACTAATTTTAGGGTAAGGTTAGCTACGTTTTTAGTGAAATATTTGTGTTTGGTATTTGTAGTCTCGATCGATTTTATTTGTAGCCTTTTTGTCCATGGAAGCTTCGGTAGCCAGAAGTTGGAACTCTGAGACGATAGAGGCATTTGCGTTCGCTCGTGCGTTTTACTGGTACTTGAAACATCAACCGCTAGAATCGCGACATCCAACACGAGACCCAGGCTTCAGCGATGTCATTTGTTGCCACTTCGGGACATTTTTTGACGCGTAGTTGGGATACAAAACTAAAACACATCAGTTGAAGACGCGTGTCAGGCGCCGTAATATCAGAGCGCCTAAGTGGTAACCAAGGATCTGTGTCGGATAATACAAGCTTTCTATGTTTAGAGGAGTGTCCTACTGCGGGTTTTTGCATACGGGGTCCTCCCTTTTGCGTCTGCTTTCATTTTATTTTATGTTGTATTATATTAAATGCAGTTTTAAATAGTCTAAGCAAGATTAACTGGTATACTTTGCCGGAAGTGGCAAATAAAATTATGTTTATTGTTCTGTTTTTGTTCTTTTAATTATGACGGCGCCATTCGCAATCAACACAGTAACAAGACACATTGCGGGGCGGATCAGCTTCGAAAGGGAGCGCGTGCAGCGCACGTAAAAATGTAATGTCGATTCGTGCGTTCCCCAATTAACATTGTAGGAGAAGCTCTAAGACTAGCGGTACCGTTCTGATTCAAACAGGAAACCCGTGTGTGGGCCAACAAATCCAGGCGTGACTGAACTACGAATGTTCGTCGGTTACTCGAATATTAATTCTGAACGTGAAAGTGAGCTTAGAGTCCACAAATAAAGTGTGTATTCCACTTCGATGCCAAAGACGTGAGCTCTTTGCAAATAACGTCTAGGTTTCGGTCTGGCTAGTCGACAGAAACGTATTATAGCTATGTATAATGACACCCGCTAAGACATGGCAAAAGAGACGAAACGATCAGGCTCTGATGAAAGCGTGTAAAAAGAAAAAGAAATATACTCTGTCACTCCAATTAAGGGTGTCACAAGAATGGCTTTATGCCTACTCAAATTATCTATGTTTTTTATTTATTAGAATTATCCCAATTTTGTTTTTGTAATGGTGTTATTACTTCTTATTCCTACCCCTTTGCAGCACCGCACAGGTTTCCACAAATCGCTTGACCCCTTCCCAGATCACGATTCATTAGCACAGCTTTGCCGCGCTCTCTGGAGTGAAGAATCTCCATGGACAGTTCTCAGGTTGTCGCGATTAACGTACAATAATATGCAATAGGTCTGCGGCACCCAGGGATCACTCCTAGGTTCGATCTCCGCTCCTGTCTGCTTTTATTTCGATGAGCGCCGTACCGGTCGTACCAAACAGGTCAAAATTTTATTGACTGCTTGACTCACGTTCGTAATACCCTAGATTCAAAACGACTTTTTACTGTATAATCAATCAGCATCTAATTTGCTATACGCTTAGCGCTACTTGTACCCAGACCCTGAAACCCCAAAGCAATTGGAATCATCGTATATAGAGGAACGGCTCATAACTTCGGTGTCTCCAAAAATGCAGCTTCGCTTCTACTACGCCATACGGCACTGAGATCTGGGCAAATTGGCAAATCTAACAAGTGGGGTTTCGATGCATCTTTCGTGGATCTACAAACACTCTGTCCTCCAACACCGCCAAGTCTTGCCAAAAGCGCACGCGGGCATCCCCTTTCCCTAGGGTTCTTTCTCCTGGATCTTTACTCGTGGCTGTAGGAATTGCCGGTTCTTTGAGAAGTTTGGGTAGGGAAGGGGATAGAGGGTAACTTTAAAGTAGAGCGTGCTTTTGTGTTTGCGCATTTTCTGGCGCGAGGGGTTACCTTAGGGTCTACGTCGACAAATGAGCATTTAACGAGAGCAACGCTTCCCCTATTCTCCTTTAGAAAAATGGGAGTGGGGAGGAGATTGGGATGGGTTCGGAAGAGATGAAAGTGAGAGAGGTGACTTTGAAACGGGGAGGAGTCCTAACAAAGAAGAGTTTAGGGAGAGTGTACGGGAGAGAACGAAGTCTCGGGGAACGGGAAGTTTAGGGACGGCCGGGAAAGGCAGAATAAAAAAGGGGGCAGGTAGATAGAGAAACTGGGCGAGAGAGAAAAATAGATGTTGCCAGATTGTGTGAGGAGGCTGCAGCGAGTTCATTTTAAGAAATGATACCTGCAAAATATTTAGGGACAGATTAAGTAGAAATAATAACAAGAAACGAAGATATGTCATTTTAATATAGAGAAGGGTGTAAAAAAAATAAAAGCGAGCGAATTGGTAAGACGAGGGGATTAAACTAAAATATTATTCAGAATTGAAAATAACAAACTGGGAAGTTTTGAAGCGAGGAGGCGGGGCTGTATACATCTTAGTGTTATGGAAGTGCGGATTCTTCCCACATTTATATATATAAAAAATGTTCTTGCTTGATTTTGAATTTTTTACTTTTTTTTATTACGATGGATAAAGTTATTAGGGAAGCAATCAACTTTTTGTTTTGCCAAGGGTTATAATTGAGGAGTGCAAAAGGAGGCGGTAAAAGTGAGACTAGAAAAAAGATGCAACAAAGTTGAACAATATGGGAAGGCTTTGCGGAGAATAAAACGTCAGCCAAAAAAGCAGGAGGCCAGTGAAGCGATCGAAAGAGGTGCGGCGAACGCGTTCGCGTGGAAGTGATTGGATTTCTGTCGCCGTCTAACTCCTTTCGTCCCAAGAGCGATCGCGTCGCCCGCGTGCCGTCTGTGATGCGGCGGAGGTGATCATCGCCTCTTGGCTTCGCTGTGGTGTGTCACGACGCGGAGAAGCGCGATATGCCCGTGGGAAATTACCGGTAGCGTTGTTACCGTTTCCATTGTGGGGAAACATGGCGGGCATTTGCTTTGTTTATTTACTCTCTTAAGCTCATATCTGCCTCTTTTTATTTTTAGATTTCAACGTCGGCATCAGTGTGATTAAGAAATTGCTATGTCACCTCTTGGCAGTGGTGATATTTCTCCAGTCCGTGAGAGTCTTCAAAAACTTGCCTTAACTCGTTTGCTCTCAGTCACTTAGTTTCTCTGCGCGCGATATTTTGAGAGATTTTAGTTGTATTCGCACGCAGAGTTTGACGAGGGTAATTATGATTATGCCAATGGCAGGTAAGCAATGAAACGTCAATAAATGTTAATTTATTTTATGCTTCGAAATATTATTTTCTTTTGTTCTTGCATAGAGAGGCGTGTGTGAGATGTAAATTGTGTGTCGGTTTTGTTCCTGCGGCTTTGTAAGATGAATGTCTCGAATTGTATATTGAAGTTACGTTTCTTGCCTTCTGGGTACATGAGCAGGTTCATGTAGGTGATTAGCAAAACATCTCCGGTGAGATAAAGCGTGAAGATCTAAACCATCTCGGTCACACCATGGCCAAAGACGCGCTTCACTACTCCGTCTAACTCATGAACGAACATTAGTGGGGAAGGGGTCTACCTAGCCAAAGCTTCACGGATCACGAGTTCAGCTATAAAAGAAGAATGGATGCGGTTAACCAGGTCGTTGGCCATGGGGTGATAGGTTATTTAGCGCATGCCGTTTGTCCCCAGCACATACTAAACAATATCTGGTGGTAAAATAAATCTTAGGGGTTCTTCGGTTTATCCTTATTCTGCAACCTAAAAAGGTATTTTAAGCACAGCCTAAAGCGTTCTTACTTAGAAAAGTTCGAAAACCTATAAAGGGTTTTTTAAGCTTCTGTTTTGATGCAAAATAGTTCTTCATCGCCCAGTTGCGTTTCTAATACGCCAGGGGGCGATAGTGCTGAAAGACTTCCTGGGGAGTCAAAGAAGCTTTTAAGGATAGATATTTTAGAGTGTAGTACTACCAGTTTCTGGATTGCCTAATCTGCCGCACTAGTTAAAAGAACTTTCAATTGAGAAATACAACCTTGCATAACAACTTGCTAAGCGTACTACCATAAATTCGCATTTTGCTTGGTTGGTGGTAATAACATATTCGTTGGAACGTTCAGTGTGAAAAGTGTTTTTTGTGTCATGGGTTGAAAACCAGAAAATCGTTGGTGTGCGGGCAACAAGACAATATACATGTGATGATGAAACGAATGAACATTATAATGGTTTGCGCATACTGCACTCAAAATTGTTTTAAGGTCTTCCTATACATTTTTTTTACTTATTTTGGTTGCCCCAAAACCCTTAAATTAAAGTGATCTATGTCGGTAATGAAGGAATCTTTAATATAGAGTGGCGATCTTTCAACACTTGCGACGGAAGAGTTTGTGATGAATCAACATCTGAACATTAAAAAAAAATCTTTTGGTTTTTCTTATGGCCTAACGCTATCTTTGACTGAGTTAATCATAAATCATTGGCGTGAGTTGTGTTCCCAGCTTAAAATTTTCGTGTTCTCACAATCCGAATTTTAAACGTACAGGCTCTGTCCCTATGTGGAATTAACAGCGAAAATACATGAAGGAACGATAGACGATGATAGAGCGCTATGAATTCCACATAATGATCAACCAACTAGCCCACCAGTTGATCGTGAGGCTCTTTACCCGTTTGCGTTTAAAGTGTGGAACGTTGAAGCTCAAACATCAAGAGCTAATCGTTCCCGTTCACTCTTTATTCCACGCACTGGGGACCGCACGAGCTGCCATAACGAAACTCCTTTGCATCTTTAGAAACGAAAATTCCCTTCCACTCATATTTCCTAGAGATGCCACTTTACCGCTCATAAACAAATTGACGCTTACAGTAAACCGGAACATTTCAGACACGCTCGAAGAAAACCTTTTGTAGAGTTTGGTGTTCGTTCGTGTATCTACGGGTTTAAAAGCTGTTGTTTGTTCGCGTTAGTACATTAGGTGTGCGTGGGCGTGTATATGGGCACATATCTCTGCGCACGTATGTGTGCATACGTGCGCACGCTCGTGTCTGACGGCAGTATCACACTCGCCCCACCAGTCGCCACTTGGGGAGCGATACGTCTTTTCGAAATTGCGCGAGTATTTCTCGCTGACTGCTTTTTCAGCACCGCATGCCTCTTCGCTGACGTAGAGTTGTATACAACTGGCTTCCTCTAGAGCGCTTGTAACTTTCACATATATACGCACGTACTAAACAGCGCACATTAAATGATAGGATGCCCACGGAAAAAAAGTGACAAAAGGAAAAAGAAAAATAAAATGTGGAAGGAACCTCTGGGTGGTTGCACACCATTTACGACTGAGTCCCTTTAAGCTATTTTATCACCTTTGCGGCTGTAAACGTGAATAGAAAGCAAAGGACAGACCAAATAGAACCATCTAATAAAAACGTAAACTGCCTTTTCTTATAGTTAAAAGAACAAAAATAGACACACACAAAAAACAAGCTGGTTTATTTCTAGGCGAAACTATGCACTAAAGATTCCATAGGAATCGGCTCTCGATACTCTTCTCCCTTTTTCTTTTCTGTTTTAGTTATTTATCTGAATTTCCTGTTTTTACTTTTCGCCATAGACAGCCGGTAACGACCAGGCAGGGCCAGCAGAGTGAGAGCCCACGGTTATGACCAGTTTCATTGTAACTTGACAAAGGGTGAACGCTCCGCCCTGCATTGCGTTCCGACGGACTTGATATGCGCTACCTGTGTGAACGCAACGTTCACATATTGAAGCGCGACGCAGCGAAACGCCTTCTGCGCAGTAAAAGCGCACTCCGGCGATACGCAGTCAGGTGCCTCACGTCGTTGTTCTGATTGGCCCGCAAACGCCGTAGCTTCCGCCGTACTGGCATGCAACACGCTCACGGCTTCCTGGCCTACACAGCATTTGTTGATCCAGACACTAGGCTAAGCGACGCCACTAAAGTAATAGCTCACGTTTGAAAAATGCAGCCGCAGCTACCAGGCATACCCAATGTTTCTTGCTTCAGTCGCTAGATAGCGCTCAACCAAACTGCATTGAGGTTGGCTATATATATATATATAAATATAAACTAATTTGTGCGGATGAATGAACCGTACTTAATCCTATGAATCAAAGAATTGAAGTTTTCAGGAACCCGCCGAAAGCCAAAAAACGGCGGGGCCAGGATATGAACCCTGGCCCTCCCAATGTCCGGTCGGGTGTGCTAACCTCTACATCACTCCACCTTGGCTTTCTGGCGTTTCCTACCTGTCTTATTAACGAACAATAAACGAAATGTATCCAATCGGAGTTGTTCTGGAAACACACGCTGCCGCGTGGAACGCGGTACGACGCTTAGTGTCACGTGGTACGTGCTCGTTTGTGCTCCAGAAATCCTCCCACTGTTTGTCTCGTCCCGTGTACATGTAGTATTCCTTGTTTATGAGCTTTAGAGACACGGTGTCATCATCATCTGCGGGAATCAAGAGTCACGTTATTGAATATACAACACGGGCACTTCACACCATCGTACGTGGTCTCCGAGGAGCATATAAACGAATATGTGGAGATTAATGAACCGTACTTAATCCAATGAATCAAAGAATTGAAGTTTTCAGGAACCCGCCGAAAGCCAAAAAACGGCGGAGCCAGGATATATATATATATATATATATATGTTTTATTTACTGATTCGTTTCGAAATCGTTTATCTTCAATGATGTGGCTCTTTTGGTGATGTCGAGGCAAAACTGCGCACGCGTCGTGGTTGTTTAATGACTGCCTGAGTTCTTATACGTTGTCGGAAATTTCAGTCCTTTGGGTACTGCACTTTGACATTCTCAAACTCCAGTATTCTAAAGTATCAATATTTTTTGTAGCTCAATCTAACCGAGGTTGAGCAGTTTCGCGTGGCTGTCAAAGAGCCGTGCTGCGCAAGCGCGAGGAGCAGTGACGTCACACGGCACACAGCTGGCGCGCCGGACCCGCCGCCGCCGCGCGCGCCTCGCCGGTCTGCGCATGCGCGAGGAGCAGTGACGTCACACGGCGCACAGCTGGCGCGCCGGAGCCGCCGCCGCCGCGCGCTCCGCCGCCATTGCGCGCGCCTCGCCGATCTGCGCATTCCACAGGAGTGACGTCATAGCCGCAGCAGACGCACTGGCTCCACTGCGTGCCCAGCTGTGCGCCTCCGTTGCGCAGTAGCCAAGTCTGACGCTGCACCGAAGCCGCTTGTTAGCGCCTCTCATTTTGTGCGCATAAGCTCACGCTACGTATATTCTGGCTTAGCTGAGCTAAGCCACTGCAATTTTTTCGAGATAGAAAGTTGCGCTGTGCTTCCCTTGCGATTTGCTTTTACTTCAATATTTTTTTATGCCGGACCATGATTTTCTTTTTACTAAATTTCTATCTCGCTGCTCGCCCTAGTACACCTACAGTTGTGAGCCAACGTTACAACTTGGACATAGAAACGAAGATCCGATGACGCCGAATTTCATCTTGCCTTTTTTTATCCGACTGCCTTTCCAGCATTTTTTCTATTAAGTATATTTTGAATTATTGACTTCTGCTTTTATAAGATCATATGTACCTCACATTTTCTCGAAAAACTCGCGAATTCAGTCAACGCTAAAGCTAGAGAAACTAACTATGCTATTCTTTCAAATAAGGACGCTTTCAGACAGCTCGTATTTTTAGAATTATTATTCTCAGTTATGTGAAGCATTGTCTTAAATTGTAGTAAGCGCTCTTACGTCCCCTGTGACAAAAAAAAAAAAAAAAGAGCATGCGACAGAGCAAAACGATATTACTAAAGTTTTCAAAGCTTCAGGCGGTACCCGATTATTCAACCTATGTACAAATCTTATTCAAAGAATATCTGGTAGTACTTATCAACATTTACTTGTATTTTGTCTTGCCTCTGGTTTGGGGACAATATTGAACGCTTGAAACATCCTGAAAAGTGACCTGGAACAGATAAACAAAACAGGGAATTTGTTTCCATTTAGTGCCCGAGTAAGTCGCTGAGAGCGTAAGATTCTCGTCAGTTCTTCCGAATTCTTGTAGTTTCCCAACTTTACCTCTTTAAGGTTTAATATTTTTTACCTTCCCCTAAAAACGTTTGCTGAAAGTTTCTCATGACTTTTGAGATATTAGGCTTCCGTCCAGGTACTACCCCGCTCAGCTAATATGGCCACTCGCGTCGCCGAGCGAGCGCGTGCGTGGCTGTCGCGCGGAGTGAAAACTTGATTTATTTGTTCTTTCAACATGGCGTTCTCATAAGTTCAAGAAACTTGTCGTCTGATTGAGTTAAGAATGTACTACGCGCTGAACGATTTACGCAGGAACACACGCGGCTACAATAGGTGCTCCGCGTGGCGAGTCTGAGTCATTCTCGCCCCAGCGCTCAATTCTGCTGTTTCACCGACATCGACGCCTGCGACGCTAAACGTCTTCTATTTTGCTTTCGGCACAAGTTCGCCCCATTACATTTCTAGCTTTTCCAGTTATTCGACACTTCAACATTTGTCATCCGTGATATTTCTAATGGAGGATCGGGGTAACGCATGTTCGTGCCGCGTACCCCTCCGAGGGCGCGTTTTGCAAGTTCGACTCCAATCCCACGAGAACCCAACGAAGAGAAGACCAAGCAAGACCCCATAAAGTTGGCGCACCCAAGGCCTCCGCCGTAATTTGGAGTTTTGCCACAAAGGACCAAGCAACAAACGAGGCCGACGATTGACAACCAGTCGTCGAAAACCCCGGCCGCTGCCGCCGCCGTATACCTGACCGTTGCACCTCGGACTCCAACAACCTTCTACGGCGAGGTCCGCGAGGACATCGTGGTTTGGCTGCAACAATATGAACGCGTGGCCCGCCATAACGAATAGACGACTCAGCAGTGTCTCCACAACCTCTACTTTGTACTTGAACGCTCTGCGAGACCTCGGTGAGAAAATTACGAAGCCTCCTTCACTACATGGGAGTCCTGTGCCGCCAAATTTAAGCGGACGCTCATAAACTCATTAGGGAGTTTTCGTAGATCGTTTTCGCCGTCCCGCAAGGCCCTCCGCAACCCGCTACAATAGCGGGAACTCCACAGTCAAGGCTATAGGCGCGCAGGCGCAGTAGCAACTTCTTCGTTGCGGAAGGCTTAGCGGAGGGGGCAACGCGGTCTACGAAAACTCCCTATTGTCGGCAGCGAGTGGAGGACCTTCTCCAAAGAAGGGTGCAAGGCCCCAACGAAAGCGTGACCAGCTTAGTTGAAGATGTCCTCGCCTAAGTGCCAGAGCCGATACGGAGGCCACCCAGGAGAAGAAACTTCGCGTCCTCATGCGTGGCGTGAAGAACGAAATTTTCGGAGGCCTCGTACGCAATACCCCGACGACTGTCGACGGTTTTGTGACTGAAGCCACCAACATCGAGCGAGTACTGCCTGCCCTAGCAAGCCATTACCTTCAAACCGTCGGCGTGCCTGCTCCTTCGACTGTAGCATCTTCCCGACTGAACCTGAACATCGCAGGTGTGAGGGCCTTCGGGAGATCATCCGAGACGTCGTTCGGGGAGGGCTTCGCAAGATTCTACCCGCTGCTGATCACCCGCCATTTCTCTCACTCGACGAAGTCGTCCGAGAGGAAGTTCACCGAGCCTTTCAGCCTGAGGCTCCTGTCACCGTATCAGTACCGGAGGATCCCGCTCTAAGTTACGCCACAATGGTCCGACGACCACCACCAGCTCCGAGTCCGTACACGGCACCCCGACGAAAACCTCCTGCGTCGCAGTGTCTCCGACGCCAGGAGGATTGGCGCGCGCCCGCCAAGAACAAGCTGCTCTAAGAAAGACCGGCCTGTGGCGAATAGCCAACCGACGCGCACTCTGCTACCACTGCGGGGATGCCAACCACATCTATCTATTTGGGCTGCGTCGGTTCCACTCGAACGACCCACGCGTGAGGTACGCGAACACCCTTACGGACATCGAAAAGTACCTGCGACGTTCGACATCCTCAGCACCGCCTCTCGGCATTGAATCCCGCTTACCAACGCCATGACGTTCAGCGTTTCCAGCGCGACGATCCCGCCCACAGAGCCTGTACCCCCTGCCTTGCAGGGAAAATTAACTGCGGCTACGCCTGGAGGTGGCGCTGCCGAAGACGGCCGACGTAGAGAGCCTCCAAGAACGCCGGAGCGCTCCCACTCTCCCGACGCCACGTATCGCAACGCCGCTCCTGCAATTGTCTCCCTCCCTCCTGCTACTTGCTCTTCCTCCCCTCCTCTTCCTCCTCCTCCTCCTCCCTCCTCGACCCACAGCGTAATCGCGCGTTGCATCATGGGAAACATGCCATAAAGCAACGCGCGGTTACGCCAACGCCGACGGCGACGTTTCGCATTATTGGAAACATCACATTATGCGAAACGTCTCGCCCGCGACATTTCGCATTATGGAAAACGTCAGATTATGCAAAACGACCCCACCCCGACGTTTCGTACACGTCCGAAGAACGACATTTCGCGCGGTTATGCCGACGGCGACGCCGACGCCGCTGAAGCTGGAAACGGATGCCTAAGAGCTGCGCTCTAAAGAGGAATTATGCATAATGAAATACACAATACGATTCATTCCCTTTGAGCCTTATTGTGTTGCTCCATATGACATGATTATGGTTCTTGCGCTCTTTAGTCTTTAAGAGTATCGTATGTCTGTGAGGCGTGTTAAAAGCCCCCGAAATCTGCGCGCGCCTGTTTTTCATTGAGTTGATTACACAAAGTCAAGAGTGTGTATGAGTACAGCCAGACACTGCCCGAGTGGGCAGAAATTGGGTTGTGTGTATGTTTATACAGCTTAGAACGTGGTCTGCCTCAACGGGCGACGAGTCTCCCAGCTGCTGTAAGTGAGAAATTTAGCCAGTACAGAACAATCGCTAGCCTGGGGTCTTTACCGTGCATCACGCAGTAGTGGTACACGACCGCATGCCGGTACGATGCTCATCCAGATCGAAACGGGCAGGGGTAGGAATTGAACCCGGTTTTCTGGGTTCTGCAGCGCGAGCTTTCGCTCCACGTGCTCCGAGCTGGTACGCTAAGCCACTTGGCCACCGATCCGTCGAGTGGGCAGATACGTTAGAAAGTCTGTTTAAGATAAAATCATTTTAAATGTACAGCCGCCCGAAAGAATCCTGTAGTTGGTGTTAAATGCAAACTTGTAATTGCGCGCTAAATGAAAAAAAAAAAAAAGTTTCTGCGTGGCCTAGTTGGTAGAGTGTCTGCGAGCGGAAGGTTGAACCCATGACCCTCCGCTCGCAACCGTAGGGCCGTGGGTTTGAACCCCGCCTAAAATGTTGGAAGTTTTTTTTCTCTATAGAAAATGAATTACTTGATAAAGTGAAGCCATTAGATAGGTTCGGCGACCTTTAATTCACATTACATGTCGTGTTTTAATCACTTTAATTCTACGCGTGACGTCACGTTTCATGTGAGCGTTGTGAATTTAGGTAAATGGTCAGCTAGAACGATAGGGACAAAACACAGACATAGACAGCGGTGTGTATGTCTCTGTTTCTCTCTGTCTGTGTTTTGTCCCTATTGTTCTAGCTGACCATTTACCTAAATTATGTACCAACTAGCTCAACTTCAGCCGTTGTGAATAGTTTTAAATTCCCGCGCGAGGTCATGTGGCTGTGATGTCATGACCCTATCGACCAATCCTGGACTTTCCGGTCCCACCCACGCCAGCTCGTTCTATAATCTTTTTTTAAAATACAAAAGGCCAGCAGGAAGGAAACCACAGAAATAAAAAAAAACGTGAGTTTTACCTGCCAGAAAGTCCACCGATGAAGAACCGGTGGCATTCAAAAGGCAAGGCGCTACTCAAAAATTATCTTCCGCCGCCGACGCTTCTATTATAAACGGACCGTCTCAGTAATTTGCAGATAAAACACATTTAAAAACAATATTTTTGCTCCTTTATTTTTATTTTTTCCTCCAGGTTTGAAAAAAAAGCGTGCCCAAGACTATCATTTATCCGCGGGAGGCTTAGCAACGAATACGCTGCATTGCTCGACAGCACATGCATCGTGCTTACTCCCCTTTTTCCAAGCCCCGCAAGGAGCTTTTCATTGTACCTAATCAGGCGCGAACGGCGACTGGACGCTTGAGCTGGCGCGGCCAATGCATTTATGATGAATGCATTTCAGCACAGACGCGGACACTTGCTTCTGCGCACCGAGCAGTAGATAGTTTGCTTCATTTTGTTTCAAGGTCGACAAACATCCCGTATACAAGAACTTGAGAATAAATAGGAGTTTTTCTTCTTCACTTAACTTAAAAAGGGAAAGTAATTAATATTGAAACAGGCATCAGTTATACGTCCTGCCGGAATAAACCGGCGAACAGCAAAAGCTCGGCTCAATCGAGCCTGTAAGAAATTCAGAGCGAGGCACCGCCACCGCGCTTCAGAGGTGTGATGAAGTAGGGTGTTTTACTGTCACGCGCTTCTTTTCGACACCACAGCAGGCTTTCAGGGGCTGTCGTTCTGCGTTTTCTAATTTATGCCTAGACAAAACAAAGTTGGTGGTCACGTGCATGACTCATGTGTCGAATTATGAAAAGTGTTCTTGATGTTTGGTGTCGCATCCCAGACAAGCACTGATGAATGGCTTTGGAATGCCAGCGGCACAATATCAAAGCATCTTTGCGTACCAGTATGTTTCCAGCAATATGGAAGGAAGCCATAGTTGTGCCCATTCATAAAGCTGGTGATGCTGGTATTGTATCAAATTACCGTCCCGTATCACTGCTGTGTGGTTTTGCTAAAGTATTTGAACCCATTATGCAAGAATGTCTTTTCTCTCATTTATCTAAGTATCTGACGCTGCAACAACATGGTTTTATTCTAGGGCGCTCTGTCGAAACTAACCTTTGTACTTTTCTACACTACGCAGCCCCGGTCGTTTCAAACCGAGGGCAGGTTGACTCGGTATATTTCGATCTTACAAAGGCTTTCGACAGGTTGACCATGCTTTGCTTGTACATAAATTGAAACAATATGGTTTCGCCCCTAAACTTTGTGAATGGGTTTATAGTTACTTGTCATTGAGAAAAAATTTTGTTCGAGTTGATACTGTTTTATCTAATCCGTTTTTCCCAACTTCAGGCGTACCCCAGGGGTCAGTGTTGGGGCCACTGTTGTTCCTGGTATTTATAAATGATATTTTAAAGTGTGTAAAGTTTGCTAAAGTGATTTTATTTGTCGATGACATTAAGTTATTCTCAAGTATTTGTTCTGAAAAAGATTGTGATGCGTTACAGTCTGATGTTTTGAATATAAACAAAACTAAAGTCATCTCGCTAACTAGACGTAAAAATCCCTTACACTTTAAGTACACGTTGGGAAACTGTATTATTACTCGAACTGATATGATCAGGGACCTCGGGGTGTTAGTCGATTGCAAACTGACGTACAGTTCTCATGTAACTACTATTTGTGGTACCGGGTTCAAAATGCTTGGTATGATCTCCCGTTTGACTAGGCACTTCCAAGCACCTGAGGCCATATTACGTTTATTTTGTGCTCTGGTCAGGCCCAGGCTCGAATTCGCTTCTGTCGTGTGGAACCATTTAACGGAGACTGAATGTAGACGTATTGAAGCGGTGCAAAGGCGTTTGGTTCGCATAGTCTATGATCGATACTTCCACAGGAGACTTTACTTCGACCACCATTCTCTGCTTAAGATTTTGAATCTCAGCACTTTGGATGACCGAAGGCATTGCCGAGATGCGGCTTTTCTACAAAAGCTTATCCAGGGTGTAATTGACGTACCTGACCTTTTGGGCAGCATAAAGCTACGTGTGCCAACGAAATTCACGCGACAGTGCGACATGTTCTACCCCGACATGCGATTAAAGGAGTCACCAATCTATCGTATTCAGACATCATGCAACCTCCTTGTCCAGCACGATTTTTTTTTCATGCCTTATTTTACCTTTAACACCTGATGTGTATTTTATGTACTTTGTTACGACTGTCTTATTATGCTGACTGTTCTAATATGACTATTGTGGTTTCCATATGTTTGCATGTTTCATAGGAATCTGACTTGTGTGCACCAATGTCAAAACCATTATGGTGTTTTTGGGCACGCAATAAATAAATATCAGATATCAAATATCTTATTTCTGTCATTGCGAAACAGACCCGTGGTATATATATATATATATATATATATATATATATATATATATATATATATATATATATATATATATATATATATATATATATATATAAATGAGTTTTTCTTAGTATTTGCAAGTATAGCGTTAAACCCTCAAACAAAAACATTATATCCACCCTGTTGTTGCTTCGCCTTGCTGCATAACCGACCCGAATGAAAAACAGTAAGTCGATAGTTTTAAGAACAGGAAACAGCGCATAATTGAACATGGATAATGCGAGACCTTCTTAAAAATGTGACCTTGTGGTTTGGAAGAGAGTTCACCGGTCTGCACACGCCGCATTTTTCGTGCCTTATCAAGGTTACGCGCGCGACGTGTGTGCTTAGGTAGTACGCCAGGGAACCGCCTAACTTGGAACAAGATTTGCTTGTCATTCCTTGGGCGCCTAACTCGTGCCTAATGCGGTCTTTGCTCCCAGGAGTTTGTTAGTGCCAGATTGCTTTTTTTTCAGTTTATACGGCTTTTCTTTTGCTCACCATATGATGTCGTACTTTGGCTCAAGTGTGACAAAGTGCCAGACTTGAGCTAGAGATGCCACGGATGAACCGAAAAACCAGCAGTGAAGACTAAATTTGGCACTTAAGTTTCGCAATTTAGGCCGGCAGTTGCCATATAAAAGTCGATCAATCGAACGTAAAGCCTAACTCTGACATCTGTTTGGTGAATTAGGCCTAGAGGTATCCGACGACGGTCAAACTACCAACAGTGAAAAGCATCTTTGGTCTTTATATGGCAAATTAAGGCTGAGATGCTCAGACGCTAGCCATGGATAGTCATTGTCGGCTCTACCTTCTCTTCTTCGGGCGTCTTTGTGCGCTATATTTTGAGGCAAAACAGAACTTTTGGGCCAATTAACATTGTGCTACCTGGGTGCTACCACAAGAAAGAAAATGTGACCGGCTGGTTCGGGCGTCAGCAAACATGGCCACCATAAGACAGTAGTGGAATTTGTTTGAATATTTACTTGTTTTTCGGCCGAATTAAATGTTTTTTTTCTAATTGCGGTCGCCCACTGCAAGAAGTTCCGCAAAATTATCCAATCCAATCCCGTCAAGTGGGGCTGCCATGGCGCCCGAAATCTTGGATACTCTACAATAGTTAACGCTCGCAACCAATATATTTCGCTTCAATATCATACCCAGCACGAAGGGACGTTCCTCTGCGTTTCTTCCACTAACATGCGAAAATTCGATTACTGGAAGTTTTATTAGACACGTTTTTATCATATAAATGCGGTAGCGTCTGACATCTTCGTCCGCCTTGCCCGCTACATACCTGAAAGATTGAACTTTAATGATTGAAAGTAGCGTTTTCTTGGCTAGAGATAATCAGCTTAATAAGGAGAAATAGATGTCCCACCGGTAATGACGAATCGATACAGCCCTCCTTCCTACCGTTTTCTTTCGAAGGGGAGACTACCTTTTTACTCGCTATTTTATATTTAGAACAGAGAGAAATTCAGTTGGTTAAACAGGGCTTTGTCTAAACTAAACGCAAAGATAGCAACAAAAAATAGTCTGAGTATGAGATCCCCGAAAAAGATTTCGCTAATGATGTAAAATTCCTCGAGGTAGCTAATGAGCTACCCATTTTGTTTGTTTGTTTATATATTTTCTTGTTCTTTTTTTGTTAGTCAGTGCATTCTAGATGCGGGTTTTCGTAATCATTCGTAAACATAAATGTGCTTTGATAGAAAAAAAATATGTTGATGCCCCTGGAGCAAGTTCCTCATTTTGACTTACATAACGAAAATTGCAAATGCTGTTAAAATCAAAGTTCACGCAACCATCCGTTGGAGCCAAACAACAGCGCCAAAAGTGCATCGTCACGGCGCTCAAGGTCTTGTGCATTTGCTATTAGCGATCGGGCAGTGTGAATGTGCATCGTCCTGCCCTTTATTCACGCTTGACTGTTCCAGCCCGTGACAGAAGACCACTAAAGAAAAAACAAATTGGAGGTTATGGGGATATTTATACAGCGTGTAGTTGGTCAGCCATTAAAGTTGCGACGAGTCACACGCTGTAGATGAGCAATTTAGCCAGTGCGGTACAAACGCTAGCCTGGGGTCTTTAACGTGCACCACGCAGTACTTATACACGACCGCACGCTGGTACGATGCTCATCCAGATCGAAAAGGGCATGGGTGGGGCTTGAACCCAGGATCTCTGGGTTCTGCAGCACGAGCTTTCGCTCCACGTGCGCCGAGCTGGGTGTGCGCTTTAGCCCACACTAAAGCAACAAGTGCCTCGACCATGCGCTTTTACCGCTCTTTGATTGGCCTCTCAGATCAGCCTGATGCCGGACCTAAAGTGAATTGGTGTATGGAATCAACGAGGTAGAGGGGCTTAGAGCGAAAAACTGGCAGCTGAAAGTGAACCCCACCCGGCCGCCGCCGTGTTGCACACCTTTGACCACTAGACGTGTAACCCTGTAGTTTTACGTCTAGATTTCAACGAGGAACCGCGTACAGATTATTGCTCATTGATCTTTAATAACAGCATTGTCGCACGCTGTTGCAAGCTCCTCAACAGTTTGCGCCCCCTTAAGTTTCATCCCCGGTAAAGCTACTCGGGCTGTCAAAGCTGTTGGGCCTGCCTCATACAGCACCAATAAAAGTCTCACATTGTGGTATACCAACTGCCGCAGTGTAAAAAACAAGGTCTCCGACTTGAGCATGACGGTGCCGGCATTGCCGCCTAACGCTGTAGTACTGGGGCCCTAAGCTGGACGCTTGGCGAAAACGACGACGAGAAGTCTGGCGGCCGCGATTGGCCAATGCCACACTTTTCCTTGGCGCCGGCCAATCATAACTGCCGAATTTTTCGCCGACTTTTCCGCCAAGTGTCCAGATTAGGGCCCCTGCTCACATAGTCTTGGCTCGACCCTGGCGTGAATGACGGTGGGCTTTTTTGACCTTTTGTCGCACACTGTATTCCTCAAGGACCGGCGGAACAGATGAGGAGGTGTATTAATCGCTGTCTCTTAGGATTCAGAGCGGTACGCCGCAATGATTTGAAACACCCCAAACTTGAAGCGCTGTTTCTCGAACAATTGCTGCCGCGCGGTACGATACTTCTTGGCTGCGTTTATCGTCCTCCTCGCAAGAATCGCCAAACAAACACCTTTACTCTTCTTTCACCCGTGCTCGGAATACGTGCAAAGACTTCCTGATACTGGGCAATTTCAACGCCCATATTGACTGGGAGGGTCATGATGGGGCATTTTCTTGCGACCTAGGTGATGACCTTTTTCTTGACGCGATGTCTTCCGCCGGACTCGACCAGGTATGTCGGTCACCGAAGCACACGTCAAACGGCGCCAATACTAGCTTGCTCGATTTGAAATCCGTTTCGGACATTGCGAAAGTTAAGGCTTGCGATGTCATTCCCGGCCCCACCGGAAGTGACCACTCAGCAATAGAGCTGATGTATTCTATCACGCTGCCTGGCACGGGACGGACCGCCCGGATTTTCTGGAAGTCATGCTAACAAATATCATGCCCACATGTCACAATTGGCACACGTTGTTCCGTGGTGTATCACCACTAGGTCTGATTGTGCATCGAACTGAGGTCTCTGGTACGACGATGTCGCCGCTATTCAGCAAGAGTGTGTTTCAAGCACCTTAAGCTCAGCGCGAGAAAAGCGGTCCCCATGGATGACCACTGAGTTACTGAAGATTGCCCGTAGGTAGCGTACTTTGTTTGAAAAGACTGGCTGCATGCACTGCCCAGTCCTATTCTAAAAAGCTAGGCAGCTCTACAGGCATAAAAAAAAACTATCATCCACGTTGCATTTACCAACTAGGCATGCATCATCGCCGCAAAGATCAAGGACGATCCTAAGTTTTTTTTCGGCATTCAATAGTCGACAGCGGTCCATCCCTCACAAACCGTGCCTCCCATCCGGGGATCGCCAAGTAACGACTCCTAGAGATATCGCCAAACTCTTCGCCACAGAGTTTTCGTTGATCTACCGTAGCCACTCATGTAGCCTCGATGTAGACACGCTTGTTGATGAAGTGGAAGCAAACAC